>NC_045978.1:38558141-39158141 GCF_010909765.2 Amblyraja radiata | reverse complement strand
TACAGAGCCTTGCTGACTTTCCCCATGTTAACCCATTTTCTTCCTATTGGAATTAAATCCTATCCCAATGAATCTTCTCCAATAGTTTCCCTGCCAGTGGCTCACCATCCTTTATTTCCCTGGATTCTCTCTATCTCCCTTCTTAAAGAGAATGGAATAATATTCGCTATTTTCCAATTCTCTGGGAATTTGTCCGTGTTTAGTGGCTCTCCAGTTGTCTGGAACTACGCCTATGATTCTACACACTATCCCGTTTAAAAACGTACCACTCAGATCACACTCCTAAAAACCTGAGGGAGTTCCTGTCTCATACCCCCAAAGTTGGCCTTTACCCCAATTTATCATTCTAATTTATGTGCCTGCTCTGTCCCCATTCATAACTATTTTAAACCTAATAGATCAGTGGTCGCTGGTCCCAAAAGGCTCATCCACGAACACTTCATCCATTTGCCTGTCCCAATTTTTAAAGACTAGATCAAGCGTTGCCCTCTAGGGCAGTGGTTCTCAAATGGGGGTACGCGTACCCCTGGGGGTACGTGTAGGCACTCCAGGGGGTACGTGAGCTTTTAAAATATAGGCCTACATATATGTAGGCCTATATTTTTGCGCTGGTTAGGGGGTACTTGGCTGAAAAAATATTTCACAGGGGGTACATCACTGAAAAAAGGTTGAGAACCACTGCTCTAGGGCAATCTGCATATTGCTGGAGAAAACTCTCCTGAATACATTGGACAAATTCCACCCCATCTAAACCTTTTGCATGATGACATTCCCTGTTAATAATGGCAAATTTAAAATCCACTACTACGACATCTTTATTTGACCTGCAGCTGTCTGCAATCCAATTCTCGTTAACTATTTGGGGGTGTGTAGTACTCCCCCAAAATGGTGATCATCCCTCTCTCACCTGCCTCAGTCCAGTATAAGATCCCACCCCCCCACCAATCTAGTTTAAACCCACCCATGAAGCACAAGGAAACCTGTCTGCCAGGATATTGGTCCCCCTCCAAAACTAAACTATACTAAAGTAAATTAAACTACATATAGATTGGGTGAATCAAATCGGCTGGGGTGCTGAGGAAGTGGATTTTATGGAATGTATGCGGGATAGTTTTCTAAACCAACATGTAGAGGAACCAACGAGAGAGCAGGCTATTCTAGACTGGGTATTGAGTAATGAGGAAGGGTTAGTGAGCAGTCCCATAATATGGTTGAGTTCTTCATTAGGATGGAGAGTGACATTGTTAATTCAGAAACAAGGGTTCTGAACTTAAAGAAAGGTAATTTTGAGGGTATGAGACGTGAATTGGCCAAGATAGACTGGCAATTGATTCTTAAATGGTTGACGGTGGATATGCAATGGAAGGCATTTAAAGACTGCATGGATGAACTACAACAATTGTTCATTCCAGTTTGGCAAAAGAATAAATCAGGGAAAGTAATGCATCCGTGGATTACAAGGGAAATCAGGGAAAGTATCAAAACAAAAGATGAAGCATACAAATTAGCCAGAATAAACAGCCTACCAGGGTACTGGGAGAAATTCAGAGTCCAGCAGAGGAGGACAAAGGGCTTAATTAGGAAAGGGAAAATAGATTATGAAAGAAAACTGTCAGGGAACATTAAAACTGACTTCAAACGTTTTTATAGATATGTGAAGAGAAAAAGATTAGTTAAAACAAATGTAAGTCCCTTGCAGTCAGAAACAGGCGAATTGATCATGGGGAACAAGGACATGGCAGACCAATTGAATAACTACTTTGGTTCTGTTTTCACTAATGAAGACATTAATAATCTGCCGGAAATAGCAGGGGACTGGGGGTCAAATGAGATGGAGGAACTGAGTGAAATCCAGGTTAGCCGGGAAGTGGTGTTAGGTAAATTGAATGGATTAAAGGCCGATAAATCCCCAGGACCAGATAAGTTGCATCCCAGAGTACTTAAGGAAGTAGCCCCAGAAATAGTGGATGCATTAGTGATAATTTTTTAAAACTCTTTAGATTCTGAAGTAGTTCCTGAGGATTGGAGGGTAGCTAATGTAACCCCACTTTTTAAAAAGGGAGGGAGAGAGAAAACGGGGAATTACAGACCAGTTAGTCTAACATCGGTAGTGGGGAAAATGCTGGAGTCAGTTATTAAAGATGGGATAGCAAGCACATTTGGAAAGTGGTGAATTCATTGGACAAAGTCAGCATGGATTTATGAAAGGTAAATCATGTGTGACGAATCTTATAGATTTTTTCGAGGATGTAACTAGAAGAGTGGATAAGGGAGAACCAGTGGATGTGTTATATCTGGACTTTCAGAAGGCTGTCAACAAGGTCGCACATAAGAGATTAGTATGCAAACTAAAAGCACACGATATTGGGGGTTCAGTATTGATGTGGATAGAGAACTGGCTGGCAGACAGGAAGCAAAGAGTAGGAGTAAACGGGTCCTTTTCAGAATGGCAGGCAGTGACTAGTGGGGTACCGCAAGGCTCAGTGCTGGGGCCCCAGCTATTTACAATATATATTAATGATCTGGATGAGGGAATTGAATGCAACATCTCCAAGTTTGCGGATGACACGAAGCTGGGGGGCAGTGTTAGCTGTGAGGAGGATGCATTGAGGCTGCAAGGTGACTTGGATAGGTTGGGTGAGTGGGCAAATGCATGGCAGATGCAGTATAATGTGGATAAATGTGAGGTTATCCACTTTGGTGGCAAAAACAGGAAAGTAGACTATTATCTGAATGGTGGCCAATTAGGAAAAGGGGAGATGCAACGAGACCTGGGTGTCATGGTACACCAGTCATTGAAAGTAGGCATGCAGGTGCAGCAGGCAGTGAAGAAAGCGAATGGTATGTTAGCATTCATAGCAAAAGGATTTGAGTATAAGAGCAGGGAGGTTCTACTGCAGTTGTACAGGGTCTTGGTGAGACCACACCTGGAGTATTGTGTACAGTTTTGGTCTCCTAATCTGAGGAAAGGCATTCTTGCCATAGAGCTAGTACAGATAAGGTTCACCAGTGATTCCTGGGATGGCAGGACTTTCGTACGAAGAAAGACTGGATGGACTCGGCTTGTACTCGCTAGAACCTAGACGATTAAGGGGGGATCTTATAGAAACGTACAACATTCTTAAAGGGTTGGACAGGTTAGGTGCAGGAAGATTATTCCCGATGTTGGGGAAGTCCAGAACAAGGGGTCACAGTTTAAGGATAAGGGGGAAGTCTTTTAGGACCGAGATGAGAAAATCATTTTTTACACAGAGAGTGGTGAATCTGTGGAATTCTCTGCCACAGAAGGTAGTTGAGGCCAGTTCATTGGCTATATTTAAGAGGGAGTTAGATGTGGCTCTTGTGGCTAAAGGGATCAGGGGGTATGGAGGGAAGGCAGGTACGGGATACTGAGTTGGATGATCAGCCATGATCATATTGAATGGCGGTGCAGGCTCGAAGGGCCGAATGGCCTATTCCTGCACCTATTTTCTATGTTTCTATGTTTCTAAACTGACAAAAAATAGACACAAAGTTTTGGTAGACAAAAATGCTGGAGAAACTCAGCAGCATTTTTGTCTACCTTTTCCAGCATCTGCAGTTCCTTCTTAAACACAAAGTGTCGGTGTAACTCAGTGAGTCAGTCATCCTCTTTGTTGAATATGGATAGGTGACGTTTCAGATCAGGACCCTTGTTCAGACACGAAATGTCACCTATCCATGATTTCCAGAAATGCTGCCTGACCCGCTGAGTTACTCCAGCACTTTGTATCTTTTTTTCGTAAACCAATATCTGCAGTTTGTTGTGTTGACATAATACCAAACATTGATTGTTTGTAAACAAGTGTCCTAATGCAGGGAAGGTGATGTCAGAAGCAATTGAACACTAGGGTGTGGTTCAGAAGTGATAGTTATAAACTTGTGCACTGGTGAAAGATATTTTACCGCATCTTTGAGAGGCTGAGACGGATGAACAAAGGAAGATGAAAAAAACTAGGTGTACAGGAGGGCATGTATGAGGGACAGCATTGGCGGTTTCTGGGTTGGATCCTGACTGCGGGTGCTGTATGTACAGAGTTTGTACGTTCTCCCTGTGACCGCATGGGTTTATTCCGGTTGCTCCAGTTTCCTCCCATATTCCGAAGGCGCACAGGCTTATAGGTTAATTGGTATCGGTAAAATTGTAAATTGTCCCTAGTGTGTAGGACAGCGTTAGTGTACGGGGATTGCCGATCAGCGTGGACACAGTGGGTCGGTAGGGCCTGTATCTGCACTGTTATCTCTAAATTAAAAAACACACAGCAGGAGTCAGGATTGAGTCCAAATTGCTGGAGCGTGACCCATAAGATTGGTTTTGAGCAAGATTTGTTATTTACTGGTAGACATATTGTTTTCTCCCGTTGAGATAGGTTGATTGGGTCCACATGATTTCCCATCAATAAAAGTTGCCTCAGGTGTGTTATACTGCCTGGGAGCTTGTACTGGTGGCTTGTGGTTGCCTCAGGTGTGCTATACTGCCTGGGAGCTTGTTTATGCAATACATAGCTGTATTCATAACTTTGAAGTGAAAACTGCTTTTCAGAAGTAGTTGAAATGAAGATTTGACTACCATTATTGGTAGTTAAGATGAAAATCACAGATGTTTGTAATAGAGAAAACAGTCAAGTCCAAGGACAGCAACACTTTCCACATTTATTTGCAAAGTTGCATGAACCAAGGGAATTTAATGGTTGAGATGTAGAAACCATTATCCAGAATAAGCAAAAAACAGAGGCTTGTCTCTCAACATGTGCACATTAACATTTACCGATACATATTGTGTTTGCTTGCTATTACATGCAAAGCTGCAATGTGAGAGGCTGCTGTCGAGATGTGAAACACTCTCCATGGTTTTAAAATATTGAGAGGCACAGATGCTGCAGCTACAGTACTTGTCCTTGGATGTCTTCCGAATTAATTTATATTTTCATTAAAATAAACACATTTCAGTTTTATTTTTGCATGAATATTCCCACCGGGTCACAAATATGTTGAGCAGATTCCAAATGAATGCTGTAGAGTTTTTAATTAATTGGTAGCAAGGGAATTTTCCTGATGTTCAGGAAACTATATTTGCTCAGCAGTTAGCTGTGATCAAGTGGCATCCTGCTCAATTGCCGGGCACCTGACTGAATCGAAATGTCACTCAGCTGTCTTTGTGTCTGAGCTACACCGGAGGAGGTGTGAAAGCAGATGAGATGTTCAACCAAGATCCTGCGTGCTCTTTCATGCAGGTGCAAATGCCTGTGGATATAGTAATAATGGTGCATTTGGATAGCAGTAAAAGGATTGGTCCAAGTCAGCATGGATTAATGAAGGGGAAATCCTGCTTGACTAATCTTCTGGAATTTTCTGAGGATGTGACAAGTAAAATGGATGAAGGAGAGCCAGTGGATGTAGTGTATCTGGACTTTCAGAAAGCCTTTGAAAATGTCTCACACAGGAGATTAGTGGGCAAATTTAGAGCACATGGTATTGGGGGTAGGGTATTGACATGGATAGAGAATTGGTTGGCATACAGGGGGCGCCGTCCTGTATGGTATGGCTGCCCAGCCTGCAGCTGACTGTTTTTTCTCTCTTTTTAAAAATATCTTTAGTTAGTTGAGTTTTTTGTTCTGGAGTTCTAGCCTTTTTTATGTGGGGGGAGCGGCGTTTCCTGTCGGGGACCGCCCAGAACCTCGGCTTCGGCAGCGGCACAGCGCTGGAGCGCTATCGCGGAGCGGGCGATGCCCTACCCGGGTCGCCGCGCTGGAACTCCAGTGAGCTGAGACCGCAGATAAAAACATCGCGGAGCTACGGGTCTGAGGAGCGGCCAGCCGCGGGTGGCGGCGCTGACATTTCATCGGGAGCCTGGGATCTCGCGACGAGATCGCCAGTGGTGGAGCTCCATCCAGCCTCCAGTACGGAAGCGGCCGTTCCAGGTGTCCCATGCCGCTGTGAGGATTCTCTCGACGCCGGAGCACCATCACCCGGCGAGAACGGCCTGGAACATCGGGCCTCCGTGGAGGCAACTGTGGAGGCCTCAATAGGCCTGACTATGGGTGAACTGGGGATGGGGACTGGACATTGTGCCTTCCCTCATAATGGGAACCATTGTGGGGGGATGTTTTTATGTTTCAATTTCTTTATTGCTGTTTTGTCTGTATTCTTTCTTTATGTGCTGCATGGCAAGAAGCATTTCACTACACCTAGGTGTATGTGACCAATAAAATAACCTTTGACCTTTGAAATGAAGAGTAGGAATAAACGGGTCCCTGTCAGAGTGGCAGGCATTGGCGAGTGGAGTGCAGCTAGGCTCAGTGCTGGGGCTGCAACTATTTACAATATACTAGACTAAGTGGAACCTGTTGGGTCCCCCAACACAACCCCTTGCCCAACACAATATTCCCCCATTCACCCATTCCCCCATTCCCCAACGCAGCCCGTTCCTCCAATACACTATTCCACCACTCACCCATAGTCGCTAACTGAGCAGGCACAGCTCATTTCCCCTCATCCCCCAGCACTCCCTCACCTTCCTCTTCCTCTTCAAGTGTGGGAGGGGAGGGGGGGAAGGAAGGAGGGTGTGGGTTGGGAGGGGAGAAGGGGCAGGGGGGTGGGGGGGACGAGCGTCTTGCAGCCGGGGGAGGGGGACAGCTTCAGGTGGGGGCTGTCAGGGACCGGTAGGGATGGGGGGGAGAGGGTCCTGCAGCCGGGGGAGGGGGGTGGGGGCTGGCTTCAGGCAGGGGCTGTCAGGGCCTGTGGGGATTGGGGGGAGTGTCATGCACTCACTCCATTGCCCCTCAACCCTCCCATCCACCCTTCACGGCTCTCTGGCAGCGCAGCCATTTCCGCCCATTGGATTCTCATTGTGAAGTAGAACATGCACCATACCGGTGGAGGGGGACGGCTTAAGGCGGGGGCTGTCAGGGGCTTGTCCCGTCCCCAGCTGCAGGACACTTCCCGTCCCCCCCCCCCCCCCCCCCAATCCGGTTGCCGCCTGAAACCAGTCGGGAGCATTCTGCAGCTGGTGGCGGGGGGCTAGTGGGGAGGGGGGAGGGGTGTGAGCATCCTGCAGCTGGGGACGGGGGGCTAGTGGGGAGGGGGAAGGGGTGTGAGCATCCTGCAGCTGGGGACGGGACGGCTTCAGGTAGGGGCCGGTATTATTTACGGTTATAATACAAAATATTCAAATAACATAATATCTTTATATGCAGATGATGTACTACTGTATATCACAAAACCCCAAATCAGTAAACCAAACATATTAAATCTAATTGAGGACTTTGGATCTTTCTCAGGATACAGAATAAACTGGAACAAAAGTGAAATTATGTCGATAAAACCGAAAGACTCAACACATCTCTTGAAATTCCCCTTTAAAATAGCCACAGAAAAATTTAAATATTTAGGAATTGAAATCACTAGAAACTATCACGCTATGTTTAATGCCAATTATAGTCCCTTAAGAAACTAAATAATCTAATCAAATTCTGGAAAACGCTCCCGATGTCTTTAATAGGTCGAATAAATGCTATAAAAATGATCTTTTTACCACAAATCCTATATTTATTTCAATCAATACCTATATATCTTCCAAAAAAGTTTTTCAAAAAACTAGACTCAGACATTACAAATTTTATATGGGATTATAAATCCCATAGAATACAAAGTGCACACCTTAGTAAACCAAAAGAGATGGGTGGTCTAGCGCTCCCTAACTTTATGTACTATAATTGGGCAGTAAATATTAAAAATATGATTCACCTGCTGGACAACTCTTCCCAGCAGGTGGACTGGATTTTAATGGAGAGAGAGGACTGCTCTCCGTGTAATACAGGAGCGACTCTCCTCTCACCAATGAATCTGAATAACAAAAATTATAATAAAAATCCAATTATACATAGCACAATTAGAACTTGGAAACAAATAAAACAGAATCTAAAATTAAGAAATCTATCTTTTTTAATGCCAATAGTCAATAACCCGTCATTTAAACCTTCAATTATAGATAAATCATTTACACAGTGGGGAAGAATGGGAATCAAAACGCTCGGAGACTTGTATGAATTAGGAAAATTATTATAATTTCAACAATTACAACTGAAATATAATTTGAAAAATAATCAATATTTTAAATATCTTCAAATCCGTGACTATCTGAAAAAATACACAAAAGACTATCATAACATGCCCCCAGACTTATTGGATGAAGCCATGAAGACAAAGGCTAAATCAGCAAATCTAATATCATACTTACACAACATTATTTTAAATGTAGAAATACCTACAACCGATGGTATTAGAAGAGACTGGGAACAAGAACTAGCTATAAAAATTTCAAAAGAGAGCTGGGATAAACACTTACTATATGTGCATAAATGCTCGATCAACGTACGACATACTCTAATTCAATATAAAACATTACATAGACTATATTATTCAAAAACTAAAATAAATAAACTTTTAGGACGACAGATGGCACAATGGGCTAAGTGTTCAGCTGGCAACCTGAAGGTGGCCGGTTCGAATCCTGCTTGGAGTGTGTACTGTCGTTGTGTCCTTGGGCAAGACACTTCACCTACCTTTGCCTGGGACTAGAGATGGAAATTAGCTACTGATTGGCTACAATCTCGCATATTTACATGCAAATGTTCATTAATATGCACTGTCCCTATAAACAAAATATTATTATTATTTCCCCAATGTCTCACCCATTTGTGATAAATGTCAGTCACAAGAAGCTACCATAGCGCACTCTTTTGTTTTTTGTATAAAAATCCAAAAATTCTGGAATGAAATATTTGAAATCTTCACAAAATTAATTAAAATAAAACTTGTACCAAAAGCAGAATGGATCATTTTTGGAATATCGGAAGGCAACCCCGAACTAAACGTGTTTCAAAAGAACTTACTTAATTACGGGCTAATAATGGGAAAAAACTTATACTCAAATTTTGGAAAAATGCTCCAATACCAACAATAAAAATGTGGATTTCAAACATGTTCGAAACATTACACCTGGAAGAGATGAGACTCCTCCTAGCAGGCAAAGCAGACCACTTCCAAAAGACGTGGTCTGCATTTATGGAACTATTACAAGCATAAGGTGCAATAGTAATTTAAAATATAAATGGTACCAGGATCTGGTAACGGGGGGTAAAAACATTTTTTTTTTTAAAAACACGGTTGGTATATCCTTTTTTGAGGAGTTTTGTGTTATAATAGAGCGATTGTTTCTCCTTTTTTTTCTTTTCTTTCTAGGGTATATTTCCTTTCTTTACTTCCTTCTCTAACTTCTTCCCTAAGGGGCTTTCTTTTCCCAACACTTTCCTGCACCTTCACGACTCTTGCTCACTTTCCTTACTTCTTTTATTTCTACATTTTTTAAAGCTCAAAAAACGAAGTGGTACAACAAAATGTAATAAGATATATGTGATGTGTATTACTGTAATTTACTGTACTTCTAATAAAAATAAATAAATAAATAAATAAAAACAAATAAAATAAAAAAAAGATTAGATTTATTCAGTCCACTCTTTCTTGTTGCATCTCATGTTGCATTCTGCAGCCAGGGGAGGGGTGCCCTGCCGTGGCCTACCGCTGCCCTGGCCTATCGCTGCCGTGCCCTATCGCTGTCATTGCCTACTGCTGCCATGGACAATCGCTGCCGCCCCCCCCCCTGAAGCCGTCCCGTCCCCAGCTGCAGGACACTCCCCCCCCCCCCCCCCCCCCTGGTTGCCGCCTGAAACCAGTCGGGAGCATTCTGCAGCTGGTGGCGGGGGGCTAGTGGGGAGGGGGGAGGGGTGTGAGCATCCTGCAGCTGGGGACGGGACGGCTTCAGGTGGGGGCCGGTGGGGGGAATGCGTCCTGCAACTGGGGACAGCTTCAGGCAGGGGTTTTGGTGGCTGGTGGGTGAGGGGGGGAGTGTCCCGCAGCCGGGAGAGGGGGAGGCCTTCAGTCGGAGCCTGTTGGGGGAGGGGGTGGGGGTGGGGTTGGGAAACATCCTGCAGCCGAGGACAGGGTTGGCTATGGGCAGGGCCTGTCAGTGGCCTGTGGGGGAGTGGGGGGAGTGGTGGGTTGGAGGGGGGCGAGTGCTACCATGGCCTATCCCTGTTGTGGCCTAACGCTGCCGCTCCCCACCGGCTTCAGGCGGGTCCCCGGCGGGAGCGTCCTGTAGCCGGCGGGTGGGGACGGCTTCAGACGGGGCCTGTCAGGGGCCGATGGAGCGCTGCCGTGTCCTACCCCTGCCTACATGTAGCCTCCCGGCTCCAGCCTCACTCAACGGCTCCCGGCCCCAGCTCCGGCAAACAAACAACCAAACAAGTTACAAACAGTCCTGCTCTCCAGAGATGCTGCCTGAGCTACTCCAGCATTTTGTGTCTATCTTCAGTTTAAACCAGCATCTGCAGTTCCTTCCTACACAATGGGTTACTGGGGGTGCTTTGAGAGTCAGCTGGGACTCTGTATGCTGAATGGCCTCCTCTGTGTCCGAGGAGATGTAAACATGGATGAACAGAGGAGCAGGCTACGTGTAGCTGTAGTATGTCTAGATTTGGAAGGCTTCCAATAAAGTGCCACACAGGAGGTTTTGGAACAAATTTCTAGGGGGTTGGGCAGGGCAAACCTTTATCAGCATGGACTTCGAGCTGGTTACAGCCAATTGACAAAAAATAGGAATGACTGAGTCCCCTTAGGCTGGAGTGGAGTACTGTATCAACAGTTTGGCAGAAGGGACTAAATTCTGATCTTCCAAGTTCACTGATAACACAGAACTAAATGGGAAAATAAGTGGTGATGATAAAGCAAAGAGGCTTGCAGCAGATGTAGCTCGGCTGAGAGCAAACGTCTCCACACTGCAGAAAGACTGCTATGTGGAGACATCAAGCACAACCCGTTTAGTTACAAACAGAAATACTCAGCAGCTTTCAAATTGTTTTAGTTTAGTTTGGTTTCGAGATACAGAACAGAAACAGGCCCTTCGGCCCACGGAGTCCGCACTAACCAGCGATCCCTGCACACTAACGCTATCCTACACACGCTAGGGATAATTTACACTTATACCAGGTATACATACTGTAGATTGATTATTTCCTGCTAACCAATTGTAGTGCTTGTTAGTAGTTGCTCCACCTAATATGCGATTTATATTACCAAGAGCCTGCATACGTAACTCGGTCTGAGTAGCTGTTAGTTACTGTAATGTCCTGCAGAGCATAATAAACATGTGTTGTATCTCGACGTGTATACGACTCGACTCATTACATGGTGTCAAGAAGTGAGTCTTTACCTACTCCGTTCACGTTTATCGGGTTTTGTTTTTATATTTATGTGCCTGTTATCTCTATCATGGCAAATTCGTCTTGCCGTCCTAGTGCTCTGATCTTTGACTCTGACATGGCTGAATGTTGGCGCCTTTTCGAGCTTGACTACATTCACTGCGTTCGCATCATTCCTTGTAACGATCCTCCAGATGTACGTGCTTCTGTGTTGCTAAACCTGGCTGGTCCAGAGGTAATGAAACGTGCGGACAGTTTTACATTTGACCCTGCTGTTTTAGACCCAAACGGGCAGATTCAAGTGCCTGCAGAAACGATCGATGACCCTGCCATCCTACTTGCAAAGTTTAGACAGTTGTGTGACCTCCCCTCGAACTATATTATCGGATGCCACACCAGCAGAAGCAGCCCTTACTGTTGCACCCGGTTCCTCCTCTACTATGGTCCACGGTAGCCACCGACATATTCGAATGGCATGGGAAACACTATCTGGTTCTTGTCGACTCTTATTCGGGCTGGTTTGACATCGATCTACTCCAAACCATCACATGTGAAGCGGTTATCCAGAAGTTGCAACGCCATTTCTCCGTGCACGGCTCCCCTGCACGCCTTCTATCCGACAATGGCAGTCAGTTCACCAGCCAGCTTTTCAAAAACTTTGCTCAACGATGGGACTTTCGACATATCACCAGCAGTCCTGAGTTTCCGCAGTCCAACGGACTCGCCGAACGAGCCGTCCAAAGCGCAAAACAACTAATGGAGCGTTCTTACCTTGCTAAATCTGACGTCTACCTGGACCTGCTCAATTTAAGGAACATTGCCAACGAATGATGTCTCTCCAAACCCGTGCTGCCCTGCCTGTACCCCAGCAGCTCCTGCAGCCACAGGTTCATTCTCCGTCCGTGGTCCAGAAAGAACTACAATTCAAGCGTGATGCACAAAAACGTTTTGTCGACAAATCCAGTAAGCCACTTAAACCTCTTTTCAGTGGACTGGTTGTTCGCCTCCAGACCAACAAGGGCTATGGCCGTCTGGGTCACATCCACAGCCCTGCCAAAGAACCATGCTCTTCCTACCTGGTTAGCACGGACGGGGCCATTTACAGACACAACCGTCGACATCTCCTTCCAGTGAAGGAACCGCGTCCTGCGACTCCGCATACAGAGGTTTCGTGTTTTGTATACCCTCCCACTACCGGGCCAGCTGCTCCCCTGTCAGGGATAAATGAAGTTCTATCGTAACGTATCATCCTGTAAATGTACTGGCTTCTAATAATTCTTCTAGCAGCCCGTTCCATACATCCCACCACTCTCTGTCTGCAATATTTACCTGTCAGGTCGAGCAGCACAGTGGTTCCTCAGGGCACCAAAGACGGGATCAATCCTGACCTCGGGTGTTGTCTGCGTGGAGTTTGCCCATTCTCCCTAAGATCATATGAGTTTCATCTGGATGCTCCAGTTTCCTCCCAGATTCCAAACAAAAACACAAGAGATTTTATAGGTTAATTGGCCTCTGTAAATTGCCCCTAATGTGTAGGGAATCAATGCAAAAAAGGAGAAAACATAGAACTAGTGTGACGGGTGCTCAATGTTAAGCGTGGGCTTGATGGGCCAAAGGACCCGTTTCGAAGCTGCATTTTTCATCAATCATTTCAATTCATCAGCCCCGTTAAATCTTTTCCCTCTCAATTTAAACCTTTGGTCTACTGTTTTAGGCAGCCTACACTGGGAGAAAGATTGTGACAATCCATATGATCTATTAGCGATGTTACAAAACTTACCTTCAGCGTCGCTGCAGTTCTGCCACTGGCCGTGTGGGGTGGGGCGGGATTAAAATCCAGTTTTCTACCGCCTGTCCGAGGCGGATTTCCTCGGGCTGCTAGCTGCTGCAGAAAAATAGTTCCAACTTCCATTCCCGATTTTTTAAATTTTTAATCGCGAGACAGTTCCATATTTATATTAAAATAAAAGGCGACTTCTAACGCCGTCAACGGCTACAACGTGACGGATCTTACATACGGGACAAAACACGGTGTAAGTCGTCTATTTTACATATAAACTTGCTTCCTGGGATAACTTTAATCAATCCTCTATAAGCGAAAATGTGATTTGGGCCCCATACGAACCGGCTGTGTTTTTCCTGCCGATATGGAGTTCAAATTCACCGCAAATGCAACGTTCCAATCAATCACGTTCCAGAAGCAAGATGATTAAAATGCCCCGTTTTTTTTGGAGATAAGCCGTCTAAATTGTCTATATTTTGTATTATTCTCTCTCTCCATGATCATTATTTTAAAATTAAATATTCACACCAGTTTGAGTCACATGTATTGTGCAAAAAACAATAATTTGATTATATTTTGAGTGGATGTTTCTAGATTAATTTATGGGAATTAAACATTAAATTCCTTCCATCTGGGATATAAATTCATGACAGTGAGATTTTAAAATCATGTTATATTGTGAATTCTTGTGTGAATGGGATTAGTTTGTTATTTGGATACTTAGGCTATTTAAAAAATGTATCCTTTTCTTAAAAAATGGAATCTACAGGACATTATTAATGAGAAAGTAGTGGGCAGAAATGCATGTCATGTGTGGTTTGAAGAGCACAAACCTGTAGTTTACAATGCCAAAATTGAAAAGTTGAGGAAAAACAAGGTGTAGAGTTGCTTATTGGTTACAATTTGAGGAGTATGATGATGCTACTGATTATGATATACCAATGTACCAGCTAGCAACTGATCTTCTCCATAAAGACGGTCTATTGCTAGAAATTGTAATTTATTTACCTATCTGTTACGGATTTACAGCATATAATACAATAATATTAAAGTTCTGATCTTGAGAATATCACATTTTTGAATTTTCAAGGCAGTCTGGGTGTTTATTATTATTTCCGTCACAACGGTCAATTTTGTATTTAACTACAATTAGGTAATTAAGTAATTATATGCTTTAATTTCAGGTCATCCAATTTCAGGTCATCCAATATTTTATATTTGTTTCAGAATGCTTCAATCTATAATAACTGAAATTTTCATTCAGTTCTCTTAATTTTTAAGAAAGTTATGGGCTTTAGACTGACCTCGATCACAGCTTTTGTGTTAAGTCAATGGAAAAGCAATAGGAAACAAGATGCTAATTTCCAAGTATGAAATTGACCATAACTTTTTTAATACTGAAGATATGAAAGTGAATTAGGTGTCAAATTAAACTTCTTTTTATGCTTTATCTGATGGGATAAATTGCAGACTTGATTTTTTAAATCTCAAAATTTTGTAACATTGCTAGGTCTATGGCCCTGATAAATTTACTTCGGAGTCAAGTGAGTGACTACGTGAAGAAGGGCCGTCCGTCTGCGTGCGCGTCATTACGTCTGAAAGCTACGCGCAATGACCGACTGGCAGGGGCACTGCGTCCTCCCAGCGGTTAAGTTTAGAAAACGACAGGTAAGTTTTTTAAACTACTCTGCGGTCTTTTGGCGGGTTCAGAAAACTTGTATTTTCAGGAGTGGACACAGCTATGTCGAAAGTGAAGAGACGGTCTGTGGGGAAGTCGGCTACTGAAAAGCGCGGTAATCCGGGTAGCGGGCGACTGTCTGTTTCACCGACATTGCCTCCGGCAGTAGAGCTGGCAGGAGCAGACCTGGTGCACGAGGAAAGCACCGTGGCAGTCCTGGCGGGACGCAAGGCCACACAGAAGTCTGCAAGGCCCGTAGACTCAGATGAGTCGGGGGAGGAGGGATTCCCTCCATTGTCGGGAAGCGTCCGTGGGTGACTTACCCATATGGAGCAACTTATGGATAAGTTGCTCCAGAATGATCTGCTCCGTAGGAGGGAGCAGTATCAGCACGGGTCTCCACAGCAGGCCGTGCCGCAGCCTCATACATGGGGCAGCAAAATGTCTTTCCCGGAGAAGGGGGAAGTACATCGGGGCAACAATACCCTGACTCTGAATACGGGAGCACAGTGGGGCAGCATTCCCAGGGGCGCGGAACAGTGCCGCTACAATCATCCTGGTTTGGGTGCACCCCTAGACGAAGACCTGGCCAGTAATATAAATTACTTGGCAGGTCACCAGTTGAAAGACCTGGCTATGGAGGAGGACAGATTGGACCAGGAGTCAGGACACAGGAGATAAAACTCCAGAAAGTCCTCAAACTAGTGGCGTCTGGCATCACGTCGTTTGCAAGAGGAGTAGATGGATGGCTACTGAGCGACAGAGAACCAGATACCATGGCATTACTCTGTAATGCCCATTTTGAAATCAATTGCCTGCATAAAAACGCAATCAGACCGGCAATAAATTCAAAGTTTGCTGTGCTATGCAAAGCGAGCAACGTTCAGCCAGCCAACTTCCTATTTGGTGAAGATCAGCCAAGGCAGGTACGGGATCTGGACGATGAGGCGAAGACCATCCGCCTCATAACTAAAGGCCAGACCACACAAAAGGGTTCATCACAACGGATGCACCCTTATAGCTCCAGGCGATACACACCTAGGGGCCCCGGCACTAGTGGAAGACCTACACAAGAGGCATCATGGTCTTTTTTAGGGGTAGGCCCCAGCCAGCCCACAGCGAGGATGCGCAAAGGGAAACCACCAGCTCAACCCTCCAAGCCTCGCGAGCGGAAACCAGCGCCATACCACCAGTAACATCGGAGGTAAGTCAACCTAGTTCCTTGGGGAACACTTTAGACAGGCTTCACGTGCCAGTGGGGGGAAGGTTGAAATATTTCTTGAATGAATGGTGTTGGGTCACAACGGATCCGTTTATACTGCACAATATACAAGGGTTCAAAATTGAGTTCATTTTGGATTCATTACCACCCACTCAACTTTCACCAAATCGCACATATGTTTTCTCACAAGATAGATAGATATAATTTATTTGCCACACAACCAGGGTTGGTGGAAATTTGGGTTGTCAGCAGCAGTACAATAATAAAGAACACACAATAAAACTGTAACACAAACATCCACCACAGCATTCATCACTGTGGTGGAAGGCACAAAAAATTGGCCAGACCTCCTCCGTTTCCCCCCCGTGTACAGGACCAGAGTCCAGTCAGTCCAGGATCGGCTCTTCCTCACCGGAGACCGCGGCTTTAGATTGTTGTAGGCCGCAGGCCGGCGGTCGAGATTTAAAGCCCCCGCCGCAGCCAGAAGCACCGTAGACTGCAGGGCTGGCGGTCGAAGCTCCCCTCCAGGGGTGATGGTAAGTTCATGCCGCACCCACGGTAAAAGTTGGCCGCGGGCCGGCAGTGATGGCTTCTTCTTCCCCCCGGGTCCCCCACGTGAGATCCCGGGCTGTAGACGCCGCACCAGCTGGAGCTCTGCAGACCGCGACTTCAGGCTGCGACTTCAGGCTGCCGGCTGCCCCGGGCCAGCGAAACGGAGCGCTCCCCTCCAGCGAGCCCCAGCGAGGGCTCACCCGCTCCACGCCGAGAGTCCACGCTGCGCCCGCCGCTGAAGCCCCGGGCGCATCTCCGGGAAAAGCCGCGTCGATCCTTGATGTTAGGCCACGGGGGAGTCGACCTGGAAAAAGTCGCCTCTCCATGGAGGACGCGACCGAAGCGGTTCCCCCTTACCCCCCCACACCACCCCCCCCACACAAAACACACGAAGAAACACAAAATACACACTTTAAAACATACTAAAAAATAAAAAAAAGCTGGAAAAACTGACGCGCTGCTGACATGGCTGCACACAGAGGAGCGCCCCCTACAGTCGCAACAAGAAAGTTTGGGTATACAAGCAGAAATCCAAACTCTATCTGACAAAAACGTCATTGAGAGGTCGCATTCGGAACCTCACTAATTCATATCTAATATATTCTCGAAAGAGAAAAAAGATGGAGGGTGTCGTATCATCCTAGATCTTACAGAACTCAGTACATATGTGCAATATAAACATTTTTAAATGGACAACTTTGGCACAGCAATCCTGCTGGTTTCCAAAAATGGTTATATGGCATGCATCGACCTTAAAGATGCATACTATTCGATATCTATTCACAAAGAGCACAAGAGATATTTGAAGTTTAACTGGATGGGTCAGTTATGGCAATACAAGGCGCTGCCGAATGGCCTGACTTCAGCCCCCAGACTATTCACAAAACTACTGAAACCTATTCTGGGTTTACTGCGATCTCAGAATCACATAGTCATGGCATATTTGGATGACATTTTCATTTTTGGGGTCACCAAAGAATTGGCAGAATCATCGGTCATAGCAACAAAAATCATGTTTGAAAGACTTGGTTTCCTCATCCATCCAGTTAAATCAAAATTGACACCTACCAAGGTTATTGATTACCTGGGGTTCACAATTAACACAGTTCACATGTCAGTGACTTTGCCTAGGGGCAAACAACTAGATCTAACAAAAGCCTGCAACGACCTTATAGTCAAATATAAGCCATCTATCAGGCAAACAACGAGTGTGAATGGCAAATTAGTGGCTGCATTTCCAGCAGTACGCTACGGGCCTTTGCAGTATCAAAATTTACAACGAGCAAAGGAACGAGCACTCAGATCCCACGCTGGTCAATATGGCAGACCAATGCGATTGCCAGCTGAGACCATTGTTGAATTACAATGGTGGATGACGAACATACGTCATAGCTCAAGGGAAATTTTGCTGGTTACCCCATCGATGGTCCTACAAACCGATGCAAGCGGTTTAGTATGGGGAGCAACTGAAATAGTCACCAGCTGCGGGGGTAGATGGAATGAACAGGAGTCCGCAATTATTCAACAACATGGGATCAATTACCTAGAATTGTTGGGGGCACACTATGGGCTCAAGGCTTATTGCAGCACCATGCTACATGTGCATGTTCAACTTCAGATTGATAACACAACAGCATATGTCAATCACATGGGTGATGTTAAATCTGTATCTTGCGACAGATTGACAAATCTTATTTGGCACTTGTGTATCGCGAGGGATATTTGGGTCTCAGCTATCTACCTACCAGGTAGATACAACACGGTGGCAGATGCCAGGTCATGGATATTCAATGACAACATGGAATGGATGTTGAATCATGCAGTTTTTAACAAAATAACCACACGATTTGGCATCCCGGATATTGATCTGTTTGGATCCAGATTAAACCACCAGTTACCCAAATATGTGTCCTGGGAGCAGTGGCAGTAGATGCTTTTTCTCTAAATTGGGGAGGAATATTCATGTATGCATTTCCTCCATTTTGCCTCATCAGCCGATGCTTGAAAAAAATCAAGCAAGACAAAGCCACAGGCATTTTGGTAGTGCCGGATTGGCCTGCACAAGCCTGGTTCCCGAAAATCTTGGGAATAATAACATAGCCATTAATGGCTGTACCCAAGAGCAGGGAACTACTCGTGCACCCAGTTACGGGGAGCAACCATCCACTTCATGACCGAATCAATTTATTGGTTTGCAGATTCTGAGGAGACCATATCAGGGGCTCGGACTGTCCAAACGGACTGTGGATGTGATAACAGCAGCCTGGAGGGATAGTACACAAAAACAGTACGTCTCTCACATCAAGAAGTGGGAAATGTTCTGCAAGGCCACCAACATTTCATATGATACAGCTCGGATCACGGATATACTGGAGTTCCTATCCCTATACTATGATCATAAATTAGGCTATAGTGCAATAAATAGTGCCAGAAGCACACTATCCTCTTATTTAATGCTGGAGGCATGGCACGGGTCGATAGGGACGCACCCTCTCATAACCAGATTTATGAAGGGCATATTCAATTTTACACCACCAAGGCCAAGGTACATGGACATCTGGGATGTGAGCGTGGTGCTTACGCTGCTTCGACAGTGGGCACCCCCTATGTCCTTACCCTTATCTAAGCTCACCCTGAAGGTGGTCATGCTAATGGCGCTGGTAACAGCACAAAGAGTCTAGACTCTGCACAAGCTGCGACTTGACTACATGACCACCAATGTCAACAATATAACTTTCGCCATCAAGGACTTGATAAAACAGAGCAGGCCAGGAGTGCCAGGGATCAAGATAGAGTTCTTGGCATATCCCGAGGATCCACTTACACCATTACCTAAGAGTCACAAGGGATCTCAGAGGCTCTGAGCAATCGGTCCTGATCAGTTACAAAAAGCCTCACCATAATGTATCGACACAAACCATTTCCAGATGGTTAAAGGATGTAATGGCGAATGCGGGAGTGAACATTGACATTTTTAAATCTCACTCCACCAGGGCTGTGTCTACGTCGGCAGCAAGAGCAATGGACGTGCCCCTCGACGACATCCTAGCGGCTGCAGGATGGGCAAATGAACGAATGTTCCACCGGTTTTACAACAAACCTATAACCGGACCAGGGGTGTTTCCACATACCGTTTTAAGTTCTGTTTTGTAGTTTCCCCCCAGGATGGGAGGGATTACTATTAAAACAAATATTTTTCACTTTAAAGCATCAGTGTCATTACTTAACTACGTTATGTCTGAATGCTTTAAGGACTACACTCCTCCATGGTCAATCCATTCAGTGTGTGACGCCTGCACTCGTAACCGGCGTGAAATCACAGAGCTTTGAAATCTTCACGTAGTCACTCACGTGACTCCGAAGTAAAATAGTAAGATTAAACGAGAACTTACCAGTTTGAAGTTTGATCTTGATTTAATGAGGAGTTACGATAAGCGATTACGTGCCCACCGCTCCCTCCCTCATATTATCAAGGTCATATGGAAGTTCTAGTTTCTTCACAATCTTACTATTCTCAGGTCTTTTTTATCTGTGATTTTACACCGCTGCTTTGATGATTGACGCGCACGCAGATGGACGGCCCTTCTTCACGTAATCGCTCATCGTAACTCCTCATAAAATCAAGATTAAACTTCAAACTGGTAAGTTCTCATTTAATGTTACTATCTTATAAACATCCATTAGGTTGATTAGGTTAGGTTTCAGTTTAGTCATCTTCGCTTCAGTTGTGCCTACCCAGTCTAGCCTTCCCCTCCCACCAACAATCTTGTGAACCTTTTCTCCAACATCTCTAGCTTATTCACATCCCCCCTATAGCATGGTGACCAGAACTGCATGCAGTTCTCCAAGTGCGGTCTCTTGACATGAATGGATACCGAGCATTGAGTAACCGAATCACAAAGTAGCACAGAAACAGGCCTTTCACACCAATTTGTTCATGCTGACCAAGATGCCTAGCTATACTAAACCTACGTTAGACCTGCAGCCTTCTCACAGGAGCAGCACGGTGGCGCAGCGGTAGAGTTGCTGCTTTATGGCGCTTACAGCGCCAGAATGATGGGTTCGATCCTGACTACGGATGGTGTCTGTGCAGAGTTTGTACGTTCTCCCCGTGACCGTGTGGGTTTTCTCCGAGATCTTCAGTTTGCTCACACACTCCAAAGACGTGCAGGTTTGTAGGTTAATTGGTTTGCTACGAATGTAAAATTGTCCCTAGTGTGTGGTTTGTTATAAATGTAAAATTGTCCCTAGGATAATGTTAATATGCGGGGATGGCTGGTCGGTGCGGACTCGGTGGCCGAAGGGCCTGTTTCCGTGCTATATCTCTAAACTAAACTAAACTAAAATGGGGCCTCTGGTTGATGTAACTACCAGTAGTGCATCCTTCTGAACCAGTGGCAGTGAGGAGTTGTGAGAATCAATTGCTGGGTTGTATGGATGTGGATTAATAACACGTCACTTTACCAATGCCTGCATATCAGCCCTTAAAGTGTCATCAAGAGAATGTGAGGGGACAACCTAAGTTGTGAGGGAGAGTGAAAGAACATGCATGGTTTGAAATGTTCAATACTGCACGAGCTCTATAGTTTACCTCTTGCCTACTGAGAAACATAGAAACATAGAATGGTGCCTCAGAGACATCATTTACATGAACTTAAGGGACTATCTGCCTTTTATGGTTCAACCCATTCATGCAAACAAAACAATAAGATACATCGGCACTATTCCCTACTCATTTGCTTCCATTGGTAAAGATAAGCAGGAACATGAATTAATCAGTAGCTTTGGGAAATGCTTTCTGTCTATGTCTTTTGCATTTTGATAAAGAAATTACAATACATGACTTGCAGATGGAAATGCTGGCTCACGTACAAAGGTTTTATATTTTGTCAGTTATGCTGAAGAGCCGCAATATGATTTCCACTTTCAACCATAACGGAAATGTGATCTCTTATACTTTGTTGATTAAAAAAAGTAATATTATTTATTTTCAGGTTTTATAGATCAAAGTTCCTTCCTAAATTAAAATCAGAAAACGTCTGAGAGCCCCCAGCACTGAAACATTGCCTCTGTCTGTCTGTTAAATGAGAGTTACATTTTTTAATCAAATTCAGTTTTCTACTTTGTGTAGGAAGGAACTGCAGATGCTGGTTTAAACTGAAGAAAGACACAAAAAGCCGGATAACTGAGCGGGACAGACCGCATCTCTGGAGAGAAGGAATGGGTGACCCTTTAGGGTTGAGACCCTTGTTCAGACTGAGAGTCAAAAAGGGAAACGAGAGATATAGACGGTGATGTGGAGAGATAAAGAACAATGAATGAAAGATATGCAAAACAGTTACGCTGAAACTGGAAACAGGCCATTGTTAGCTGTTGGTTGGTGAAAACGAGAAGCTGGTGCGAGTTGGGTGGGGAAGGGATAGAGAGAGAGAGAATGCCGGGGTTACTTTCAGTTAGAGAAATCAATATTCATACCACTGGGCTGTAAGCTGCCCAAGCAAAATATGAGATGCTGTTCCTTCAATTTGCATTTAGCCTCACTCTGACAATGAAGGAGGCTGAGGTCAGAAAGGTCAGTGTGGGAATGAGAGGGAGAATTAAAGTGTTTAGCAACCGGGACATCACCATGAAGGGATCTATCATCAAAGACCCACACCATCATGGCCACACACTCATTTCACCAATACCATTGGGAAGAAGGTACAGGAGCCTGAAAACTGCAATGTCCAGGTTCAGGAACAGCTTCTTCCCGAGAGCCATCAGGCTATTAAACACAACACCAAATAAGCTCTGAACTACAACAGACTATTATTATTATTGCACTATATTTGTTTATTTATTGAGTATGTGTGCATGTATATATCCACACTGAACTTTTTTTCTCCCGTTATGTACTATGTTTACATATTCTGTTGTGCTGCAGCAAGCAAGAATTTCATTGTTCTATCTGGGACATATGACAATAAAACACTCTCGACTCTTGTCTGTTGGTAGGTTCCGAGCAAAGGTGTTCAGCGCATTTTCTGCTTGCTTTGCATTTTGTTAGAGTAAAGGGCCTGTCCCACTTGGGCGTCATTTGCGCGTTATTTACGCGACATCATTTACGCGTCACGACGCTCGACGCACGTATCGTGACACACACGCTATGCGCGCATGGCGTGCATTAAGCACGCATGGTGAGGCATGGTGGCATCGGCAGTGACGTGCGGTCGTGCGCGACGCCCCAGGATTTTGGGATTCACAAAATCTTTGCACGCCACCTGCGTGACGCGCAAATGACGCCCAAGTGTGACAGGCCCTTAAAGGGTTATGGAGGATGGGAAACAAGAAGCACTCAGACCATTGATTTCCTGCTATTTTTAAAATTAATGAAAGAAACATATAAAATAGGTGCAGGAGGAGGCCATTCGGCCCTTCGAGCCAGTACCGCTATTCATTGTGGTCGTGGCTGAAAGAGTTCAAAGTAAAATGTGATCCAATTTTCTTCCAATGACATGCTCATTTCCAGCTCTTTACTGAGTGGAGGTTTCAAAGTAGAAAGGACTCAACAGCCATTGTCCACAATGCTCTGTCTATTGAGTGAGCAATTCTAAATATTTTAGATTTAGTCTTCCATCTCGAGATACTAATTCTTGAGCCTTCACCTTCTGGAAACAATTGCCCAGGAATTCATCTGATGCCAACACTGAAATGAGGAATGTGTTACAACTGAAGATAGACACAAAATGCTGGAGTAACTCAGTGGGTCAGACAGCATCTCTGGAGAAAAGGAATAGGTGACATTTCGAGTCAAGACCCTTCTTCAGACCTATTCCTTTTCTCCAGAGATGCTGCCTGTTCCTGTTCGCTGAGTTACTCCAGCTTTTTGTGTCTATCTTCAGTTTAAACCAGCATCACACTGCTAGCAATTACAAGTTCTTCTACACTTGTGAAATTTGATTAGATTGGATTTAATGGAAGCGACTTTCAGAAGTTCTTCCATAGACATGGTTTAGCTTTATCAACTGAGTTGAAATTCCAGGCAACTTAAGCCATGTCATATCATGTGGTAACCCAAGAAAACGAATGCATTTGATGCATGAAGAGCGTTTGCCAGGAGTATAAAACTTAAAAAGGTTAATTTAGCGGCATAGAAGGTTCATAGTGTCATACAGTTATAGCGTCATGGTGCTGTGCAGCCCTTCAGCCTACCTTATCCATGCCAACTAATTTGGCATATTGGCTAGTCTCATTTGCCTGCATTTGGCCCATAACCCTGTAACCCTTCCTATCTATATATTAGCCCAAATATATTCTTCTTTCGTGTCCATCATCTATGTTTCAAATGTTCGTCCAGGCTCTTGCACAGTGGACAGCCTTTTCGTTTGCCACAGCTAAATCTTCCAGGCAGTATTGTTCGTCAAGTCATGGGCATCTTAATAGGTGGGGCATGGATTGTACTGATATTCCACATTCACATTCTGTGTCTGCCACATCTGCAGAGCCCCATTTGTTCATATTGGTCTTGCATCGGCCCATCCCGGCATGAAGCCTATTGAGGGACTTGCAGGTCTTCCAGTTACATCTGTGACCAGGTGGTAGCTTTTTCTGGGTTGGGATAGGCATCTTTACGTGGTGGTGGTTTCAAGGCTAATTATATTGAAACTAAATATCATTGGTGGACAGCTTTAAGGTAAATCTGAAGATATTTTCTAAATGTGTTAATAACAAAATCATAACCATTTCCCAAAGTTCATAAGTTATGGGAGCAGAATTAGGCCATTTGGCCCATCAAGTCTACTTCGCCATTCAATCATGGCTGATCTACTTTTCCCTCTCAAACCCATTCACCTGCCTTCTCCCTATAAACCCTGACAAGAATCTATCTATCTATCTCACCTTAAAAATATCCATGGACTTGGCTGCCACAGCCTTCTATGGCAATGAATTCCACATTCACCACCCTTCGACTAAAGAAATTCTTCCTCATCTCCTTTATAAACAAAATGTCCTTTTATTCTGAGGTTATGACCTCTGGTATTAGACTCTCCCACTAGTGGATAACATCCTCTCCACATCCACTCTATCCAGGCCTTCTAGGCAGTTTCAATGAGATATCCCCTCATCCTTTTAAATCCCAGTGAGTACAGGATCTGTGCCGTCAAACGCTTATCATATGTTAACCCAATCATTGCTGGGATCGTCCTCGTAAACCTACTCTGGGTCCTCTCCAACACCAGCACACCCTTCCTCAGATATGGGGCCCAAAACTGCTCATAAAGGGACTGTCCCACTGCGGCGACTTAATCTGCGAGTTTAGAAGAGTTTGCCGTTACCCTCGACTGCCTATAACTACATAGCGACCTCACTCCACTGCACTATGAGTTTAAAAGAACCATGCCGACCAATTTTTACTCGCGGGAAATTTTCCAACATGCTGAAAATTTTTCCTCGACCAAACTGAGGCCGCGAGTATGCGGTAACTTCCCTCGAGCATGAAGGAGAGTTCCGGTGGGGGGGGGGGAGAGTGTGCTGCAACTGGCAGAGGGGGATGGCTTCAGGCGGGCGCTACCGTGGCCTATCGCTGTCGTGGCCTACCGTGTGGGGGGTGTAGAGAGCTCGGAGAAAAGATGGGGGTTGTGGGGGAGAAGGGGGTATCATGGGGGAGGGACCAGAGGGGAAGGGGCTGGAGCTGACGTTGTAATGCGGACTCACAGCGGTCGCTGGTCGCTGGTCATTCTCCTCTGCCGGGATCAGATTCTCCGCTTTCCGTTTGGTGACATTTCCCGCGCCGGGCTGGGCGGTTTCCGATCTCACCGAAAATTGTGTCCGATTGGAAACCTCCGCCGGCCATCCTCAGTTCCAGTAAAGACACGATGGCGCAGGAAGGGGCTGACCGTCCCGCAGAGTGACAGGAGAAAAGACCAATCCACGCTGCGCTGACTGGAAGGAGAGGAGATCGATCTGCGCATGCGCGGTTTTTAGGATTTTTAAACCTTGCTAACTTGTACATTAGACCACCAATCGGAACTTGGTGCAATCGCAGCACAGTAGAACGGAGAGTAAGCTGGCAAAAAATCGTAACGCTGTCGTGTACTGTTTTTGCGCAAATAGAATGACTGTGCAAACCTGAAGATAACAAGATCAGAGCTTTAGTTATGTATAGATTGTCTTTCTACAGACTTGACAGCATGAAACAAAAGCTTGTCACCGTACCTCGGTTCACGTGACAATAAACTAAACTGAACTATCATTGCATGTATAAGAAGGAACTGCAGATGCTGGCTTAAACTGAAGATTGATACAAAAAGCTGGAGTAACTCAGTGGGCCAGGCAGCATCTCTTGAGAGAAGGAATGAGTGAGTCTGGGTCTGAAGAACCGAAACGTCACCCATTCCTTCTCTCCAGATATGCTGCCTGTCCCGCTGAGTTACTCCAGCTTTTTGTGTCTATCATTGCATGTAGTTGAAACAAAAAACTGCAAATGATGGTTAATACGCAAAAAGACACAAAGTGCTGGAGTAATTCAGTGGGTCAGGCTGTATCTCTGGAGAACATGGATAGGCTGGTGTCGCTGGGACACTAGAAGGGACTTGTGGGCAAGTTGGGCCAAAGGGCCTGTTTCCACACTGTATCACTCGATTACTTTATTTATCTATTTATCTATTTATTTATTTATTTATTTGATTATTTTTTCCCTATTTTTTTAAGAGAGATAGAAATAAAAGAAGTAAGGAAAGTGAGAAAGAGTCGTGATAGTGCAGGAAAGTGTTGGGAAAAGAAAGCCCATTAGAAAGAGAGTTAGAGAAGAAAGTTAAGAAATAGACCCTAGAAAAGAAAGAAAGAAAGAGAAACAATCGCTCTATTATAAAAAGCTCTGCAAAAAGGGATATACCAAACATATTTTTCACCCCCCGCTACCAGATCCTGGCACCATTTATTTTTTAAATTACTATTGCACCTTATGCTTGTAGTAAGTCCATAAATGCAGACCACGTCTTTTGGAAGTGGTCTGCTTTGCCTGCGAGGAGGAGTCTCATATCTTCCAGGTGTAATGTTTCGAACTTTTGAAATCCACATTTTTATTGTTGGTGTAGGAGCGTTTTTCCAGAATTTGAGTATAAGCTTTTTTCCCGTTATTAGCCCGTAATTAAATAAATTCTTTTGAAACACGTTTAGTTCAGGGCTACCTTCAATTATTCTAAAAATAATCCATTCTGCTTTTGGTATCAGTTTTATTTTTAATAGTTTTGTGAATATTTCAAATATTTCGTTCCAAAATATTTGGATTTTTTTACAAAAAACAAAAGAGTGCGCTTCTTGAGACTGACATTTATCACAAATGGGTGAGACGTTAGGGAAAAGTTTATTTATTTTGTTTTTTGAATAGTATAGTCTATGTAATGTTTTGAATTGAAGTAGAGTGTGTCTTACGTTGATCGAGCATTTATGCACATATAGTAAGTGTTTATCCCAGCTCTCTTTTGAAATTTTTATAGCTAGTTCTTGTTCCCAGTCTTTTCTAATACCGTCAGTTGTAGGTATTTCTATATTTAAAATAGTGTTATATAAGTATGATATTAGGTTTGCTGATTCGGCCTTTGTTTTCATTGCTTCATCCAGTAAGTCTGGAGGCATGTTATGATAGTCTTTTGTGTATTTTTTCAGATAGTCACACATTTGAAGATATTTAAAATATTGATTATTTCTCAAATTATATTTCAGTTGTAATTGTTGAAATGATAGTAATTTTCCAAATTCATACAAGTCTCCGAGCGTTTTGATTCCTATTCTTTCCCATTGTGTAAATGATTTATCTATAGTAGAAGGTTTAAACGACGGATTATTGACTATTGGCGATAAAAGAGATAGATTTCTTAATTTTAGATTCTGTTTTATTTGTTTCCAAGTTCTAATTGTGCTATGTATAATTGGATTTTTATTGTAATTTTTGTTATTCAGATTCATTGGTGAGAGGAGAGTCGCTCCTGTATTACACGGAGAGCAGTCCTCTCTCTCCATTACAATCTAGTCCACCTGCTGGGCAGAATTGTCCAGCAGGTGAATCATATTTTTAATATTTACTGCCCAATTATAGTACATAAAGTTAGGGAGTGCTAGACCACCCAGCTCTTTGGGTTTACTCAGGTGTGTTCTTTGTATTCTGTGGGATTTATAGTCCCATATAAAATTTGTAATGTCTGAGTCCAGTTTTTTGAAAAACTTTTTTGGAAGGTATATAGGGATTGATTGAAATAGATATAGGATTTGTGGTAGAAAGATAATTTTTATAGCATTTATTCGACCTATTAAAGACCGGGTGCGTTTTCCAGAATTTGATTAGAGTGTTTAGTTTCTTAAGTAAGGCACTATAATTGGCATTAAACATAACATGATAGTTTCTAGTAATTTCAATTCCCAAATATTTAAATTTTTCTGTGGCTATTTTAAAGGGGAATTTTAAGAGATGTGTTGAGTCTTTCGGTTTTATCGACATAATTTCACTTTTGTTCCAGTTTATTCTGTATCCTGAGAAAGATCCAAAGTCCTCAATTAGATTTAGTATGTTTGGTATACTAATTTGGGGTTTTGTGATGTACAGTAGTACATCATCTGCATATAAAGATATTATGTTATTTGAATATTTTGTATTATAACCGTAAATATCCGGGTGTGTTCTGATTATTTCAGCTAAGGGTTCAATTACCAGAGCAAATAACAGTGGTGATAATGAACATCCTTGTCTATTGCCCCTTGATAATTGGAATTTCGTAGATAGTATATTATTAGTTAATATTCTAGCCGTAGGTTTGTTATATTATAATTTTATCCATGCGATGAAGTTCTCTCCCATTTGAAATTTTTGCAATACTTTAATCATATAATCCCATTCTACTTGATCATACGCTTTTTCTGCGTCCAGTGAAATGATTGATAACTCTTGTTCTTGAGGTTTGTGTGAATGCATCATGTTAAGCAGACGTCTCAGGTTATTAAATGAGTGTCTCTTGGGTATAAATCCCATTTGATCCTCGTTTATTAATTTACTAACATATTTACTTAGTCTTCTAGCTAGTGTTTTCGCTAATATTTTTTCATCTGTATTTAACAATGCAATAGCTCTGTATGAACCTGGTTCTTCTATGTCTTTATCTTTTTTAAGTATTAATGTAATCGTTGATTCTGCTAGTGTTTCAGGTAGGGTTTGTTCTTTAAAAGCATATGTATACATTTTCTGTAAACGTGGTGTAACTATGTCGTAAAAACTTTTATAAAATTCATTACTGAATCCATCTGGTCCTGGTGTTTTTCCATTCTTTAATGTGTTTATTGTGTCTTCTATTTCCTTAGATGTAATTTGTGCTCCCAGTTCCTCTTGTTCCTTCAATTCTAATTTTGGAAGATTACAATTGTCCAGGAACTCTGAGACTTTATTATTGTCCGTCAACGTTTTGGATGTGTATAAATTCTGGTAAAATTGAGCGAATCTTTTATTGATATCATTGGGTAGTGTTAATAATTCCCCTCTATCTGATTTAATCTTTAAAATTAAGTGGTCTTTTTTCCGTTTTTTCAGTTGGCATGCCAGAAGTTTGTGGGGTTTATCCCCAAATTCAAAGTGTTCCTGTTTTGTAATTTGGAATAGTCTTATAACTTTATCTGATAATAACTTATTTAGTTTAAATTTCAATATTAATATTTTATTATGTTTATCCATAGTTGGATCTTTAGCATTATCTATATCTAGTTGTCTGATTTGTTCTTCTAATTGTCTTTGTTCGTTCTTATTCTTTTTGTTTTGAAAAGCTTGGTATGAGATAATGACTCCTCTAATAAATGCTTTGAAGGATTCCCATAGTAAAGTGGGCGATATGTCTGGTGTATCGTTTGTCTCAAAAATTAAGTCCATCTGTTTTTTTAGATATACACTCCCTTGTGGGTCTTTTAAAATTTGCGAGTTAAACCTCCAAAACGATTTATTCGTAGACATTCCTTCCAGTTTTAAAAAGAAAGTTAGCGGGGAGTGATCTGAAATCGTATTGGTGTGATATTTAGGGTTCATAGTATAAGGGATTAGTTTTATATCCACTAGGAAATAATCTATATGTGAGTATGTTTTGTGTACCATTGAATAAAACGAGTATTCCCTTCCAGTCGGGTTCGCGATCCTCCAGACGTCTGTTATGTTTGTATTTTCTATGTATGTATTTAAGAGTTCACTAGTTTTAGATTTCATAATACCTCTCTGTTTTTGCATCGATTTATCTAAGTACGGGTCTAAAACACAATTAAAGTCTCTGTAGATGGTTTATGCATGCAACCAATAATATAGCTACCTCAATACCACTAACCACGCCTTAGTTACCAATTATAATAATGCCTTCTTCTCCTTCTGCGCAGTACAGTAGCAGGCTGGAGACAGTGACTGCTGATGTGTGTTTAACCCTGTGTTCTCATTAGACTAGTGTAAAGTACAAGTGTGTTTGATCACTCATTTACAGTCTCCTCCAATTATAACAATTTGGTAGTTGAACTGCGATTGTATTCAAGATTTTATTAAAAAATTGAGGATTATCAAAATTGGGCACATACATATTTATCAATTTTGGCGTAGAGTGGATCTCTCCTGTAACTATAAGATATCTCCCTTCCTTATCTGATATAATGTTCTTTGACTTAAATGGTATTCCTTTGCGAATAATAATTGCGGTACCTCTGGATTTTGAGGTGTGTGAAGAGTGGTATGTTTTGCCTATCCAATTCGCCCTCAATCTCATCTGATCTTGGTGTTTAAGATGCGTTTCTTGTAAAAAAAGTAATGTCCGTGTTGTATGATTTCAACTGAGCTAGTATCTTGCCCCTTTTGATTGGTTCATTAATACCCCTTATGTTCCAGCTACAGGATGTGACTCCTCCCATTTTCTTTTGTTTATCGTCTTACATTTTCACTGATTTTAATACCCTTATTCTTATGGTGCATCCATACCTCAGGACTCTGGATATTTGGGGAACGTTTACGTTACTAAATTCCTTTGGTAGATCCCTTTTGCGATTGTCCTAAAAAAACACATAGTTGTGACATATTGTGATAAAAAAAAAATTACAGTGTCTAGAATGGTCGACACTGTAATGAGTGTCCCACACGTCTGTGGGGTTTGACATCAATTCGACTTCCAATGTTGATGTTATACAATTAGCTCCGCTCCCTTTATTACTCTTAGCATAGGAGGGCGGGACCTCTTCAAAATCAGTTGTATTTCACCCAATTACACTATATATATATTTCATTAAGACTTATCAAATCGTATGTTCAGCTACTATGAAACTTATATATCTAACACTTTTGTCTGCTAACTATTTATAGTTATAGTTATACCTTTGATAATATTCAGCTGTCGGCTGGAAGGGTTAACCAGAATCAGGCTCCTGGAACTATGCCAGGTGCCTGATTCTCCTCCCTTCCCCACCCGAAGTACATAGCACTAAAACTTATGATATTATCTACGTTAGTTCTAGAATTTGTTATTTGTTATTTCTTTATCCCTGCATAACTGTCCCCCTCTATATACGGGATAGTCTGTCTTTATAAATCATTATTACATTTTGCCCCATTATATAGTTCTGGTTAGTTTCCATTTCTATTTCTATATTAGTGTTGTTAATTATTGTTAATTCTCTATGTTTTGTGAAACTATTTTAAAATCTTAAACCGCCGTTTGTCCTTGTGATGTTTTCCACGTTCAGCTCTCCTGTTCGTCGCTCCCTTGTTAATCAGTCTTTCCTTCATTTTGAACAAAGAATGTCCTTGAGTTAAATTCCAAAGCGTCCGAGAGAGATAAGGTGTCTAGACCAGCGCACATGGAGATACTCCTCCATTTTAGACTTTTAGAGAATGGTGTATCTTCCCTTATCTTCGGGCGTTCTCTGTGAACTAGTAAAGAGAAAGAATTTGTCCATACCGTCCCGCTGCATTCATTAATCATCTGTTTCTGCCACAATCTCTTGGGCATATTTGTACGCTGCTTCCGGGTTAATAAATGATTTCTCCTTTCCCTTGTAAGTAATTCGCATTCTGGCTGGATAAAAAACGCCGTATCTGACATCTTGAACTCCTTGGAGAATCTGTCTTGTCTGTGAGAACTGTTTTCTCTTTTGCACGATCTCATGGGGATAATCCCGGAAAAGTTTGATAGAGTCATTTCCAAACGTCATCTTCACTCCGTGTTTGATTTTTTTCATCAGCTCTTCCAGTTATGAAATGTCCCGAAGTTTAACTATGATCTGTCGTGGGTGGGCTGGACCTACTCGTGATCTTGACTTAAATCTGGGTACTCGATGTGCCACTTCAATTTTCGGTGCCACGGGTAAATTGAGTACATGTTTAATTAAGTTGGCAGGAAACTCACAGGGGTTGTTTCCCTCTGCTCCCTCTGTTACTCCCATTATTCTTTTATGATTTTTTTCCCGACCTCCAGACCTGATTTTAACGCGAAAAATCGCGAATTTTCAGCTGCGGAGCTAAGTGTTGCGACTGCTAGTCCAGCATGGGCGCCACCGGAAGTCCACTCGATGACTTTAGGCGACATCAGGACCCTTGTTCAGAATGATTCATTCTACTGAGTTACTCCACCACTTTGTGTCATTTCACCTTTCAACTTGGCACTGATACTACTGGTCTGCACCAGCAAAACATTTCTCGCCGGTTAATGGGGATGTTGTTGTGGCTCACGTTGTAGGCCCTGACAGGACGCGCTTTCTTCAGGCCACCGCTACCGACAGGGCACGCTGTGGGGCTCCCTCCCTAGGTCGAGTAAGTCAGCAACTCCGGGGAAAAAGAAGGAAGTGGCTTCAGTGGAGGGGGAGGGAGAGGTGGGGAGAAGCCGAGTGGACAGAGAGATGGGAGTGGGTGGGGGAAGGAGCAAGGAGCGACTAGGCGGCGGGAGTTGGAGGCAGCAGTGGAGAGGTGGGGGGGGGGGGGGGATGTGTGGGGAGGAGAGGCTGAGTGGACAAGATGAAGAGCAGAAGGGGGAGAAGCTGAGTGTACAAAGCGATGGCCAACAGAAAGAAACAGTGTGTAGGTAGGAACTGCCGTGTGCGGACATGGCGTTGAAGGACTAGAAGCCGAAGCGAAGAAGCAGACGACAAATAACCGAACAGAAACAACGCTGAAAAGCCAAATAACCCAAACGGACGCAACGCCGAAAAGCCAAATAACCGAAAGGGCGGGACGCATAAAAGCCAACTAACCGAAAGGGCGGGACGCATAAAAGCCAATTAACCGAAAGGGGGGACACCTAAAAGCCATCTCACCGAATGGACGCAACGCCGAAAAGCCAAATAACGGGCATGGCGTCGCTGGGGGGCGGGACTTGTCAGCGATTGATCCAGACCCCCGCTTCCATCACATCAGTGGCCGGGGAAGACAGGAATGTGGGGGTCATTTTCCCTACACAAGACCGCCCGGGTCTGGAGGGTGACTGGGCACTCTGAACCCGAGCACCAAAGTTGTAAGCGGCTGAAGTAGTGCATCCCTCGGGACAGCCCCCACTCTTCCCCCGGGGTTAGCGCTGTACAGCCATGGCCGTTCTCCACCTCGACCTAAAGCAAATAAACTGCAAATAAACTGAAAAATACAGGTTATCTGATGTTTTGTGCGTGGGAGCTTGGTGTGTGCATTACGCATGCAACCAGATGATATTACTGTGTTTAAACAATAAAGAAAATGTGCTTCTTGTTGTCAAAGGGGGGGAGTGGGAGGAGATAAAATTGTTCATTGTCATACACACTTGTCATCGGCCCGTCAGGGAATTTGTCTCCCCCCCATGTTTTAAAAGTGATTTACTATGGCTGCCAGTGCCCCGGGCCATCTGTTCCCACAGCCGGGGGGGGGGGGGGGGGGGGGGGGGGGGGTGGATGAATCACCCGGTGTAGGTGTCGGGGGGGAATCACCCCTTGTTGGGGTCCGGGGGTCGGGGTGGTGAATCACCATGGTATCGGTGTCAGTAAAGCTTTCAGCAAGGTTCTGTATTGCAGACTGCTTTGGATGGTTAGATCTCATGGGATTCAAAGATAAATAGCTAAATGGATAGAAAAATGGCTTCATGGAAGGAAGTAGAGGGTGATGGTGGAAGGTTGCTTTTCAGACTGGAGTCCTGTGACTAGTGGTGTACCTCAGAGTTTGGTACTGGCCTCTTTGTTGTTTGTCATCTACATTAATGATTTCGATAAAAACATACGTGGCATGATTAGCACGTTTGCAGATGATAAGTGGATGCTATTGTGGATAGTGGGTGGTTGTCAAATGGGTGGTTTTGTAGTTAGTGAAGATGGTTGTCAAAAATTGCAGCAGGATCTTGATGAAATGGGCAGCTGGGCTGAGGAATGGTTGATGGAATTTAATACCGAAAAAGATGAGGTGTTGCATTTTGAGAGCACGAACAGGGGCAGAGCCTACACCGTGAATGGCAGGGCTCTATAGAGTGTTGCAGAGCAGAAGGACCTGGGAATACAGGTACATAGATCATTGAACGTGCCATCACAGATAGATAAGGTGGTCAAAAAGGCTTTTGGCACATTAGCCTTCATCAGTCAGACCATGGAGTATAGAAGTGGGAGGTCATGTCGCAGTTGTATAGAAACATAGAAACATAGAAAATAGGTGCAGGAGTAGGCCATTCGGCCCTTCGAGCCTGCACCGCCATTCAATATGATCATGGCTGATCATCCAACTCAGTATCCTGTAGCTGCCTTCTCTCCATACCCCCTGATACCTTTAGCCACAAGGGCCACATCTAACTCCCTCTTAAATATAGCCTATGAACTGGCCTCAACTACCTTCTGTGGCAGAGAATTCCACAGATTCACCACTCTCTGTGTGAAAAATGTTTTTTTCATCTCGGTCCTAAAAGATTTCCCCCTTATCCTTAAACTGTGATCCCTTGTTCTGGACTTCCCCAACATCGGGAACAATCTTCCTGCATCTAGCCTGTCCAACCCCTTAAGAATTTTGTAAGTTTCTATAAGACGTTGGTGAACCGCATTTAGAACATTGTGTTCAGTTTTTGGCATCCAGTTATAGGAAAGATGTTGCCAAGCTGGGAAGGGTACAGAGAAGATTTACGAGGATGTTGCCAGGACTCGAGGGCCTGAGCTATAGGGAGAGGTTGAACAGGTAGGACTCTATTCCTTGGAGCGCAGGAGGATGGGTGATCTTGTAGAGGTGCACAAAATCATGAGAGGAATAGATCGGGTAGACACATAGAGTCTCTTGCGCAGAGCAGGGGAATCGAGAACCAGTGGACATAGTTTAAGGTGAGGGGGAAAGATTTTCAGGTAAGACACAAACTGACAATGCACTTAGTCATTCAGGTATTTTCAAGAATGTGCTGAATAAGAGTAGTGCCCGAGTACACATTTATCCATTAATCAACTTATGCGAGTGATCCAACCGTTTATGGCATCGCAGTGCACAAATTTGTGATTGCATTTTTCTAATTACTATATAATGACATTCAAAATAATTTAACCAGCTGCAAAGTGATTTGCGATGTTTCTTGGAGTTCATGAAGCTCTATAGCTCTACAGTTTGGAAATGGAGCAGGTTTAGAAACTGGACAGTTCCGTCACTGTGGCATTCTGTTCAGTGGCAGCGTAGAGTTTCTGCTAAACAATGGACTGGTTGATACTTGGTGAACAATGGAGGTGCCTCCAGTGTTAGAAAGCATGAAATTGGGAGCATAAATAATGGTCATTCTGGTCATTCTGGCAGAATCTCTCTCTGGAGCTCCTCATATTTCGCATGAGCAGCTTACACTCCACCAGTATGAATATTGACCTCTAACTTCAAGTAACCCTGGCTTTCTCTCTCTCTCCATCCCTCCCCCTTCCTAGTTCTCCGACCAGACTGACTGTCCCCGATCAAATTTTATCTCTGTTTGATAGACACCAAATGTTGGAGTAACTCAGCGGAAGAGGCAGTATCTCTGGAGAGAAGGAATGGGTGATGTTTCGGGTTGAGACCCTTCTTCCGATTGACGTCGGAGGGGGGGGGGGGGGGGGGGGGGGGGGGGAGGGAGATAGATAGATCAGGAAGTGCGAAGATGTGAATACATGGCAAAGGGAATGGATATCATGTAAAATGTAGAATCGATCATTGTTAGCTGGGAGTAGGTAACAACAAAGCAAACAGAGTTAAAATGTAGTTAGAGACAATAAGACTGGACGGAGAACTTGGAAGGGGGAGGGATGGAGAGAGAGGGAAGCAAGGGCAATTTGAAGTAAGGGCAGTCACGATGGCGCAGCGGTAAAGTTGCTGCCTTATAGCGAATGCAGCGCCGGAGACCCGGGTTCGATCCCGATTATGGGCGGCGTCTATATGGAGTTTGTACGTTCTCCCCGTGACCTGTGTGGGTTTTCTCCAAGATCTTCGGTTTCCTCCCACATTCCATAGATTTACAGGTTTGTAGGTTAATTGTCTTGGTAAATGTAAATATTGTCCCTCGTGGGCGCAGGATAGTGTTAATCTATGGGATCGCTAGTCGGCGCGGACTCCGTGGGCCAAAGGGCCTGTTTCCGTGCTGTATCTCTAAACTAAACTAAAGTCAATGTCCATACCGCAGCGGTGTAAGCTGCCCAAGCAAAATATGAGCTGCCGTTCCTCCCAAAAGGTCAGTGTGGGAATGAGAGGAGGAGTGAAAGTGTCCAACAAACCAAGTGATCAGGTAGGTTCAGCGGACTGAACAGAGGTGTTCAGCAAAACGATTGGCGAGTCAATGCTTGGTCTCGCCAATATACAGGAGTCCACTCCTGGAACAGTACAGTACAGTAGATAAGATTGGAGGAGGTGCAAGTGAACCTCTGCCTCACCTGAAAAAACTGTCGAGGTCCTTGGATGGAGTCGAGGGGGGAGGTGTAAGGACAGGTGTTGCATCTCCTGCGGTTGCAGGGGGAAGTATCTCTGTTTGCTTCGATGTCACCTTCTCCCAGCTAACAATTATCTATTCTACATTCCCCTTGATCCGCATTTCTTTGGATGTCTTGTTTTAACACCTTACCCATCCATATGTCTGTGTCTCCCTCGCCCCTGATTCTCAGTCTGAAGAGGGGTTTTTGATCCAGAACGTCACTCATTCCTTCTATCCAGAGATGTTCCCTGTCCTGCTGAGTTTGTGTCTATCTCTATCTGGAGAGTTTAGCTTCTGCTGTCATGGAATAGGTAGCTCAACATTACTTCTGTTCAAAATCCTAGCCATTATCTACAAATGCTTTGCCTCTTTCGTTTATTTTAGTTTAGTTTAGTTCTCCGCGTGACCTGCGTGGGTTTTATCCAGGTGGGTTTCCTCCCACATTCCAAGGACATAGGGACATAGAAAGATAGGTGCAGTAGGTCATTTGGCCCTTCGAGCCAGCACTGCCATTCAATATTATCATGGTTAATCATCCAAAATCAGTACCCCGTTCCTGCTTTTTCCCCATATCCCTTGATTCCTTTAGCCCTAAGAGCTAAATCTAACTCTCTCTTGAAAACATCCAGAGAATTGGCCCCCACTGCATTCTGTGGCAGAGAATACCACCGATTTACAATGCTCTGGGTAAAAAAGGTTTCTTCACCTCAGTCCTAAATGACCTACCCCTTATTCTTTAACTGTGACCCCTGATTCTGGAATCTCCCAACATCGGGAACATTTTTCCTGCATCTAGCATGTCCATTTCCTTAAGAATTTTATATTTTTCTATAAGATGCCCTCTCATCCTTCTAAATTCCAGTGAATACAAGCCCAGTCGAACCATTCTTTCATCATATGTCAGTAACGTCATCCCGGGAACTAACCTGGTGAATTTCTGCTGCACTCCCTCAATAGCAATAATATCCTTCCTCAAATTAGGAGGGTAAAACTGCACACAATACTTCAGGTGTGGCCAACATGCCATTAGTTTTGAAGGTCAACATACCATTAGCTCTCTTCACTACCTGAACGTACAGGTTCGATGGTTAATTGACTTGGTATAATTTTAAATTGTCCCTAGTGTGTGTAGGATAATGTTAGTGTTTGGGGATCGCTGGTTGGTGCCGACTCGGTGGGGTGAAGAGCCTGTTTCTGCATTGTATCTCTAAATTAAACTAAACTAAAGAACATGTCAGAGCTTGAATGTTTCATCATCAGTGACTTTCTTTGTCCCCTACCAAAGAATTTCCATGTTTTACAGGGTGCATATCGGGGGTAAAGTAATGTGACTCACTTTCCCGTTTGACTGCAGCTGCAGCAAAGCATAAAAAACAATTTTGACAGTAGCACAGAAACAGGGCCTTTGTGATCAATTCATCCATGCTGTGCAAGATGCGTTATCTCAGCTAATCCCATTTGCCTGGGTTTCACCCATATTCCTGCAGAATGACTGCCCAGTAGTTCAATCATTTGTCATCCAGAAAGTTGAATTTAAAACCAGAGATTAGAGCTCCAGTCATTTAAATCATCTGGAATTAAAAATAACTGGTCTTAGTGATATGACAACAAACTACGGAAATCTATACATTACTTAAACTCTCATCTTGACCACTTCCTGTCTGTGCTGTAATTACATTTGTGCAAAAACGATCTCCCGTAGCGCTACGATTTTTCGCCACCTTACTCTGCTGTAAGTCAAATAAGTTTTGTTCCGGTCGGTAAAATAGTACAAAAGTTATGAAGGTTTTGAAGGTTCTCACACCCCCCTCCCCCACAGCTCCCCCTCCCCTACACCCCCCTCCCCTACACACCCCTCAACCACACCCCTCCCCACACCCATACCCCCCTCCCCCACACCCACCTCCCGCACACCCCCCCTCCCACACGCCCTTCCCCCACACATCCCCTCCCCCACAATCCCCCCTCACACACCCCCCTCCCCCACATCTCCCCTCCCCACACCTCCCCTACCGCACCCCCCCTCCCCACAGCCCCCCTTTCCCCACACCCCCCTCCCCCACACCCCCTCCCCAGAGTGGTGGAACATTGCTTTGGGGGAACGGGTTGCGTTGGGGGAACAAGCCAGTGGTGGAATATTGTGTTGGGGAATGGGTTGCGTCGGGAGAGACCGGGCCTCCCGTGTGACTGGGACCCAACGGGTCCCACTTAGTCTAGTGTTATTTACAACTCGTCAGGCACATGAAATGTGAGCTAAATTGTCAAAGTGTGCGCTCTGGAGTTTAAGGCAATATCTGGTAAAGCGATGCATCAAACAGCTCTGGTAAAACTAAGGGCATCAAGGAGGACACATTGTAATGGCTGAAGTCCTTGCTTACACAAGTGAGCTTTGGTTTTGTAACAGCTGCATCCATGACTGCAAGACATTGCAGTGAATTATGGGCACAGCCCAGACCATCACACAAACCAACCTCCCTTCTATTGAAGATAGACACAAAATGCTGGCGTAACACAGCGGGACAGGAAGCATCTCTGGAGAGAAGGCATAAGTGATGTTTCAGGTTGAGATCCTTCTTCAGTCTGAAGAAGGGTCTTGACCCGAAACGTCACCCATTCCTTCTCTCCAGAGATGCTGCCTGTCCCGCTGAGTTACTCCAGCATTCTGTGTCTATCTTTGGTTTAAAACATCATCTACAGATTCTTCCTACCCTTCTATAGACTCCATTTATACCTCACGCTGCCTCGGCAAGGCCAGCAGCATAATCAAGGAGGAATTGCACCCTGGCCACTCTGTATTCTCCCCTCAGGCAAAAGGTATAGAAGTGTGAAAACGCACACCTCCAGGTACAGTTTATTCCCAGCTGCTATCAAGTAACAGAATCATCCTACCATAACCAGAGAGAAGTAGTGAACTACTATTTATCTCAATGTTGACCCTCAGACTATCCTTTATCAGACTATACTAGCTTTACCTTGCAGTAAACGTTATTCCCTTATCATGTATCTACACACTGTAAATGGCTCGATTGTAATCATGTATTGTCTTTCTGCTGACTGGATAGCAAGCAACAAAAGCTTTTGACTGTACCTCAGTACACGTGACAATAAATTAAACTGAAGAACTAAAGATGATTGTTGAGGATGAATCATCCCAAGCACAGGACATTATTGCAGGTCCTCCTCAAGTCCCAGGCCATTCCCCCATCAGCTGCTTCATCAAGGATGGTCCTTCCTTCTGAAGGTCGGAAGTGGGGAAGTTTGTTGCCGACTGCAAAATTTCTCAACAATTCAATCAAACCATGCCTAGTTACAGCAGCCCCTAAAAATCATTCAGGCAAGGGCCGGTAAGTAGCCAGCAAGATGTAGCCAGCAGTGTGGACAAGTTGGGCCGAAGGGCCTGGTTCCACACTGTATCACTCTATCCGCCAGCAGAGAAGGATGACATTTGGGTGGAAGGCACCGCCACTTCCCATTGAAGATAGACACAAAATGTTGGAGTAACTCAGCGGGACAGGAAGCATCTCTGGAGGGAAGGGAAATGGTTGACGTTTCAGGTCGAGGCCTTTCTTCAGACATCTCGACTCGAAATGTCACCCATTCTTGCTCTCCAGAGATGCTGCCTGTCCCTCTGAGTTACTCCAGCATTTTGAGTCTATCTTTGCTGTAAACCAGCATCTGCAGTACCTTCCTTCACACCCCCACTTCCAATTGCCGCTTTTGGAAGAGTGTAGGTTGGAAGTCATGCTGACATTAGAAGGGAGACAGTCCAGTGGAGGAACTCTACAGGGTATATTGGGCGTATTCTGCCCAGGCCAGGTGTTTACTCCAAATAGTTAGATTCGAGGACACAAAGCACCAGAGCATAGGTAACCCACACCTCCAGATTTAGAGACAGTTTCTTCCCAGCTGTTATCAGGCAACGGAACAATCCTACCACAACTAGAGTGCAGTCCTGAACTACTATCTACCTCATCAGAGATCTTCGGACTACATTTGATCGGACTTTACTGGCTTTACCTTGCACTGAAAAATATTCCCTTACCATTCCTAATTTGAGGAAGGACATCCTTGTGATTGACGCAGTGCAGTGTAGGTTCACGAGATTAATCCCTGGGATGGCGGGACTGTCATATGAGGAAAGATTGAAAAGACTAGGCTTGTTTTCACTGGAGTTTAGAAGGATGAGGGGGGGATCTTATAGAAACATAAAAATTATAAAAGGACTGGTCAAGCTAGATGCAGTAAAAATGTTCCCAATGTTGGGCGAGTCCAGAACCAGGGGCCACACTTAGAATAAAGGGGAAGCCATTTAAGACTGTGAGAAAAAACTTTTTCACCCAGAGAGGTGTGAATTTGTGGAATTCCCTGCCACAGAGTGCAGTGGAGGCCAAGCCACTTGATGGATTTAAGAGAGAGTTAGATAGAGCTCTAGGGGCTAGTGGAGTCAAGGGATATGGGGAGAAGGCAGGCATGGGTTATTGATTGGGGACAATCAGCCATGATCACACGAATGGCGGTGCTGGTTCGAAGGGCCGAATGGCCTCCTACTGCACCTATTTTCTATGTTTCTATGTATCCGTACACTTTGTGTGGCTCGATTGTAAACATGTATTGTCTTTCCGCTGGCTGGTTACCACACAACAAAAGCTTTTCATTGTACCTCGGCACACGTGACAATAAACTAAACTGAAATTACATAGTCTCAAGATCCTGGTTGACCTGTTCCGTCCGGCTGTTGGATTGTGGGTGGAACCCAGAAGACATGCTAGCAGGGGCACCGAAAAGAGAGCAAAAAGCCATCCAAAGTTTAGAAGGCGAACTGAGAACCCCAGTTAGAAACAATGTCCTGATGAATACCATGGAGGCAGGAACATGTTTGATTACTAGGTCAGCTGTTTCATGGGCTGATGGTAATTTGGCTCAAGGAATAAAGTGACAGGCCTTAGAAAACTGGTCTAGGAATGACCAAAATAGTAGTGAGGTTATTGGGGTGAAGAATAAGAATGAACTACCAGAGGAGGTAGTTGAGGCAGGGACTATCACAACATTTAAGAAACAGTTAGACAGGTACATGGATAGGACAGGGCTTGGAGGGATATGGGCCAAACGCAGGCAGGTGAGACTAGCATAGCTGGGACACGTTGGCCGGTGTGGTCAATTTGGCTCAAAGGTCCTGTTTCCACACTGTATCACTCAATGACACTAAGACCAGTAATACAATCTTTTAAAATGTGGGACAGGGACAATTACGATACGATAGAACGTTATTTATCTCAGGAAGGAGTTTGATTTGCCAACAGTCATAAAACACAAGGTACATGAAACATGAAATTAAAGTGATGAGTGGAAATAGTTGGGGATGTGCAAAGATTAGGGAGGGGGGGGGGGGGGGGGGGGGGGGGGGGGGGGGGGAGGGGAGTCAGTCTACCCCATGACAGGAGGGGGAGGAGTTGTACAGTTTGATAGCCACAGGGAAAAAGGATCTCCTGTGGCGTTTGTACTGCATCTTGGGATTAGGGATAGGTAGTGGTTGCAAGAGACCAGGCAGACGAGAAGTCATATTCTGAGCACTGATAGAGCAGGCTTTAACATTATCACTGGCATTTGAGTTAATAGTGGGTCACCAATACCTTTGCTTAAGGAAATCAAGAGTTCAATATATTCCTGGGTGACCAGTCACCAGCTCAGAGGTGTGAGCCCATCGGACAACTTGGGAATTAACAGAGATTGGGATAAAGAGAGAGGGACGGCATGGTGTTAGTGCAACTGCCTTACAGCGCCAGAGACCCGGGTTCGATCCCGAATACAGGTGCTTGTCTGTTCAGAGTTTGTACTTTCTCCTTGTGACATGCGAGGGTTTTTCCGAGATCTTTGGTTTCATCCCACACTCCAAAGACGCACAGGTTAGTAGGTTAATTGGCTTGGTATAAATGTAAAATTGTCTCTAGTGTGTGTAGGATAACGTTAGTGTGCAGGGATTGCTGGTCGGTGCAGACTTGAAGAGCCGAAGGGCCTGTTTCTGTGCTGTATCTCTAAACTAAACTAAACTAAACTAAACTAAGATGATTAGAAGGGCCATATTCAAGATCGGCTTTCTGCAGTTGAGCCTCTCTCACTCATAAATCAATAGCCCAAGAAATGGGAGCAACTATGCAAGAGCTGGGAATATTAGGTTCAGGGGTTCGATCCAGTTTCTGATGGACCAAACTGGTGAGAGAGAGCATTAGGTCTAATATTCTTAGAACGTGGGCAATATGACAAGACAAAATTTAAATGATTAAAGAAAAGGGCCCACCTTGCCTGACGAGAATTGAGGCATTTTTGTTGTCTGGATGTACTCCATATTCTTGTGATTTGTCCAGGCGACAAAGGGGTGCTCAGCTCCCTCCAGCCAATGCCTCCACTACTCCAAAGCTAATTGAACTGCCTGGTGTTCTTGATCACTTTTATCAAAAATCCTCTCAGCTGACTTCAGGGGAAAAGAGATAAAGGCACCCAGATAAAGTCTGAAGAAGGGTCTCGACCCGATATGTCACCAATTCCTTTCTCCAGGGATGCGGTCTGACTTGCTGAGTTACTCCAGTTTTTTGTGTCGCTCTTCAGTTTAAACCAGCATCTGCAGTTCCTTCCTGATAACAAGATAAAGTTTATGTTCCGTAGGAGAATGTTGTGAAAGGACAAGCTGGAAGGATGCAGAGAAGATTTACAAGGATGTTGCCAGGACTCGAGAGCCTGAGCTATAGAGGGAGGTTGTGCAGGCTAGGACTCTATTCCTTGGAGCGCAGGAGGATGAATGCTGATCTTATAGCAGTGTACAAAATCATGAGGAATAGATCAGGTAGACACATAGAGTCTCTTGCCCAGAGTAGGGGAATCAAGAACATGAGGATATAGGTTAAGGTGAGGCGGGAAAGATTTAATTGGAATCTGAGGGGTAACCTTTTCACGCAAAGGGTGATCAAGTCAAGTCAAGTCAAGTCAAGTTTATTCGTCACATACACATACGAGATGTGCAGTGAAATGAAAAGTGGCAATGCTCGCGGACTTTGTGCAAAAAAACAAACAACCAAACAAACTACAAACAGAATGGAACGGAATCACATATTCTTTTACATATTAAATATTGTGGGCGGAAGGGAAAAAAAAAAAAGAAAAGCTGTATAGAAAAGCTGCCGGAGGAGGTAATAGAGGCAGGTACTATCACAATGTTTAAGAAACATTTAAACAGGTACATGGATAGGACAGGTTTAGAGGAATATGGGCCAAATGCAGGCAGGTGGGACTATGGCAAATGGGACATGTTGGCTGGTGTGGGCAAGTTGGGCCGAAGGGCCTGTTTCCATGCTGCAAGACTCTATGACAGCTCCCACTCCTACATCAGAGGCATCCAGCTCAACAATGAAAGCCCGTGTGGAGTCAGGGTGAATGAGGATAGGAGCTGAGATAAAACCTTTCTTGAGCTCCTAGAAGGCTTATTTGCATCTGGGGACCAACAGAAACAGACAAAGCCAGGTTTAGTCGTGGCTGTTAGAGCGGTTACAAGAGAACTAACTTTTCTGATAAACCACCGATAATTTTATTTTTAAATTGACTTAGAGGTTAAGCAGTTACTGAGTTGGATGATCAGCCATGATCATATTGAATGGCGGTGCAGGCTCGAAGGGCCGAATGGCCTACTCCTGCACCTAATTTCTATGTTTCTATGTTTCTATGTTAACTACTGCCTAAACCTTGGAAGGGTTCGGCTGCCACTTGAAATAATAACCTAGGAAGGTGACTGGAGAAATGTGAAATTCCCATTTTTCAACCTTCACATATAATTGGTTATCGAGATAGCAGTAGATAGTAGTGACTTACCTTTCACCTTCTCCTTAGTAATAGCCACTCCACTATCTTCTTCCCCCTGACTCTTTTGAATTTCAGGCACTGGTGTCTTCCACTGTGAAGACTGACGCAAAAAACGTTTTCAATTCCTCTGCCATTTCTTTAAGTAAGTAAGTAAGTAAGTAAGTTTATTGACCAAGTATTCACATACAAGAAATTTGCCTTGGTGCTCCGCCCTCAAATAACAACATGACGTACAGTGACAGTTACGAATGACTCAGAAAACACTAAACATTAATAATAATAAAACATTAATGATAAAACACCATTGATCAAGCATGTGAACCAACAAAATACCAGATCAAAGGGAGGCTACAGATTTTTGGCTGTTGAGCAGAGCAACTACTCGTGGATAAAAACTGTTTTTATGTCTGGCTGTGGCAGCTTTGACAATCCGGAGTCTCCTTCCAGAGGGAAGTGATTCAAAGAGTTTGTGGCCAGGGTGAGAGGGGTTAGAGATGATCTTGCCCGCTCACTTCCTGGCCCTTGCAGTGTACAGTTCATCAATGGAGGGAAGGTTACAGCCAATAACCTTCTCAGCTGATCGGACGATTCGCTGCAGCCTCCGGGTGTCGTGCTTGGTGGCTGAGCCAAACCAGACCATGATGGAGACAGTGAGAACAGACTCTACGATGGCCGTGTAGAATTGGACCATCACTGCCTGTGGCAGATTGTGCTTCCTCAGCTGCCGCAGGAAGTACATCCTCTGTTGTGCCTTTTTGACTGTGGAGTCGATGGTAGCCCCCCACTTAAGGTCCTTGGAGATGATGGTTACCAGGAACTTAAAAGCCTCCACAGATGTGACTGTGGTGTTGTTGCTGGTGAGTGGGGTGAGGGGAGGGGGAGCTCTCGTAAAGTCTACAATCAATTCCACTGTCTTAAGAGCATTGAGCTCCAGGTTGTTGCTACGGTACCAAGACGCCAGCTGTGACCAGGACGCCAGCTTTATTCCCCATTGTCACTTGCCCAGCGTCATTTTCCAGCAATCCAATGTCCACTCTTGCCTCTCTTTTACTCTTTATATATCTGAAGAAAATGTTGCTATCCTCTTATACATCATTGGCTTGCTTAACTTCATATTTCATCTTTTCTCCCTGTGTTGTGTTTTTAATTGCCTTCTGTTGGTTTTTAAAAGCTCCCTCTCCTGTAGTTTCCCACTAATCCTTTCAATATTACATGGCTTCTCTTTTAGTTTTATGCTGTCTTTGACTTCCCTTGTCAGCCATGGTTGCATCATTCTCCCGAGAATCTTTGCTCCACTTTGGGAAGCAAAGATCTTGCGTTTTCCAAATTATTCCTAGAAACTCCTGCCATTACTGTTCCAATGTCATTCCTGCTAGGGTCCCTTTCCTATCAAATTTAGCCAGCTACTCCCTCATGCCCCTCATACCTTTACTCAATAGTAATACTGATACATTTGATTTCATCTTCTCTCTCTGAAACTGCAGTTTGAATTTTATCATATTATGGTCACCACTTCCTTGAGTTTCCTTTTACATTAAGCTCCCTAATCAAATCTGTTTTGTTGCACAACACCAAATCCAGGCGGCCCAAACAAACCACATGCAACGTGTTGCAAACATCAATGCAGCAAACAGACCGATTAATTGATGAATGAACACTTCCAGTGCAAGTCCGGCAGCAGCAGAGCACATGGGAAAGTCAGCGGGTCAGGCAACATCTATCTCCTGTTGTGTACAATAACAATATGAACATGGATGGAAAAACAATGAACTGCTGATTCTGGTTAATACAGACAAAGACATAAAGTGCTGGAGTACCTCAGAGTACAGCGTAACATGATGTTTAGGGTCGGGACGGAGGTCGGACAGCCCCGCTTTGGCTGCCGTAGTCCAGTCGAGGACGTGCCACCGAGAACAATGCGGGCTCCGGCATGGTGGGGGCCATCAAGAGAACAAAGGGGGACTCATCCGAGAACAAAGATGGACCATTGGGGACCAAATGGAATACTTTGTAACTATGTCTGCACCCTATAGGTGACGACTCTTTGCATACTTGTGTGTGCAAAACAAAGTATCTCACTGTGACATGCCACATGTGATAATAAAATATCATTCATTCAATTGCTATTTCTCTAGTGAGCTTGATTGACTACAGGTTGCTGTAAGAAGCCATCTCATGGGCACTCTACAAATTCCTTCTCTTGGGATCTAGTACCACACATGTTTTCCTGGTCTACCTGCATATTGAAAACCCCAATGACCACTGTAACATTACCTTTCTTACTGATTGTATCTCATGATATAATTTGTACCCTACATCCTGGCTACTGTTCAGAGGCCGGTATATATTTCCCATCAGGGCTATTTTACCATTGCAGCTCTATCCACAAGGATTCTACAACTTCTGATCCTACACCATCGCTTGCCAAGGACCGAATTAGGTAAGACTAAACAACAATACTCAATATTTGTAGCGGCTACTGGGAGTGTTAGAGGTATTTTTCCATTCATCACCCTTCCGAATACGAACCAAGCTGGGGGTTTAGTTTAGTTTAGAGACACAGCGCGTAAACAGGCCCTAAGGCCCACCGAGTCCGCGCCGACCAGCGATCTTCACACAGTAACACTTTTCTACACACACCAGGGACAATTTACACTTATACCAAGCCAATTAAACTACAAACCTGTACGTCTTTGGAGTGTGGGTGGAAACTGATGATCTCGGAGAAAATCCACACAGGTCATGGGGAGAACGTACAAACTCCGTACAGACAGCACCGTAGTCAGGATTGAACTCGGGTCTCTGGCACTGTAAGGCAGTAACTCTACGGCGATGCCACCGTGTCTATTGTGCAAATCTAACTTTTCTGAAAATCCTAGGTTCTTGCAGCTGCTCACCGGCAGAGGATATTAATGGTAGGGGGTAATGATTTTTATCAATCACTTAATTGAAACCACAGTAATCAATACAGGACCAGTGAGGTGGAGGGATGTATTAACCCAGACACAAGGCCTTCTTTGGCGTATTTATTTGTGGCCTGTGTCTCGGGGTATGAGAGAGAATAAAGTGTTCTGAGGTGGACTGGTGCCCAACAGGAGATCAATAGCACAATCATAGCAACAGTGAAGGGAAAGAGGGGTGACCTTCTTTTCACTAAACACAGCATTTATGTCGGAGTATACTGTAGGAACACTGGTTAACCCCGGATGATCAAATGGGCCCAGAGAAAGGGACACAAAAAGCTGGAGTAATTCAGCGGGTCTGACAGACAGCATCTCTGGAGAAAAGGTTACGTGACATTTCGAGTCGAGGCATCACCTATTCCTTTTCTCCAGAGATGCTGTCTGAACCATTGAGTTACTCCAACTTTATGTGTCTACCTTTTGTTTGAACCAGCATCTGCAGTTCCTTCCTCCAGCAGAGGATGTGGACCAGGCAGGGTTGGGAAGCAGTTCTTGGGGCAAAAAGGAGACCATTTGATGACTGTGTTGGAGGACCAGTCAATTTGGGGGTTATGTTGAATAAGCCAGGGATGACCAAGAACAAGGGGAAGTTTAGGGGAATCTTGAAGGTGGAATTGAATAATTTAAAAATATTTATAATTAATTAAGAACTTTAGTGTAATAGTTTGATGCACTACCTGTCCTGACACCAGAGGTCTGCTGTCGAAACCCGTGACGCCTCCCAATCACAGCATCTTGTAGGTCAGAGCAGAATGGAGGTGGCTCATTTCTGCTGGCTCCATGTTTGGCCCCAATCACTCTTGCTGGAACAACATTGAAAGATTAGACCCAAGAGAGACACAACATGCTGGAGTAACTCGGGGGACAGGCAGCATCTCTGGGGAGAAGGAATGGATGGCCCTAGTGCGGAGAAGACACGGGAGTCAGAAGTAAGGTTAAACTCAAAAAATGCTTTTACAGGAATCCCAATAACCAAGAGCGCAAGGCTCTACTGGAAAATGCAGGATATCAGCACTTAAATAGGGAACTCAATAGATAACACAAAATGAAAATGACACACAGGTGAAAAACATACCTGAACATGGACAACATAGTGCGTGACAGATGCAGCTTTACACTTAGAAGGGGAAGAATTTGTGAGGTGTATCCAATAAGGTGTCCTTAAACAGTATGTCATAGAAGTCATACAGCAAGAAAGCTGGCCCTTCGGCCCAACTTGCCCATGCTTAACTATCTATCACGGGTTGTTGAGAGAGACAAGAGAGAAGATTGCAGGAGCCTTGACGAGGGTCTTTGTTTCATATCTAGCCACAGGTCCCTGGACTGGTTTAATTTCTATGTTAATGTTGATCCTTTGTTTACGAAGGGAAGGGAAGAATCTAGGAAACTAATAGATCGGTGACCTTCATGACCCTCATGAAAGTGGTAGGAAATTCATCGGAAAGAATTCTTCATTATAGGATCAACTCCCACTTGGAAGAGAATGGGCTGAGGGAGAGCCAGCACTACTTTGTATGCAGCAGGTCATGTCTTACTAACTTGATTATGTTTTTTGAGGAGGTGACAAGAGAGGAGAACGAGGAAGGTAGGGTGGTGGAAGTTGTATAAAAGGATCTTTGTAAGGCATTTGATCAAGTCTCTAATGGTGGACTGATCCAGTAGATTAAGGTGCATGGGATTCATGGTGCCTTGGTTGTGTTGCTTCAGAATAGGTTTAGTCATAGAAGATTGGGGGTTGTGGTGGAAGGACGATATTCTGGCTGGACGTCTGTGAACAATGGAGTTCAGTGGGGAGAAAAAAGTGCTGGAGAAACTCAGCGGGTGCAGCAGCATCTATGGAGCGAAGGAAATAGGCAACGTTTCGGGCCGAAACCCTTCTTCAGACTATCGCCGCCTCTGCCGACCTCTGCTGTTTGTGAAATATACAAAGTGGCCGGGATGGAAATGTAGATGGTTTGGTGAGTACGTTTGCTGAAAATACCAAAATTGGACCAGTTGCAGAGTGAGGAAGGATATGAAAAGCTACAGCAGGATAGAGATCAGCAGCAGAAGTGGGTGAGGAAATGGCAGATAGAGTTAAATGTTATATGTTTCTATAAAGATCCCCTCTCATCCTAAATTCCAGCGAAAACAAGCCCAGTTGACCCATTCTTTCATCATACGTCTGTCCCGCCATCCCAGGAATTAACCTGGTGAACCTACGCTGCACTTTGACTGAGGTCATTTGTTGCAGGCCCCGATTTGTCCGGGTTTGTTAATTGTGTCCCCCCCCCCCCCCCCCCCCACCCACTACAATCAATCTGATGAAGCATCCTGAGCAGAAACGTCACCTATCCATTTTCACCAGAGATGCTGCTTGAACTGTGGTTACTCTAACATTTTGTGTCTATCTTGGGCATAACCCAGCAACTGCACTTCCTTTTTAAAACATTGATCTTTTGTTTTGTCCTGTGCAATGTAACAATGTAGCAAAACTAGGACATTACACGCTCAATGTCTGGTTTCAATGTCTCCAAAAGTATCGATGGATGTTGCATGATTTATGGGAGTAACTTTGTTGTGAACTCTGATATTGGCTGCCTTTTTCAGGCAGTTCCTCCTATAGATCCTTTTCAATGATGGGGAGATCAATACCTGTGTAACAAGGAACTACAGATGCTGGTTTAGACCAAAGATAAATACAAAATGCTGGAGTAACTCAATGGAACGGGCTGCATCTCTGGAGAGAAGGAATGGGTGACGTTTTGGATCAACACCCTACTTCTCGACCTGAAACGTCATCCATTCCATCACTCCAGAGATGCTGCCTGTCCTGCCTAGTTACTCCAGCATTTTGTGTAGATCAATACCTGTAATGGACTGGGTAGTACCTCCCAGTTAGTGTAGTATTTGTGGGAGAATAACTTCCTTTATATTATCATGGTGTCCCATAATGTAATGGGCTTGGACGGGGTGGAATTTCTTAAATGTGTCCAAGTGGATGGACCAGTAATTGAAGTCTTACGTTGGTGGGAAGGCCAATTTCATTAATGTAAGAGAGGACCAGCAAAGAAACCAGCATCCGTGGTCAGGATCGAACCCGGGACTCTGGCCACTTTGCCACCCGATGCCCATAGAAGATAGAAAAGCATAGCATTAGAACAAACTGTTCAGTCACAATATCTGTGCCGAATCACAACACACTATAGCTAGATGCTGGCATCTGTCATCAGTTGAGCAACTAGTTACTTGTCAGTTGCTCAAGTATTCACGGCTGAATTAGACCTCCCATGTTATCAATGAGGTAGACACAAAATGCTGCAAGTAACTCTACGGGTCAGGCAGCATCTCTGGAGGGAAGGAATGAGTGACACTTTGGGTCCCGCCCCCATCCTAGTTCTCCGATTAGTTTCACTGTCTTCCTGATTAATTTTACCATTTGTATGACTCGTTGTCACCTTCCCCTTAACCAACAATGAACCATTCTACATTTCCTTGAGCATCATCTACATTAATCTGTCGTTTTCACATCTTACATTCTCTTGATACCCTTCTAGTTTCCCTCTCCCCTGACTCTCAGTCTGAAGAAGGGTCTCGACCCGAAATGTCATCCATCCCTTCTCTCTAGAGATGCTGCCTGTCTTACTGAGCTACTCCACCATTTTGTGTCTATCTTCGGTGTAAACCAGCAACTGCAGTTCCTTCCTTCACAAACCAGAAATATATGTATTTGTATATCAACTTTCAAAATGGATCCCAATACCAACAACTGCCACAAAGATTTAATTGTAGTTATTTAAAAATAAATGTTCAATTACCAACATAGTAGCCATCTATTGAACCACAGGTGGACATAATACTTGGTTATTAATGTTGGAAATGTACATAATCTCAGAAAAATCTTTCTCTCATCATTTTTGATGGCTTTCTATTCTCCTAATCTCTTAACCAATGTTTAGTCAACTTCCTAATTTTCTTCAGAGCTATACTACAAGAAAATATATTTTAACTTTGAAGGACGATTCAATGATTCAATAGATATTTTTAAGGCCCAGATAGATAGATTATTGATTAGTACGGGTGTCAGGGGTTATGGGGAGAAGGCAGAAGAATGGGGTTAGGAGGGAGAGATAGATCAGCCACGATTGAATGGTGGAGTAGACTTGATGGGCCGAATGGCCTAATTCTGCTCCTAGCACTTGTGCCATTATGACCTGAGGAGGATGTTCACCGTCGGGGTTCGGCGTCGGCGTTCCACCAGCCCGGCGTGAGGGCCTGAACATCGGGCCACCCAGGGCGGCGACTGCGAGTGCTAGGAAGGCCTCGACCACGAGTGAACATCTGGGAAGAACGGAGGGGAGGCTGGCTGGACTATGGTGCCTTCCTCACCTTGGTGCCACTGTGTTATGTTGTGTTGTGGACTTTCAGTGTTTGTGTTTTTTTTTAAATTCTATTTTATTTTTAATATGTTTTATTATTTATTATTATTTATTTATTTTTATTTTTATGATACTGCCTGTAAGGGAAATTCATTTCGTTGTCTCTAACTGAGATAATGACAATAAATTTGAATACAATACAATACAATACAATTATGATCTTATACATAGAAACATAGAAAATAGGTGCAGGAGTAGGCCATTCGGCCCTTCGAGCCTGCACCGCCATTCAATATGATCATGGCTGATCATCCAACTCAGTATCCTGTACCTGCCTTCTCTCCATACCCCCTGATCCCTTTTGCCACAAGGGCCACATTTAACCCCCTCTTAAATATAGCCAATGAACTGGCCTCAACTACCTTCTGTGGCAGAGAGTTCCAGAGACTCACCACTCTCTGCGTGAAAAATGTTCTTCTCATCTCGGTCCTAAAGGATTTCCCCCTTATCCTTAAACTGTGACCCCTTGTCCTGGACTTCCCCAACATCGGAAACAATCTTCCTGCATCTAGCCTGTCCAACCCCCTAAGAATTTTGTAAGTTTCTATAAGATCCCCATGAGCAAATATGAGCAAACTTTTAGTTTAACTCTGTTAATCGATTCAGCTGGTTTCCATGATGTTGTCCTGCCTGTGATTTCTTCCTGATCAAATAAGAAGGTCTGATTATACTTATCAACAATGCTTTCATATTTCAATTCCAGAGCAGACACTCCTGTGAAGCTCCTGGCAAGATTGTCACTTATTTATGCAAAAAGAAAATTACTTTAAAAATTGGAAATAAAGATTGAAATACCGTGCATATTCAGAAATTCACGTGATGTCTGAGGACAAGAAAGCCATGTCAATGTTTTGGAATAATATTGTTTTTCGGCTTAGATTACTTTTAGAGGTACAGCGCAGAATCAGGCCCTTCGGCCCACTGAGTCTGTGCCGACCAGCGATCCCCTGTACACTAACACTATCCTACACACACTCGGGACAATTTACAATTATTCCAAGCCAAGTAATCTACAAACCTTTACGTCTTTGTAGTGGGACTCATGTTGTTGACCTCCCCGTGGTGAGCCCTGTCAACTGACCTCAGTCAGGCGAACGACAACAGACAGCGACAGCAGCAGCGCCGCAGCTTGGCATCAACCCGGGGCATGCGCCCTTTTTAGGGCGGGCACCTACAGATGTTGAAGCGGATGGCATCACCCTGCTGCAAACATCTGCCTCAAACGCAAGAAGAAGAAGACGTCTTTGGAGTGCGGGAGGAAACCGGAGATCCTGGAGAAAAGCTACGCAGGTCACGGGAAGAATTTACAGACTCCGTACAGAGAGCACCCATAGTCAGGATCGAACCCGGGTCTCTGGCATTATGAGGCAGCAACTCTACTGCTGAGCCACCGCCCAGTTCATCAGAGCTGCAGACAGTTTGAAATGCGATGAACAGGTTTAGAGGCCATAAAGGTTTAAGAAGAATGAAGCAGATCTGTAATGCTTTGAATGGCAAATTTTTTTTTTAAAAGGGAGGGATGTTAATGTAAGAACAATGACGTGTATGATTGAATGCGAGCTGGGCCAGAGTATGTGAGGTAAACTATTCTTAAGAAATACATACAAAAGTTAAATTATTTCAAATAGCTTTATTTAAAATTTAATAACCTGTGATGATTAGTATGTGTGTATTTGAGAAAAAATGGAGGTTTAACTAGATTAGGGTGACCGTACATGTTTTTTTGATAAATCAGTACTATATTTAACGTGAGTATTATGTACCTTTCTAAAGAAGTGACACATTGTCCTATACTCCCTGCCTTCATGTGTCTGGTGCAAGAAAGCAAAAAACAATTTTGTCTGAAGAAGGGTTTCGACCCGAAATGTTGCCTATTTCCTTCGCTCCATAGATGCTGCTGCACCCACTGAGTTTCTCCAGCATTTTTGTGTACAAACAATTTTGTCAAATGATTCTGATCCTGAAGTAAAAGTCACTGTATGGCTGGGTAAATAATCTATCCATCTTCTATCTATACATAACTAAACCTCTGATCTTGTTATCTTCTGGTTTGTGCAGTCTTTCTATTCTATCCTGATGGAGGAACTGAAGGAAATCCACATTAGGCAGGAAATGGTATTGGATAGACTGATGGGACTGAAGGCTGATAAATCCCCAGGGCCTGATGGTCTGCGTCCCAGGGTACTTAAGGCAGTGGGTCTAGAAATCGTGGAGGCATTGGTGATCATTTTCCAATTTTCTATAGATTCAGGATCAGTTCCTGTGGATTGGAGGATAGCTAATGTTATCCCACTTTATAAGAAAGGCAGGAGAGAGAAAACGGAATTATAGACCAGTTAGCCTGACATTGGTGGTGGAGAAGATTCTGGAGTCAATCATAAAAGATGAAATAACGGCACATTTGTATAGCAGTAACAGGATCGGTCCGAGTCAGCATTGATTGACGAAGGGGAAATCATGCTTGACTAATCTTCTGGAATTTTTTGAGGATGTAACTAGGAAATTGGACAAGGGAGAGCCAGTAGATGTAGTGTACCTGGACTTTCAGAAAGCATTTGATAAGGTCCCACATAGGAGATTAGTGGGCAAAATTAGGGCACATGGTATTGGGGATAGAGTGCTGACATGGATAGAAAATTGGTTGGCAGACAGGAAACAAAGAGTAGGGATTAATGGGTCCCTTTCAGAATGGCAGGCACTAACTAATGGGGTACCGCAAGGCTCGGTGCTGGGACCGCAGCTATTTATGATATATATTAATGATTTTGATGAAAGGATTACAAATAACATGAGCAAATTTGCAGATGACACAAAGCTGGGTGGCAGTGAACTGTGAGGTGGATGCTATGAGAATGCAGGGTGACTTGGACAGGCTGGGTGAGTGGGCAGATACATGAGGTGTTACATTATGGGAAGTCAAATTAGAATAGCAGTTTCACAGTGAAATGTACGGCCCTGGTGAAAGCTAATAGTCAAATCTAGAATGGAGTCGTTCTTCTACAAAAGCATGGACTAGTAGAATAAAAGAATGGCTCAGTGCCAAGTCTGAATGACTTTGTGAATTATATGAAACCCAATATGGAGGACAGGTTGTCTTTTCAATAAAGACATTAAGATGGCAGCCTGCAGTAATAACATGTGCTTCTTCAAGGCCATAAAGAAGCCAAGATTGAAAAAAATAGCTGACGCTCCAGAGATAAGTAATAACTTGTCATTGGATGAGCTCGATTTGGACCCAGCTTTCCTATATTGTGAAAGCCTACAGAATCTTTCAGTCATGCCATATTCAGACTTGGTAGGAGTGTTTACTGATAAGAAAAATGTATAATTGTGCTAACTCACCTTTGTTCTGTGAGTGGGAGCCCGAGAAGCACTGAGCAATGTTTGTGCTCATGATAGCAACGTTTGTTGCTATCTGCTTTTTCAGAAACAAACTTTCACACTGGGACCCAGGTGTATAAGTACATAGTTCATTGAAAGTGGCATCTCATGTGGACAAGGTGGCGAAGAAGACTTTTAGCATGCTGGCTTTCATCAGTAAGTGCAGTGAGTATAGAAATGGAAAGATATTGAAATTGAAAGAAGGGTCTGAAGAAGGGTCTCGACCCGAAACGTCACCTATTCCTTCGCTCCAAAGATCCTGCCTCACCCGCTGAATTACTCCAGCATTTTTGTCTACCTTCGATTTTTCCAGCATCTGCAGTTCTTTCTTGAACATAGAAATTGAAATGTTATGTTACATGATTCAATGGTGAGGCCACACTTGGAGTATGGTGTTCACCTTTGGACGAGGGACTGAGTTTTGAAGGCTGATCTGGAAGGTTAGATCACCTTGGGATGCAGGGAGAGCTAGCCAACTAGAGAGAAAATAGGCTTCCTGCAAGGAAGCAGAGGGTGATGGTGGAAGATTGTTTTTCAGACTGGAGCCCTGTGATTACTGGTATGCCTCAAGGATCAGTGCTAGGCCCATTGCTGTTTGTGGTTTATATCAACCATTTGTATGAGAATGTCTGAGGCATGATTAGCAAGTTTGCAGACAACACTAAAGTGGGTGGAACTGTAGATAGCAAAGATGGTTATCAAACGTTACACCAAGATTTTGATCAGTTGGGCAAGTGGGCAGATGAATGTTTAATGTAGATTAATGCAGATAAATGTAAGGTCCTTAATTTTGGGAATTCTAAGCAGGGCTGGACCTTCACAGTAAATGGCAGGGGGATCTAGGCGTGCAGGTACCCTGATCCCTGAAAGTGGTATCACAGGTAGAAAAGATGGTCAAGAAGGTTTTTGGCACATTAGCCTTCATCAGTTTCACTGCTTTTGTGACTCTTGGAGAATGCTATATGAGAGTGGAAGTCATTTGGAAAACTAATACGTTACTTAATTTTCAAAAACAAAGTTTTGGCCTGATTAGGATTTGCGGGTCCCTTGTGGAACCCAGACAGTGTCAGGGCAGAAATACAGATTTGCACAAGTTTAAACATAACAAGGTGCTCCCTGCTTCCACACCACTTTCAATGTTTTAGTTTAGTTTAGCTTAGTTTAGAGATACAGCGCGGAAACAGGCCCTTTGGCCCACCGAGCCCGTACCGACCTGCGCTCCCTGCACATCAACACCATCCTACACCCATTCGATACATTTTGTTACATTTGCACCAAGCCAATTAACCTGCAAACTGGAACGTCTTTGGAGTGTGGGAAGAAACCGAATATCTCAGAGGAAACCCACGCAGGTCAGGAGGAGAATGTACAAATTCCGTACAGACAGCGCCTGTAGTGGTGATCAAACCTCTGGCACTGTGAGGCAGTAGCTCTACTATTGCACTACTGCTCCACCACCACTAGAGGCACTCTGTGACACAAGGACTCTTTCCCCTATTAAATGGATTTATATTTTAGCAATCTCACAAACCCTACACTTGATAAACCACTGAAGATTAAACAGCTGCTAGATGATTATTGTTTCACAACAACCCAACATAATTAGTAGACTTTATTCTGATTTGTATTTTTCACATCACTTATTTTCATGCTGCAAAAATTGTGAATAGCTCAAGTAACTAATTACTGTAAATTATTAATTGAAATAAATAAATAAAATAATATCTTGAAAATATTTTTAAATGAAATAAAATCCTTCAACATTTTCGCCATCTCCAACGGGATCCCACCATCAGCCACATCTCCCCATCTCCACCCCTTTCCACAGAGACTGTTCCTTCCGCAACTCCCTGGCTAACTCGTCCCTTCCCACCTAATCCACCTCCTCCCCAGGTACTTTCCCCTACAACCGCAGGAGATGCAACACCTGTCCCTACACCTCCTCATTCAACCCCGTCCAAGAACCCCGACAGACCTTTCAGGTGAGGCAGAGGTTCACTTGCATCTCCTCCAACCTCATCTACTTTATCCGCTGTTCCAGGTGCGGATTCCTATATATCGGTGAGACCAAGCGCAGGTTCGGCGATTGTTTCGCTGAACACCTCCGCATAGTCCACCGAAACCTACGTGATCTCCCTTTAACTCCCCCTCCCATTCCAAAACTGACCTTTCTGTCCCGGGCCTCCTCCAGTCAGAGTGAGGCCCAGCGCAAATTGGAGAAACAGCACCTCATATTTCGCTTGGGTAGTTTACACCACAACAGTACGAACATTGAATTCTCTAACTTCAAGTAACCCGTGCCCTCTCTATATCTCCGTCCTTCCCCCACCCTAGTTCTCCTCGATGTCAACTTCCCATCAGCTAACAAAGAACCATTTTTCATTTTCTTGGTGTGTCATTTCACCCCTTACCCTTCCATATTTCTGTTACTCGCTCCTCTGACTCTCGGTCTGAAGAAGGGTTTCAACTCGAAACGTCACCCATTCTTTCTATCCAGAGATGCTGCCTGTCCCATTGAGTTACTCCAGCATTTTGTGTATAAGTAAAATTATATCTCTGCTCTCCCATTCTACGGTTTATTTAGTTTTAGTTTAGTTTAGAGATTCAACGCGGAAACACGCCGTTTGCCCCACTGGTTCTGCATCGACCACCAATCCCCGCATATTAACACTACCTTCCACACACTAAGGACAATTCTTTTTTACATTTACCAAGCCAATTTACCGACATACTTGTCTATATGTCTTTGGAGGTCTCACTGAGGTATTCTGCAACATTGGGCAGGTATTCCACAATCGACCATCTCCTGTTAAATGTCTTTACTCTGTTTCACAGATATAGGCGCAACACCCTGGCTACCATTTTAGTGTAAAATGGAAGAAACTGCCAGAATGGCTATTTTGGTATTAAATATTAAATTAAAATTGTGTAAGAAGGAACTGCAGATGCTGGTTTAAACTGAAGATAGACACAGAAAGCAACAGTTAAGGGCCTGTCCCATGAGCATGCGACCTGCATGCGGCAAGCGCGACCAAACTGGAAGCGGGGGCCGCTCGGGGGCCGCGCGGAGGTCGAGTGATCCCCGTACAGGGCCGGTCCCACCAGCATGCGCCTACATGGGGCGAGCGCGACCAAACCGGAAGCGAGGGCCTCGCGGAGGTCGAGTGAGTGACGTGAAGTTCGAGCGAAGTCCGTGGGAAGTTAATGCGTGACGTCAAGACGTGCGTACGGCATAGAGACACTGCGCACGCCCGTCGAGGCGGTGCATACGGCGTCGAGGTGGCTGCGGACCAGCAGGCCGTTGCCGGGCGGAATTTCTGAACACGTGCAGTTTTTCGGTGCCCCGTGCGATGTTGGGACCAGCTCCGCACAACTCCATACGGCTAGGCAATCGAAGTGGGACCGGCCCTGCGAGGCCGTATGGCTCAAGCAACCACGTTACGTCGCGCTTGCCGCATGGAGTTGCATGCTCGTAGGACAGGCCCTTAACTCAGTGGGACAGGCAACATCACTGGAGAAAAGGAATGGGTGACGTTTCAGGTCGAGACCCTTCTTCAGTTTTTCAGTTCTTCAGAAATTAAAGTTGTTGTGAATGCCAAAGGAAATGTAAATTACTAATAATAATGAGCAGGTTAATTCTGCCTTTTGCTTGGGTTAATATTTATATAGAAACTGCATTAGTAAAACAGATTATAGGGTCATTATCCCATTACTGTCTGTGAAAATTTGAGGCGCGCAAAATGATTGTCAACTTCCTACAGATTTGTTGAGAATGCACTTAAACATATTTCATAGGCTTTTAAACATATTTTGGGCTTTGAGGCCATAAGGCTTCATCACAAATGCAAATCATTCATTCGTGTTTTTTCTGTGTAGTAAGGACAAGCATAGGCTAATTACTCTAAATTGCCTCATTCTTAATAATAATAATAATAATAATAATAATAATTCACTTGTAATGACGTTCCTGGGCATGTCTCTGATGATCTGTCCTGGGCCCAGCATGTTGATGCAATCACAACGATAGCTCACCAATGACGTTGCTGGCTCTACCTTGCACTAAACGTTATTCCCTTATCATGCATCTATACACTGTAAATGGCTCGATTGTAATCATGTATTGTCTTTCTGCTGACTGGTTAGCACACAACAAAAGCTTTTCACTGCACCACGATACACTTGACAACAAAGTAAACTCAACTTCCTCAGAAGTTTGAGGAGATTCTACATGTTACTGAATACTTTATCGAACCCCGGTAGGTGTACGGTAGACAGTATACTTACTGGTAGCATTAGAATCTGGCTCGGTAACTTGAATCCCCAGGAAGGAAGGAAGCTGCAGAAAGTGCCAAGGGGTCTGTTTCTGTGCTGTATCTCTAAATTAAACTTAACTAAACTAAAGGTAGAGACAAAAATCTGGAGTAACTCAGCGGGACAGGCAGCATATCTGGAGAGAGAAATGGGTGACGTTTTGGGTCGAGACCCTTCTTCAGACTGGTTAAGGATAAGGGAAATTGAGAGATAAAGACGGTGATGTGGAGAGATAAAGAACAATGAATGAAAGATATGCAAAAAAATAACAATGATAAAGGAGACGGGCAATTTGAAGCAGTTTGTTGGGTGAAAATGAGAAGCTGGTGCGACTTGGGTGGGTGAGGGATAGAGAGAGTGGGAATGCCGGGGCTACCTGAAGTGAGAGAAATCAATATTCATACCACTGGGCTGTAAGCTGCTCGTGAAATATGAGATGTTGCTCCCCCAATATGCATTTAGCCTCTGACAATGGTGGAGACCGAGGACAGAAAGGTCTGTGTAGGAATGGGAAGGAGAATTAGTGTCCAGCGACCGGGAGATCAGGTCGGTTCAGGCGGACTGAGCGAAGGTGTTCAGCTAAACGATCGCCAAGTCTACGTTTAATCTCACTGATGTATAAGAGTCCACATCTTGAACAATGGATACAATAGATGAGGCTGGAGGAGGAGCAACTGAACCTCTGCCTCACCTGAAAGGACTGTCGGGGACCCTGGACAGAGTCGAGGGAGGAGATATAGGGACAGGTGTTGCATCTCCTGCAGTTGCAAGGGAAGGTACCTGGGGAGGAGGTGGTTTGGGTGGGAAGGGATGAGTTAATCAGGGAGTTGCGGAGGGAACGGTCTCTGTGGAAGGAAGAAAGGGGTGGAGAAGGGAAAATTTGACTAGGTGTCCTTGAGAGTCTTGAAAGGCGCCCATAAATAAAATGTATTATTATTATTATTATTAGTGTTGGGAACCCGTTGGTGGTGATGAAAATATCAGAGGATTATGTGTTATATGCGACGGCTGATGGGATGGAAGGTAAGGAATAGGGGGACTGTTATTACTAAAGGTGGGGGGAGCAAAGGCGGAACTACGGGGTATGGAGGAGACATGAGTGAGGGTCTCATCTATAATGGAAGAGGGGAACCCCCTTTCCCGAAACCATGAGGACATCTCGGATGTCGCGATATGGAATATTTCATTTTGGGTGCATCTGTGGCATAGACGGAGGAATTGGGAGTAGGGGATAGAGTCTTTGCTGGAAGCAGGGTGGGAAGAAGTGTAGTCAAGATAGTTGTGAGAGTCAGTGGATTTGTAATAGACATCAGATCTGGAGATGGTGAGATCAGAAACGGGAGGGAGGTGTTGGAAATGGTCCGTGAATTTGAGTGCAGGATGGATATTGGTGGTGAAGTTCATGACAGGTGCCCATAGCTATATCTTGGATTAGGAGAAAGTGGGAGGAGTCGTAGGAGAAGTTGTTAAGGGTGAGGACCAGCTAAGTTAGGCTGAGTAGGGGGTTAGTAGAGGGAAATTGGCTGGATCTGCGGTGGAGGAAGAAACGGACGGGCTTGAAGAAATAGCCGGTGGGGATCCTCACCGTGACCAAGCACCATCTCTGGCAGCCGCCTGAAGAAAGCGCTGTCCACAGAGGCTACAACGTAGACACAACAACAGACCGTGCGGTGGGTGAAGAAGGAAAGGTTCACAGGTGCACCTTGCGAGCCGGGGTGGGTCGGCAGCTCCGTCCGTTGTAACCAAATCTAATATAATGGGGTCTGTTAAAATATGGGTTTACTGTACTCCACAGTACAATGCAGTGATTTCACCAGCGCCTTGTATGGGTGGGGTATGGTCGGGGTAACTTTAATGAGTCGAGTCGTGCACATGTCAAGATACAACACATATTTATTGAAGCACACTTACAGCATTGGTCTGCAGGACATTACAGTAACTAGCAGCGACTCAGACTGAATCAGGTAAGCAAACTCCTGGTAATATAAGGTACACAAAAATTCTGGAGAAACACAGCGGGTGCAGCGAAGGAGATAGGCAACGTTTCATGCCGAAACCCTTCTCGTTGCCTATCTCCTTCGCTCCATAGATGTTGCTACACCCACTGAGTTTCTCCAGCTTTTTTGTGTACCTTCGATTTTCCAGCATCTGCAGTTCCTTCTTAAACTCCTGGTAATATAAACCACATAGTAGGCAGAGCTACTACTAACAAGTACTACAATTGGTTAGTAGGAAATAACCAATCTACTGTACATCTTTCCTTGTAGAAACAAAATAAAGCATAGATACGTGGATACATGGTGGTTAAACTATCCAGTAGCCGAAACGCTAATAACGCATATGGGGAAGTATGGATGGTTACACAAAATCACCGTATCTAATGGGTGGCCTGCTGCCCCGACCGGCGTGTGTGCGGTACAAATCCGCATCTCCTCCTTTCACCAGGGAAGTGACTGGGGAGGGGACCGGGGATGTGATTGTGGACGGCACCAGAGACACGCCGGGGAGTGGAGGTGGTGAAATAGGCGAGCTGGGCGCTGAAGTGGTATTAACTTCAATATTATAGAAGGGATCTACAAATGGTCAATAGTCAGTTTCTTTGTTATCATGTGTACCACGTACAATGAAATACATTTTTTCCATACGGCTCAGCAAGATACTCTGTATCTAAGTACAATTCCAGAACAGCCCATTGAGTCCACATGCAAAAGGTGCCATCTTGGTGCCATTTTATGGTCCCAGCAGCAGATGGCCACAAAGGCCCGTTGCAGCCGTTGCCTCCATTTTGGTAATCCCACAATCCGATGTCCCTCTCCATGCTTGGTCCTCTTCAGCCCAGGGGGCACCATCCACAGCTGACCTCAAGGGTGCAGCAGGTTAGACCCTCTGGTTCCTTTCACTGGGCCCCTTGTGCTTCCATCGGCATCTCCGCCTCCTCTCTGATTCCTGGTCCATGGGGCAAGCATAAATATTTTAAACAGGCGGGTCCTCCGTCGTTGGTCCATGGCGGACTAGTCGTCCTTCATTGTTGGTCCGTGGTGGACTTGTCGGGCCTGCTCACTGGGTGTGTCCTGGCCCCACTACAGGAGCTCCTGCCTCATCAAAGACCCATAACGCCCTGATCATGCTCTCATTTCTCTGCCACCATCACAAAACATGTACATAAGCCTAAGAACAATCATCCCCAGGTTGAAGAACAGTTTCTTTCCATCAAGCATTGAAGTGTTGAATCACATTGCAACCCCAACCATTGATTCAAAACTCAACCTCAGCAATGAACTAGCATGGTTTATTTTATAGTTTGCACTGCGTCCTTTGGCCTGGTTTGGGTTTGGCATGTTATGCACTGGTTACCTGGTTTAATTGACAATTTATTCTATTTTTGTTTATTGTGATATCTATATCTTGTTTTGTTGGGTTAATGTGCCTGTAAAACTGCAGAAAAAAAGGATTTCATTGTTCCAATCCTGATGTATATCACAATTAAACACACCTGACTATAATATCTTCAGCAATAATTGCTGCATTGCTGCATTGTAGACATCCCTTCCCAACCAAACAACCCCCTCCTCAGGTACCTTCCCCTGCAACCGCAGGAGATGCAATACCTGGCCCTATACCTCCTCCCTCGACTCTGTCCTGGGACCCTGACAGTCCTTTCAGGTGAGGCAGAGATTGCACTTGCACCTCCTCCAATCTCATCTTCTGTATCTGTTATTCAAGATGTGGACTCTTATACATCGGCGAGACCAAGTGTTGACTGAGTGATCAGATATGTCCACATTCGTTCAGTTTGCCTGGACCTACCAGATCCTGTGGTTGCTAAACACTTTAATTCCCTTACCCATTCCCACACTGACCTTTCTGTCCTTGGCCTCCTCCATTGTCAGAGTGAAGTTAAATGCAAATTGGAGGAACAGCATCTCATACTTCGCTTGGGCAGCTTACAACCCAATGGTATTAATATTGATTTCTCTAACTTCAAGTAACCCTTGCATTCCCTCTCTCTCTATCCCTCCCCCACCCATGTTGCACCAGCTTCTCGTTTCACCCAACAAACAGCTAACCACGGCCTGCTTACTTTATCATTGTTACTTTTTTACATCTTTCATTAATTTATTCTACGTATATCTCTGCACCACAGTCTATATCACTTGTTTCCATTTCCCCTGACTCTAGTCTGAAGAAGGGTCTCAACCCGAAATGTTACCCATTCCTTCTCTCCGGAGACGCTGCCTGTCCCGCTGAGTTACTCCAGCATTTTGTGTCTATCTTCCGTTTGAACCAGCATCTGCAGTTCCTTCCTACACATCCTAAACATCGTCTATCTATTTCCCTTATAGATAGTACCATACCGTAACGGGCGGCACGGTGGAGCAGCGGTAGTGTTGCTGCCTTACAGCACTTGCAGTGCCAAAGACCCGGGTTCGATCCTGACTACGGCTGCTGGCTGTATGGAGTTAAACGTTCTCCCCGTGACCGCGTGAGTCTTCTCCGAGATCTTCAATTTCCTCTCCCACCAAAGATGTAGAGATTTGTACGTTAATGGGCTCGGTATAAATGTAAATTGTCCCTAGTGTGCGTAGGGTAGTGTTAATGTGCGGGGATCGCTGGTCGGTGCGGACTCGGTGGGCCGAAGGGCCTGATTCCACGCTGTATTTTCCAAAGAGGAAAAAAGATTCTACTGTGAGAGTAAGAGGCGACTGTGGCTGACAAGGGATATCAAGGACAGTATAAAAGTAAAATACAAGACATATATCATAGCAAAGATAAGCGGGAAGCCAGAGGATTGGAGAACTTTTAAAGAGCTAAAGATGGTAACTTAAAACGCAATACGGGGAGAAAAGATGAAGTGCGAAGGTAAGCTAGTCAAAAATATAAAGGAGAACACTAAAAGCTTCGTTAGGTATGTGAAGAGGAAAAAATTAGTTAAGTCAAATTTGGGTCCCTTGAAGACAGAAACAGATGAATTTATTATGGGGAACAAGGAAATGACAGACAAGTTGAACAGGTTCTGTCTTCACTAAGGAAGACAAAACAATCTCCCAGATGTACTAGGGGACTGAGGACCAAGGTGTTGGAGGAACTGAAGGAAATTCACATTAGGCAGGAAATGATGTTGGGTAGACTGATGGGACTGAAGGCTGATAAATCCCCAGGGCCTGATGGTCTGCAACCCAGGGCACATAAGGAGGTGGCTCTAGAAATCGTGGACGCATTGGTGGTCATTTTCCAATGTTCTATAGATTCTGGATCAGTTCCTGTAGATTGGATGGTAGCTAATGTTATCCCTGTTTTAAAGAAAGGAGGGAGCAGGGAATTTTACTTCGGAGTCACGTGAGTGACTATGTGAAGAAGGCCCATTCAGCCGCACGTGCGTCATTACGTCAGACGCATTGGTGCAGGCGACCAGTTGGGGAGCAGGAGCTCCTCCAGCCCGGTAAATTTAAACTCAAGGTAAGCTTGTTTTCTTACCTTTTATTCCTTGCAGGAACCTCTTGTTCCAGAGGCTTTCTGCCGGAGGATTCGCGAGGCCCGATGAGGGAACCAGCTATGGGCTGTGGGGAAACCCCGGTTCTTGCCGCCAAGAGCGGGTAGCTGGAGTATGTCGGGTGTCGCGGAAGCCGGTCGCTGACGGGGGTCAGTGGCTTCCAGGCGCTCCGGGTGCCGGGAAAGTTCCTTCCGATGGGCACAGAGACGCTGGGGTTCCCAGGGAGGGGACCTCCAGCAGGCTGGGTGCCGGGAGGGGTTTCCCTCCGACAATAAGTTTTATGCTGGGGTTTCCCGGGGAAGGGGACCTCCAGCAGGCCGGGTGCCGGGAGGACTTCCCCCGATATGAATATGAATGCTGGGGTTTCCTGGGGATGGGACCTCCAGTACACCGGGAGTCGGGAGGGCTTTTCCCTCCGATATGAATGTTAATCTTGGGGTTCCCGTGGAGGGGACCTCCAGTAGACCGGGAGTCGGGACGGGTTTCCCCTGATATAAATATATATGCCGGGTGTCGGGAGGATTTTCCCCGATATACATATAGAGGCTGGGGTTCCCGGGTAGGGGAATCCAGTGATTATGCGGCTTTCAGACCGCAGGTGTCCCCAGGTAAGGGGGAGGGTCAGCCCTGGTGCCGGTAGGGGTTTTCCCTCCGTTAATATATAAGGGTGCTGGGATTCCCGGGGGAGGGGAAATCCACTAGCTATGCGGTGCCCAGACCGCAGAGGTCCCCAAGATATGGGGTAAATCGACCCAAGTGGTCAGTCCTGGTGCCGGGAGGGTTCCTTCCGGGGAAAAAAATTAATAATATGGAATTGCCAGGATGGAGCCTTATTGAGAGGAGGCTCAAGATAGATACACCCTAACATCAGGAGATATGGCAGTGTTGGGCAGATGGGAGAGCTGTTGTCAGCAGCGCCTTGTAACAGGGCTGCATAATGGGGATGCTGAATCTATGGCAGTGCCGGCCTATTGCTCTAGGCCGTGTCAGCAGCGCCTTGTATAGGGCTGCTTAAATGTATGGCAACAGCACCTGTAGAAGGGCTGCATGATGTCTCCCTCATGGAGGAGGTGAGCTTACCCTTTCTGACCCTGAAGGGTGGGCCTGTTGGAGAGGCCATGCCAGCAGCGCCTTGTAGTAGGGCTGCTTAATGTCTCCCTTATGGAAGAGGAGAACATGCCGGGTCAGTGTAAAGGGTATAGCGTGGAGCATACCTCAAGGGATGAAGGGCACATGTCAGAGGTACGATTCCTGGAAGCAAGGTTGCCATCCCAACACAATGCAGTGAACACCGCTATCTGGGGACGTTAGAGCCACCTGCCGAATCTTCTATTCAGGTAAGATCTATTCCACAGGCAAAACCTGAAGGACGAAGCATAAACTGTTGGACCAATTAGGCCAACGACGAGTAAGGATTCATAGTTTAGGGGAAAACGCACCCCACGGCTTCATCGGCAGGAAGCGGTTCACTGAAGCTGGTAGCAGCATCAAAGCTGACCAGAGTTACTCTACAACTAAGTGACCACGAACAACTTGGTAAGATTTACAATTGGTTGGGCAGTACACAAATAATTGAGACATTGTCATCTACTCAGAGGCATTTTAGCCAGGTAACTGGACAATACTAGTATCGCAAGAAGGTTGGAATTTGGCCAGAAGAGTGTTGAGCCAGGTCCAGTATTTTAGCCAGGTTGTCTTCGGGACAGGCTCGGAGATATGGGAATTGTCTTTCAAGGCAAGGTCAGAATTATGGCAAGAGTTGTCTTGGGACATATGAGAATTATCGGAACCAGGCCAGAGTTGCCGTTCAGAGCAGACTCGAAATGATGACAGGCGTGGCCTGTTCATTATGAAAGAAGGGTGATCAAACTGATTTCATAGGGTTTTTCCATGTACAATGATCATCAGAGATATTTGAAGGCATTGTTATGATGAGGCAATTTAACAAGTATGATAACAATAAATCATTCAAAGGACTACTCAGAGTTCAAAAACACTTGTAATGTATTGTCTGGATTATATTTTGACGCTGTATTTGGCTAAAATCCACTCAGTCTAAAGCTAATTGAGGAATTGTTCTCTCCTATCCAGTAAATTAGGTTGTTATCAAATGGATAGTTGGCCTGTGACTCCGCCCTGGGCAACAGATTGGAATCAATAAAAACCTGGAACAGCCTTGTTGATATAAAGCAGTTTCTATTCATTAGACTAACTGGCAATGTAATAGACGTGATGCAGCTGTGCAAGTGGGAGAACTGGCAGCATGCTTAATGGCAAACTATAAGGGCCATGAAGGTCATTGATAATACAACTTTGCTATTACCAGCTGAAGCTAATAAAGTCACGATGATTTACAAACAGTATTCAGCATTGCTCCAGTAGTTGATCAATAAATATGTCATTATATTGCAGAAAGATGCTATGGCTTAAGGTGGGAACATGCAGATGTCATCTCTAGTTGGAGGTGCAGGAGATTTGGAATGAATGATTAAGTCTTCAGTATTGGTATCAACTATCTATAGACCCTAGGTGCATTTTATGGGTTAAAGAGTGATTGAGTGAATATGCATAGGTGCATGCTCAACTTCATGTTGATACACTATGATGTGGCATATGAGAAGCACGTGGGTGCAATCAGGTAAAAGATCCAGTAACAGGTACATAATCTCTTTGCCACTGGAGTATCATTAAGTACAGATCAATGAAAACACAGAATGGGTGTTGGACCACACAGTATTTATGAACTTCTGATTCAATGCAACACCAAATATGGATATGTTGTTTTCATGCTAATTCAAAGGTTGCAAAAATGTGTGGCATAACAGTGGCGAAAGATACATTCTCGCTACAAGCATGAGGAATGGTCTTTTATGTCTTCCTCCAATTTCCTTTATGAGTCGGGTCTTGAAATAAAGTCATCAAGAGCAGCTTTAGGTTCCAGCTGTGGAATTGGCCTATGCAGTTTGATTCCCGATTTGTCCGGAATAATAATAATGCAACATTATATGGTTATTTTAAACGTATCTTGCTGGCTCAGCCTATGGCTTGAGAGATCAGCCGTTGCATGATAAAATTAATATATGTTCTACAGATTCTCAATAGACTGCTTACGGATTGGGTTGTCACGCCTATTTTTGTATGTATTCACAGTGCTGGAATGGTACCAAAAAAGCGGTACTTTACTGCTTCAGGATGGGAAGCGTTTGTTTAATGCTCATGTTATATTTAAAATGGTACAGATTCTGAGTTATTGCAGTTCATCTAAATGGTCTTTGACAATATTGAATTATAGGGTAATTAACTGTGCCAAGGGGCTTTCCATCAGACTTACTGCAGCTAACGAGGTCCAAGTTGTTGGATTCACCTCGGATATCGAGTTAGTAAAGGATATCTGTTACACAGGTTTCCCAGGACAAGTACAATGCAGTATGGGAGATTGACATTGTGTAACACTATTTGAACCAGGGGGTTCCAGCTACATTCTAAGCTTTGATCGGACCTCATTAGGTAGTTATCCTCCTGGCGCTGGTTAGCGCAAAAGGTCACTCGCTACATTATTGTGACAGGAGAGGATGATTACATCTGCAAATGTATGCATAGTATTTTATGCTATAATTAATTTAAGCAGAGCAGTAGGGGTGTCAGGACTCAAAATAGTTCAAGACATACCCAGGGATTTTTCGTTATGTGGGGACACACATATACAACAAAATGCCAAGGTCACCTAGAGCCTTTGAGACTCTGAGCTAACTATGATTGTTAGTTAGAAAAGACGTTATAAGAACCTATCTGCTCAGATCTTGCCAGGTGTTAAAACGGAGTTGAGGTATGCAGGAGTAGATACTGATCCGGATCTCACTCCACCAGGGCTGCTATAACAGCAGCAGCAAGGGTTAATTATGTTCCGCTGGACCACATCCTAACGGCTGTAGTGTGGTCAAACGAACAATATTTCAAACATGTTATAATAACCCGTTGACAGACCAGAGGTATTTCTCAATTTATTTTATGTTCTGTTATAGGTTCCATCCGGATGAGAGATGTGACTATTGTTATTGCTTATTTAACAGCATCAGCATGTTTAAATCTATGTCATGACTGTATGCATTCTGAATGTTTTCCCTCATTTGTCAATGAGGCAGTTGTGGTTGTGTAGACTTGTTTCTCATGGCATGAAATCACAGAGCTTTGAAATCTTCACGTAGTCACTCACGTGACTCCGAAGTAAAATAGTAAGATTAAACGAGAATTTACCAGTTTGAAGTTTGATCTTTATTTTATGAGGAGTTACGATGAGGGATTACATGCCCACCGCTCCCAGCCCTCATTAAGATCATCTGGTAGCTCTAGTCTTCTTTCATCTTACTATCATACTTCAGTCACTATTATTATCTGTGATTTCACACCGCTGTTTTGAAGCTTGGCGCACGTGCGGATGAACGGGCCTTCTTCACGTAATCCCTCATCGTAACTCCTCATAAAATGAAGATCAAACTTCAAACTGGTAAGTTCTCGTTTAATCTTACTATTATGGACCAGTTAGCCTGACATCAGTGGTGGGGAAGAAGCTGGAGTTGATTATTAAAGATGAAATAGCAACGCATTTGGACAGCAGTGACAGGAGCAGTCCAAGTCAGCATGGATTTAGGATTGAGAAATCATGCTTGTAAAATCGTCTGGAATTTTCCTGTGGATGTAACAAGTAAAATGGACAAGGGAGAGCCAGTGGATGTAGTGTACCTGGACTTTCAGAAAGCCTTTAATATGGTCCCACACAGGAGATTAATGTGCAAAATTAAAGCAGATGGTATTGGGGGTAGTGCAAGGCCAATTCACTGGATGCATTCAAAAGAGAGTAATGCCCCTGTCCCACTTAGGAAACCTGAACGGAAACCTCTGGAGACTTTGCGCCCCACCCAAGGTTTCCATGTGGTTCCCGGAGGTTCCCGAAGGTTTTTGTCAGTCTCCCTACCTGCTTCCACTACCTGCAACCTCCGGCAACCACCTACAACCTCCGGGAACCGCACGGAAACCTTGGGTGGGGCACAAAGTCTCCAGAGGTTTCCGTTCAGGTTTCCTAAGTGGGACAGGGGCATTAGATAGAGCTCTTAAGGCTAGTGGAATCAAGGGATATGGGGAGAAGGCAGGAATGGGGTATTGATTGTGGATGATCAGCCATGATCACATTGAATGGCGTCACTGGCTCGAAGGGCCGAATGGCCTCCTCCTGCACCTATTATCTATGTATTTATGTAACTAAACTAAACTAAACGACTGTTTGTGTTTATGTCTTCAGTTAAAGTATTTCCTGTGTTGAAGGTGTGAAGTTACCCAAACAGCGATTGTTTTCAGTAAGTCTTAATAGGATTAGATAATGGTTCTTAAAAGCAAATGATTCCACTTCAAAAATAATAATGATCATCTATTGTAGAGAATAATTGGTAAAGGGCCTGTCCCACCAGCATGCGATTGCATTGTCTAGCGTGACCAAACGTGGTGGCTTGAGGCGTACGGCCTCGCGGGGCCGGTCCCACTTCCAACCACGGAGCCATCTGGAGTTGTGCGGGGCTGGTCCCAACATCATACTCACCAATCAGCTGGGCAGAAGACGGGCTGACTGAATTTGGACGTCGCACGGCGTCGGGCGGTTACGTCATCCAGCAACGGCATGCAATGACAACGGTATCATCGCGCAATGCCACGCGCTAGGCGTACACTGTCAAGACACTGCGTATGGCGTCAAGACGCTGCGTACGGCATCAAGACACTGCGTACGGCATCAAGACACTGCGTACAGCATTGAGACGCTGCGTATGCCCGTCGAGGCGCTGCGTACGGCCTCAAAGCGGCTGCGGGCCGACAGGCTGTTGTCGCGCGGAATTTTTGGACAGTCAGTTTTTCGGAGCCCAGCGCAATGTCGGGACCAGCCCCGCTCAACTCCATACACCTCCGGCGATCGAAGTGGGACCGGCCCCGCGAGGCCGTACGGCTCAAGCGACCACGTTAGGTCACGCTAGCAGCATGTAGTCGCATGCTGGTGGGACAAGCCCTTAAGAGTTCTCCACACCAAAGCTGGAAAGTAAATAATTGTTGCTAGTTTTGAGTTGAAACTCTTTGTTTTCAACAATTATTGGACACTAAATTTAAATAGTCGCAACACAAGAAGCCCAAACCAAATTAATTCTTGTCTGCCCTCCTGTCTAATGTGTTCCTGAAATAGGATCGATGACAAATTAATTGTAATAGAAACATAGAAACATTGAAAATAGGTGCAAAAGTAGATCAATGGCTGATCAGCCAAAAATCAGTACCCCGTTCCTGATTTTTCCCCATATCCCTTGATTCTGTATTAAACAGGAACTGCAGGTGCTGGTTTATACCAAAGATAGGTTCAAACTGCTGGAGAAACTAAACGGGTCAGGCCGCATCTCAGGAGATAATGGATAGGTGACGTTTCATTTCGGGACACTTCTTCAGACTGATTGTTGGGGAAGAGTGGAACTGGAAGCAAGAAAAGACGGCATGGTGATGCAGCAGTAGAGTTGTTGCCTTACAGCGCCAGAGACCCAGGTTCGATCCTGACTAAGGGTGCTTGTCTGTACGTAGTTTGTACCTTCTCCCCGTTGCAAACTATGGAGCTGGTTAACCGAGTTTTAGTAGAGGATAGGGGGAAGGGTCTCGAATGAAAGGAGATGGGAGGGAAGTGTTTGTTATAATTAGGGAATTCCATGTTCATACTGCTGGAGTGTAAGCTACCCAAGTGAAATATGAGATGCTGTTCCTCCAATTTTCATGTGGGCTCACTCTGGCAATGGGGGAGGCCCGAGACAGAAAGGTCTGCATGGGAATGGGAAGTGGAGTTAATGAGATCCAGTAGGCCTTGGCGGACCGAGCATAAGTGTTCAGCGAAACAGTGACCGAGTCTGCCATAGGTCTCAATGATGTACAGGAGCCCACATCGGGAACACCGGATGCAGTAGATGAGGTGCATGCGAACCTCTGTCTCACCTAGTAGGACTGTTGGGGTCCCTGGATGTAGTTGAGGCACAATACATTGCAGTTGTTTTCATCAAGTACGAATTCACAACTAAATTAAAATGCTTTTAGCTGTTCAGTTATTGGGTATACATGTTCCTCTCCAATTAAGTATTCATGTTACTCTTCTTTGAAGATCCCAAACAAACAAAAACATCTCAAGGTCCAGGAGTCTTGCAAGACAGGGATGCAAGACAGATTCATCAAAGTGAATCAAGACATAAGGGGTTCATTTAAAATGCAGGTTGGTTTGTCTTGAATTTAGTTCATCTAATTCTGATGCTTACATTGATTTGACACGTATAAACTGTTTCTTTTGGGAGAATTCCAAAGTGAAGACAAATTTGTAGGAATGAATCTTGGAAGTGTTTTACCTACCAAAGGCCAAGTGACCTGTTGGAAGAACGGCCCCGAAACGTCACCCACTCCTTCTATCCAGAGATGCTGCCTGTTCCGCTGAGTTACTCCAACATTTTGTGTCTATCTTTGACGTTTATTGACGCTCTGCAAATTTCAGTAATTAAATCAATCAATATTTGTTCTTTGTTTTCCAGTTATTACATGAAAGCAAAAATAGGATAATCTGCTGCAAAACCTTTGTAGGAATTCAGAAGTGTAGTGAAAATGGCGATGACCTAAATATCAGACTAGCTATATCCACTTGCCCATATTTCTAACTGTGGCTGTGATGGAGGTGGCAATTTATGTGCATGGAACTTAAGCTTAGTTTAGAGAAACAGCATAGAAATAGGCCCTTCGGCCCAACATGTCCATACCGACCATCGATCAACTGTTCAAACTGGTTCTGTGTTAATCCAACTTCTCACCCAGTTACAGAGGCCAATTCACCTGCAAACCAGCACATCTTTGAGATGTGGGAGTAAACCAGAGCACCCAGAGGAAGAGCACGCGGTCACAGGGAGAACGTGCACACTCCACACAGACAGCACTCGAGGTCGGGATTGAACATAGGCTTCTACCACTGTGAGGCAGCAGCTCTACCAGCTGCGTAGCCATGCCACACTAGATTTAAGATTAAGCCAATGCCCTTAAACGACCATCAGTGAGACTCACTCCCCAATCTTCTGTATTGTGTATTTGTTTACCTGGAGTGGAATGGAATATTTATTGTCACATGTGACAGGGCACAGTGAAATTCTTTGCTTGCATATCCAAGGTATGCAAATAGCGGCCACCTATGCCGCTGACAAAGTTACCAAATACGCCGGCTCCTCCTTTATTCTCCCTCCCCGTTCCCCACAGCAATTCTCCCACACTGGGTCCCCATTGTCCTTTGTTCTCCCCCCCTCACCCATCTCCTTGCCCATTGTCCATTGTTCTTCCCCGCCCCCCCCAAGGCAGATTCCTCCACGCTCTCATCGACCCTGGGTCGACTCGTGAGGCTTTACCGCCGTTGCCGCTGAGGCCCCACCGTTATATACCTGTGTCATATACCTGTGTCTCATTTACCTTGGAAACAAAACATATACCAAATTCCTTTTGGAAAATTCCTACTGCAGGTAGTTCTTGCACTGTTTGGGCATTGCATTCCAAGAAATAAGTGAAATTTAAAAAAAATTGCAGATGCTGGAAATCTAAAACAAAAGCAGAAAGTACTAAAAGCCGAACCGAGGTCTTGTCCTCCAGATGGGATTTGTATAACAAAGTGAGAGAACCGGCAGGATATTCAACAGTTTTCCACAGATGTGCAAAGTTGTGTATCATGCAGAGCATTCACCTGGAAGAACAATGTGAATTATTAAATGAATTTTATATTAGCTGAAACATCCAGATTTATTTAAGGGAATGAAATACGCAGGTACTCATTTGAATATCTCTTCATTGCTATTCTTGGTAGTTTTATGTTGTTGTGTGATGCGTATTCATCTCAGCAATAAAGTCCAACGGGTAATTAGTGCAAAGCTTCCCTGCCTAACTTAACTCAACTGCTTTTTGCAAATTTCTTTACCGCTCTTCAAAGGCACATTGTCAGCATGACTTCTGCATATTTAGTGTCACACCCCCTTCAGCACAGGAGGTGGCGCCATCTGCTGAATATTAAATAGAAAGTACATCAGCCACATTGTATCACTTCAAAGTAAGTGACACAAGTGTGGCCAAAAGGCACAGGTGGATATGAGTGGAAGGTAAATTATTGCAAAGAAATTCACACCGAGAGAGATAAATGATTAGAATAAGCCCCCAGGCAGGACAGTAGAGAGAGAAGGAATTACATGGTTTCAAATATGATACGATACGATATGAAACAATAGAACTTTATTTATCTCGGGGGGGAAATTGGTCTGCCAACAGTCATAAAACACAACATGATACATTTAACATGAAATTAAATTGACGAGTGGAAAGTCCAGGATTGGGGATGCGCAAAGATTAGGAGGGGTTGGGGGGGGTGGGGGTGGGGTGGAGTCAGTCAGTCTACCTCACGACAGAAGGGGGAAGGAGTTGTACAGTTTGATAGCCACAGGGGAAAAAGGATTGAGTATAGAAGTTGGGATGTAATGTTAAAATTGTACAAGGCATTGGTGAGGCCAATTCTGGAATATGGTGTACAATTTTGGTCGACAAATTATAGAAAAGATGTCAACAAAATAGAGAGAGTACAGAGGCGATTTACTAGAATGTTGCCTGAGTTTCAGCACCTATGTTACAGAGGAAGGTTGAACAAGGAAGGTCTTTATTCTTTGGAGCGCAGAAGGTTAAGGGGACTTGATAGAGGTCTTTAAAATGATGAGAGGGATAGACAGAGTTGATGTGGATAAGCTTTTTCCATTGAGAGTAGGAAGATTCAAACAAGAGGACATGATTTGAGAATTAAGGGAAAAACGTTTTGGGGTAACAAGAGGGGGAACTTCTTTACTCAAAGAGTAGTAGCTGTGTGGAATGAGCTTCCAGTGGAAGTAGTGGAGGCATGTTCGATTTTAGCATTTAAAAATAAATTGGATAGGTATATGGACGGGAAAGGAATGGAGGGTTATGGTCTGAGTGCAGGTAGATGAGACTAGGTGAGAGTAAGTGTTCGGCACGGACTAGAAGGCCGAGGTGGCCTGTTTCCGTGCTGTAATTGTTATATGGTTATATATGGTTATATGGTTATTTCATGTGGCATTCTGTGCTGCATCTTGGTGGAACCAGTCTATTCATGGAGGAGGTAAGATGCATTGTCCAAGATGCTCCACAGTTTGAGGATCATCCTCTCCTCCAAGATCAACTCCAATAACTCCAACTCCACCCGCAGGATGGATCCAACCTTCCTGATGAGTTTGTTCATTCTGTTGGTGTCCGCAACCTTTGCCCTGTTGCCCCAGCACATGACAGTGAAGGAAATGGCATTGACCACCACCAATTGATAGAACATCTGCAGCATCTTACTGCAGATGTTGAAAGAACAGAGCCTCCTCAGAAAGTATAGACAGCTCTGTCCCTTCTCATACAGTGTCTCAGCATTCCACGACCAGTCCAGCTTACTGTCCAGGTGAACTCCAAATTACTTATACTCCTTGGAAAACAGCTTGTCCACACCCTTGATGGAGACAGGGGACATGGACACAATTTATGCCTTTGTGAAAAATATTGGAGAGCTCAATGGGCAAGTAGCAGGTCCCATAGATTCATTATATGAGTCTGAAGAAGGGTCTTGACTCGAAACATTACTTATTCCTTTTCTTCAGAGATGCTGTCTGACCCAGCTTTTGGTGTCTATCTTCAATGTATTCTAAACATTGTATATGTGTTGGGGAATATACATTTTAATGTTGGCTACATCTTTATTGTACCTCTCATATGCTGGGGGATGTATTCATGAACTTTCAATCTACTTCAATGTGTGCTATTTTTGTCTGCACTTTCGCTGTAATACTATATTCTGCATTCAGTGAATTTTTTCTTAGAATCGTAGAGTGATACAATGTGGAAACTGGCCTTTCGGCCCATCTTGCCCACACCGGCCAACATAGGAGGAGGAATAGGAATAGGAGTACTTTATTGTCACATGTGTCTAAGCACAATGCGTCTATTTGCTTGCCTACACAATGTATGCAAATAACAGCCACCTACGGCACTGACAAAGTTACAAAGCATCTCATTTTGTCCCCCACACCGAGTCCTACATTGTTCTTCCCCTCCCCCCCTCAAGGTGGTTCTCCATGCACTCATTGACTGTCGACCCGCGAGGCATCACTGCCGCTGCGAGGTTTCACCACCGCCGAGGCTTCACCGATGTAGACGCCCCACTTCACACCTCTGTGGAGCCGACCTGGGCAACAGCCACGGGCTCCGTCGGCCGCTTTGCCCGACCCAGGCTTCTACGCGGCGAACTGGGAGGCATCGAGACTGCGGCTCCTCGATAAAGTAGGTATGTTGCAAAACCTACATTCAGCGGCGTTGCAGATCTGTCGCTGCCCGTTTGCGCGATTTTGGCGCCTTTAAGAGGGTGGCGTGTTTAAAACTCGATTTTCTCTCGGCTATTCAAATCGAGGTTGTTCAACCTACTTAGTTGCTGACGAAAAATCGCTGCGAGGTTCGTTCGCTGCAGCTATTTTTAAACTTATTTGGTAATTTAATTGTTATAGTAGGTTAAAAATCATCCTCTAAACCCGCGACCGCCGACAACGGGACGGATCTCATGCAGGGGACAATGGAAGGTAGGTTGTTTATTTTTACATTAAAAAGCGCTTCTTAAGATCCCTTTATACAAAATTTTATGTTGCGAGTAGCTAATTTGGGGGCCCATTAAATCCCGCAGTATTTTTCTGGGCATATGGGGTACAAATCCAACGCAATGGGAACATTCCAAACCAGCGTGTTCCACAGAGTTCCACAGGATCCCACTCGAAAGCTGATTTAAATGGCCATTAATTTACAGCAATTGAACACTAAATTCCTTCCATTTGGCCTATAAATTAATGTAAATGAGATTTTAAAATCATGTTTTATTGTGAATTCTTTGTGAATGTTATTTGGACACTTAGGCTATTTAAAAATGTTAATCTTTTCTTAAGAAATGGGGGCGCTGTCCTGTGTATGGCTGCCCAGGACAATCTGTCTCTATCTTTTTATTTTTTATTTTAGTTAGTTAAGTGTTTTGTTTGGAGGTCTAGACTTTTTTATGTGGGGGGTGGGGGGGGGGGGAAGGGGGAAACTACCTTTCAGGGTCCCTATCTGATCGGAGAGGCAGCTTTTCTCCGGGCTGCAGCTTCGACCCGTCCTCGCGGCCTACCAGTGGGCCTGGAGCGGCGTTTCCTGTCGGGGACCGCCCAGAACCTCGGCTTCGGCGGCGGCCCAGCGCTGGAGCGCTATCGCGGAGCGGGCGATGCCTTGCCCGGGTCGCTGCGCTGGAGCTCCAGTGAGCTGAGGGTTGCTGGGAAAACATCGCGGAGCTGCGGGCTGTGGAGCGACCAGCTGCGGGCGGCGGTGCTGAACTTTACACCGGGAGCCTGGGATCTTTAGATGGGAAAACATCGTGGAGCCACCAGTTGTGGAGCTCCATCCGGCGCGGCCTTGTTGGCTTTGGAAGCCGCGGCCTCCAGTACGGAAGCGGCCGTTCCAGGGTTCCCAGGCCGCTGGGAGGACTCTCCCGACGCCGGAGCAACATCACCCGGCGAGAACGGCCTGGAACATCGGGCCTCCGTAGAGGCAACTGTGGAGGCCTCAATGGGCCCGACTATGGGTGAACTGGGGTTGGGGACTGGACTTTGTGCCTTCCCTCATGTTGGGAGCCATTGTGGGGGGGATGTTATTTGTGTTTAAGACTCTTATTGGTGTTATGTCCGTATTCTTTTTTTTGTGTGCTGCAAAATGGCAAAAAGCATTTCACTTCACTACACCTGGGTGTATGTGAATGTGACTAATAAAACACCTTTGATACATTTGACCTTTGATAGATGTTTAGATCTAGTAATTGAAGTTTGGAATTAGCTACAATTGGGTAACTAACTAATTATATGCTTTAATTTCAGGTCATCCAAGTAAGATTGTTTAATATTTGTTTCAGAATGCTTCAATCTATAATAACTGAAAATGTCTTTCAGTTCTCTTAATTTTTAATAAAGTTATGCCCATTTCACTGTCCTCGATCACAGCTTTTGTGTTAAGTCAATGGAAAATCAATAGGGAACAAGATGCTAATTTCCAAGTATGAAAATGGCCATAACTTTTTTAATACTGAAGATATGAAAGTGAATTAGGTGTCAAATTAAACTTATTTTTGTGCTTTATCTGATGGGATAAATTGCAGACTTGATTTGTAAAGTCTCAAAATGTTGTAACATTGCTAGATAAAGGCCTCTGGCTGAGTTTCCAGTCCACAGCCGGGAAGCCTTCTGGCCGCATGGCACTACACTACACTAACCCCACCTGCCCGTGTTTGGCAAATGTCCCTCTGCACTTGCACTTCTAGATCCATCTTGATTACATCGACGACTGCTTTGGGGCCACCTCCTGCACCCACACACAACTGACTGACTTCATCCACTTCACCACCAACTTCCATCCGGCACTCAAATACACCTGGACTATTTCCGACACTTCCCTACCATTCCTTGACCTCACTATCTCCATCGCAGGTGATAGACTTCTGACCGACATCCACTATAAACCCACTGACTCCCATGGCTATCTGGACTACACTTCCTCCCACCCTGCTTCCTGTAAGGACTCCATTCCCTACTCCCAATTCCTCCGTCTACGCCGCATCTGCTCCCAGGATGAGGCGTTCCACACCAGGGCATCTGAAATGTCCCCATTCTTCAGGGAACGGGGGTTCCCCTCCTCCACCATAGATGAGGCTCGCACCAGGGTCTCTTCCATACTCCGCAACACTGCTCTCTCTCCCAATCCCCGCACTCGCAACAAGGGCAGAGTCCCCCTAGTCCTCACCTTTCACCCCACTAGCCGTCACATACAACAAATAATCCTCCGTCAATTTCGCCACCTCCAATGTGACCCCACCACTCGCCACATCTTCCCATCTCCCCCCATGTCTGCCAACCGCAAAGACCGCTCCCTCCGCAACTCCCTTGTCAAATCTTCCCTTCCCTCCCGTACCACCCCCTCCCCGGGCCACTTCCGTTGCAACCGCAAGAAATGCAACACCTGTCCCTTTACCTCCCCCCTTCACTTCATTCAAGGGCCCAAGCAGTCGTTCCAGGTGCGACAGAGGTTCACCTGTATCTCCTCCAACCTCATCTACTGCTTCCCCTGCTCTAGATGTCAGCTGATCTACATCGGTGAGACTAAACGGAGGTTGGGCGATCGTTTCGCCGAACACCTCCGCTCGGTCCGCAAGAACCTACCTGACCTCCCGGTGGCTCAGCACTTCAACTCCCCTTCCCATTCCCAATCCGACCTCTCTGTCCTGGGTCTCCTCCATTGCCAGAGTGAGCAACACCGGAAATTGGAGGAACAGCACCTCATATTCCGCTTGGGGAGTCTGCATCCTGCGGGCATGAACATTGAATTCTCCCAATTTTGTTAGCCCTTGCTATCTCCTCCCCTTCTTCAGCCCTCGGGCTGTCTCCTCCCATCCCCCAGCCCTCGGGCTCCTCCTCCTCCTTTTTCCTTCCTTCTCCCCGCCACCCCCTATCAGTCTGAAGAAGGGTTTTGGCCCAAAACGTTACCTATTTCCTTCGCTCCATAGATGCTGCTGCACCCGCTGAGTTCCTCCAGCATTTTTGTGTACCTTTGATTACCTGATATATCTGTTTATGCTATTATTTGTGTGGGTAGCGCACAAAACAGGTTATTTTTACTGTATCAATACCAATAACATAGGTGCCATTAACATTGATTTAATTATTCTATTAATGTAATGTATAAACATTAAATGCAAGAGAAGACACATTGAGAACATGAAGTATCCTGTTGTCACACTATGCAAACTCAAATCATGACCAATTATACCATAAGCAATGTCAAAAACAAGGGCAATTCACATTGGCCAAAGCTGATTATGGACACTGTCTTTCGTTAATGGGAGTTCGTACATTCAGTCCAAAGTTGTCCCAATTGGGTTGGAAGAATGCTGGTTTACACCAAAGATAAACACAACATGCTGGAGTAACTCAGCGGGACAGGCAGCATCTCTGGATAGAAGGAATGGGTGACGTTTCGGGTCGAGAACCTTCTTCAGACTGAGAATCAGGGGGAGAGGGCAACAGGTGATATGGAGGGGAAAGGTGTGAGAACGAGAGATCAAACGGGATGAAGTTCAAGGTAAATGTAGAATAGATCATTGTTACCTATTCCTTCTCTCCAGAGATGCTGCCTGGCCCGCTGAGTTACTCCAGCATTTTGTGTCTGTCCCAATTGGCCTAATTGCTGAATGATCATGAACCCAGGGACCTTTCAAGAACACAGGCCAATGAATCAGGTCCCTGGCATTCCCACTGACAGCAGGTGAACCATTTAATGCCCTTCCCATCCTCCAGTTGCAGCCAAACCTACCTGATACTTCATCTCACCTGACTGGGTCCCATCTTTGCACTTAGAGATAGAGTCAGACACACCTCCATACCACCAACGTCTGCTGAAGTGATGGTGGCTGAATTTCCATAATTATATCAAACATTAATTTGAGAACATCATTATAAATTGTCACCCAGGTTTAGTTTAGTTTAGATATACAGTTTAGAGATACTGTGATCATCGCACATTAACACTACCCGAAACGCACACTAGGGACAATTTTTTCATTTATACCAAGCAAAATAACCTACATATCTGTACGTTGATGGAGTGTTGGAGAAAACCGAAGATCTCAGAGAAACATCAGTACAGAACGCCACAGGAGATCCTTCTTCCCTGTGTCTATCAAACTGTACAACTCCTCCCCCTTCTGTCATGGGGTAGACTGACTCCCCTACCCCCACCCTCCCCAATCTTTGCACATCCCCAATTCTTTCCACTAATCACTTTAAATTTATGTTTCACTAGACTAAGTGGGACCCGTTGGGTACCATTTTCACAAGGTAAGCCTGGTCCCCCAACGCAATATTCCACCACTCGCGCAGAGCCCCCAACTGCGCAGGCGCAGCTGACGGGTTCCCATTGTGATGCCCCTGATACCCCCTCTTCCCCACACCCACTCCCACTCTGCCCCTTGCCCTTCCCCCCCTCCCATGCACTCACTCCATCCCCCTTCAACCTCCCCAACCCCAACCCCCCCCCCCCCCCCCACTCCCCCAATCCACTCTTAGCGGCTCTCCGGCGGCACAGCCATTCTCTCCGATTGGGTTCCCATTGTGACGTAGACAACGCAGGTATTACTGTGCAGGCACGGCAACTGGAAAAGGGATTTATTAAAGCTTAAAATGTGAATAACTCTTAAAACATAACAACATTTAAAGGTTAAAGACAAGATGTCACTGTCATTAAAACCTTCACTGCACGTGGAAATGAAAAGCCATGGATGACAGCAGAGGTGAGCTCGCTGCTGAGGGCCCGTGATGCAGCCTACAGAGCCGGGAACACAGCCGCTCTTCGATTTACCAGTACTGCACTGGAAAAAGGAATCAAGGCAGCGAAACGTGCCTAAGCAGAGAAAATCCTGGGTCACCTCTGTGACACAGGAGACACCAGGAGGATGTGGAAGTGAATCCAAACACTGATGGGTTACAAGGCAAGGCAGCAGGAAACTGACACCGACACTTCTCTTCCAGATAAACTGAATAATTTCTTTGCACGTTTTGATGCAGCTAACACCTCACCCAAGGGGAGAGCCAACTCCTGCTCACAAACTGACCAGCCAGTCCTGATCATAGACTCAATGGACACACGGAGAACCCTGTCCAAGGTCAACCCGTGGAAAGCAGTTGGACCCGACAACATCCCAGGACGTGTGCTCAAGGAATGTGCTGATGAGTTAGCAGATGTGCTAACAGACATCTTCAACATCTCCCTTAGTCAAGCCATTGTCCCCACATGCCTCAAAACTTCCACAATAATCCCAATAGCAAAGAAATCAGTTGTGGCCTGCCTAAATGATTACTGCCCTGTCGCCCTGACCCCCATAGTAACGAAGTGCTTTGAACGCCTGGTTAAACCTCATATTACTGCCAGCGTCCCCTCATCGTTAGACCCCCTCCAGTTCGCCTATTGCCCCAACCGTTCTACAGAAGCTCTACTACGCTGCACACAGTGCTCACTCATCTGGAAAACAAAAACACCTACGCCAGAATCCTGTACATTGACTTCAGCTCAGCTTTTAACACCATCATCCCACAGAGACTTGTGGAGAAACTAACCCTGCTGGGCCTCAACACCACCCTGTGTCATCCTGGACTTTCTGACAGAGAGACCGCAGTCAGTCCGTGTAGGCAAGAACACTTCATGGTCGATAACGCTGAGCACCGGCTCCCCTCAAGGCTGTGTTGACTGTGCTGCCAGATTCAGAGACAACAGGATTAAAACATTTGCAGATGACACCACAGTGGTGGGACTCATCAGTGGAGATGAAACAATATACAGGGAAGAAGTGAAACGACTAGTGGACTGGTGCGACAACAACAATTTAGAATTAAACGTCGACAAAACAAAGGAGATGATTGTCGACTTCAGGAGGTCGCAGCCAAAACACACACCCCTCAACATCAGTGGCACCACGGTGGAGAGAGTGGAGAGCATAAAGTTCCTCGGTGTGCAAATTACAGACAGTCTCACCTGGTCCAGGAACAACACTGGGATTGTCAAACGGGCCCATCAGCGACTGCACTACCTGAGGAAACTCAAACAGGCCATACTCCCCACCAACATCCTCAGGACGTTTTACAGGGGCTCAGTGGAGTCTGTACTCACGTACTGCATGAACACGTGGTACTCCAACTGCAACTGCTCAGACAGGAAGGCTCTGCAGAGGGTAGTGAGGGGAGCAGAGAGGATCATTGGCGTCTCCCTACCCTCGGTACAAGAACTGTTCCAGAGCCGCTGTCTGAAAAAAGCACTGAGAATAGCTAAGGACAGACTGCACCCCCTCCACACTCCCCAGTGGGGCAATCCTAGGAGATAGAAGATCTCTCCCCGATGTTTCTATGTCGGATTTAATTTTAGGGGAGGAGCCAAAGTTAATGCTGACTCCTCCCGTGTGTCCCGCTCGCAGGCTGCGCACGGTTTCTCCGAATTGGGAACATGAGAGTTCTGTGAAGAATACTGTGTCTCTATATATGCTCCGAATAATTCTGCCCACCCTGGCATATGTCCCTTCAAGGTGTGCAGCCTCTTTCTCATTCTTACCCGATTTACCCAATTTAATTTCCGTCGGCACCTTCCCTTTAAGAGTTTTTTCAGCAATCTCCTTTTCAAAAGACGCCACTCTCTCCTTCTCCAGTTTCTGCTCCTTCTCCTGCTGTTGGTTTATTAGTTATACTTGTCCCCGCTCTGAAATGTCCTGAGAAAGATCGGTTCTATCGTCTTCTCCTATTTCCAATTTTCAAGCCGCCATTCTTAGGGTGGACAGCAAAACAATTAATTTATTTATTTTTCTTTTAGTTAAGAATATCTTCCACATCTCAATTAACTCGTTTGCTTCTTCAATATTCCCATATATTTTAATGATCGTCCCTATATAGTTTATCCCGATTATAGACTTTATTCCCACACAACGGCCAAAGTTGGTCTTTAAAATTCGCATTTAATTTCCCCGATAATCATCTCAGTCTATCCGCATCATTTGGAAGCTCCCCGCAAATTATCCTTATTTGATCTATCCTTCTGTATTGTATTGTATTGTATTCAATTTTATTGTCATTGTCTCAATTAGAGACAACAAAATGAATTTTCCTTACAGGCAGTATCATAAAAATAAATAAATAATAAATAATAAAACATATTAAAAATAAAATTGAATTAAAAAAAGAAAAGCACAAACACAGAAAGTCCACGACACAACATAACACAGTGGCACCAAGGTGGGGAAGGCACCATAGTCCAGCCAGCCTCCCCTCCGATCTTCCCAGATGTTCATCCGTGGTGTGGGCCTTCCGAGCACCCGCAGTCGCCGCACCGGGAGGCCCGATGTTCAGGCCCTCACGCCGGGCTGGTGGAACGCCGACGCCGATCCCGACGGTGAACATCCTCCTCCTCAGCGGCCCGGACCTCCTGATCAGCCGCCTCCCGCAGCCGCCTCCCGCAGCTCCCGAGTCCGCAGCTCCCGAGTCCGCAGCTCCCGAGTCCGCAGCTCCCGAGTCCGCAGCTCCCGAGTCCGCAGGCCGAGCCGGGCGGAGTCGCAGGACCCCGCGTTGTTGATCAGTGTCGCCCGCGTTGGGAGCTCCGCAAACCGCAGCTCCATGATGTCGGTGCAGCAGGTCCAGCACTCCGGGCTCCAGACGTCGATCCCCGGTAAGGCATCGCCAGCCCCACGATGTTACAGCGCTGTCCCGCCGCTGCTGGAGCTCTGGTCGATCCCGGCAGGAAAGGCCGTGCCAATCCAGTAGGTAGGCCGCTGGGGGGGTGAGGACGCGACTCAAATAATAGTCCTCTCCAGGAAGCGACCGAAGGACGGTATCCCCCTTACCGTGCCCTCTTCCCCCACATAAAGACATTTAAAAAAACATAAAAAACACACTTTAACATAACACTTCTCAGAGACATTCCCCATCTCGGAACAATGGACAAAACACAAATTGTAAAATAAAGGTTCCAGCCACTAACACCTCTTTTTCTTACTACTCCTCTCAGACTGCAAGGTCAATGGAATCTCTCCCAGACAATGGTCAACGATCTTTCCGATTCGCACTTACTCTAGCAATCGCTTCTTTTCAACTATCTCCCAATCCTGTTCAATTATTCAAACCACTCGCTCCTATTCAGTCTCTTCCAACTCTCTTATCAGTTAAATCACAATCACTGTATTCAATTCCAAACTTTCAAACAAAGTGTCTAACTCCCACTCGCAGTCTCATGCAGCAGTCTCTCTCTCTCGCTTAATTAACTTTAAGTTGGCACAAACAAACGAACCCAAACCACGCTAACAAAACAATAGCTAAAAATGAAAATATTCCCCCGATTATCAATAACCCAAAACACACCCCAATATAAACTATAATCATCCAGTAAACCCCACTCTAATTAATCTTCCTCGTGGCGCAATCAATCAGCGGGATGACTCCTCCCCCGGCGCAGCGATCGAAGGAGTACAACCCCTGATCAAACCACCCCAATTCAGATTCTTACAAATCGATATTAAACAAATACGAATATCTAACTTAACCACTCTCTCCTCAAATTTTAAATCTGTAAACACTCGCACAAACAGCAACACAAATGATGGTCCGTGGACTTAACACGATCTAAATCGTAACTTATAATTACTCTAAATTTATTTACATACAGGGAATATTTACAAAATCTGGATCCTATAACAATACGGAAAGCTAGATTTTTACAATTTACAAATTGAATTAAAGCACTAGCGCACAATCCACGAACACTCGATCTCGACGCCGCGTCACGCTGTTATCACGCAGTGAACCTCTCCCTCTGATACCGAAGATTTTCCTCTTCCTAGTTTACTCTTTGCTGAGGATTACTATTCCCTAAATGTTTACTTTTCCTCCTGAATGTTACTATCCCTTTGCTAAGACTGGGCTTCTGTAGGGGGACCTCTATCCCTCCTTTCTAATTACTTTTCATCAAGTAGGGAGGCTCCTATCTCTCAGGTACTCTTCGCTATCAGGTACTAGTCAAGAATCGACTAGAGGGTTACTATTCACTGTTGATCAGCTGCTATTTGGAATCGATCACAGACATGCACCATCTTCAAAGTTCTATATACAGAAATTCGAATACCACCTTACGCAGAACTTCAATATGAAATCCAGTATTATAAAATTTAGCTGCAAATATAGACTCAGACTCGAACTCGATCTCCTAATTCTTAGTGCATATTTCTCTTACTACGCGGGCTCTCAAACCAGCTAAAATTGCCCGATTAAATTCTTGGACGAACTGGAGTATTCCAACAAATCTATATACTGTTCGTCCAAGCTCGGTACCTTCTCGAGGCTCTTCGTTCGTCACTTCAGGGAGAGACTCAGACACCTACACACAGATACACTCTTCTGCTAAGTACCGAGGATTCAGCGCCTAGCGGCTTCGTGCTGTGAGTTATCGATGCCGTTTTTCAGAGCGCACCTTTTTAATTCGTGCTCCCGGCAGTGATCCGATCGAAGGCGGGACCTGTCTTTGAATACCCCACCAATTCGGATACCAACTCTAACCCTGGGCCACTCCTTGCCCGATGAAGCGCGCTTAGCTCGCGTTAAAGGCAGCTGCAGTCTGCCCAACTACCACCAGTTTTGGGCCTCTAACCAAGGGCTGGGCCTCTAACCCAACCCCACCAGAGCCTCTAACCCCAGCCTGGTTTTATGTGCCTCCAACCCAAAGGCATGCAAACCACTCCCCCATGCTTGCTAGACTCTGTTCTAATGATCTCAATTAGAACCTTTCCCAAGCCAGCGAAAGATCGATCCACTCCGACTCATGAAGTACCGAAAAACAATGCGAAAACCGCACCGTAGGCCCGATTTCTGCACTCACAATCAAACCAGCTCAACACCCTTGATCGCATGTTGTGTTTGGGATTTTTTGAGATCCCGGACGAGCCCCCAACGATAATTCCTCATTTCTAAGCTTCCCTCCAGTCTAGTTTCAGTAAAAACACTGAATCAAGCACTTGAAACAGCTACATTTTAGATTACCAAAATCACGTCACAGATTAAACACTGTACCTATCCCACCGCGGGTTCGATCCTTGCATGTGCCTGTTCCAGCCCTCTAGGCCTCGCTCTGTCTGAGGCACTCCAGAAGTTCACGCAATCCCAAGCACTCTTCCAGAGGAATGACGCTGAGCTTCGTGATCGTGGACTTTTATATGTCCTGGGACCTCGAAGGGCCGAAACACATGGGGGTGGTCTCTCAATAACCCAATTACAGATATCGATTAACCCCATATATAACAGGCATTCCCCTAACCCAATGATACAACAGTTCACTACATTGTATTCAAAATGGACTTCGAGAGGAAGTCAACTTGGGAACATTTACCCTGATTTACAGAAAACCCAGACAAGGCTCAACACCTCATCCAATCAACACTTGGCAAAGTCAGACTCTGCAACATTATTTACAACTATTTACAAGGTGTATGTCTGGTTTGCAGCCATCCAATCCATTCTATGCATTTTGCACCAGATTGACAGGGTTTGCTGAGCTTCCCATTCTTTGCTTGCAAATTGTATCTAAGCTCCAGACACTCCGGCACCTCTCTGCAGCTTGCCCCAGCTCTGCAGAGAGTAATTCCAATTTGATCAAATCTCCCAGCAACCATGGAACTTAACCCCATTTTGACGTCCTATCTGCTCCAATTTAACCAGGATTAACACCTATCCAGGCCCGGACGGTACAAAGCAGTGCTCTAAGGGAATTGTGGAGATAGAAGGAGTGGTTGCAATTTGGGACGATGAGAAGGAAATAAGGGAATATAAACAGAGAAGGGGACAAAGAGAAAGAGAAACGATGAAGTAAGAAATAAGGGAATTAGATGTCAGGAGGCTGCAAGACCTGAGGGATTTTGAGGCATCTATTCAGCAGAAGGGTGGAGCGAGGAAAGTGATAGACAGGATTGGAAAGTGATGGACAGGTGGTCACTGAAGCAAGGCAGTGAGGAGGAAACAGAATTGGGAAGCGATAGGGGGAATGCAAGGGCAATAAGGGATGAGGATTTAGTGGAAGAAAGGTGAAGGATTCGCAAAGGAAGGCTAGAATACCTGACAATCAAGAAATAGAGTTTAGAATGAGAAATAATGCACTCCAAGAAGGATTGGAATGGGAAGACATGCAGATAGATGTGAGGAACAGGCAGGAGGGCGACACTGCAGCAGTACTGACACAGGACACAGGCATAGGTAAAGCAAAGCAGCCTATAGCATATTACAGTACAAAATGAGATGAGGTAGCTCAGGGATACCCAACCTCAGGGATACCCAACCTCAGGGATTGGCCGCAGTGTACTATGCATATGAAAAAGCATCGTCTGTGACCAGGGGCTATCCCGTGATCATATCCCGAGAGATTTATGCCAGTTGGAAGAGTGGACTGAAAGATGGCAGATGGAGTTTAATGCTGATAAGTGTGAGGTGCTACATCTTGGCAGGACAAATCAAAATAGGACGTACATGGTAAATGGTAGGGAATTGAAGAATGCAGGTGAACAGAGGGATCTAGGAATAACTGTGCACAGTTCCCTGAAAGTGGAATCTCATGTAGATAGGGTGGTAAAGAAAGCTTTTGGTGTGCTGGCCTTTATAAATCAGAGCATTGAGTATAGAAGTTGGGATGTAATGTTAAAATTGTACAAGGCATTGGTGAGGCCAATTCAGGAGTATGGTGTACAATTTTGGTCGCCTAATTATAGGAAGGATGTCAACAAAATAGAGAGAGTACAGAGGAGATTTACTAGAATGTTGTCTGGGTTTCAGCAACTAAGTTACAGAGAAAGGTTGAATAAGTTAGGTCTTTATTCTTTGGAGCGCAGAAGGTTAAGGGGGGACTTGATAGAGGTCTTTAAAATGATGAGAGGGATAGACAGAGTTGATGTGGATAAGCTTTTCCCACTGAGAGTAGGGAAGATTCAAACAAGGGGACATGACTTGAGAATTAAGGGACAGAAGTTTAGGGGTAACATGAGGGGGAACTTCTTTACTCAGAGAGTGGTGGCTGTGTGGAATGAGCTTCCAGTGAAGGTGGTGGAGGCAGGTTCGTTTTTATCATTTAAAAATAAATTGGATAGTTATATGGACGGGAAAGGAATGGAGGGTTATGGTCTGAGCGCAGGTATATGGGACTAGGGGAGAATACGTGTTCGGCACGGACTAGAAGGGTCGAGATGGCCTGTTTCCGTGCTGTAATTGTTATATGGTTATATGGTTATATACACACCCCATAAGGTAGCAGAACTGTTGGAGAAGGGAAAATTTGTGTTGACACCTGCGAGGATAACAGTGTTTCAGATGTTGTTGACATTTCCAGATATTACTATAGAAAGGTGTACCACAAGTAATATGGCTGATTATGTCCCGCTTGGTCATGAGGGAGAGCCCCATGATTGTGTAGGAAAAACAATGGTATTTTCTAAGTTGAGAGCGGATTTACAGTCAGAACAATGAGAACAAAAAGGTCTTGTTTGTGGATGGTTCTTGTTATAGAGATCATAACGGCAATCATGCAGGGTTTGTAGTGGTGCAACAGGACCAAGCAAGGTTTCAGATAATCAAATTGGATGCTTGCCCGCAACCTTGCTCAGCTCAGCTGGCAGAAATTAAGGCTTTAATAGCAGCATGTGAAATGATGGAAGGTGAGAAAGTCCATGTTTAAACAGACTCAGTATATGCACACGGGGCCTGTCACTTGTTTGGGGCAGTGTTGGAAACAGAGAGGTTTTAAGAAAAGCAACGGAGACCCCATACAACATTATCAGCAAATTACAGACCCGATAAGGGCAATGATGAAGCCTAGGGCACTAGCTGTCGTTAAGTGCCAGGCACATAAGAAGGGAAACCACATGATTACAAAGAGAAATCACGCTGCAGACAAAGCAGCCAGAACAGCATCTGGATGCTGATCAGCTGTTATTGCACCTCAGGTAAGCTTGGATCTTTAACCCACAGAGGAGAACATAATTGAAATGCAAGTAAGGCAACCTTAGCAGAACAAACAATGTGGAGACAAAGGGGAGCTGAGCAGAACTCGGAGGGTCTGAAGAAGGATTGTTGGTAGCATCCACAGCATTGCTGGCCATTCTTATTTGAGAAGCGTTCAAGAAGGAACTGCAGATGCTGGAAAATCGAAGGTAGACAAAATTGCTGGAGAAACTCAGCGGGCGCGGCAGCATCTATGGAGCGAAGGAAATAGGCAACGTTTCAGGTCGAAACCCTTCTTCAGACTGACCTTCATCAGAAGCGCATGGGTAAGACCATTGTGCAAGGGGGGAAGTAATAAGAAAGACAACAAAGGAAGGGTTCTGGTTATCACATTCAGTAGACCACATTTTGTCACAGTGTGAGATATGTGCCTAAAACAATGTTAAAAAGGGAATAACAACGCCTATAGGTCACATTCCTGTGCCCGAAAGGCCATTTAAGCACCTGGTGATCAACTATGTGGACATGATGGAGACGGTAAGAGGGAAAATGGACATGCTAGTAGTGGTCGATAGATTTAGCTGGTGGGTGGAGGCAGTATCTTCCAAAAATGTAGGTGCAGGGACTGTAGTAAAGTTTCTGACGAATGAAGTAATCCCAAGGTTTGGTATACCTACAGAAATTAGCTCCAACAATGGATAGGCTTTTATAAAGAAGTAGTCAAGCTGGTGCTACAGGTCCTGAGTGTGAAACATAAGTTTGGGTGTGTGTATCACCCTCAGTCACAGGGCATGGTGGAAAGAATTAATGGGACGTTGAAGGCCAAATAAGATTTGTGCAACTGCAAAGTTGAATTGGATCGATGCCCTGCCATTGGCGGTGATGAGCTGTCATATGCAAACAAATCGAATAACTCATTTGACACCACATGAGATGCTCACTGGAAGACCCATGCCGGTGCCCAAATGGAGAGGTCCCTACAATGGACCAGGTTTGGAGCAGTTAGAGGTAGAACTTAAGCAGTATATGCAACAGTTAACTGTGATACACAGGATTTATGCACAGGAAAAGCAAAAGAAGCTGGAGGTGGGCCAGGAGGAAGGACCCATTAAATCTGGAGACAAGGTTTGTGTACGAGTGTTCGAAGGAAGTGGAATGAGCCAAGAAGGGAAGGACCGTACACGATAACTAAGGCCTCGCCCACCGCTGTTCAGGTAGAAGGTTGATCTGCATGGTCCCATCTCAATCTTTGCACAAGGGCTGCCCTACAGGTACGGCTCGATAATAACTCTGAGGTAAGTGAACAGGAGGACGAAGATGAAAGGTAAAAGCAGAGTTTTAACCAGATAGTAAGTGAGGTTTTTGGAGACACTAGTGACTCTGAGGCTGTTGTAAATGAGGTCGCGAACGATTGTCCTCCTCCTGATTGTATGGGTAGGGGCGGACTGGGGATGTCAATACTGTCCCTCCCCACTCAGACCTGGAAAGCATCAACATGGCAGATATGGCCTGGTAACTCCGCCGCCTCACTAGGGTTAGGGGGACAGGTGCGAGGCCGTATAGACCTTGGGGCAGGGAATGGCGATAGCTGAGCCGAAAGGTCAAGAGCTGCCACTAATGATTGGTATAGGTGGGCACGATACACGGCACAGACAATGAGGTTACCACGATGCACAGTATGCACTAAGGCCACAGGAAGATCACTGGCTGTACTGGATCCTCATAACTAAACATGTTGTGCAAAATTCTTGCAAAGTGTAACCCAGTGGTCAAACATCTCTCAATGTCCAGCACAGCAAGATCAACACGAGGGATGGTTCCAGCAGACCAATGCACATTATGGAACTTCACACGAGTTAGAGAACCCTACCCCGAACTACCATTAGGGATAGAAATTACAACTGCAAAACAGTATGAGTGCTACCTCGCGGTGAATGGCGTACATCCAGTAGGAAATTTCCCAGGCGGCCGTAGCAGAATATGGACATGCAATCAAAAAGTCAGTCAGCCCAAAATATGCCCACGTCTAACAGTCCTATTTCGCTTCCAGATTGCAGGACTATTTTAACAGCAGATGTAGCAGTAGTGGATAGGTTTTGGGTGTGTGGGGGCAGGGCCAGGAACACACTCCCACCCAACTGGACTGGATTGTGTGCTAGGGTAATGTTAGCACAGCCCATCCTCGTACTTAGCCCAAAATAAATATTTGCCAAGACCCGTAGGAAGAGATCATTTAAAACCCTTTCTGAAGGAGTTTACCTAGATGGAATAGAGCAACCAAGGGGAATCCCCAATGAGTTTAAAGCTAGGAGTAAGTTTGTTGCCGGATTGGAGTCATACTCATTTGGATCACGCCTGCAAAAAATACAGAATGGATCAACGATGTTTATTTTAACCAGCAGAGATTTATTAATTACACTGAAGATGCACTGTCGGCCCAGGGGACCAGCTTGATGCCACCAGTAAGATGGCGTGGCAGAACAGGCAGGCCCTAGATTGGTTATTAGCAGAAAAATGGTGTGTGTGTCCTGTTTAGGGAACACTGCTGCACCTTCATACCTAACAATACGAGCCCGGAGGGGTCGTTTACTAAAGCAATGGATAAGTTGAAGAATCTGAGAAAAGAGATAAGGCAGAATGTGGGTTTTGGACATCAATTCTTTGATTGGCTAGAAAATATGTTAGGAGCTTGGGGAGCATGGTTGGCTAAGTTGGGGGTGACTATTGGAGCTATGCTGCTGGTGATTACTGTTGTGTCGTTTTTTACACTGTATTAAGTCTCTCTTAATAAGCGCCATAGCAAAGCAGCTTCGTTGCTCCAGGAAAAAGGCGAATCTTGGCTCTTAGAGAAGCAGGCCCCGCTGATAGAATACTACTTACTTACTGCCTATTATGCCTCCTGGCATGTAGGGCAGCGATAGAATACTATGATGACATGCAAAACACACCAGAGGAATATTGAGCAATAGTCTGTAAGATTAGCTGGGTCTTTTTTCCCGCACCATCATAATGGGTATGGGTTTTTGGTCCAGTTAGTCAGGATCCCAGGGAAAGAGCACCGTGAAGCTGAACATTACAAATATGAGGACTCTGATTTTGGGGGCTAGTTGCAGTCTGATTCGGCATCTGTAGGGTTGGAACTCTGTAACAACCCTAGCTGGGATGTCTAAGAGATAAGGGGGCCCAAGTTAGGAGAAGTCATCGGGTTTAAATAAGGATTACGGAATGGAAAATAACTGGGAACGGAGGGGAACAGCTGGATGCAGGTAATTGGTTAATGAATGGGAATGGCTGGTTATCGATAAGGGAATTTCAGGAAGTGATTGGGTATGGAAATGCACCGGGGGTGGGACATACATGCCATAAAAAGAGGCGACATTTTTTTGTCTGAGTGGGCTTTCAAGTGATTGACTCTTTGATTGTCCCAGCCTTGATTAGCAAATAAAGGTTTGAACTTCTTGAAGAATTCCCCGCATCGCCTGACTTAATTTTGAGTATCGGTAACCACAACAAAACTAGGAGAGTTTCACTAGGGTGATACAGTATGGAAACAGTCCCCTTGCCCAACTTGCCCATGTTAACCAAGAGGCCCCATCTACATTAGTCCCACCTGCCTGCATTTGACCCATACTCTTCTAAACATTTCCTATCTTTGTATCTGTCCAAATGTCTTTCAAATGTTGTGATACTACCTGCCTCAACCACCTCCTCTGGCAACTCATTCCATATTTCAACCACCTTTTGTATGAAAAGGTTGCTCTCAGGTTCCCATTAAATCTTTCCTCCTCACCTTATACCTATATCCCCTGGTATTTGATCCCCCTATTCTGTGTAAAAGACTATGTGTTTACCCTATGCCCCTCACAATTTTACATACCTCTATAAGTTCACTCCTCATCCTCCTGTGCTCCAAGGCTTAAAGTCATAACCTGCTCAACCTCTCCCTATAGCTCAGGCCCTCAACTCCTGGCAGCCTTGTAAATTTTCTCTGCATTCTTGTAGCTTAACACCATTTTTCCTCTAACAGGGTTACAAAAACTGAAGACAATGTGGCCTCACCAACATCTTATACAACTGTAACATAACATCTTCTACACTCAATAATTTGACTGATGAAAGCCAATGTACAAGAGCCTCTTGACCACCCTATCTACCTGTGGTGCCACTTTAAGGAACAATGTACCTGCTCTCCTAGATCCCTATGCTCTATAACTCTCCCCAGAACCTTGCCATTCACTGTGAAGATCCTGTCCTGTTTGACTTTCCAAAATGCAACACCTCACACTTATCTGTATTAAACTCCATTAGCCATTCCTCAGCCCACTTGCCCAGCTGATTGAGATCCCGTTGCTACTTTTAATAACCATCTTCACTATCTGTGATGCAACCCACTTTCATGTCTTCTCCAAACTTACTTATCATGCCTGTACATTCACAGCCAAATCATTGTGTGGTGCTGGGAAACAAGGTCAGGTGTGGCAGTGACCACACCGACACTCGAAGTAGGGTGGACTCGCAAGATTTATTCTATTTACAGTGGTAAGGAAATCCAGGACTAGATGGGGGCGCTGTCTCTCACCGTCAGACCCGTGTGTGTGGTGGAGCTGGCGACTTGGGCTTGTCCCAGCAGTTTGGTCCTGGTCATCGAAGGAGCGGAGGTAGCAATCTCAGGCTTCTTCCTGCAGTTCACCTTCGAGAGGAGGTGCTGACGGTGCAGGTTTCTCCCTGGCAGCTCTGCTTTGCACTTGAAGAGGTGATGCTGGCAGTCTCTGGATTATCTTGGCAGCCAGTCTTTGATCTGTGTCTGGGCACAGAACCCCACTGTTTGTGGGCAGGAAGAGGTTCTGCACCTCAGGCTTGCCCCAACCATTCAGTCTTAGCCTCAGATAGAGGCGTTGGCTGTCTCGGGTCTCCTTCCCGGCAGTCCAATTGAAAGTTCAAGTTGCCAATAATCTCAGCCAATTGGACCCAGTTCTTATCAATGTTGCTGAGGATTGGCATCTCCTGGCCTGTCAGCCAGTTATAGGGATGAGAGCGGCATCCAAAATAGAGGGCACTGTCACAATTGATATAAACCACAAACAGCAATGGACACAGCACTGATCCTTGAGACACACCACTAGTCACAGGCCACCTGTCTAAAAATCAACCTTCCAGATGCTGGTTTAAACCAAAGATAATCACAAAAAGCTGGAGTAACTCAACAAGTCAGACAGCATCTCTGGAGAAAAAGAATCGGTGAAGTTTTGGGTTGAGAAAGGGAAACGAGAGATATAGACGGTGATATAGAGAGATGGAGAACAAATGAATGAAAAATATGTAAAAAAGTTACATTGATAAAGGAAACAGGCCATTGTTAGCTGTGGACATGTTGTATGGTACTAGCTTCAAAGTTGTTGAGTCTCATTGTCCATAACTTGTTTTCACCTAGCACATAGCTACCACGAAGGGTCTCGACCCAAAACATCACCTATTCCTTTTCTCCAGCGATGCTGTTTGACCTGCCGAGTTACTCCAGCTTTTGGTGTCTATCTTCCAGCATCATTTTCTACTTCTTTTCATGAAGGTAACTCTCTATCTAGTCGGTTAGCTCTCCCTGGATTCCATGCGATCTAATCTAAAGAGCAGCCTACCTTGTGGGAACCTTATAAAATGTTTCCCCCATCGCATCACAGTAGTAAGGGCTTCTTCTTGTGACTGTATTGGCCTTTGGTCAATCTGAAGATTACTCCAGGAGTACTGTACACAGTTTAGTCTCCTTACCGAAGTAGGGAGTGCAACAAAGATTCACGGGGCTGGTTTCCGAAATGCCAGCCTTTCTCTGGCAGGCAGAAATAGCCGAGAATTACCGTGTTCTCTGGATTTTAAAGAATGTGAAGAGATCCCATCAAAATGTGCACAATTCTTGCATGTGGCTTGACAGGCTGAATGCTGGGAGGATGTTTCATCAGGCTGAGAAGTATGATCGGAGGGGCGGGGGGCACAATTTGAAGGAGCCTCGGCATCGGCGGCGGCGGCACCGGCATCGGCGGCGGCGGCACCGGCATCGGCGGGGGCGGAGATGCGGGTCTGAGGACGGCGGTGCAGCGCTGGAGCGCCATTGCGGGGCGGGCGGTGCCTTGCCTGGGTCGCTGAGCTGGAACTCCGGTGAGCTGGGTCCGTTGCGGAGCTGCGGGTCTGAGAAGCGGCTGCGGGCGGCGGCGCTGAACTTTCCATCGGGAGCCTGGGATCTCGCGACGAGATCGCCAGTTGAGCTCCATTCGGCGCGGCCTTGTCGGCTCCGGAAGCCACGGTCTCGAGTAGGGAGGCGGCCGTTCCAGGGTTCCCATGCCGCTGAGAGGACTCTCCCGACGCTGGAACATCATCACCCGGCGAGAACGGCCTGGAACATCGGGCCTCCGTAGAGGCAACTGTGGAGGCCTCAATAGGCCCGACTATGGGTGGACATTGGGGATGGGACTGGACTCTGTGCCTTCCCCCATAATGGGAACCATTGTGGGGGGATGTTTTTATGTTAAAGCTATTTATTATTGTTATGTTTGTATTCTTTTTTATGTGCCGCATTGGCAAAAAGAATTTCACTACATCTTGGTGTATGTGACAATAAATCAACCTTTGAACCTTTGAACCTTTAAAATTACTGTTTAGCACAAGGATAAGGAGTTTTCCTTATTCATGAATCCTTAGACTATTTTGCTGTTGGGGGAGCTACAGTCCCAGATACATTTACAACTTTTAAAAGACATTTGGGCACAAGTTCACAAGTTATGCAAGTAAAATTAGGCCATTCGACCCATTGAGTCTACTCTGCCATTCAATCATGGCTGATCTCAGCCTCTTAATCCGATTTTTCACATTCCTTCTCCCCATAACCCTTGAGCCCCGTTTTAATCAGAAATAGGAATAGGAAAGGTTTAGAGGACTTTGTGGGTCAAATGCAAAAAATGGACACAGCCCAGTATGCCATCTTTGTTGGCATGAACAAGGTGGACCACAGGATTCTGTGCTGTTTAGCTTTATGGTTCTATAACACTGTAACCATGTAAGATGGAATTGGCGGATGGTCTACACCTGCTCCTGTTTCTTATGTGATATCAAAACATCACCAGCGCGGTAACATCAATATAATCACCAAGGTACTGTAGAATCACAAGTGGTACCTTGACTGATGTGGCATGAATAGGATTAACCTTGGCAGATACAAATTTGACGATGCGTTAAATAAGGAACTGAGCTCGTAGTATTTTATCACCTTCATACTGTGGTGTCAGGGAAAATACAATGTGGACAATGACTATACTGGCACACATCTCCAAGATTAGTCTTGGACATTTATACACGAAAAAGATGACAACTGAGGAAGTACAACGGTGAGGTAGATGGACACAAAATGCTGGAGTAATTCAGCAGGACAGGCAGCATCTCTGAAACGAAGGAATTGGTGATATCCCGGCTTGAGCCCATCTTTAGACCTTCATCATATGTAGATTGATGTGCTAATTACAGGATCTATACTTTACTCCTACATTGTACAAATGTCACGACTTCATGGTTCCGTACGCAACCCGGTACAAAGGTAAGGATACTTAATATGTTAATAAATGTCAATAAATCACGACTTCTCGGCTCCAGCATGAAACAGGAATCAAAGATAATGACAGTGAATGTGTTACTAACAAATACCAGCTGGTGGCATCTAAGGACAATGTGTCAAGGTAAGGACAATGAATATGTTTACAACTGATACTAGGGGAATTGGCAATCTCAGGCTTGTCCTGGCGGCTCAGTCTTGCTACACTTGTGGGTGCCTGCCTCGCGTCCTCTGTGATGAGGCTTGTCCCAGGAGCTCAGTCTTGCCGAGAGTCTGCAAGTGGAAACATAGCCAGTAGGAAAGTGGCACACTATCTTCAGGGCTGGCTGGAACTGCCTATGTTTTATGGAATAGGATTGATGAGACACAGGTTAGTTAATCCAATCCCAGTTATTAAAAGACTAAATGTGTAGGAAGGACCTACATTTGCTGGTTATATACCAAAGATAGTTACAAAATGCTGGAGTAACTCAGCGGGACAGGCAGCATCTATGGAGAGAAGAAATGGATGGCGTTTCATGTCAAGACTTCATACTGAAGAAGGGTCTCGACCCTGAAATTGATAAAGAAATGGGGCAAGTGACAGATGGACACATGTGGGGGGGGGGGGGGAGAGGCTTGATTGGAAGATGGTTTTAGTTTTTTTAGTTTCAGTTTTAGTTTTAATTTTAGGGATAGAGCACGGAAACAAGCACCGGCCCACCGGGTCGGCGCTGACCAGCAATCCCTGCACATTAACACTATCCTACACCCACTAGGGACAATTTTCACATTTACCAAGCCAATTAACCTCCAAACTTGTACGTCTTTGGAGTGTGGGAGGAAACCGAAGATATCCGAGAAAACCCACGCAGATCACGGGGAGAACGTTCAAACTCCGTACAGACAGCGTCCATAATCGGGATTGAACCCGGGTCTCTGGCGCTGCATTCGCTGGAAGGCAGCAACTCTACCGTTGTCCCACCTGGATAAAGGCCAGCGATGAAAAGACCAATTGTGCGAGCTAAGGAAACAAGGAGAGAAGAGGCATGGAATGTAAAGCCCGGGGAAGGAATGGGGACCTACTCTGTTGCTAGAGTGAGGCCATACGCAAACTGAATTCTCCAATTTTAGGTAACTAACTTACAAACATGCCCCATCTCACTTCTTTCCCCTCTCTTTCCTGTACGCCATCTAGATGAGCACCCATTTCTCCTTTTCCCCTCCCTCCCTCCCCGACCATTCCACCTATATTCCCATCTCTATGATATTGGGTGCATGCATGGGGCAGGTTGATTATGGTGCAGATGGTGAATACATAAACATGATAGACAACAGTGAAAGGAATAAACACCGTGTCAATAGATTTCAATCTCGAGTCACCTGGTGCCATTTGCTTTTTTGTGAAACAAAACTAAAAGAACAGAGACACTAAGAACTGAAAATACTGGAAACTTGAGTAAAACACAAAGTGCTGGAGTAACAGTGGGTAAAGGGCCTGTCCCACTGTACGAGATAATTCAAGAGTTCTTCCGAGTTTCCCCTGATTCGAACTCGGAGAATTACGGTAATAGCCGTTCGTAGGTACTCGGGGCTCTCGTGGACATTTTTCACAGTGCTGAAAAAACTTCACGAGTTACCGCGTTTCCCGACTACCTGCCGTTCGCATTACGAGCTACGAGACATCCATGAGCTCTGACGTAGCCGCTACGTACATTCTACGTACTTACCACGAGTTTGATTTTTTTTAAACTCGGGAGAGCACTTGAATTACCTCGTACAGTGGGACAGGCCCTTTAAGGAAGCATGTATGGATGGAACGGATAGGTAATTTTTGATGTTGGTAACCTTGTTTAGACTGATTATTGTAGGGGGGAAAGCTGGAAAGTTGGGGGGGGGGGGGGGGGGAGACAAAGGTCATAAAGTAATTAGTTAGAGGAGCAGAATTAGGCCATTCGGTCCATCAAGTCTACTCTGCCATTTAATCATGGCTAATCTATCTCTCCCTCCTAACCCCATTCTCCTGCCTTCTCCCCATAACCCCTGACACCTATACAAATCAATAATATATCTATCTCTGCCTTAAAAATAGCCATTGCCAGCCTCCACAGCCTTCTGTGGCAAACAATTCCACAGATTCACAACCCTCTGACTGAAGAAATTCCTCTTCATCTCCTTCCTAAAGGAAGGTCCTTTAATTCAGAGGCTACGATCTCTAGTCCTAGACGGGATAGTGGGAGAAATGAGTGTGCAAAAGGAATATGAGCTTGCTCCCACTATCTGACCCCTCTCTTCCATTCACCCCATCCCTTTCCACCTGTATCCTTCCCTCTGGCTTTACATTTCACGCTACTTATCTAACACCCTTCTGTCTCTTTTTCATCACTACCATTTTCCCACCCATCTGCCAGGCGTCATCCCTCCCCAGCCTCATTTTCTGGATTTCTCCCCCTTACTACTAAACCCATGCCTCCCATGCTTCTCAAAAACCTCTTCAATTCCAGCCATGGTCAAGCAGAGGAAAATAGCACAAACTGCAACACTGAAGGTCTCATATCTGAACAACACTGTTGTTGATATGCATGTTTGGCAGCAGACTAAATCTGTCTTTCACATGAGGTCCAGTTGCCCTTGTATTTATGGCTCAGATTAGGGCAGAGGACAAAAAATTCCCATGCAGCAGCGGTATCTCAAACAAGTCAGTTCATTCCAGACATATTTTAGTGTATCCTGCAGACCATTTCTGAGAAATTTCAAAAATGCTCTAATACCCCAAAAATATAAATATTCGAGTTAGAATAGTCACTTCGAAATTCTGCAGTTTCACAACAAATCATCAAGATCCTGTTCTTATTTGTGGATTAGCAAGGAAACAAACCCCTCAGCCTAACTCATCCAATGCCCCATCTAAGCTTGCTGCATTTACCTCTGTCTGGCCCATATACCCTCGAAACATTTCCTACCCATCTACCTGTCTTTTAAATGCTGTGTTGGAGCCATTCATGCTTAGGCTAAATATGTTAGCATATTATATTATTTTGTCTAGATATGTTTAGCAGTATTATTTTGAATGCTTGGGGGTGGGCATTTGATATGTAGATGGGTGTGACATATATGATAGAGGGAGAGGGACTGAACAGATCAGACCAATCACAGGATTTAGAGAGAAAGAACGGAAAGCTACAATTTGTACAAGAATAAGAGAATCTGGTATGTTCATTTTTTTGTTTGTAAATCTACTTCAATACAGAACCAATATGGAAATAATGACTGGAAGATCAGTTTTTTCTTGTCTGCCTATGATCATTCCCACCACCTGTGTAGTAATGGCACCGGAAAGTTGGACATTGGGAAAGTTTGAAATTGCCATTACAATCCGTCTGAACTATCTCCTCAGGCAACCTAATCCATATACCCACAACATTCTGGATGAGAAATTTGCCCCTTAGATCTTACACGTCTCACATCAAACGTATGTTCTCTGGTTCTTGATTCCCCTGCTCTGGGCATAAGACTCTGTGCATTCACCCTATCTATTCCACTCATCATTTTATACACCTCTATAAGATCATCCCTCAGCCTCCTGCGCTTCATGGAATTAAGTCCTAGCCTGCCCAATCTCCCTATAGCTCAGGCTCGAGCACTGACAACATCCTCCTAAATCTTCGCTGCACTTTTTCCAGCCTAATGACAACCTTTCTATAGCAGTGCAACCAAAACTGAACACAGTACTCTAAATGCAGCCAAACGAACACCTTGCATGGTGGTGTAGTGGTAGAGCTACTGCCTTACAGCACAAGAGACCCAGGTTAGATCCCGACTATGGGTGTTGTCTGTATGGAGTTTGTACGTTCTCCCCATGACCTGCGTGGGTTTTCTCTGAGATCTCCCACACTCCAAAGACACACAGGTTTGTAGGTTAATCGGCTGGTTAGAAATGTAAAATTGTCCCTAGTGTGCGTAGCGTAGTGTTAATGTGCGAGGATTGCTGGCTGGTGCAGACTCGGTAGGCCGGAGGGCCTGTTTCTGCGCTGTGCTTCTAAACAAAAAAACGAAACTAATCTATAACATAACCTAGAAAACATAGCAAACATAGAAAATAGGTGCAGGAGTAGGCCATTCGGCCCCTCGAGCCTGCGCCGCCATTCAATATGATCATGGCTGATCATCCAACTCAGTATCCTGTACCTGTCTTCTCTCCATACTCCCTGATCCCTTTAGCCACAAGGGCCACATCTAACTCCCTCTTAAATATAGCCAATGAACTGGCCTCAACCACCTTCTGTGGCAGAGAATTCCAGAGATTCACCACTCTCTGTGTGAAAAATGTTTTCCTCATCTCAGTCCTAAAAGATTTCCCCCTTATCCTTAAACTGTGACCCCTTGTTCTGGACCTCCCCAACATCGGGAACAATCTTCCTGCATCTAGCCTGTCCAACCCCTTAAGAATTTTGTAAGCTTCTATAAGATCCCCCCTCAATCTTCTAAATTCTAGCAAGTACAAGCCGAGTCTATCCAGTCTTTCTTCATATGAAAGTCCTGCCATCCCAGGAATCAGTCTGGTGAACCTTCTCTGTACTCACTCTATGGCAACAACCCAACCTCTATTCTCAATAGGTACACAAAAATGCTGGAGAAACTCAGCGGGTGCAGCAGCATCTATGGAGCGAAGGAGATAGGCAACGTTTCGGGCCGAAACCCTTCTTCAGACTCTATACTCAATACCCTGATTGCTGAAGGAAAATGTACCAAATTCTTTCTTTACCACCCTGTCAACCTGTGAGGCGAGGTTAACCTAATACCCCATCATCCTTTTCTTAGGTTGACCATATTACAAATCTCATCAATTTTATTAATTCCAGAAATTGGGGATTCATGCCCACATGGCAATGAATGGGCAGAATGTGAATCGTTATGTACAATGCAACTACCTGGTGCCAGGGTCCAGGATGTCTCAGAGCGGCTGCAACACATTCTGAAGGGGCAGGGTGAGTACCCAGAAGTCATTGTGCACGTTGGCACAAAAGGAATGAGGTCCTGAAAAATTAGTATAGGGAGTTGGGTAAAAGGGTAAGAACCAGGACCTCCTGGGTAGTGATCCCTGAACTACTTCCAGTGCCATGTGCTAGTGAGGGAAGATAGAGCAGATGAATGTGTGGCTGAGGAATTGGGGGCAGGGACTAAGATTTCTGGACCATTGAGATCTTTCTTGGGGCAGAGGTGACTTGTATAAGAAGGATGGGTTGCACCTTAACTGGAGGAGAACCAACATCCTGGCAGAGAGGTTTGCTAGGGCTGCATTTCATAATTTAGTTTAGTTATACAGTGCGGAAACAGGCTCTTCAGCCCACCGCGTTCACACTGACCAACGATCTCTGTACATTAATACTACCCTCCGCACACTAGAGACAATTTACACTTATACCAAACCAATTAACCTACAAACCTGTATTTCTTTGGTGTGTGGGAGGAAACCAAAGATCTCAGAGAAACCCATGCGGTCACGGGGAGAACATACAAACTCCAAACAGACAGCACCCGTAGTCAGGATCGAACCCTGGTCTCTGGCGCTGTAAGTGCTGTAACACAGCAGCTCTATCACTGCGCCACTATGCCGCCCATGTGGGTGGATTTAAACTGGATTGCCAGGGGGGTGGAAAACTATGAAGTATCGAGGTAGATGAGAGGCGGGAAGCTGTTATGGATGGTGTTGAAAGAAAGTTGAGTGGACAGAATAGGCAGGTGAATGGTAGGGGAGCAAGGAAGGACTGGAGCTTTGAGTTACGCTTATTTCAGGAGTAGGGTAGTAAGAGATTTTAACTTTCTAAATATTGACTGGGACTGTCATTGTGCAAAAGATAGATCGGACAGAAATTGTGAAATTAGTTCAGAAAAGTTTCCTCAGGCAATATGTAAGGGGCTCTACAGGAAAAAAAATGATATAATTTGCTAAATTTGTAATGAGATAATTACAAGCAGTTGAAAAGGGGTGGGAATTAATAAGCTTTGGCTTCTTCCTGCTCCTTTTCGGACACATATGATTTCATTTATTTATAGATATTGTTTATGACACTTTATAAATATTTGTGTTTTGTTTTTTGTATGCTGTTACACATTTGCTTTTTATTCTTTTATTCTGTCCGAAATAAATAACTAATAAATAAATAAATAAATACATATATTCTTTGGAAAATGAGGATGGGCAAGTTGATGAAGTGTTCATGGATGAGCCTATTGGGACCTGCGGCCACAGTTCTATTAGGGGTTTAAGAGTAATGGATAGAGACAGGGCAGGATCATGAGTTAAAATTCTAAATTGGGACAGGTTGTTTGAAGGAAAAGAAACATCAGGAAAGTGGAACATCTGGAACACCAGGAAACACTAGGAACATCAGGAAAAGGAACATCAGGAACACCAGGAAACACGCTGAGTTTCTCCAGCATTTTTGTCTACCTTCAGGAAAGTGGGATGTTTTTAAAAGTGTGCTGACAAGAGCCCAGGACCTGCATGTTCTTGGAAGAGTGAAGGGCAAGGCAGGTGGACATAAAGAAGTTTGGATGATGAGAAAAATTGAGGCTCTGATCAAGAATTAGATGGTGGCATGGTACAGGTATAGGCAGCTGAGATCAAGTGCATGGTACCCGGATGTGGTGTCGAAGGACGAGAAGCCGAAGCAAAGAAGTGGAAGCCAATTACCCGAATGGGCACGAAGCCGAAATGCCAGCTAACCGAAAGGGTGGGACGTCTAAAAGCAAACTTACCGAATGGCTGCTCTGCTGAAATGCCACCTACCCGAAAGGCTGCGTCGCCTAAAAACCAACGAACCGAATGCCGCTCAACAGAAAAGTCAAATAACGGACATGACGTTGCCGGGGCACGGGACTTGTCAGTGCTTGGCCCAGAATCCCACGTCCATCACATCACTTGCTGGTGGAGACAGGAGGGTGGGGATCATTTTCCCACACAAGCCACAGGTGACTGGGCAATCTGAACCTGAGCACCAAGTTGTAAGCGACTGAAGGAGCGCATCCCTCGGGACAGCCCCCACTCTCCCACGGCCAAGGCCGCCCTCCGCCTCGTCTCCCCCATGCGGCCCCATGTGTCTCCCCCATGCGGCCACAACATGATGGGTTGTGGGTCGGGTGGAGCGAGGTGTGGGACAGGCTGGTCCCTCCACCCACCCAGAGTCACTGAGCGGCACCGCCATCGGACCCCAACCCCCACACAAGGGTGATTCCCCCCCCCCTCCGACCCCCGGACCCTGACTCCCACACCGGGTGATTCACCCCCACTCCGGCTGTAGGAAAAGACGACTTGAGGCATAGTAAATCACTTTTAAAACATGGGAGGACACACACATTCCCTGGCGGGCCGATGACAAGTGTGCATGACAACGAACAATTTTATCTCCTCCCACTCCCCCCTCCTTGACAACAAGAAGCACCTTTTATTTATTACCGTCTGGTTGCCTGCGGAACACACACAAGCTCCCACACACAAAACACCAGATAATCTGTCAGCTGTTTTAACCGAAGATGAACACAAAAAGCTGGAGTAACTCAATGGAACAGGCAGCATCTCTGGAGAAAAGGAATGTGTGAGGCTTTCATTTTGGGAAGTCTAATCTGGGCAGGACCTACATGATGAATGGCAGGGCCCTTGGTCGTGTTGTAGAGAGGAGGAATCTAGAAGTGCAGGTGCATAGTTCCTTGAAAGTGGAGTCACAGATAGATAGGGTGGTCAAGAAGACTTCTGGCACATTGGCCTTCATCAGTCAGTATTGATTATAGACGGTACACAAAAAAGCTGGAGAAACTCAGCGGGTGCAGCAGCATCTATGGAGCGAAGGAAATAGGCAACGTTTCGGGCCGAAACCCTTCTTCAGACTGACCGGGGGTGGGGGGGGGGGGGGGGGGGGGGCGGGGAAAAGAAAGGAAAAAGGAGGAGGAGCCCGAAGGCTGGGGGATGGGAGGAGACAGCAGGGGGACTGAGGAAGGGGAGGAGATAGCAAGGACTAACAAAATTGGGAGAATTCGATGTTCATGCCCTCAGGATGCAGACTCCCCAAGCGGAATATGAGGTGCTGTTCCTCCAATTTCCAGTGCTGCTCGCTGTGGCCATGGAGGAGACCCAGGACAGAGAGGTCGGAGACGGAGTGGGAGGGGTAGTTGAAGTGCTGAACCACCGGGAGGTCAGCTTGGTTATTGCGGACCGAGCGGAGGTGTTCGGCGAAACGATCGCCCAACCTCCGCTTGGTCTCACCGATATAGATCTGCTGACATCTAGAGCAGCGGATGCAATAGATGAGGTTGGAGGAGATGCAGGTAAATCTCCATGGCCACAGCGAGCAGCACCGGAAATTGGAGGAACAGCACCTCATGTTCCGCTTGGGGAGTCTGCATCCTGAGGGCATGAACATCGAATTCTCCCAATAGTTCAATGGAACATTATTGTCAGATGTACCAAGCTACAGTTAAATTATTTTTTGTATCGAGTTCAGTCCAAGTATTACTATACATAAGCACAATCTTAGAATAAGTAGAAGTGTTTGGGAATAGTACACTGAGGCAGTATACAAGAGTCGTGTAGGAAGGAACTGCAAAAGCTGGTTTACTTCGATGATAGACACAAAATGCTGAAGTAACTCAGCGGAACAGGCAGCATCTGTGGATAGAAGGTTTTGGGTCGAGACCCTTCTTCAGACTGAAACGTCACCTATTCCTTTTCTCCAGTGATGCTGTCTGGCCCGCTGAGTTACTCCAGCATTTTGTGTCTATCTTCAGTACACAAGATTTGCCAGGTTTTTGAGCCTTTAGAAGTCTAAGTTGCTATGTGCACATTTTTTTAACCCTGACATAGAGGTTCATTGTCCTGGCGACGTGGCAGGGTCATCCTAGCTGAGAGTAGCTGTTGTTGTCCTCCACTGCTGCTCAACCGCTCCATGCCCCTGCACACCTGCGCCAGGTATAGCAGCCCCGAGAGCACCTCACATGATCACAGATAGACACAAAAAGCTGGAGTAACTCAGCGGGACAGGCAAGATCCCTGGTGATGTTTTGGGTTGAGACCCTTCTTCACATTTGATCACTTTGCTTCCACAATCCCAATTTTTTGCTTAAACTTGGCTATCCACTTCAGCCAATTCTTGTTGTACGCCCCGGCCCCTCCGGACCAGGTCCCCAGCACCTTCAGGTAGTCAGAATTAATGGTGAAGGAGACAGAAGATCGGTCGGACCAGATTAGTTTAGTTTAGTTTGGAGAGGCAGCTTGGAAACAGGTCCTTCGGCCCCCTGAGTCCATGCTGACCAGCGATCACCTGTATACCAGGTCTCTCCTACATTCTAGAGACAGTTTACAGAAGCCAATTAACCAACAAGCCTGCACATTGTTGGAATGTGGATGGAAACCGGAGCACCCCAGGAAACCCACACGGTCACTAGTGAGAACTAGTGGAGTATTGTGTGCAGTTTTGGTCCCCTAATTTGAGGAAGGACATTCTTGCTATTGAGGGAGTGCAGCATAGGTTTACAAGGTTAATTCCCAGGATGGCGGGACTGTCATATGCTGGAGTTTAGAAGGATGAGAGGGGATCTCATTGAAATATATAAGATTGTTAAGGGCTTGGACACACTAGAGGCAGGGAACATGTTCCCGATGTTGGAACCAGAACCAGGGGCCACAGATTAAGAATAAGGAGTATATGCCCTGTCCCACTTAGGAAACCTGAACGGAAAACTCTGGAGACCTTGCGCCCTACCCAAGGTTCCCGTGAGGTTCCCGGAGGTTTCGGTCACTCTCCCTAATGGTGGAAAGTGGTTTCCGTGTAGTCGAGGCTTCTTCTATGTTCCTGCGATTATTTAAAAAAACCCAAAACCGGCCTCGACTAAAAATAGGTTGCCGTTTGGTCGAAGCCAGTGGAGTGGGGTTGCTATTTACTTACAGTCAGTCGAAGCCAATCTCCTACGCTGACCAGCCATTTTGATTGGCTCATTGGAGTTTTCAGCAAAGATCCTGTTGGATCTTTGGTTTTTAGGACCTAGATGATCCGCCGGAAGGTAAAATGCCCGCTAACTTTATTAAACCATAAAACTGTCTCCACTCCTTCTCCCCCCCCCCCATCTCTCTCCCCTTCTCTCCCCTTCTCTCCCCTTCTCTCCCCCTTCTCTCTCCCTTCCTCTGTCCTTCTCTCCCCTTCTCTCCCCTTCTCTCCCCTTCTCTCCCCTTCTCTCCCCTTCTCTCCCCCTTCTCTCTCCCTTCCTCTGTCCTTCTCTCCCCTTCTTTCCCCTTCCCTCCCTCCCGTGCTCTCTAAACGACTTATCGTGCTCTGTGGCAGCCGTTTACCTTCCTCTTCATCGCGCAGATGCGCTCCTCCTATGCTGTTCCTGGCCCCCACCTTCGCGATGTGTTTGTGTGTGTGTGTGTGCGGTCTGTAGAAAAGACCCTGTAGGATCTTTGATCAGTATATGCAGCTCACGCTTCGGTTGAGGCTTTCCAGGCAAGTGACCAAAACCTCTGGTGACTCATGGAGAGTGACCGGAACCTCCGGGAACCTCACAGAAACCTTGGGTGGGGCGCAAGGTCTCCAGAGGTTTCCGTTCAGGTTTCCTAAAGGTGGGACAGGGGCATTAGCCATTTAGAACGGAGACGAGGAAACACTTTTTCTCACAGAGAATGGTGAGTCTGTGGGATTCTCTGCCTCAGAGGGCTGTGGAGGTAGGTTCTCTGGATGCTTTCAAGAGAGAGCTAGATGGGGCTCTTAAAAATAGCAGTCAGGGGATATGGGGAGAAGGCAGGAACAGGGTACTGATTGGGGATGATCAGCCATGATCACATTGATTGGCGGTGCTGGCTCGAAGGGCCGAATGGGCTACTCCTGCACCTATTGTCTATTGTTTATTGTCTATTGTCACAAGAAGAAAGTGCAAACTGTGCAGACAACACCCGTAGTCAGGATCGAACCTGGGTCTCTGTCACTGTTGAGCAGCAACTCTACCGTTAGGCCACAGTGCCACCCCTGTTGCTGAAGACCATGACCTCGCTCTTCCTGCGGTTGACTCCTTGTGTCCTATCTACGCGCACGGTCTCTTGGAGCAGCGTCCGATCCAGTCAAACCCCAGGATGCTGCAGGGCCTCTAGTGTAGATAGAGTGGGCAGTCAGAACCATTTTCCCAGGATGGAAAAATCAAATACTACAGTACATAACTTTAAGGTAAGAGGAACAAAGCTTAAAGGTGATGTGTGGGTAAGTTTTCTACACAGACATTATAATAATAATAATATATCTTTTATTGTCATTGCACGTCAGTGCAACGAGATTTAGTGTGCAGCTCCACTGATGTACAAGAAAGGTAAATAAATACAATACATAAATAAACAAGCTGAATTGATTGACGTGACCATCTGAGGGAGACTGTCCAAATGGGGTGGGTGGGGGGGCACTCATTAGGGCCGGTTCAGAGCCGCTATAGCTCTTGGGATAAAACTGTTCCTGAGTCTGGAGGTTCGGGCGTAGAAGGCCTTGTAACGTCTGCCGGAGGGAAGTAGTTGAAACAGACCGTGGCAGGGGTGTGATGAGTCCTTATGGATGCTGAGGGCCTTCCTGAGGCACCGCGTGTGGTAGATGCCCTCCAAGGCTGGTAGCTCTGTCCCGATGATCCGCTGCGCTCTGTTGACGACGCGCTGAAGAGCTCTCCTCTCCGCCTCCGTGCAGCTGAGATACCACACAGAGATGCCATACGTTAGTATGCTCTCTGTGGCGCAGTGGTAGAACGTTGTCAGCAGCTGTTGGGGCAGACCAGTCTTTTTTAATGTCCTCAGGAAGAACAGTCGTTGCTGTGCCTTCTTGACCAGCGCGACGGTGTTTGTGGACCATGTGAGGTCTTCTGAAATGTGAGTGCCCAGAAACTTAAAGCTGGACACTCTCTCCACACTTTCCCCATAAATGGAGATTGGGGCATATTCTCCAGAATGGGACCTCCTGAAGTCAATAATCAGCTCCTTGGTCATGGAGGTGTTTAGTGCCAAGTTGTTATTGGCGCACCAGTCCGCCAGGTTCTGCACCTCCGCTCTGTAGTTTGTTTCATCACCGTTGGTGATCAGCCCAATCACTGTTGTGTCGTCTGCAAACTTCACGATGGTGTTGGTGTCGAATGCAGGGACACAGTCGTGAGTGAAGAGGGAGTAGAGCATGGGGCTTAGTACACAACCCTGTGGTGTGCCGGTGCTCAGGGTGATGGTGGAGGACAGGTGCGGGCCCAGTCTCACTGCCTGCGGTCGCTCCGTGAGAAAGTTCAGGATCCAAGCGCATATCGGTGAGCTGAGGCCTATCTGGTGGAGTTTGGTGGTGAGCTTGGTGGGGATGACCGGGGCCGAACGGTCTGTTTTTTGTGTCTTACTGTTCTATATTCTACCTTCTATGTCATGGTAACTGGTGAGGCTCTTTCTCTTTCAAAGTTCAAAAAATGGAGGCTGACAAAGATATTTTGACGTGTGCCATTTGATACTTGTGAAAAACAAAAACTAGCCTATCTTCATAGTTTGTGCAAGAATCTTACTGCTTCTCATCTGCTAATTCATAAGGAGAAATATTAGTTTTCTTTAATTTAGTTTGGAGATATAGTTAGGAAAGAGAACCTTCGGGCAACCGAGTCCGCACACAGTCCAGCAATCCCCACACATTCACACATCCTACACACACTAGGGACAATTTACATTTATTACCAAGCCAATTAACCTACAAACCTGTACATCTTTGGAGTGTGGGAGGAAACCGAAGATTTTGGAGACTCATGCGGTCACCGGGAGAACGTAAAAACTCCGTATAGACAAGCAACTGTAGTCGAGATCGTACCCGAGTCACCGGCGCTGTAAGGCAGCAACACTACTACTGCGCCACTGTGCTGCCGTGGCACCGTGCCACCATGCAGCAGCGATATGCGGTATCTTTGCTGGCTTTTCACTTGTCGGGATGAAGCATAACCCTGACAACAAAAGTGAATAAGTAGTATTTGCCTGTGTGTCACTTGAAGAAATAACACCATACCATTTCATCAATCAGATATTCTGACTAAGCTTCTGTCATGCCTTGACCATGATAAACTAGTTGCCTGCAGCACAAAAACTTCACTCTCAAAGGATGGCAAGATTTTTTTTAAAGCAAATTTTCTATGGAGAATAAATTTCACTGCAGGATCATTTAGCTCAAAGCACAAATTCCATGCTGCCTATTCACAGTTATTTTATTTTTTAATCCTTCCACGTCAACTCTCCCCTGGAATCTACCGCTCAGCTACACACCCAGAGGCAATTTACAGTCGTCAATTAACTTATCAACCTATGTCTTTGGGATGTGCAAGGAAATTGGAGCCACCTGGAGGAGGCACATATGGTCACAGGGAGATCACAGAAACCTCATTCAGATAGCACTGGACATCAGCACTGAATCCAGATCCTCAGAACTGTGGGGCTCCACCAGCTCTGTCACTATGCTGTTGTGTTATGAATACACACAAGAAAAATGTTCAAATCTCAGGCATCAAGTCATCAAGTCATCGAGTCATACAGCGTAGAAACAGGCCCTTCAGGCCAACTTGGCCATGCCAAAAAATCTATCTTTCCCCTTTCAGCTTAAACCCACAAGTTCACATGTTCACGTTATTGGAGTAGAATTAGGCCATTTGGCCCATCGAGTCCCCTCTGCCATTCAATCATGCCTGATCTCTGCCTCTTAATCCCATTTTCCTGCCTTCTCCCCATCACCCTTGACACCAGTTCTAATCAAGAATTTGTCTACCTCTGCCTCAAATATATCCACTGAAATACATTCTACATTCTATGCAACGGTAACCCATGTCCTCTAATTCTTGCTTCCGCCACACTGGGAAAAAATACTTTGTGCCTTCACCTACATATAGATTGCGTGAATCTACATATAGATTGGGTGAATCAAATTGGCAAGGGTGCTGAAGAAGAGGATTTCTTGGAATGTATGCGGGATAGTTTTCTAAACCAACATGTAGAGGAACCAACGAGAGAGCAGGCTATTCTAGATTGGGTATTGAGTAATGAGTTAGTTAGCAGTCTTGTTGTGCGTGGCCCCTTGGGCAAGAGTGACCATAATATGGTTGAGTTCTTCATTTGGATGGAGAGTGACATTGTTAATTCAGAAACAAGGGTCCTGAACTTAAAGAAAGGTAACTTTGAGGGTATGAGTGTGAATTGGCCAAGATAGACTGGCGATTGATTCTTAATGGGTTGACGGTGGATATGCAATGGAAGGCATTTAAAGACTGCATGGATGAACTACAACAATTGTTCATCCCAGTTTGCCAAAAAAATAAATCAGGGAAGGTAGTGCATCCGTGGATAACAAGGGAAATCAGGGATAGTATCAAAACAAAAGATGAAGCGTACAAATTAGCCAGAAAAAGCAGCCTACCAGAGGACTGGGATAAATTCAGAGACCAGCAGAGGAGGACAAAGGGCTTAATTAGGAAAGGGAAAATAGATTATGAAAGAAAACTGGCAGGGAACATAAAAACTGACTGCAAAAGCTTTTATAGATATGTGAAGAGAAAAAGATTAGTTAAAACAAATGTAGGTCCCTTGCAGTCAGAAACAGGTGAATTGATCATGGGGAACAAGGACATGGCAGAACAATTGAATAACTACTTTGGTTCTGTCTTCACTAAGGAAGTCATAAATAGTCTGCCGGAAATAGCAGGGGACCTGGGGTCAAATGAGATGGAGGAACTGAGTGAAATCCAGGTTAGCCGGGAAGTGGTGTTAGGTAAATTGAATGGATTAAAGGCCGATAAATCCCCAGGGCCAGATAGGCTGCATCCCAGAGTACTTAAGGAAGTAGCCCCAGAAATAGTGGATGCATTAGTGATAATTTTTCAAAACTCTTTAAATTCTGGAGTAGTTCCTGAGGATTGGAGGATAGCTAATGTAACCGCACTTTTTAAATGCATTTCGTTGTCTCTGTACTGTACACTGACAATGACAATTAAAATTGAATCTGAATCTAAAAAGGGAGGGAGAGAGAAAACGGGGAATTACAGACCAGTTAGTCTAACGTCGGTAGTGGGGAAACTGCTAGAATCAGTTATTAAAGATGGAATAGCAGCACATTTGGAAAGTGGTGAAATCATTGGACATAGTCAGCATGGATTTACGAAAGGTAAATCATGTCTGACGAATCTTATCGAATTTTTCGAGGATGTAACTAGTAGAGTGGATAAGGGAGAACCAGTGGATGTGTTATATCTGGACTTTCAGAAGGCTTTCGACAAGGTCCCACATAAGAGATTAGTATACAAACTTAAAGCACACGGTATTGGGGGTTCAGTATTGATGCGGATAGAGTACTGGCTGGCAGACAGGAAGCAAAGAGTAGGAGTAAACGGGTCCTTTTCACAATGGCAGGCAGTGACTAGTGGGGTATCTCAAGGCTCAGTGCTGGGACCCCAGCTATTTACGATATATATTAATGATTTGGACGAGGGAATTGAATGCAACATCTCCAAGTTTGCGGATGACACGAAGCTGGGGGGCAGTGTTAGCTGTGAGGAGGATGCTAGGAGGCTGCAAGGTGACTTGGATAGGCTGGGTGAGTGGGCAAATGCATGGCAGATGCAGTATAATGTGGATAAATGTGAGGTTATCCACTTTGGTGGCATAAACAGGAAAGTAGACTGTTATCTGAATGGTGGCCGATTAGGAAAGGGGGAGATGCAACGAGACCTGGGTGTCATGGTACACTAGTCATTAAAAGTAGGCATGCAGGTGCAGCAGGCAGTGAAGAAGGCGAATGGTATGTTAGCATTCATAGGAAAAGGATTTGAGTATTGGAGCAGGGAGGTTCTACTGCAGTTGTACAGGGTCTTGGTGAGACCACACCTGGAGTATTGCGTACAGTTTTGGTCTCCTAATCTGAGGAAAGACATTCTTGCCATAGAGGGAGTACAGAGAAGGTTCACCAGACTGATTACTGGGATGTCAGGGCTTTTATATGAAGAAAGACTGGATAGACTCGGTTTGTACTCGCTAGAATTTAGAAGATTGAGGGGGGATCTTATAGAAACTTACAAAATTCTTAAGGGGTTGGACAGGCTAGATGCAGGAAGATTGTTTCCAATGTTGGGGAAGTCCAGAACAAGGGGTCACAGTTTAAGGATAAGGGGGAAATCTTTTAGGACCGAGATGAGGAAAACATTTTCACACAGAGAGTGGTGAATCTCTGGAATTCTCTGCCACAGAAGGTAGTTGAGGCCAGTTCGTTGGCTATATTTAAGAGGGAGTTAGATGTGGCCCTTGTGGCTAAAGGAATCAGCGGGTATGGAGAGAAGGCAAGTACAGGATACTGAGTTGGATGATCAGCCATGATCATATTGAATGGCGGTGCAGGCTCGAAGGGCCGAATGGCCTACTCCTGCACCTATTTTCTATGTTTCTATCCCTACCCCTCATGATTTTATACACCTCTATAAGATCACCCCTCAGCCTCCTATGCTCCAGGGTATAACATCTTAGCCTGCCAAACTTCTCCCTATGGCCCAGCCCCTTGAGTCCTGGCAATATCCTCACCCTGAAGAAGGTCTTAAGAAGGGTATCGACCCGAAATGTCACCTATTCCTTCTCTCCAGAGATGATGTCTGATCCGCTCAGTTACTCCAGCTTTTTGTTTCTATCTTCGGTTTAAACCAGCATCTGCAGTTCCTTCCTACACATCCTCACCCTTTCCAGCTTAATGACTTATTTCCGACAAGAGAGTGACCAAAATAGAACAAAATTATTTCTTAAAACCTTAAATTGGTGTTTGGAATAGCCCATTACTTTGGTTGTGCCTTTTGCCAGTATTCTCATTTGCAAATGACAGCACTTAGACATATAATAAGTGTAAAGGTTTTTAGACGTGGTCCTTAGTCCTTCACTAATTCTTTATTAAGACACTACATCCACACGTCCCAGCACTGACCACAACTGGTCTACACACGTACTGGAACCAAGAGGGGGAGGGTGCATGCAGATACTACAGTTATACTACCTAAGGTGGGAGTGTCAAATGGTAATGAGGCAGCTACATATTTGGTTGCATGCATAACCACCTACATCCTTTCCCATAGAATAAACAGCAGCAGGGTAATTATACAAGCCTGCAACATAGTAACAGTATCAATTAATCAAACAGCACAATATTAAGCAAAGTCGCCATACCGATCAGGGGGCCGGACAACTCTACCTGAGCGGGTCCGTACAGCACCCTCACCCTCACTCCCCTCCCACAAAGAGAAAGGCAGAGGCGGAGAACAACGTGGGGACGGCGGATCAGACAGAAAAACAGGAGACTGGCCAGAAACCGGTGGACTGCTAGATGGCGATTGCCGAGGCGGATAAGAAGAAGAAGAAGGATCAGTAGGAGAAAGACGTGGAGGAGACGTGCCAGCCGGGGAGGCAAAACTCGGAGGCACCGTGAGAGGCACGGTAGGGGCACGAACAACAACAGGACTAGGCAGCACAATCCGAGGAGGAGAGTCGAGCCACGGTGAGGGAGGCTCCGGGAATGGAAGCGGAGGCGCAGGATCCCGGACAGCTAACAGATGTTGGCGACTGCGACGGTACACAATGCCCTCATAGTCTACTAAATAGGAACGGGGTGGGTCCGCCACTCCTACTACAGTGGCAAGCTTGGAAAACCCGGTAGGTGACTGCAAACGGACAACCTGACCCGTCGTGAGGGGGGGTAGGGGGCGGCAAGACTTGTCGTGGGACCGGCGCTGGATTTCGTGGCGTTGAGAAATACGGCGGTGGACCGCATCAGGGTGGCGTACCACCGGCACAAGTGACTGCTGAGCGATCGGCATTGGCGGCCGGAGGACACGGGACATGAGCCGCTGAGCAGGTGAACCCAAAACACCGTCTCTAGACACGTTTCGCAGATTTAACAGTCCCTGATAAAAATCGCAGTTTGACAAGCGAGACTGCTCCAGCAACGTCTTTGCGCTGCGCACAGCACGTTCAGCCAGTCCGTTACTCTGAGGGAATTCAGGGCTGCTAGTAAAGTGAGTAAAGTTCCATTTCGTAGCGAAGGCAGCAAATTCGGCGCTAGTAAATTGACGGCCGTTGTCAGTCTGGAGCTAGACAGCAAAATGACGTCGCAGCTTGCCGATGACCATCTCCGATGTGATGGTGGGAAGAAGGTCCACTTCAAACCAGGATGAATACGAGTCCACCAACACCAGGTAGTGCTTCCCATGCCACTCAAAAATGTCTGCAGCCAGTGAAGACCAGGGCATGTCGGGGGCCGGCTGCTGCAACAGGGGCTGCCGCTGCTGGTGAGGGGCCATGGAGTTGCACTCGGAGCACGCCGCCACTCGAGCCTTGATATACTTGGCCAAGGCAGGCCAATAGTACTGCCCTTGAGCATGAGCAATGGTAGCGTCAGCGCCCGGATGCCCCAAATGAGCAGCAGAGTAGTAAGCCTCATAGTGAGGCAGGGATCACCACCTTGTGACCTTTCACGACGATACCCTCCCGAACCACAAGCTCATCCCGAACCAGGAAGAAGGGGCTCACGCCAGCAGGCAGAGAGGCGGCAGCAGTGTGCTCTAGCAGGCACCGCAGCTGCTTTGAAGGAACAAAATTCACATTCAGAACGTGCAGGTCCTCCTGCTCGTATGGATGTTGGGCACAGGAGGACCGAGGTGCCCTCGACAGAGCATCGGCAACATGCATCTCGGTACCCCTCCTATACACAATGTTGAAATCGAACCGCTGTAGCTGTAGCATCATCCGCTGCAGACGGGCCGGGGCAGCATGAATAGGTTTGTTTAATATCGTAATCAGCGGCTGGTGGTCTGTTTCCACCGTGAACCGAACCCCAAAGAGAAAGCCCCGGAACTTAGAGCACGCAAACACCACAGCAAGCTCCTTCTCAATTTGGGCATACCTTTGCTCAGTGTCCGTCATGGTACGAAAGGCAAACGAGACAGGCTGCAGAGAATCTCCATCACATAGTTGCATGCAGGCTGCACCGAGACCAAAACGAGAGGCATCGCAGGTTACCACAATTGGTAGTCGGAGATCGAAAAACCGGAGAACCGGAGTGCTGACCAGCATTTTTTTCACAAAGTGTCAAACGACTGTTGGTGCTGCGGACTCCACGACCAGGCAACATCCTTCTTTGTCAGGAGGCGCAGCGGCGCACTGAGCTCACTTAGACGCGGAACAAATTTACCCAGATAATTTACCATACCGAGAAACCGCTGCAGGCCAGCGACATCAGCAGGTGCAGGGAACTCGGAGATGGCAGCAGTTTTTGTTGGGTCAGGCTTCAGGCCACGAGAGGTAAAGATGTGGTCGACATACGACACTTCAGACAACCGGAACCTACACTTGGACGGGTTCAGCTTGAGGTTTATCTGGCGAGCCCGGTCGAGGACCCGTCGGAGATTTCGGTCGTGTTCCGTGACATCCCGACCATACACGAGGATATCATCGACAATGATGGAACATGGCAGCCAGGCAAACAATTGCTCCATGGAGCGCTGGAAGACTTCGCTCGCCGAGCTTATCCCAAAAGGCATTCTTAAAAACTTGTACCTCCCAAATGGCGTTGCAAAAGCTGTCAAGTCAGTTGACTCCCTGTGCAGTGGAACCTGCCAAATGGAACTCCTAGCATCGAGAACTGAGAATACGGTGGCTTGACCAACCTGGGCCGCAACATCCTCAACAGTCCGCATAGGGTAGTGGGGCCGCTTAATGGCAGTGTTCAAGTCCTTCGGGTTGATGCAGACCCGTATTTCATTCTTCCCTTTTTTTATAGTGGCAACCATCGTAGACACCCAGCTAGTGGGCTTACTGATAGCTTCTAGCACCCCCAAGTTTACCATTCTGTCCAGCATCGCTTTAACTTTGTCTTTCATCGCGAAAGAGACCCTATGAGGCGGACGGCACACAGGAGTTATGGAGGAATCAGTAGTAATTTTATATACAAGCGGCAGCTTACCGAGCTGATCATCGAAGAGGTCACGGTATTCAGAGACAGGGTCCAGCACCACCCTCAGCTCATGGACTGTGCTGTCGAAAGCAACCAGACCCAGATCCTGGCATGCTTGATTGCTCAGCAGAGGCACACAATCACAATCCAACACAAAAAAAGACAGGTCACGAGATGTCTTCTGTAGCTTGCAGTGGAAAGTTACCCTCCCCACAGGTGTCAGCTCCTCCCCTCCGTACGCTCGGAGCACAGAGCGGTCTGCAGTCAAACTTTCATTAGACCTTATCTGGTGGAAGAGTGATGTTGATATTACGCTGACCTTGGCACCAGTGTCCAATTTCGCAGAGAAGGTCTTGTCATTAACAGTAACAAGCACCGATGGGTCGGGGAGTCGAGCCTTGTTGTGCAGCAGAGCGTAAACACTGGCATCCCCCATAGAGATGCTGGAGTCTGACTCGGGGGCTGACTCCTCAATGTGCTGAGAATCAAGGACACTTTCAATCCTCTGGAGATTGTTTAACACCTGGCGAGGAGGCTGAGCGACATTCCCATGGGAACGACAGACCGCCGCAAAGTGGTTCTGTTTTCTGCAATAGTTGCAGACTTTTCCATAAGCAGGGCACAGAGACTGTGGCAAATGTCCATTCCCACAATTGGGGCACTTCCTGGCACTCTGAGGGCGAGGGGCAGGAGCTGGGCGAGGCTGTGGTTTAAAACTGTTCGGTGGCCGCCGCGGCACAGACAGAGCAGCCACGCTAACGGCACGGATCCCAGATCCTCTCTCCCCACGAAACGGAGTAACAACCTCAGCAATGCGACTAGCATGCACAGCTTCGTTCAACGTGAGGTCAGGCCTCCGTAATAAATCAGCCCGCAACTTCTGGTCTAACATGCCAGTAACTAACATGTCCTGCATGAGCTGGTCACACAACTCACCAAAACGACAGCGCTGAGCTAGATAGCGGAGGTCGGCAATGAAACATTCCACAGGTTCCTCAGGCTGTTGCTTGCGAGAAAAAAACCGAGCCCGCTCCAAAATGCGGTTCGAGGGAAGGTCACAAATTTCAGTAAACTTCCTCAACAGACACACCGGGTCGTCAGGAGACTCGGCTGGCTCAGCAATCTGGTCATCTTCGCCCAGGACCGCTGGACTGTACACAAACGACTTAGCCCGCCTCATGACATCAGGCCCAGCAAGGTTCAATAGCAGCGATGCTTTGACAGCAGCAGGGTCATTACGGTGTGCAATATTCACATAATGGATGTAGTCCATGACGAACGTGTCCCATCGCTCTGCGATGTCGGCGTCAAAGACTAACGGGAAAGGCTTGCGACAAGACAAAGCCATCACTACACACACACTCAAAAAGCAAAATAAAACCCGATATATGAGAGGTGCAGATTAAACGCATCTGACACCATGTAAAGGCTTTTTAGACGTGGTCCTTAGTCCTTCACTAAGTCTTTATTAAGACACTACATCCACACGTCCCAGCACTGACCACAACTGGTCTACACACGTACTGGAACCAAGAGGGGGAGGGTGCATGCAGATACTACAGTTATACTACCTAAGGTGGGAGTGTCAAATGGTAATGAGGTAGCTACATATTTGGTTGCATGCATAACCACCTACAATAAGGATCATTGGATTGAACTCCACATTCATTTGTAGAGTCACAGAGTCATAGAGTGATACAGTGCGGAAACAGGCCCTTCGGCCCATCTTGCCCATAATGGCCAACATGTCCCAGCTACACTAGTCCCACCTGCCAGCATTTGATACATATCCCACCAAACCTGTCCTATCCATGTACAGTACCTGTCTAACTGTTCCTTAAATGTTCAGATAGTCATTGCCTCAACCACCTCATCTGGCAGCTTGTTCCACACACCCACCACCCTTTGTGTGAAAAGGTTATCCCTCAGATTCCTATTAAAATCTTCTCCCCTTCACCTTAAACCTTTGTCCTCTGGTCCTCGATTCATCTACTCTTGGCAAGAGACTTTGTGCATCTACCCAATCTATTCCTCTCATGATCTTATACACCTCTATAAGTTCACCCTTCATCCTCCTGCTCTCCAAGGAATAGAGACCCAGCCTACTCAACCTCCCCCTATAGCTCAGACCCTCTATTCCTGGCAACACCCTCATAAATCTTCTGTGTACCCTTTCCGGCTTGACAACATCTTTCCTATAACATGATGCCCAGAACAGAACACAATATTCTAAAGGTAGCCCCACCAAAGTCTTATACAACTGCAACATGACCTCCCAACTTCCCGTCCCCTCCACCCTGCATCAGTCTGAAGAAGGGTTTCGGCCCGAAACGTTGCCTATTTCCTTCCCTCCATAGATGCTGCCGCACCCGCTGAGTTTCTCTAGCAATTTTGTCTCCTAACTTCTATACTCAATACTCTGACTGATGAGTAGATAAGCCTTTTGACCACCTTATTTACCTGTGACTCAACCTTTAAGGCACCATGCACCTGCACTCTTAGATCCCTCTGCTCTACAACACAGAGCCCAACCATTCACTGTGTAATGCATATGTATATTTCATGTATATGCAGGATATGGAGATATGTGGATTATGCAGTTTAGTTTAGTTTAGTTTAGTTTATTATGCAGGCACTAAGGGTGGTTTTGACATTATGTTTGGCATAGACATCGTGGGCCAAAGGGCCTGTTCTTGCACTGTGCTGTTTTATGTTTAACTGTGTGTTCTAATAATAATAATAATAATAATAATAATAATAATAAATACTTTATTGATCCCCTCAGGGAAATTCAGATGTCCAGAAGCCCCCAACCAACAAACCCACAGATTCAAAACGAACGCAGACAGAAAATACATAGAATACAATGTGGACACTACCTGAGAGCAATAAATACTTAAAAAGACCAATAATTAACAGTTAAAAATTAATAATTGCAAAATGCATCCCCCTACAGCCTAGCGGTCCGAATTATAAAATCTAATGGCTGCAGGGGTGAAGGATCTCCTGAACCGCTCCGTTCTACAGGGCAGGGAGAGGAGCCGGTTGTTGTTCCGAGTACTCTTTTGACTCTCCAGAATTATATGGAGGGGATGCCCGGGGTTTTTCAGGATGACCTGCACCTTGTGCCTCATTAGCCTCTCAAGCACATCCATCCCAGAGTCTACTCTCCCCTCCAGCACTGAGCTAGCTCGTTTAACCAGTTTGACCAGCTTCCTATTGTTTTTTGCACTAATGCTGTTGCCCCAGCAGACAACAGCGTAGAAAATAACGCTTGCGACCACTGTGTTGTAAAACATGTGCAGCATATCCTTACACACATTGAAGGATTTGAGCCTTCTGAGGAAAAAGAGTCTGCTCTGGCCTTTTTTGTAGAGGGAGTCAGAGTTGACAGACCAGTCCAGTAGTGGCTGATCGATCTCTGCCTCCTAATCACATTCTCCTGCCTTCACCCCATAACATTTGACACGCGTACTTATCAAGAATCTATCTATCTCTGCCTTAAAACTATCCATTGACTCGGCATTCACAGCCCTCTGTGGCAGAGAATTCCACAGATTCACCACCCTCTCACTAAAGAGATTCCTCCTCATCTTTCAAAAGGAACATCCTTTATTTCTGAGGGTATGACCTCTGGTCGAAGGCTCTCCCACTAGTGGAAACATCCTGTGTAGGAAGGAACTGCAGATGCTGGTTTACACAGAAGGTAGACACAAAATGCTGGAGTAACTCAGCCGGGCAGGCAGCATCTCTGGAGAGAAGGAATGGGTGATTTTTCAGGTCGAGATCCTTCATTCTGAAGAAGGCTCTCGGCCCAAAACGTCACCCGTTCCTTCTCTTCAGAGATGCTGCATATCCCGCTGAGTTCATTAACCTTACAAGGGTTCAAGAGAGTTTTTTTTCAATCATTTAAAAGGTGATTGAATCTAGTGATCAAAGGCCAGTATTAGAACACTGGTGGCTCTTGCATTTGTGGCAAAATAGGCTTATCTTTGCAATTTTTAAAATTGTTTCAACAAGCTAAAATTCAGGAATCAAAGAGAAAAGTAAATTGAAGCGGAGTTATTTTACTCAGCTTTAGAAGTGAAGTTGGAACAAGGAAGCAACTGAGAATTATAAATGCTCCAAGCAGGACACGCTGGAGTAATTCAGCATTTTGTGTCTATCTTCAAACTAAACCTGATGTTATCTTTGTTCGTAGTTGTATAAAAAATCAATGTACTTTGAGTTGAAGGAGAACACTACTGAAAGAGTCTTCAAGAGAATTTCTGCTTATTGTGATGAATAAAGACCTTTCGTATTTGCCAGTGTCATCCTCAAACTATTCCGAACAGCTATGAATTGCTTGGAACATTTATGATTCTCAGTTGCTTCCTTGTTCCAACTTCACTTCAAAAGCCGAGTAAAAGAATTCAGCTTCAATTTACTTTTCTCTTTGATTCCTGAACTTTAGTTTGTTGAAACAATTTAATAAATTGCAAAGATAAGCCTATTTTGCCACAAATGCTCTCTTGAACCCTTGTAAGGTTAATGAACCACAGTGGAAAAATCATATTGTAGTATCGGCACGCTGTTGCACTGAGGTAAAGTTTAGCTTAGTTTACAGATATAGCGTGGCCCACACCCACCAACGATCCCCGCATATTAACACTATTAACACTATCCTACTTGGGACAATTTACAGTTAAACCAAGCCAATTAACCTACTAACCTGTACGTCTTTGGAGTGTGGGAGGAAAGTGAAGATCTCGGAGAAAACACGAGGTTTTCGGTGTCATGGGGAGAATGTACAAACTCCGTACAGACGAGCACCCGTAGCCAGAATCGAACCCGGGTCTCTGGCTCTGTAAGCGCTGTTAGGCAGCAGTTCTACCGCTGCGCCACCGTGCCACCTGTAAAGCAAAACAAAATTATGTTAAAAGTTAGATTATGGAGTATGATTAACATCTGAACTAATTCTGGCCATAAATGACCCAAATTCTTCTGATAGCTGAGTTGTGCTGTGCATGGAGTATACAGGGAAGAAGTAACATTGATCAAGGGCCTGTGTGTCATCATTGCACTTTCTATGACATTTATTGCAATGCCAACTTGCCAGTTTTTTGTTTTGTTCACCAATGGTTTCAGAGAAGCATTTCAATGTCACCCACATGGTGAAAGTTAACAAGAAAGTAATGACATTCCCAGATGATCTTGCCTGCAAAGTTGTGCATCCAAAATTGAAAGAGTTCCTCATATAACGTTGCATAGATGGACACCACAGAAATAAAGCTTATCTTGACACTGGATCTAAGCACCAAACAGGAACTTTTCCAAACATAGACAATAGGTGCAGGAGTAGGCCATTCGACCCTTCGAGCCAGCACCGCCATTCAATGTGATCATGACAGATCATCCACAATCAGTACCCCGTTCCTGCCTTCTCTCCATTTCCCTAAACTCAAGCCAGCTCCCAGTCCACCTACATTTTACCTTGAATATGCAAACAGGATGTTTGCATGCTGAAGCTTTATAGGGCACTGGTCAGACTGCATTTGGAGTATTGTAAGCAGTTTTGGGCCCAATATCTGAGGAAGGGTGTGCTAGCATTGGAGAGGGTCCAGAAGAGGTTCACAAGAATGATCCCAGAAATGAGTGACTTAACATATGATGAGTGTATGGCGGCACTGGGCCTGTACTCGCTGGAGTTTAGAAGAATGAGGGGGGACCTCATTGAAATTTACCGAGTGGTAAAAGCCTTGGGTAGTGTGGAATGGGAGAGGATATTTCCTTTAATGGGAGAATCTAGGACTAGGAATAGCCTCAGTATAAAAGGATGTACCTTTGGAAAGGAGATGAGGAGTATTTACGTTTGTCAGAGGGTAGTGAATCTGTGGAATGCATTGCCACAGAAGGCTGTGGAGGCCAAGTCAATGGATATTTTGAAGGTGGAGATTGATAGTTTCTTGATTGGTACGGGTGTCAGGGGTTTTGGGGATATGGCAGGAGAATAGGGTTGAGAGGGAAAGATTGATCAGCCATGATTGAATGGCAGAGTAGACTTGATGGGCCAAATGGCCTAATTCTGTTCCATAACATATGAACGTATATCTGGAACCTGAATTGACCTGAAAATCCTGTGGCACAACTGTGGTGGTAAAATTAGACTGCCTAATTACCTTTTTTATATGCTCATGCAGGTTTATTTCAAAATGAAGACAAGCACTAAATGGTACAAAAAATGTACCACACAATTCAGTCATCAGTAATGGTTCTTCATACTGTGCACTGGTATCGACCGATATTAACAATTTATCAGTGGTGGATGCACAACTGTATCCTGTATTTCAATGCATGATTGAAATCCTCAAGTTATCTTTGACGCAGTTGCTTTGATTCGACCTTCCCCGTTCACCACAGAATCACTGCTATTTCAGAAAGTCCAACAACTCAAGTAAAATGCCTCTCTATTCACTGGAAGTTAAACAAACTATCTTGTGATAGACACAAAATGCTGGAGTAACTCAGAGGGACAGGCAGCATCTCTGGAGAGAAGGAACGGGTGATGTTTTGCGTCGAGATCCTTCTTCAGACTGAAGAAGTGGCTCGAACTGAACCTTCACCCATTCCTTCTCTCCAGAGAGGCTGCCTGTCCAGCTGAGTTACTCCAGCATTTTGTGTCTATCACAAGAATCTGTGCAATTCATTGCCACAGAAGGTTGTGGAGGTCAAGTCAATGGATATTTTTAAGGCATATATAGATAGATTCTTGATTAGTACGGGTGTCAGGGTTTATGGGGAGAAGGCCGGAGAATGGGGTTAGGAGGGAGAGATAGTTCAGCCATGATTGAATGGCGGAGTAGATTTGATGGGCCGAATGGCCTAATTCAGCTCCTACCACATGATATTATGAACAAATGGAATGTGTTTGGTCAGATGTAGATAAAGGAAGACTGAAAGACAATATTTTTTGCGCCAGTTGAGAGAGGGTGGAGAAGGTTTGTCAGCCGTAGCTGACAAAGGAAGGTGAGAGAGAATAGCTGGAACTATGTGAAATGTTGGGTTTCTTTGGAACAGTGGAAATACCAAGGGTAGACACAAAATGCTGGAGTAACTCAGCAGGTCAGGCAGCATCTCTGGAGAGAAGGAATGGGGGACGTTTCGGGTCGAGACCCTTCTTAAGACTGACCAAGGATCCCGCTTGCAACAATGGACATGAGGAGTGGGCCGGTCGGAGACGGTATTGCATCCAGCGCCATCAAGGTCCGCTGTAGGAGGTGCCCCCGGGACATAGAGGTGGTCGGTCGAGGAGACGGATGTTGGTACGCAGGTCAAACTGTCGAGGGCGACGGAGGAGGCTCTGCAGCAGCCTAGGGATTATCTGGAGCTGGAGCCACTCCTGATCCAGGCTTGTGGACTGGACTTTGGAATTTTTGTAAATGCCGCCAAAATATAACAACTCGTGCATGTGTGATCTGTGCAAAAAATAATTTCACTGTGCAGTGCGTACGTGACAACAAAGAACCATTGAACCATTGAACCATTGAAAAATAAACTGGGCCAGATGCGGAAGGGAAGGCTGAGCAAGTGAGAGTAAATGCTCACCGTTTCACGGCACTGGGGCTGTACTTGCTGGAGTTTAGAAGGATGAGTGGACCGTAGAGTCTAGGACTAGAGGTCATAGCCTCAGAATTAAAGGACGTTCCTTTAGAAAGGAGATTAGGAGGTTGTTTAGTCAGAGGGTGGTGAATCTGTATGAATTCTTTGCCACAGAATGCTGTGGAGGCCAAGCCAATACTTAATTTTAAGGCAGAGATGGATAGATTCTTGATTAGTACGGGTGTCAGGGATTATGGGGAGAAAGCAGGGGAATGGGGTTAGGAGGGAGAGATAGATCAGCCATGATTGAATCGTGGAGTAGACGATGGGCTGATTGGCCTGATTCTGCTCCTGTCACTTATGACCTTATGACATCAGGTTTAGTTTTGTTTAGTTTTGAATCTGGTGATTCTATTCCATTCCAAAAAATACAATGAATTATTTTTATTCTGATAAATAGAACACACAGTTAAACATAAAACAGCACAGTGCAGGAACAGGCCTTTTGGCCCAGGATGTCAGTGCTGAACATAATATCAATAGCACCTTTAATGCCTGCACAATAAACTAAACTAAACTAAACATTATCCATATACCTCCATATCCTTCATATACATGAAATATACATATGCATTACACAGTGAATGGTAGGCCTCTGGGAAGTGTTGCAGAGCAGAGGGATCGAAGAGTACAGATGCATGGTTCCTTCAAGGTCATGTCACAGGTAGATAAAGTGGTCAAAAAGGATCCTCTTCTGAACGTGACCTGAAATATTTTTCAAAGTAGAAGTTCAATCAAACCTTTAAGCTCTACAATATATAATCCAAAAAACAAGCATCTTTTTGTTTGCGTGCAATGCACATTATGCTCAGATTTTGAAAACTAAATGCAACGTGAGGGGGAAAACAGAACGGTGTTCAGTTAGTAAGTTTCCAGATGAAACCAACAATATACACACAATATGCTGGAGTAACTCAGCGGGACAGGCAACATCCCTGGAGAGAAGGAATGGGTGACATTTTGGGTCGAGACTCTTCTTCAACCGAAAACGTCACCAATTCCTTCCAAACAACGATGCTGCCTGTCCCGCTGAGTTACTCTGGCATTTTGTGTCCATCATCTGTGTAAACCAGCATCTGCAGTTCCTTCCTGCATACTATTGCACACACAAAAATGTGCAGTCCATGGAGAACAAGCTGGATGAACTTAAAGCTAGACTGGCTTACCTCAGGGAAGTGAAAGACTGCTGTGTGCTCTGTTTCACAAAAACATGGCTCATCCCTGACATATCTGACTGTGCTTCTCAATTCACTGGATGGACCGTACAGTGTCTTTGGGCAAGGTTAGAGGTGGCAGTGTCTGCATTCAAATCAATAAATCGTGGTGTTCAGACACAGCAGTCCTGACCAGTTCATGTTACCCGGACCTAGAATATCTGACTGTGAAGTGCAGAGGGAATTCACCTCAGCTCTCCTGACAACTGTCTGACATCCCCCCCCCCCCCCCCCCCCCAGCATGTCTCTTGTGCCACCAGGGGCAGAACACCCTCGATCACGGCTACACATCCATAAACAACTAGACTAAGTGGATCTCAGTCACAAGGGAGGCTTGGTCACCCAACGCAACCTATTCCCAACGCAATATTCCACCACTCACCCGTTTCCCCAACGCAATATTCCACCAATCACCCATAGACCCTAACTGTGCAGGCGTGACTCATTTCCTCTCATCCCCCAGCACTCCCTTCCCCTCCTCTTCATGTGTGGGAGGGGAGGAGAGGAGGAGGGAGAGGGAGGGCAGGGTGTGGCAGGGGAGGTGTGGGGTGGGAGGGAAGAAGGGGAGGGTGACATGTGTAGGCGGGGGTCTCTAGGAGGGGGGAGGGTTGGGGGGAGGGTGGGTGTGGGGGAGGGGGCTTGTGGGGTGGGGCGAGCAGTGTGTGTGGGTAGGAGGGGTGTGTGTGTGGACATGGTGGAGGGGAGGGGGTGGTGTGGGAGGTGGAGAGGGGAGGGGGCTGTTTGTGGGCGGGCTGTGTGTCGTGGGGAGGGGGAATTTGTGAGGGGGCGTGTGTAGGGGAGGGGTGTGTGTTGGCAGGGGGGTGTGGCATGTGGGGGTTGTGGGGGGGTGTGGGCAGGGGGTGATTGTGGGGGGAGGGGGTGGTGTGGGCAGGGGTGGTGATTGTGGGGGGGAGGGGGGTTGTGGGTTGAGGGGTGTGTGTGGGTGGGGGGTTGTCAGGGGAAGGGGGGGTGTGAATGGGAGGGGGTTGTGGGGGTTGCAGAGTGAGGGGTGTTGGGTCAGAGGGGGGGTTGTGTAGGGGGGAGGGGTGTGTGGACTGGGGGGGATTGTGGGGGGAGGCGGGTTCTGTTTGCAGGGGGAAAGGTGGAGCTCTGAGGAAAGACAGGGGATGAGCCATGGAGGAGAGGGGGTATCACGGGGGAGGGGGGCAGGAGCCAGTGACGGGGACCAGAGGGGAAGGGGCTGGAGCTGTTGGTGTGATGGGGACTCATTGCGGGCACTGGTCGCTGGTCGCTCTCCTCCACCGTGATCAGAGTCTCCGCTTTCCGTTTGGCGACATCGGCGACATCTCCGACTCCGCACCGCGCATGCCGCACCGCGCATGCCGCGCCACGCTGTGCTGTGCCTGCCGCTTACAGTCCCTCCAAAAATTGTATCTGGTTGGAGACTTCCGCCAGCCATCCAGAGCGTCCCTCAGCTCCATTAAAGACGCAATGGCGCAGGAAGGGGCGGACTGTCCCATGGAGTGACAGGGGAAGACCAATCCACGCGGCACTGACTGGCAGGAGAGGAGATCGATCTGTGCACGTGCGTTTTTTAAGATTTTTAAACCTGGCTAACTTTTACAATATTCCACCGATTGGAACAAAACTCATTGCATTCGCAGCGGAGGAGAATGGTGAGTGAGCTGGCGAAAGAGTGTAGCACTATCGCGTACCATTTTTGCGCAAATAGAAAAACCGCGCAAACGGGAAGAGCACAAGATCAGAGTTTTAGTTATGTACTAGACCAAGTGGAACCCGTTGGGCCCCGTCCCCTCAACGAGCAGTTGCGGGGGTGTGGGGGGGCAGCCTGCGGCGTCACACACATACTAACCACCCCCCCCCCACACACACACACACACTAACCACCCCCCTCCCATACACATACACTAACCACCGCCCTTGATATTATATTAATATTATTAATTTACTCGTTTCACCCCATCCGCGCCCTATCCACTCACGCATAGCTCCCAACTTGTAGGCGAGTCTAGAGAGGGAGAGGTAGGGGGGTAGAGAGAGAGGGCTGAGAGAGAGAGAGGGGCAGAGACAGAGAAAGAGGTGTTTATTGGTGGCTCAATGAATAAAAACACATACATGATAAAGTCCAACTTTATTTCATCGAGTACACTAGAGCATTTCAAAAGTCAGTTGCTGCTTGCATCTCGCTTACTAACTGGCCACAAGCAAGAGAGAGAGAGAGAGAGAGAGAGAGTCTTTGTGTGAGTAACGTAATACTCTGCAAAAGGTGGCATGCATATTTGTGTAGTGAAGGTTATAAATGGCATAAATTAATAAGAGTTAATTAGGGTAAATCTACATCCTTCCTCTTAAAGAAGCAAAGCATATATAGTGGTTAGTGGAGTAAATATGAAGCACTAGCATAGGTGCAGCATTTATTATTTTACTTCATATGAGAGCACATAAACTAAACAGGTCATGCACAGTTCAGGTATAGCCAGTAAATTTTCCAATTAGCGGGTTTGGTTTGCAGACACGACCTGCACGTGTACGATAATAACCTCCAGCAGACATCTCATCCTTCGCAGGGGAAGCAAGTCCCTTATCGGGTGAGCGCGGAGGAGAAGACACCGGTGCAGATTGGGGCACCGGGGAAGGCAGGGATGGCGCTGGTGCCGGCACCGGCAGAGGAATCGCGGGAGCAGCATTCGCAGAGCGTGAGGGAAGACCAGCGGGCTGGTCCGGGTAGGGATGTGGAGGTGCTGGTTCATTAACCGGAACGAGTTGGCGGGTTCGCCAATAAATGCCGTTGTCAATACTGACCAAGTACGAGCGTGGTTCTGCGGTGGATCCCAGAATGACTCAGAGGCGGTCGTACCCACGGAGTGACTGCAAGTGGACGACCTGTCCCTTGTTGAGCGGTTGAAGCGGAGAGCTGGTTTTATCGTAGTGTTTTCTTTGGATGTATGTTGCAGCGCCGTTGGAGCTGGGATTGGATAACTGATGGTGCAGAAACTTGTGGTTCTAATAGTTGCTTGGCCATAGGCAGAGTGGAGCGGGTTCACTGTGACATGAGCCGTTCGGCCGCAGATCCCAGGAGAGGGTCGTGGACGATGTTCCGTAGGTTGAGTAAGTCGAGATAAACATCAGAGCTGGCCCTGAGTGAGCATTCCATTAGTTCTTTAGCACTTTTTACCATGTGCTCAGCCAGGCCGTTGGACTGTGGGTACTCAGGGCTGCTGGTTATGTGTTAAAAGTCCCAGCTTTTTACAAAATTCCTGAAGAGCTGACTGGAGAACTGAGGTCCATTGCCTGAGAGCAGCTTTAGGGGGGCTCCGTGGACAGAGAAGTGACAAGTTAGTTTCTGAATGACCATGGCTGAGGTCGGGTTACCGAGCAGATCGATTTCAAACCATCCTGAGTAGGAATCAACTAGAACCAGGTATTGTTTGCCGCGCCACTCGAAGATGTCGGCTGCTACTGTGGACCAGGGTGGGGTGTGAGAGGAGTGGTTGCTTCTGTTGGTGCGGGGTCAAGCTATTGCAGATTGGGCAGGCAGCAACCATCTCTAGAATGTAATTAGCCATGTCTGGCCAGAACAGCATTCCTTTTGCATGTTGAAGGGTTATTTCTGCAGTGGGATTGCCCCCATGGACAATGTCATAGTACATTTGGGGGGAGGGTGGAGGGGGGGGGGTGGAGAGGGGGGGGTGGAAGAGATGCCGGGGGGAAGAGAGGCTGGGGGGAGAGAGAGGAGCCGACCGAGGAGCCTAGAGAAAGTGCCGAGAGTAAGCGATCCCCGAGAGAAAGCGACCCCCGAGAGAAAGCGACCCCCGAGCGTCTTTTGAATAATGGGGGGGAGGAGGGGGAGGTGGGAGGTGAGAGGTGAGGGAGTTGGGGATGTGTGGGGAGAGAGGTGTGGGGTAGAGCAGGGGGGAGAGAAGGGGAGGGGGTGAGGAGGGGGGGGAGAGGAGGTGGGAGAGGAGAGGGAGCAGGGAAAGGTTGGAGGGGTGGGTGGGTGTGAGAGGGCTGCATCTTTTGAATAATGGGGAGGAGGGAGAGGTCGGGGGGAGGAGGGAGAGGTTGCGGGGGTGACATCACTTGCAGCATCTGGAAGACGGCAGGCACGCAGATCCATTGTGGCGTCATCAGCGAAAGACAGTTGTTTTTATTTCAAAGTTTTGTCGGATTTTTGTACATTTTCATTAATAACTCGAGAAATAAAGCATATAAGGCGATTTTGGACTCCAGGGGGAAAATCTCTACTAGAATGGTCTGAGTGCAGGTAGATGGGACTAGGGGAGAATACGTGTTCGGCACGGACTAGAAGGGCCGAGATGGCCTGTTTCCGTGCTGTAATTGTTATATGGTTATATGGAATATGTAAACATTTTACCGTTAGCGCGTCGTTTTTTCGAGAAGATGTGATTATACACACATCCACATCCAAGATCAGAGTTTATAAGTGTAGAGATAGATGATCCTTGACTACGAACAAAAACTAAAGCAGGGGATCCGGTACAGAGAGTTGCTCACTGCTTTTCGATGGACACGGATGACATCCTACACAACTGCTTTGAGTCAGTGGATTGGTTCATATTCAGGTATTCTGCAGCTAACCTGACTGAGTACGCCACTGCCGTGACTGACTTCATCAGCGAGTGTGTGGAAGACTGTGTGCCGACGAAATCAATCCGAATGTTCAACCATGGATGAACCGCGAGGTACATTCGCAGGTTAAGGCCAGGTCTGCTGCACACAAGTCAAACGATCCCGAGCGGTACAAGAAGGCTCGCTATGATCTCCACAAAGCCATCAAGGATGTGAAGAGACAATACCAGGACAAATGTGAGTCCCAGTATCTTCACTCGGACACATAGAGAATGTGGCAAGGTCTGAATAAGATAACTGGCTGCAAAGCAAGGTCAGGCATCTTTCTTTGGTGATATTGCAGCCAACACTATCACCAACATCATTGGTGATAGTGCTGCCCAACCAGATGAACTGAATGCTTTCTATGATCGTTTCGAGCAGAAGCCCAACAGGGCAGTGACTCCTGTATGCCTCTCCCCAGGGACACTATAGCAAAGGTTAGATGGGCCTTCTTGAGGGTGAATCCATGGAAGGCAACTGGCCCTGATGGAGTTCCTGGCTGTGTCCTCAGTAACAGCGTGGAACAGCTCATGGGAGTATTCATGGACATCTTTAATCTCTCCCTACTCCGTTCTGAGGTACCCACCTGTTTTAAGAAGACCACCATCATCCCAGTGCTGAACAAAGGCAAGACCTTATGCTTTAACAACTACCGTCCAATGTCCTTGACATCCACCATCATGAACTGCTTTGAGGGGCTAGTTATGGAACATAATAAATCCAGTCTACCCAGCGGCCTTGACCCAATGCAGTTCGCCTACAGCCACAACAGGTCCATAGATAATGCCATTGGCCTGGCCCTACACTCATCTCTGAACATTGGGATAAGAGAGACACGTACCTCAGACTCCTATTCATAGACTACAGCTCTGCTTTTAACACCATTGACCTGTTCCCTATCAATTTTTCATAGCACATAGCTCCCGAAATCTTCCCTATCCATGTTCCTATCCACATGTCTTTCAAATGTTGTTAGAGTACCTGCCTCTACTACCTCCTCAAGTAACTCGTTCCATATATACACCATCCTCTGTGTGAAACAATTGCCCATTAGGTTCCTATTAAAGTTTTACCCTCTCACCTTTAACCTATGCCCTCTGGTTCTTGATTCCCCTATTTTGGGGTAAAAGACTCTGTACATTCACCTTAACTATTCCCTTCATGATCTTATCCACCTCTATACAATCACTCTCCTGTGCTCCAAGGAATCACGTCCTAGCCTGCTCAACCTCTCCCTATAGCTCCGGGCTTCAAGTCCCAGCAACATTCTTGTAAATCTTCTCTGCACTCTTTGCAGCTTAAGAACATCCTTCCTATAGAAGGGTGATTAAAACTGAACATAATATTCCAAGTGTGGTCTCCCCAATGTTTTGTATAACTGTAACATAACATTCTAATTTCTGAAGAATGAAGAAGGGTTTCGGCCTGAAACATTGCCTATTTCCTTCGCTCCATAGATGCTGCTGCACCCGCTGAGTTTCTCCAGCTTTTTTGTGTACCTTCGATTTTCCAGCATCTGCAGTTCCTTCTTAAACATTCTTAATTTGTATGATCAATGCCTTGACTGATGAAGGCCAATGTACCGACAGCCTTCTTGGCCACGTCTTTGGAGTGTGGGAGGAGACCGAAGATCTCAGAGAAAACCCTCGCAGGTCACGGGAAGAACATACAAACTCCGTATAGACAACACTCATAGTCAGGATCGAACCTGGCGCTGTAAGACAGCAGATCTACTGCCACACCAATGTGCCACCCAAACTCCTAGCCAGTATTTTCCAAATATGCTGAATGGTCCTGTTTGTATTTCGTGCCTCCCTTTAACCCCTCAGCATTTCCACCACTCAGAATTCTCACCTTCTGCCTCTTAACCCCTCCCCGACGTCTTCCAGAGCCTGATGGTAAATCTTTTCTTTTTCAGATGTGTCTGGTGACTAACCAATTGTATACGGTTTAACCTTACTGGAAAATCTAGTAGCAGTTTGTTTGTGTCTGTGTGATGCTTATTGCAGTGATCCAAAGTCAATTTAGTGCTTCAGAGCAAAACTAAAAAACAATTAAATTGATAATTTCATCGTGTAATCCTACCTAGATTTCCCGACTGTCAGCAAAGCCATGACACAATGCATCATTGACTGCAAAAAAACAAGGAAGCATTCATCATTCATTTATTAATTCACCACATTTCAACTTAAGGAAAACGGGGGCGGCACGGATGTGCAGCGGTAGAGTTGCCGCCTTTCAGCGCTAACAGCGTCAGAGACGCGGGTTCGATCCTGGCTACAGGTGCTTGTCTGTACAGCATTTGTACATTCCCCCCATGACCACGTGGGTTTTCGCTGAGAACTTCGGTTTCCTCCCACACTCCAAAGATGTACAGTTTTGCAGATTAATTGGCTTGATATAAGTGTAAAAATTGTCCCTAGTGCAGGATAGTGTTCATGAGCGGGGATCGCTGGTCGGTGCAGACTCGGTGGGGCAAAGGGCCTCTTTCTGAGCTGCATCTCTAAACTAAAAAACTAAAAATATATCAAAAAATATCCTTCAAGCTCATGAGGCCTGATGTTCCTTTGAAGATTACAGTTTACATAGATTTCACTGGTGTTTTGAATGTTAATTATTTGAATTCAAAATGTAAATGCACATACTGTTGTTCCTTTCTTTTGATCTCTGGAGTTTACTTGCATTTGATCTACATACTCATCTTCAATACATGAATTAAAAATCAGGAAGGTTTCCAATTTGGATTAAATTATTTTGCATGGCCATGAATAATTCAGTTCATTCCTCTGAGAGGATAATTAGAATGCCGGGTTAACGGAAAGGTGGTTTGTGGTTATGTTCTTCCATGCGGAACGACTGAGTTGTGAACTCTTAGTAATTCACTGATTGCACGAGGGAGAGGGCGAGAAACAGAATCCTTCACCTTCAAGGATCACGTTGATACATCTTCATGCATTGCCTCCTCAATATTGAATCACTCAAAGTCAGATACATAATTGAAACTTCCACTTTGCTTAAACAGATTCACATTGTTCCAGAGAGTATCAAATAAATTACTATTTAACATTTTGCAAGCCAGGAAAGCCATACAGGCCAGCAAAAAGGTTGTAGTTCCAATTCATAATCTACAGTGCATTCTTGATTGAGGATAGGATGGAATTACAAATGCTAAAGTTTCCTGGACATTGCTTGACGATATGACCATGAAGACAGGCATTGAGACACAAGACAGACGCAAAAAGCTGGAATCTCCGGCAGCAATTCTGGAGAGAAGGAATGGGTGACGTTTTGATGAGCCCATCTTTTAACCACGCTTCTGTAATGACTACAACGTCCCAGTCGCACATACCTATCCATGCCCTTAGTTCACCTACCTTACCTGTCAGGCCTCTCGCATTAAAATAAGTATAATTCAAACCAACTACCCTTCCTTGCTACTGCTAACAATGGCCTGTTTCCTTTATTATTGTTCTTTTTTTGCATACCTTTCATTCATTTGTTCTATATCTCTCTTCAACATCGCCTTTATCTCTCGTTTTCCTTTCCCATGACTTTCTGTCTGAAGAAGGGTCTCGAACCGAAACATCACCCATTCCTTCTCTCCAGAGATGCTGCCTGTCCCACTGAGTTGCTCCAACATTTTGTGTCTATCTTCGGTTTAAACCAGCATTTGCAGTTCCTTCTGAAAGCATTGCAACTGAAGAGTTTGGACAATGCAGTCCTGGCATTCCCAAAGCTCTGATCCCATATCCCATCCCTGCCATCAGAGCTACTCAGTATCGGAAACACCACTGGCTGGACGAAAGAGCAATAGATCGTCATATGGAAGGCCCTGATTATTAACCCAGCGGTATAAAAATTGATTTCTCTAACCAAGTTAAGGGCCTGTCCCACTGTACGAGGTAATTCAAGAGCTTTCCTGAGTTTAAAAATCAAAAATTTTAAAGTTTAAAAATCAAACCCGTGGAAAACAGAGCCAACCTTAGGAGTTGCGGGGCCCAATTTGGAACATTTTTCATAGAAATATAAATAAATAATTATAAATGAGTCACGTGTTGTGAGTAACATGACAATTTGGGGGAGAGTTCCATTCACAGCGTGTGGGGAGTCTAGCCAGGGGTAAAGTTTCGGGGAGGGAAGGAGCATTGAGAAGGAGAGGGTCGGGTTCATGCCAGTCACTCGCTCACTCACCGCTGCCGCGGCGCTCCAGGCGCCACTGCATTGTGGCCGGGGTGGGAAGCAGCTCGCGTGGCTACGAGCGGCCTCCATCACCGGACAGCGGAACCGACTGCCATCTCAGCGCCTTCTGCCGGCCTGCTCACATCTGGCAGTGTTCTCCGTCTGAACAGTGAGGGGACCAGCTCAAGAGCAAAGATCATAGAGCGGAGTGGGTCAGCGGGTGATGGATAACATCACAGCGGGCGGTGGAGCTTACTCCTGTGTCAGCGCGAACAAGGGATCAATTGAGGTTACTCGCCCTGACATATGGAGTAAGCTCCACCACCTGCTGTCCTGTTATCCATCGCCCGCTGACCCGCTCTTGAGCTGGATGATCCCCGGCCGACCCCCTCCTTCTCAACCCTCCTCCCCTCTCCGCAACTTTACCCCTGGACAGACTACTCACATGCTGTGAAAGGATCCCCCCCCCCCCCACCCCCCCGCTCCCCCCCCCCCCCCCCCCGCAGCGCTTGTCATTTTTCAGCCACTTCCCACTTCACAGCCGCTTACCATCAGCTGCTAGCAATGAGGAATAGACTTGGCTATACCTTGGTACAGCAACATTGTTCTTGATGTTGCTGTACTGAGGGATAAAGAAGTCTATCTTTCTTGGTTAACAACCTAACCTTCAGCCTCCAAGATGCAGGTACATTTTCTAGCAATGTTACAAAATTTTGAGATTTTCAAAATCAAGTCTGCAATTTATCCCATCAGATAAAGCATAAAAATAAGTTTAATTTGACACCTAATTCATTTTCATATCACATTCATTCAATGTGATCATGGCTGATCATCCCCAATCAGTCTGAAGAAGGGTTTCGGCCCGAAACGTTGCCTATTTCCTTCGCTCCATAGATGCTGCTGCACCCGCTGAGTTTCTCCAGCATTTTTGTGTACCATCCCCAATCAGTACCCCGTCCCTGCCTTCTCCCCATATTCCCTGACTCCGCTATTTATAAAAGCCCTATCTAGCTCTCTCTTGAAAGCTTCCAGAGAACTTGCCTCCACCGCCCTCTGAGGCAGAGCATTCCACAGACTCACCACTCTCAGTGAGAAAAAGTGTTTCCTCGTCTCCGTTCTAAATGGCTTACTCCTTATTCTTAAAATGTGGCCCCTGGTTCTGGACTCCCCCAACATTGGGAACATGTTTCCTGCCTCTAGCATGTCCAAGTCCTTAACAATCTTATATGTTTCAATGAGATACCCTCTCATCCTTCTAAACTCCAGAGTGTACAAGCCCAGCTGCTCCATTCTCTCAGCATATGACAGTCCCGCCATCCCGGAAATTAACCTTGTAAACCTACGCTGCACTCCCTCAATAGCAAGAATGTCCTTCCTCAAATTGGGGGACCAAAACTGCACACAATACTCCAGGTGCGGTCTCACTAGAACTCTGTACAACTGCAGAAGGACCTCTTTGCTCCTATATTCAATTCCTCTTGTTATAAAGGCCAACATGCCATTTCTTAGCGCTAACAGCAGGTACTTGGGAAACGTGGTGACTTGTGAAGATTTTTCAACATGTTGAAAAATGTCCACATGTAAAATATACTCAGGATGTAAAAATTTGATACTTTTTAACACGTATTCATAGCTCGTGAGTTTGCCGTGGTAAGACCTGGTGTCCTATATCACTATTGTATGTTCATGATGGAAATAAGAATACTCTGTATATTCATTACCTTTGAATTGTAGTTTTATGTAATCCTCCCATAATTTCTGAGTTCCATTTCACAATATCTATCAAACATACAGAATGTTGCAAGGTAATATTTTGCCCAGACTCCGTTGTATCTTTCTATCTCAATAAATATCACAAAATATGCTATTGTTTCAGCCACATTATGACAAAATATAGAATGTGGGTTATTTGTTATCAGTCACCCCCATCCCAGAAACAACAGTACTTAAAGAAGAACATTTGTTTTACTAATTTACGAGCATGTACCATACAGAGTCTGTTGATCCATATCCAACAAACTATTATGATAATTGCATAAACGGTATTATTGTCTAAGAAATTTGGTGTGGAATGATAATCCATCTCAGTACTCATTTAGGCAAGTCCCAAGCTATAGATACTTTTCCCCCACACTCAATCCCCCACGCCCGATCTTTATTGATCCTACCATTTGACTGATCTTTTACTCAGCTGCTGTAATGTTTCCTTCCTATTAAAATCTCTGTGTAACATCTCTGTCTCTATCTTCCAATTCCCACTTTGAAATAAAATACAACTTTCGACTTAAAAATTTTGCAGCAGGATCGCTATATAAATCCAAATATATGGTATTTTATCCTAGCATCTCCCCCCCCTTACCACCACACAAGAAGCGTAACTTGAAGCGTTTGCATTTGGAGAAGTTCAATATGGACCAGGAATGAAAATTAATAGCTATGAATCGATTACCAGCGAGCTACGAGGTGAGATTGAAACACCTGTCAGAGGGCTAAGAAACAATCCAGAGTTGACGGCATATTATTTTAAGTGAGCATTTTGCAGCGACCTCACCATATTCTGGTTAAATTGTGTGTCCTTGGGCAAGACACTTCACCCACCTTTGCCTGTGTGTGTGGATGTAATTATGTGAAGCACTTTGGGGTCAATGCAAGTTGACTAAAAATGTGCTATATAAATAAAGAAATTATTAATTATTATTATTAATTATTAAATATTCTTTCCATGGAAATCTCCTATTTCACTTTGAAATTATATTCATTTATAACCGTTTGTAACATCGGTAACCACCTTAATGTTTGTGCGTTTAGTACCGGGTATGCTTGAAACTATTTATTGTAATGTACTGTATATTTAAAAAAAACCAGGTGTGAAAATTACACTGAATCGAACGACGATTGAAAATGCGTGGGAATCAACTAATCGCAATCCTGCTGCGAAATTTTTAAGTCGAAAATTGTATTTTCAAAGTGGGAATTTGAAGATAGGGACAGAGATGCTACACTGAGATTTTAAACTCGGGAGAGCTCTTGGGTGAACTCGCACAGTGGGACAGGGCTTGAGGCAGCATCTATGGAGCGAAGGAAATAGCCAACGTTTCGGGCCAGGTCTGAAGAAGGGTTTCGACCCGAAACGTTGCATATTTCCTTCGCTCCATAGAGGGGGGGGGGGGGGGGGGGGGGGGGGGGGGGGGGGGTGCAGGGAGTCAGATAGACTGCGCAATGACGGGCAGATCCCAGTGTGAGAGTGAGTCACCACCTGCGTACAACGTTCCCACATCCCTCTTCTCCACCAAGCAAGGCACACTCCTCTCTCCCCTCCGCCCTCTCCCCCTTCCTTCCCTCATCCTCCCCCCCTCTCTAAAGAAGGAGGGAGAGGGAGGGGGAGGGAGGTAGTGAGTGGTAGGGAGAGGGAGATCTAAAGGGTAACTGGTTTTGGTCTCCAATCACCTCACAACGGGCAGCCAACAGTGGTGGTGAGGCTGAAGGGAGAACTCTCTCTCTCTCTCCAATTCTCTCTCTCCAATTCTCTCTCTCCAATTCTCTCTCTCTCCAATTCTCTCTCTCTCTCTCTCTCTCTCTCTCTCCTCTCTCTCACTCTCCGTCCTCTCCTCTTCGTCTCCTCTTCTCTCTCTCTCTCTCTCTCTCTCTCTCTCTATCTCTCTGTGTGTAGAGCCGAGCAGTGTTTCTCATTCTGACTGCTCCGTGAGCTGCTCGTATTGACAATAATCGTGTCCAACTCTTAACTGAAAACGTGTTGTTTGCAACTGAAAATCCCCCCTCTCTGTCTCTCCACGGCCCCCTCACACACACACAGACAGAGTCTCACACGCAGATAGAGACACACACACACAGGCACAGGGACACAGAAACACACAGCCACAGAGACACACAAACATAGAAACACAGAGACATACACAGACACAGTCACACATACACACCCAGACAGACACACACATACAGACACACACACACACACACACAGACAGACACACACAGACACACACAGACAGTAGTATTCAGTATTCAGTATTTACTTTAATGTCATTTTAACTGAGTACTTACATACACAGATGAAACGAAAATATTGTTTCTCAATCAGTTCCCATCAGTGCAGTTAATACCAACAGAATAAATACATATAGCTTTAAAAATTAAAATTACCATATCTAAAATCGACCTGATAATTTAAATAAATACAGACATTCAGACCGAACAGTGGCTTTGCTTTGACAGGTGCCTAGCTGACAAAGTATGGGCGAGGTTAGATGTGTTGGTGTATGGTATATGGGGAGGGGACACAGTCCGTTAACCAGTCTTATTGCCTGTGGGAAGAAGCTGTGTAGCATCCTGCTGGTTTTGCAGCTGATGCTCCTGTACCTCTTCCCAGATGGCAGAATGGAGAATATGTGGTTTGATGGATGTTAGGGGTCCTTAATAATGGAGATGGCTCTGCTGATGCTCCGCTTCTGATAGATCTCCAACAGGACAGATAGACAAACACACACACACAGGGTTAAATCCTACCCGTACCCCGGCCCGGATATTAACCCCGACACCAATGTTATCACAGACTCAAACTTCCAATCTGGTCTGCTGTTGTACTGGCACCGAACAAGTTAACACAACCCCCAGATCTGGTTATTCACAGATTGTCTCCCTCTCGCACTTATCTGGCCTGTTGTCTTTCGTTTCTGCTTTAGGTCTTTTAACTCTATCCCCCCTGACCAAGAGTGGGCTGGTACGCCGCCGATTTCATACAAATCTGACCCTTTCTCGCCCCCCCCCCCCTCTCTCACGCACAAACCGCCCGCCTGCCCGCTCCCAGCGTTTTGTGTTGAATACTCACGGCTGAGTTCGCTGCAGTGCAGATTGGAAAAATCGGTCCAATTGGCCTAAGGCCGGCCCTGGTGGTAAGTACGTAGAATGTACGTAGCGGGTACGTTGGAGCTCGGGACATCTCTTAGCGGCTCATAATGCTAATGGCAGGTACTCGGGAAACGCGGTAAGCTCGTGAAGATTTTTCAACATGTTGAAAAATGTCCACGAGAGCCCCGAGTATCTACGAGCGGCTATTACCGTAATTCTCCGAGTTCGAATCAGGGGAAAATCGGGAGAACTCTTGAATTACCTCGTACACTGGGACAGGCCCTTAACCCTTGCTTTCCCTCTCTCTCTGTCCCTCCCCCATCCTAGTTCTCCAACTAGTATCACTGTCCCTGATCACATGTTACTGATTGTATGCCTCCTTGTCACCTTCCCCTCAACTAACAATAAACCATTCTACATTTTCCTTGATCATCTGTGTTTTCACACCTCACCCTTCCATATCTCTGTCTCCCTCTCCTGACTCTCAGTCTGAAGAAGGGTCTTGACCCAAAATGTCACCCATTCCTTCTCTTCAGAGAGAGATTTTATATATTTTATTTATACAACACAAAATATCCCTTGTGTGTAGGATAGTGCTAATATACAGGGTTATCGCTGGTCGGCATGGACTCGGTGGGCCAAAGGGCCAGTTTCTTCGCTGTATCTCTAAAGTCTAAAGATGAGATGGTTGACAAAAATGCTGGAGAAACTCAGTGGGTGAGGCAGCATCTATGGAGCGAAGGAAATAGGCAACGTTTCTGGTCGAAACCCTTCTTTGGACAGATGTGAGGGTGGGGGGGGGGGGAGGAAGAAAAAAGGAAGAGGAGGCCAGTGGGCTGACGGAGAGCTGAGAAGGGGAGGAGAAAGTAGGGACTGTCTGAAATTAGAGAAGATGAGATGGTTATTGTGTCTGGATGGGTGATTATTTTGTTATAGGTAAGGTAATGTTTAAGAAGGAACTGCAGGTATTATCACTGAAGCCAGACGTTAAATGCTGGAGTAACTCGGTGGGACAGGCAGCATCTCTGGATAGAAGGAATGGGTGACGTTTCGGGTCAAGACCTTTCTGCAGATACTAAAGAATCACTCGTCTGCTAATTCTATCAGGGTCAATGTTTATATTATTACAAATAAGGTGATTGTGTTGGGATCAATGATTTTGAAAGCTATCACAAGTTTGGTGGTCACTTTGATGAAGTCGATAAAAATATTATCATGTGTGTGGTGGTCATAGTGATGAGGTGATGATGATGAGATTGTCTCAATGGCACAGTTGGTGGTCACATTGAGCCATACGTGGAAGAAGCACTGAATGTAGCAGGAGCACAGGATGAATTCTGGATGGCGACTTCAACATCCATCACCAGGCAGACTGAACGTAAATGCTCAGTGAAACAGTCGGCGAGTCTGCTTGGTGTCACCAATGTACAGGAGGCCACATCGGCAGCACTGCATGATGCGGTAAGAGGAGGTGCACATGAACCTCTTTCTCACCTGGAAAAACTACTGGGATCCCTGGATGGAGGAGTGGGAGGAAGTATAAGGACAGGTGTTACATCTCCTGCAGTTGCAGGACAAAGTACCTGGGGAAGGGATGGGAAGGGATGTAAACCAAGTAGTTACGGAGGCAACAGTCTCTGTAGAAGGCGTAGTGGGGTGGGGGATGGGAAAATGTGTTTAGTGGTGGGATCACTTTGGAGGTGATGGAAATATCGGAGAATTATGCGTTGGATGTGAAGGCCTGTGGGGTGAAAGGTGAGAATCTGAAGAACTCTATCCTTGTTGTATCTGGGCTGAGGGGGAGCGAGAGCAGAACTACAGGACACAGAGGAGATGGGGGGAGGGATCCATCTATAACAGCAGGGCGGAAACCACATTTACTCAAGAAAGAGGATATCTCAGATGTCCTAGGAATGAAAATCTCATTTTGGGAGATAATGTGGCGGAGACGGAAAAAAATGAGCACAGGGGATATCGAGTTTACAAGTGGCAGAGTTTGTAGCAATCGTCAGTCGATAGTGTGTCTCAAGGAAAGGGAGAGATGCGGCAGAGATAGTCCAAGTAAATATGAGGGCAGGGTGAATGTTAGTTGTAAAGTTAACAAAATCAATAAGTTCTGCAAGGATTTAGGTTGCCAGCCACGATGCAGGCGCTGATGTAGTGGAGATACAGTTGTATAAGGTCATAAGTGATAGAAGCAGAATTAGGCTATGCAACCCATCGAGTCTACTCCGCCATTCAATCGTGGCTGATCTATCTCTCTCTCCTAACCCCATTCTTCTGCCTTCTCCTCATAATCCCTAACACCCGTACGAGTCAAGAATCTATCCATGCCTTAAAAATATCCATTGACGGCCTCCACAGCCTTCTGTGGCAATAAATTCCCCAGATTCACCTCCCTCTGACTAAATAAATTCCTCCACATCTCCTTCCTAAAGGAAGTTTTTTAATTCTGAGACTATAATAATAATAATAATAATAATAATAATATTAATAAACTTTATTTCGGACTCAAGGTACAGACTATGGACAACATTACATAAAAATACATTGCATATAAAAACCATAAAATACATATAAAATCTTAGTATATCACTTAGTATATCACTTAGTATATCACTTATAGATTAAAAAAATACAATACATGATTTAAAATCCAGAATAAATGAGAAAGATCAGTGTCCTACCACGAGACAGCGATATCAGTGTCTCCACAACTGGGATTCGTCGCGTGAAGTCCTGTCCCATGGTACAAATTCATTCCAACAGCTCTCCCGAGTTAAAAAAAATCAAACTCGTGGTAAGCACGTAATATGAACGTAGCGGGTACGTCGGAGCTCGGGGACGTTTCTTAGCGGCTCGTAACGCTATCGGCAGGTACTCGGGAAACGCGGTAAGCTCGGGAAGACTCGTGAAGACTTTTCAACTTGTTGAAAAATGGCCACGATAGCCCCAAATACCTGCAAGTGGCCATTACCGTAAATCTCCGAGTTCGAATCAGGGCAAACTCGGGAGAACTCTTGAATGAACTCGTACAGTGGGACAGGGCTTTTATGCTTGACAAAGCCACGATAATTACATTTTCAGTCATTTATATCTCTGGTCCTAGACTTTCCCACTAGTGGAAACATCCTCTCCACATTCACTCTATCCAAGCCCCCAAGTTGGGAGATGGTTCCAATGTGAACATAGAACAAGGACTGTTCGACGTAACCAACAAAAAGTCGGACATAGCTTGAGTCCATGCAAGTGCCCATGGCTCCACCTTTAACTTGGAGTAAGTGAGAGGAGTCAAAAGAGTTGAGGTGAGTGTGGATAAGTTCTGTCAGGTGGAGGGGTGTATTAGTAGAGGAAAATTAATTGGGCCTCTGTTCAAGGTAAAACCGAAGGGCCTTGATACCTTCCTCGTGGGGTAGGTAGACATAAAGCATTGGGATGTTTATAGTACAAATGATCCAATGGGGAACTAGAAATCAAAAGTTATTGAAGAGTTGAAGTGTGTGTGAGGTGTCACGGATGTAGGTCGGAATGGAATGGACAAGGGGAGATGGGTGGGAGCGGGTGGGAGGTGATATTTGGAGATGATAGAAACAAGGTATTTGGAAATGATAGGCACAAATAGCTGGAGTAACTCAGCCGGACAGGCAGCATCTTTGGAGAGAATGAACCGGTGATGTTTCGGGTCGAGATCCTTCTTCAGACTGATTGTCAGGAGAGTGGGAGACATAGAGATGTGGCAGGGTAAGGTGTGAAATCGAGAGATCAAAGGGGACAATTATCAATAAAAATGTAGATTGCGGAATGGTTCATAGTTAGTTGAGTGGAAGGCATAAAATAAGTAACATTTAAATAGGAGAACATTGAAACTAGTCGGAGAACTAGGATGGGGGAGGGACAGAGAGAGAGGGAAAGCAAGGGTTACTTGAAGTTAGAGAAGTCAACATTCATATGAGAGGATAGAAACAATGGGTCTGCCAGGGTTGGCCTGTTTGTGGATTTTGGGAAGGAGATAGAAGCAGGCAGCATGGGGCTGTGGAACAATAAAATTGGAGCTTGTGGAAGGGAGATCACCTGAGGTGATGAGATCGGCAACAGTCTGGGATATAATGGCCTGGTGTTCATTTGTGGGGTCATGGTCATGGTATAATGAGGTGTCCGACAGCTGGTGTCTGACCTCAGCATGGTAGAGATCAGCCCGTCAGACCATAATGGCTCCATGGTAGTGATCAACCTGCCATCACTATAGGGCGGCACAGTGGTGCAGCGGTCGAGTTGCTGCCTTACAACGCTTGCAGCGCCAGAGACCCAGGTTCAATCCCGACTATGGGTGTTGTCTGCACAGAGTTTGTACATTCTCCCCGTAATCGCGTGGGTTTTCTCCAACATCTTCGGTTTCCTTCCACACTCCAAAACGTACAGTTTTGTTGGTTAATTGGCTTGGGTTTATACGTATACTTGGTATAAGTGTGAATTGTCCTTAGGGGTGTGTAGGCTTGTGTTAATGTGCGGGGAGTGCTGGTCAGTGCGGACTCGGTGGGCTGAAGGGCCTGTTTCCCCGCTGAAACTCTAAAACAAAAAAAAAAACCCTAAAAAAGTCAACCTGCTGGACTACAATAACACCATGCTAGAGGTCACCTGCTGGACTACAATGGACAAACTTGGATTGTTTTCTTTGGAACATTGGAATCTGAGGGGTGAACTCATAGAAGTCTACAAAATAATGAGAGACATATATAGTGTAGACGCTGAAAATCTTTTTCCCACTGTAGTAATGTGAAAGACTAAAGGCATAACTGTGAGGCAAGTTTTTTATATAGAGAGTGGTGGGTGCATGGATGATGGAGGTAGATACTTATATGGCATTGAAGAGGCACATCAATTTGCAGAGAATGGAGGGACATGAATGATTTGAAGGCTGATGAGATTCAGTTAACTTGGCATCATGTTTGGCCTGGACATTGTGGGCTGAAGAGCCTGTTCCTGAGTTATAATTATCTATGTATGTTCTGTATTCATTCAAATTCAACGGTCTAGCAGAGATAAGGCACTGAATCTCAACACTGATGCACTTGCACAAGAACTTCTTGACCACTGCCATCAGACGGAATTATTCTGATAAAACCATCAGGAGAGCTGCCTTCGAAAGATAAATTCCACTTTTCACTCCATTGGTTGAATCCTGGGCTGGAAATAAAACTTGGAGCCCAGTTGGAAACTACTTCTTAATTCCTTTTTAAATCCTCTGTGGGAAAATTAATTTAGTTTAGTTTAGTTTGGAGATACAGCGCGGAAACAGGCTGTTTGGCCCACCGAGTCCGCACCGACCAGCGATCCCTGCACATTAACACTAACTTACATACACTAGGGACAATTTTACGTTTTATACCAAGTCAATTAACCTACAAACCTGTACGTCTTTGGAGTGGGGGAGGAAAGCGAAGATCTCGGAGAAAACTCATGAAGGTCTCTGGGAGAAAGTCCAGACTCCATACAGCAAGCACTCATAGTCAGGATCAAACCCGCGTCTCCGGCGTTGTAAGGCAGTAGCTCTACCTCTGCACCACTGTGCCGCCCTTAATCCCCATAAACCTGAATCCCTGTCACCACATTGTGATTGTCAATCAGAGCAGCAAATTAGTCGTGATGGCTTTACGGATGTTTGAGATCTTCATGCAGCACGTACCATTCACAGCACAGCAGACATTCGCTGTAATCCTTTCACTTTACTTTGCACCTTAGTAATTGTATGAAACCTTATTCCCAATGGAAGCCGTCAAGAGATTATGAAGAGCGTGTCATTTTCGTACAAAGCCTGCAGCTGAGTTTGCTGTCTGAACCAAACTCTCCCTGGGTTTCAGATGCTTACAGATCTCATTCCACACGGCATCGACCGTAGGGGGTATGGCTGCCTAGCCTGCAGCTGTCTGTTTTTTCATCATTTTTCTTATTTTAGTTAGTTTAGTGTTTTGTTTTTGAGGAGTTCTAGCTTTTTTATGTGTGGGGGAGGGGGGGGGGGGGGGGGGGGGAAACTAATTTCAGGGTCCCTACCTGGTCGGAGATGCAGCTTTTCTCCGGGCTGCACTTTCGACCCGTCCTCGCGGCCTACCAGCGGGCCTGGAGCGGCGTTTCCTGAGGGGATCGCCCGGGGCATCGGCAGCATCGGCGGCGGCTGCGGAGCTGCGGGTCCGAGGAGCGAGGGGACCGCCCTGAGCCTCGGCATCGGCGGCGGCGGCACCGGCATCGGCGGCGGCAGAGCTGCGGGTGTGAGGACGGCGGTGCAGCGCTGGAGCGCCATTGCTGGGCGGGCGGTGCCTTGCCTGGGTCGCCGCGCTGGAACTCCGGTGAGCTGGGACCGGCGTTAAAAACATCGCGGAGCTGCGGGCGGCGGCGCTGAAACTTTCCATCGGGAGCCTGGGATCTCGCGACGAGATCGCCAGTTGAGCTCCATTCGGCGCGGCCTTGTCGGCTCCGGAAGCCACGGTCTCGAGTAGGGAGGCGGCCGTTCCAGGGTTCCCATGCCGCTGAGAGGACTCTCCCGACGCCGGAACACCATCACCCGGCGAGGACGGCCTGGAACATCGGGCCTCCGTGAAGGCAACTGTGGAGGCCTCAATAGGCCCGACTATGGGTGAACATTGGGGATGGGACTGGACTTTGTGCCTTCCCCCATAATGGGAACCATTGTGGGGGGATGTTTTTATGTTGAAGCTATTTATTATTGCTATGTTTGTATTCTTTTTTATGTGCTGCATTGGCAAAAATAATTTCACTACACCTAGGTGTATGTGACAATAAATTCAACCTTTGGACCTTTGATCTGATATCTGGGAGAATTTGCCAAATGTCCCCCAGCTCACTGTCTTACCAAAGCTACAGCCATTTGTGCCTGTCACTTTCCATTTGACACTTCAATGCTTTTAGATCATCATCAAAGAAAATTACCCATTTCCTCCTTGAGTTGTTGCAGGGGCGAACAAGTTGTTCTCTCCATGAGGAGCATGAGTCTGGAACATACAAGTGTATGTCTAGAGGGAGAAGCAGAGAGGAACATTTAAAGGCACTTCTCTGGGGAGAAGGAATGGGAGACCCTTGGAGATCCTTCTCTCCGCAGATGTTGCCTCTCCCACTGAGTTACTCCAGCATTTTGTGTCTATCTTTGGTTTAAACCAGCATCTGCAACTCCTTCCTACACATTTAAAGGCACTTACAGGTTAAACACAAATCTCTCCAGAGATCTTACAACACCATGTTTTTTGGCAGAGGACTTCCTGTATCCACTCACCTATGACCCACATATCTCACCTACCAGATTACAACCTTGCTCCACCACTCCAGTTGGTTCCATTGTACTTCCATTGGGCGTGGATAGGTACGTGCAATTGGGATGTTGTAGCCATTACAGAAACCTGGTTAAAGTTGGGTAGCTTAGTGCTCCAGGATACAGATGCTTCAGGAGAGATAGAGGTGAGGGGAGAAGGTGCATTACAAAGGGTGGTTGGTATAAGGAACAAGCTGCCAGAGGAGGTAGTTAAGGCAGGTACTATCATAATGTTTAAAAAACATATGGACGGGTACATGGATAGGAAAGGTTTAGAATGGGTTAAAAGCAGGCAGGTAGAACCAGTGTAGATGGGGCATGTTGATGGACGTAGGCAAATTGAGCCTGTTTCCACATTGTATGATTCTATGACTTAGGTGGAAGAGCAGAGGACAGAGGGATACATGTACAGGCAGATGAGATCAGTTCAGCTTGGCATCATATCTGTTACAAACATTATGGGCCAAAGGACCCGTTCCTGTGCTGTACTGTTCTATATTCTTTCTTTTAAATCTGAGATTCAACATATTCCCAATAACTCACTAATTTCTACAGATACACCATAGAAACCATTCTATCAGGATGCATCACAAATTGGTATATCAACTGCTCTGCTGAAGACAGCATTGCAGAGTAGTGAACACAGCAAAATCTATAATACAAACCATCCTTCCCCTCCCCTCCACCCCAGTCTACCCCATTATACCTCAGATAGACACAAAATGCTGGAGTAACTCAGCGGGACAGGCAGCATCTCTGGATAGAAAGAATGGGTGACGTTTCAGGTCGAGACCCTTCTTCAGAATGAGAGTCAGGGGAGAGTCAGGGGAGAGGGAAATGAGAGATATGTTCTCAATCCATTATACCTCGCGCGGTCTTGGGAAAGTAGCCAACTTATTCAAAGACCATTTATACCCTGGTCATTCTTTCCACTCCCCTCTCCTGCCTGGCAGTAGATACAAGAACGTGAATGCACATACCGTGAAGCAGCTGCAAGAACAGCTTATCGGACTCTTGAACAGACCTTTGATATGCTAGGGATGAATTCCAAATCTTCCAAGCTACCTCACTGTGGCCCTTGCACTTTTTGTTCCTTCCACATTCACTGTTGCTGCAAACATATATTCTGAACTCTATTTATTTTCTCTTTTGCTCTATCTGATGTACTCATTCATGGTATGGTTTGCCCGAATTGCATGCAAAACAAGGGATTTCACTGTATCTCGATACACAGGACAATAATATACCAAAACCTATACCAATACCAGTAGGTGCAGGGAAGGAATGGAAAGATAGGGAATTTCAGTAGACGAATAGGGGCGGGAGATTGTAACCTTCACGTGGTCCACCCTGTTTCGACGAATGCAATCAACCCGGCGTGCACAATCAAATAAGTTCAAATAGAGCAGGTTGTCCCACAACTTTAGGCTGTGCAAGAAGAAGTAGACGATTAACCATTTTCGAAGGAAGGCATGGTCGGATTGCGACTCTATAATAATAATAATAATAATAAATTTTATTTATGGGCGCCTTTCAAGAGTCTCAAGGACACCTTACAAAAATTGAGCATGTAGAGGAAAAACATGTAAGGGGAATGAAATAAATAGTAGAGACATGACTAGTACACAAAGTAAAGACAGAATTCAATACAAAACACAGTATGAGGCAATTAATGCACAGTTGAAAAGGGAGGGAGACGTGGGGCTAAGGATAGGCAGAGGTGAAGAGATGGGTCTTGAGGCGGGACTGGAAGATGGTGAGGGACACGGAATTGCGGATCAGTTGGGGGAGGGAGTTCCAGAGCCTGGGAGCTGCCCTGGAGAAGGCTCTGTCCCCAAAACTGCGGAGGTTGGACTTGTGGATGGAGAGGAGACCGGCTGATGTGGATCTGAGGGACCGTGAGGGTTGGTAGGGGGAGAGGAGGTTAGTGAGATATGGGGGGGCCAGATGGTGGAGGGCTTTGTAGGTGAGGACCACAATTTTGTAGGTGATCCGGTGGGAGATGGGAAGCCAGTGAAGTTTTTTGAGGACTGGAGTGATGTGATGCCAGGATTTGGTGTGGGTGATGAGTCGGGCGGCTGCGTTCTGGACCAGTTGGAGTCGGTTGATGTAGGTGGAGCTGATGCCAAGGAGAAGTGAGTTGCAATAGTCCAGTCGGGAGAAGATGAAGGCATGGATGAGTCTTTCAGCAGCAGGCGGTGTGAGAGAGGGTCTGAGTTTGGCGATGTTGCGGAGATGAAAGAAGGAGGTTTTAATGACATGGCGGATGTGAGGCTCAAGGGAGAGGATGGAATCAAAGATCACGCCAAGGTTGCGGGCCTGGGGAGATGGGGAGACAGTGGTGCCGTCGATGGTGAGAGTGGGGTTATTGATTTTGCTGAGTGTGGCTTTGGAGCCTATGAGGAGGAATTCTGTCTTATCGCTGTTGAGTTTGAGGAAATTATGTTGCATCCAGGTTTTTATAGCTGACAAACAGGAGTTGATATGGGAGAGGGGGGGGTTGTGGGGGGATTTGGTGCCAAGGTAAATCTGGGTGTCATCAGCGTAACAGTGGAAGTCCAGATTGAAGTGGCGGAGTATCTGACCAAGGGGGAGGATGTAGATGATGAAGAGGAGGGGGCCGAGTACGGAGCCTTGGGGAACGCCTTGAGTGACTGCGGCTGTAGCAGAGGTGTGGTTGTGGAGAGAGATGAAGTGGGATCTGTTGGAAAGGTAGGAACGGAGCCAGCTGAGTGCAGAGCCTTCAATGCCGAGGTCTTTGAGTCTGGTGAGCAGGATGTTATGGTTCACTGTATCGAAGGCTGCGCTCAGGTCGAGGAGGATGAGGATGTTGAGGGAACCAGTGTCAGCAGAGGTGAGGAGGTCGTTGAGGACTTTGAGGAGAGCAGTTTCTGTGCTATGGAGGGGGCGAAAGCCAGATTGGAGGGGTTCAAGTAGGTTATACGCAAGGAGGTGGGAATGAAGTTGCGACGCAACGATACGCTCCAGGGTTTTTGAAAGAAAGGGGAGGTCTGAGATTGGGCGGTAGTTAATGAGAGAGGAGGGATCAAGACCAGGTTTCTTTCAGATTGGTGTAACGGCAGCAGTTTTGAAAGCGGAGGGGACAATTCCTTGGGACAATGAGGAGTTGAAGAGATTAGTGAGGTAGGGGCAGAGAACGGGGAGGCAGGACTTCAACAGGGGAGTGGGGAGAGGGTCGAGGGAGCAGATAGTGGGTTTGGAAGAGCTGATGAGTTTGGAGATTTCAATAGGGGTGACCAGGTCAAACTGGGAGAGGAAGCAGTGTGGAGGAGGGGTAAGGAGGTCAGTGGAGATGTTGAAAGGAGGGGCCTTGGTAGGTGGTGGAGTAGATGCTGGGGAGTCGGGTACAGGGGATAAAGATTGATAGATGGTGCTGATTTTATCAGCGAAAAAGTGGAGGAATGAGTTGCAGAGAACCGGAGTAGAGGTAGGGAGAGTGTTGGCTCGAGGCTTGAGGAGGTTGCCCACTGTGGAGAAGAGGGTTCTGTGGTTTAGGCAGGGATCGGTGAATATGGAGGAGAGGTAGGCAGATTTTGCAGCAATGAGGGCATCTTTGTAGTCAGTGAGGTGGAGTTTGTAAGCTTCAAGGTGGACTGTGAGAGATGATTTCTTTATAAGTCGTTCGAGTTGGCGACCAGTCTGTTTCAGTTTACGAAGTGCAGGTGTGTACCAGGGTGAGGATGTGTTGAAAGTTACGGTTCTTGTTTTGAGGGGGGCCAGAGTGTTGAGGGAGGTAGACAAGGTGGAGTTGAGATGGTTTGTGAGATCATCAGGTGAGATGGGGGTTGAGTCCAGGGGGAGAGTGGTGGAGAGCAGGTCAGAGAGATGGTGGGAATCAATGGATTTTAGATTACGGAAGGTGATTTCTTGGAGGAAGCGGGGGTGAGGTGTTGGAGAAGGGATGGTGAACCGTATAAGCTTATGATCAGAGAGGGGGAAGAGGCAAGGATGGAGGTCGAGTACCGGTTGATTTGTGGAGCAGACCAGGTCAAGGATGTGACCTTTGTCATGGGTGGGAAAGGTGATGTGCTGAGTGAGAGAGAAGTTGTCCAGTAAAAAGGCGAATTCAGATGCGAGCTTGCAGGTGGGGGAGTCCATGTGAATATTTAAGTCACCAAGTAGCAGCAGACGTGAGGAGAGGGATGAGGCAAGTGTGAGGAGTTCAGTGAAGTCAGATAGGAAGGAGGGGTTTGGTTTAGGTGGCCGGTAAATGAGGATGACTGTCATGGAGGAAAGGGCTTTGAAGGCGAGGAATTCAAATGATGCTACTGGGGGGAAGGTGAGTTCAGTGATACGAAAATTCTGGTTGAAAATAACAGCGAGGCCACCTCCATGGCGGGAGGGGCGGGGTTTGGAAATGTAATTAAATCCAGGTGGGGATGTTTGATTAAGGGAGAAGAAGACATTGGGTTGTTGCCAGGTCTCAGTGAGCAGAAGGAAGTCCAGAGTGTTGTCAAGGATTAGTTCATGGAGGGCAAGGGCTTTGTTGTTGAGCGACCTGGTGTTGAGGAGGGCAAAGTTGGCATTATGAGAGGGTGGAGGGATGGGGGCAGGCTGGAGAGATCTGAGATTGTCCCGGTTGACAGTGCGTGCGGTCAGCTGGGGTGGGGGGTGACGCAGTTGAGGGGGGGTAGAGCGTGGTAGTGAGCAGACGGATGGAATGGAATGTCCGTGGTTGAAGCAAACACGCCTGCGCCGAGAGCCTCTGTGGATGTAACGGGGTCGACGCAGAAGTCCAAGCTGTTTAACGACCTGGATGCAGGATGGGATGTGGTTGTTGCAGAAACCAGTCATCTGCAGAGTTGAGTATTTGAGCATGATGGTGAGGGTGCAGAGAGGTGTCCAGCGGTGCAGGTGCAGGTGGAGAGAGTATCCAGCGGTGAGGGAGCAGAGAGGTTGTCCAGCAGAGCGGGTGCAGCGAGGTGTCGAGCAGTGAGGGAGCAAAGAGGTTGACCAGCAGTGCAGATGCAGCGAGGTGTCCAGCAATTGAGGGAGCAAATAGGTTGTCCAGCAGAGCAGGTGTAGAGGTAGTCCAGCGATGAGGGTGCAGAGAGTATCCAGCAGTGCAGGTGCAGAGAGGTTGTCCAGCAGTGCAGGTGTAGAGAGGTTGTCCAGCGGTGCGGGTGCAGAGATGATCCAGCTGGAGCAGGGAGGTGTCCAGCGTCGATGGTGCACAGGCACAGGAGGTGCCCAGCGTCGATGGTGTACGGGCACAGGCACAGGCACAGTGCCTATGTAAACCTGTAAGCTTTGGGTTTATGGTTAACCTGAATTTAGTATGGGATACAGCACCAGAGTTTGGATAATTTTAAGTTGCAACAGGATGGATGTTGCTTTCTGTCCCAGGTGAACAGCCTTTGGATTGAAATTGCTTTTTTATTTTTAGAAAGAAAATAAGCCAAATATTAAAAATTGTTCAAAATGCAAGGGTTGCTGAAAAAGTTATGATTTACCTCTGCTTCCAATTGCGTTGAGGAATGAAATAAAAATGTCAAGAGAGTTAACTGGTGACCCAATGCACAGAAAGGCTTGCTGCGGCATTTAAAAATTCCATTATCAATGGAATGGAACTGCGAGACACCTGCATGACGTTAATATATTTGGCAGGCAGCAGGGAGTAGGCGATCAAAGCCTGGAGTTTTACAGTCAAATATGATCCTGTCCACTTACACTCAGTTCGAGAGGTTTGTGATGTGCTGTTCTCATCTCCTATATGCCGTCACATTCGCTGTGTTAGTACTTAAGATAATAAAGTGATTTAAAAAAGTGTCATGATACGGGTTTATAGCAGAACTGTACAGGTTGAGTAAACTATCTATTAAAATGAAGCACGTGGAAGGTAATGATTTGGGAGGTGAGGTGTAACAGAATTTATAGACCAGATTGCATGAATTTTGAGACTGGGGCTGGTGAACCAAGCTCACTCTGGACAAGATTTTCAATCAGGAATCATTGTTACTGTATGTAATTGAATTCCTTTTCCTGCTCTAAGCAGTTTATGCTAGAGCTATTCTCTGGAAATCTGATAACAAACGTGAATGCATAAACTCTTTATGAGTGTGCAGTATCTTTTACACATGGTAGGGGAATCAAAAACAAGGGGACATATTTTTAAGGTCAGAGGGGCAAGATTTAACACAAACTCTTTCCCTCAGAGGGTGGTGGGTATTTGGAATGAGCTACCAGAGGAGGAAGTTGAGCCAGATACTATAGACAGCATTTAATATACACTTCTTTAGTCAGAGGGTGGTGAATCTGTGGAACTCTGCCACAGAAGGCTGCAGAGGCCCTCAGTGGATACTTTTGAGGCAGACATAGATAGATTTTTGATTAGTTCGGGTATCAGAGGTTATGGGGAGAAAGCAAGAGGGTTAGAGGGAGAGATGGATCAGACATGATTGAATGGCGTAGTAGACTTGATGGGCCAAATGGCTTCATTCTACTCCTATCACTTATGACCGTATGACCTTGTAACTTGGACAGGTACATGCACAGGAGAGGTTTGAGAGGATATGGGAGCAATTGTGGGCAAATGGGACAAGCTTATATGCACATTTTTCTCAGCAATGGACTGAAGGCCCGTTTTGTAATACTATATCTCGATCTATAATACATGTAACACTGGAACAATTAAGCAGGTCAGGCAGCTTCTGTGGAAAAATAAACAATTATTATTTCAGGTCAAAGACCCTACATCAGTAATTCAGACCACACCACTCATCAAAGTCGTTGACTACACCTCCGTATTTAGCTTACCTTCCTCCATTGATGCAGCCCACAATTGTAGAGCCATCTGTAAAGAGAGGACCGTGCCCTGTGGGGCCTCTGTGTTGCTCACTACCATGCCCGAGACACAGGTCTCTAGCCTGACATACTGTGGCCATCCAGTCAGGTAGTTGGTGATCGAGGATACCAATGGAGCATTCACCTGCATCTTTGTCAGTTTGCTCCCTAGAGACTCGGGTTTGATCCTGACTATGGGTGCTGTCTGTACGGAGTTTGTACATTTTCCCTGTGACCTTGTGGGTTTTCTCTCGGTGCTCCGGTTTCCTCCATCACTCCAAAGATGTACAGGTTTGTAGGTTAATTTGGCTTCAGTACCAATTGTAAGTTGTGTGTAGAATAGTGATAGTTTAGTTTAGATACAGGGCAGAAACAGGCCCTTCGGCCCATCGGTTCCACACAGACCAATGATTCCCGCACATTGGACAGGCTAGATGCAGGAAGATTGTTCCTGATGTTGGGGAAGTCCAGAACAAGGGGTCACAGTTTAAGGATAAAGGGGAAATCTTTTAGGACCGAGATGAGGAAAACTTTTTTCACACAGAGAGTGGTGAATCTGTGGAATTCTCTCCCGCAGAAGGTAGTTGAGGCCAGTTCATTGGCTATATTTAAGAGGGAGTTAGATGTGGCCCTTGTGGCTAAAGGGATCAGGGGGTATGGAGAGAAGGCAGGTACAGGATACTGAGTTGGATGATCAGCCATGATCATATTGAATGGCGGTGCAGGCTCGAAGGGCCGAATGGCCTACTCCTGCACCTATTTTCTATGTTTCTATGTCTATGTTTCTATTAATACTATCCTACACATACCAGGGACAATTTACATTTGTACCAAGCCAATTAACCTACAAACCTGTACGTCTTTGGAGTGTAGGAGGAAACCGAAGATCTCGGAGAAAACCCATGCGGTCACGGGGAGAACGTACAAACTCAGTACAGAAATGCACCCGTAGTCTGGATCGAACCCGGGTCTCCGAAGCTGTAAATGCTGTAAGGCAGCAACTCCACCGCTGCGCCACTGTGCCACCTTGTGTATACAGGTGTGGCAGTAAACGTGCTGTAAGATGTGGAGTAGTTGGTGGAGAATGAAGAATGGACTATGCAGTTTGCAAAGGGAGTGATTGCTTTGAAATACTGAAATATGAGGGGAGGATTAAGACAGGTTCTGGTGATGGAATCCTGTCAGAGCTACTGCAAATTACAAGTCATAACCCACTGAAAGTGAAGGCTGATAGGATAGAAGATAACAAGGGGGTATCTGTATTGCTAGGTCCATGAGAAGAAAGGGTGAGAGCTGACATATGGGAAATAGATTTGAAGCAGTCAAGGCTGTGTTACCTATGGCATAATTCTATCTATGGTTAAACAAAAAGGAAACATTTTCAGAGGCACATATGAGGAACTAGGTGGTGTAGAGATACTGCCTAACTATGCCAGAGACCCAGGTTTGATCCAGACTGTGGGTGCTTTTCTCTACGGAATTTGTACATTCTCCCTGTAATCTACGTTGGTTTTCTCAGAGATCTTCGGTTTCCTCCCACATTCCAAAATTGTACAGGTTTTTAGGTTAATTGGCTTGGTATAAATGTAAAATTGTCCCTAGTGTGTGTAGGGTAGTGTTAAGGGCCCGTCCCACTTAGGCTATTTTTAGGCAACTGCCAGCGACAGTCATATTCGTAGCAGGTTGCCGAAATACCGGCGACTGGACCCCCCCCTTCGACATAAATTTTGAAATGGAATCATTACTTTAACAACAATACAAAACAAAGTCAGCACAGGCGACAATTTACGTCACCTGGCGGCAACCTATGTTAACCTGGCGACAACTACAACAGCACCTAGGTCAGGAGATGTCAAGCTACGCTCATTGGCGTCAAGCCCACTGTCGCCGACTGTCTCCTAAAAATTTTCAACATGTTAAAAATCCAGCAGCGACCAGAAAGACGCTATGACTCTTTGGGCAACTGAGGAGACTACTCACGACCATACAGTCGACACCCCGACGACCATGTGGCGACAGCCTAGACGCCTAAAAAATAGCCTAAAAATAGGCCCTTTAGTGTGCGGGGATCGCTGGTGGGCCGAAGGGCCTGTTTCCACGCTGTATGTCTAAACTAAACTAAACTAAACTAAACTAAACTAAACTAAACTAAACTAAACTAAACTAAACTAAACTAAACTAAACTAAACTAAACTAAATGAAACAAAACTAAACTAAAAATGTCACATTGTCGGTGCAAATGTTATGGAGATGGAAAGTTGGAGGAATAGAATGACGTCCTTACAGGAAGCATGGTGGCAGGCAGTGGAGATGAGACCATTCTCTGAGTGTGGCCTGAGTCCATCTGAGTGGGAATGTGGTCACGACTCAAAGCGCAGCATAACGTTGAACACTTCAACCGTTTAATAAAACCCAGGCAAATACCACTATAGAAAGTACTATAACGAGAAAGACTGTGAATAACATTACACACTAGAGGGCAGAGGTTTAATGATTTAACATGGATCTAAGGGACAACGTTTTCACACAGCGGGAAGAGCATACAGAGAAAAAATTGCCTGCGGAAACATAATTATGATATTTAAAAGACACTTGGTCAGATACATTGATGGGAAAGGTTTGCAGGAATATCGGCCAGGTGCAAGCAAGTGGCTCCCTGTTGGATTGCAACCTTGTTGTGGTCGGGGAGCTTGTATGTCTCAGTGACCCCTAGAGCTATGCCAGCGGGAGATTCGTCTCCTGTTAGGGTCTCCCATGCTGGGCAGGTCAAAGGGTAGAGGCGAGACGAAGAGCGATCCACTGGTCCTCCAGGTTGGATGGAGGTTGAGCACAGGGCCAACAACCCTGTCTCGTAAAACAAATATGTTACAGAAACAGCAACTGAAGGAATCAACACTACTGGGCGTGATGGACTTCCAGGGCTATCGACTGATGTGGGATGAATGTCAATGGTGACCAGACAGCATCCCAAGAATAGCCCTGCACTGGACACTGGAAGGGAAAAGGAAAAGAGGGAGACCGAAAACCACCTGCGTCGAACTGTAGAGGAGGAAATTAAAACAATGGACCTGATCTGGGGTAGTGCCAGAAGCTAGCCCAGAATTGACAGGAGTGGAGGACCTTCATTGCTGCCCTACGTGCCATGAGGCATAATAGGCAGTAAGTAAGTAAGGAGGTAGCATGCAAGTGGGATTACCTTGCATGGACGAGTTTGGTCGCAGGGCCTGTTTCCATACTGTGTAGCTCCTTGACTCTATATGATATTACATGAAATACGGTAACTGTCGTGCCTCACTATGACCTCTGTATTTTGTACCATCCATGCTTAAATCCTTGACTAAAACACCGGGCGGCATGGTGGCGTAGCAGTAGAGCTACTGACTTACAGCACCAGAGACCTGGGTCCGATCCCGACTACCGGTGCTTATCTGTAGTTTATATGTTCTCCCCAAGATCTGCGTGGGTTTTCTCCAGGATCTCCGGTTTCCTCCGACACTCCAAAGACGTCCAGGTTTGTAGGTTAATTGGTTTGGTAAATGTAAACATTATCCCGTGTGTGTGTAGAGTAGTGTTAATGTGTGGGGATCGCTGGTCGGTGCGGACTCGGTGGGTCGAAGGGCCTGTTTCTGTGCTGTATCTCTAAACTAAACTAAACTTGGTATATCTCTGTTTGCTGTTCTGAAAACTAGCTACCCTATAATTCTGCATGTTATCCATTAATTCTCCATGATTTTAGCAAGAACTCAGGACAACCATCACCCAGACACTCAGCAAGTTCTCCTCACTCTTTCAGAGGTCTGCACTTATCTCCAATCTGCTTGTTCATATATCTTCTGATACCAGTGGCGGGTAGATCCAGACACCGCAGCTTCATCTTGTGATTTGGTTTGTTACCTTGGTGATATTGTCATATTGCACTGGTCAGAAGGAAACCCTGACTTGATATAAACACATATAGAGTGATAGAGTCATGGAGTGATACAGCATAAAAACAGGCCCTTTTGCCCAACTTGCCAACACCGGCCGACATATCCCAACTACAAGAGTCCCACCTGCCAGCGTTTGGTCCATATCCCTCTAAACCTGTCCTATCCATGTGCCTGTCTAACTGTTTCTTAAATATTGGGATAGTCCCTGCCTCATCTATCTCCTCTGGCAGCTTGTTCCATACACCCACCACCCTTTGTGTGAAAAAGTTACTCTTCAGATTCTGATTAAATCTTTCTCCCCTCACCTTAAACATGTCGTCTGGTCCTTGATTCATACACTCTGGGCAAGTGACAGCTAGTATGAAAAGTTCTGCATTGACATTTCCAACAATTGCCATCAATATTTGGTTCACAGTGCTGCTGAAGGCATGTGTCTGTGATCAATGGTAAATAGCACTTACTGATAATCAAATCACTCTGGAAACTCAGCCAAGTTCTTGGTCCCCTAGTGCTCCACAAATCTGCAGATAGGCAGCTTATGGCCCTCCCACATCTCCCACCTCTTCTAACGATGTCTGCATTCTTCTGACGATGTCTGTCTTCAGAGACCCTCATAAACCCCATGGCAGGTTGAAACCAGTCTGCTCAGTTCTGTCTCTGTTAGACTTTTTCTTTGTGTTGAAGGCAGTCAGGTTCAAATACAATGATGCATTACAGTGTTTTTAGTTTAGTTTTTAGTTTAGTTTTTAGTTCAGTTTAGAGGTACAGTGCAGAAACAGGCCCTTTGGCCCACCGAATCTGCACCGACCAGCGATCCCCGCGCAATAACACTATCCTTCACACACGAGGAACAATTTACAAACCTGGTAAACACAAAATGCTGGAGTAACTCAACAGGTGAGGCAGCATCTCTGGAGAGAAGGAATGGGCGACGTTTCAGGTCGAGAAACATAGAAACATATAAAATAGGTGCACTCGAAACACTTCAACTGGAAGATATGAGACTCCTCCTCGCAGGCAAAGCAGACCACTTCCAAAAGACGTGGTCTGCATTTATGGACTTACTACAAGCATAAGGTGCAACAGTAATTTAAAAAATAAATGGTGCCAGGATCTGGTAACGGGGGGTGAAAAATATGGTTGGTATATCCCTTTTTGCGGATTTTTTTATTATAATAGAGTGATTGTTTCTCTTTCTTTCTTTCTTTTCTAGGGTCTATTTCTTAACTTTCTTCTCTAACTCTCTTTCTAATGGGCTTTCTATTCCCAACACTTTTCTGCACTATCACGACTCTTTCTCACTTTCCTTACTTCTTTTATTTCTATCTTTCTTAAAGCTCAAAAAATGAAGGGGTACAACAAATGTAATAAGATATATGTGGTGTGTATTACTGTAACTTATTGTACTTCTAATAAAAATAAAATAAAATTAAAAAAAAATTAAAAAAAATAGGTGCAGGAGGAGACCATTCGGCCCTTCAAGCCAGCACCGCCATTTATTGTGATCATGGCCCATGCCTGCCTTCTCCCCATATCCCTTGACTCCACTAGCCGCTAGAGCTCTATCTAACTCTCTCTTAAATCCATCCAGTGATTTGGACTCCACTGCCCTCTGTGGCAGGGAATTCCATAAATTCAGAACTCTCTGGGTGAAATAGTTTTTTCTCACCTCAGTCTTAAATGACCTCCCCTTTATTCTAAGACTGTGGCCCCTGGTTCTGGACTCACCCAACATTGGGAAATGTTTTCCTACATCTAGATTGACCAGTCCTTTTATAATTTTACATGTTTCTATAAGATACCCTCTCATCCTTCTAAACTCCAGTGAATACAAGCCTAGTCTTTTCAATCTTTCCTCATATGACAGTCCCGCCATCCCAGGGATCAATCTCGTGAACCTACACTGCACTGCCTCAATCACAAGGATGTCCTTCCTCAAATTAGGAGACCAAAACTGTACACAATACTCCAGATGTGGTCTCATCAGAGCAGAAGAACCTCTTTACTCCTATACTGAAATCCTCTTATTATGAAGGCCAACATTCCATAGAAACATAGAAATTAGGTGCAGGAGTAGGCCATTCGGCCCTTCGAGCCTGCACCGCCATTCAATATGATCATGGCTGCTCATCCAACTCAGTATCCCGTACCTGCCTTCTCTCCATACCCTCTGATCCCCTTAGCCACAAGGGCAACATCTAACTCCCTCTTAAATATAGCCAATGAACTGGCCTCGACTACCCTCTGTGGCAGAGAGTTCCAGAGATTCACCACTCTCTGTGTGAAAAAATTTCTTCTCATCTCGGTTTTAAAGGATTTCCCCCTTATCCTTAAGCTGTGACCCCTTGTTCTGGACTTCCCCAACATCGGGAGCAATCTTCCTGCATCTAGCCTGTCCAACCCCTTAAGAATTTTGTAAGTGAAATTAGCTTTCTTCACTGCCTGCTGTACCTGCACGCCAAGTTTCAGTGACTGGTGTACAAGGACGCCCAGGTCTCGCTGCACCTCCCCCTTACCTAACCTAACCCCATTGAGATAATAATCTGCCCCCTTGTTTTTGCCGCCAAAGTGATTAACCTCACATTTATAGATAGATAGATATAGATAGATATGCCTTTATTGTCATTCAGACCGAAGTCTGAACGAAATTGCAGCAGTCATACATATAATACAATAAAAACAACAATAAACACATATTAACATCCACCACAGTGAGTCCACCAAGCATCTCCTCACTGTGATGGAGGCAAAAGTCTTAGGTCTGCAGTCTCTTCCCTCCTCTTCTCCCTCTGCGCTGAGGCGATACCCCCCGGGCGATGGCACAAACAGTCCCGCGGCTCAAACACCGCGGCCCGGGGTGGTCGAAGCTGCCGCCCACCAGTCCTGCAGACGCAGCCGCTGGCCCGCGGCCGAACCACCGCCAGAACACCGTCCCAGCCACCCTCACGTGAGTATCGTGCCGTCTTCAGCCTCGGGCTGGGCCGCCCCCGACATGGGCGTCGCTCCTTCCCCGGGCCGGGCCGCCCCGACTTGGGCGTCGCTTCTACCCCGGGCCGGGCCGCCCCGACTTGGGCGTCGCTTCTCCCTTGGGCCGGGCCGCCCCGACATGGGCGCCGAACCTCCCTCGGGCTGCGAGCGCCGCACCTCCCCGAGTTCGGCTGCTCCGACGGGAGCCTCGTTCCACCCTTGGGCTGGCCGCCCTCACGGGAGCACTGTTCCAGCCCTGAGCCGGACCACCCTCACGGGAGCGAGCTCAGGGCGAGTCCTGATGGGCTCTGCCTCCGGAGCCTCGAGGCCATCAGCTCCATTAGGCCTCAGCGCAGACGGAGGCAGGGAAGGGGAATACGACAAAAAAGTCGCATTCCCCCGCAGGGAGAGACTGCAAACCCCGTTACAACCCCCCCCTCCAAAACACAAACTAAGAAACAAAAACTAGACTAACCAAAACAAAATAAACAACACAAAAAACACAAACAAATGGGACTGCAGGTGAGCCGCTGCAGCCAGGGCCGCGCCGCCACTCCGATAATATTATCTATATTATACTGCATCTGCCCATTCACTCAATCTGTCCAGGGTCTTCTCTCAAGAGAAAATTCTTCAGACTCCAGAGATTGCTGCCTCACCCGCTGAGTTAATCAGCATTTTGTGTCTACCTTCGATTTTAACCAGCATGTGCACTCCTTCCTTGCACAACCTACAAACTTCCTGACGTCTTTGGAAGTGTGGGAGGAAACCAAAGATCTCGGAGAAAACGCACACGGTCACGGGGAGAAGGTACAAATTCCATACAGACAGCACCCGTAGTCAGGGTTGAACCCGGGTCTCTGGTGCTGCAAGCGCTGTAAGGCAGCAACTCTACCACTGCACCACCGTGACCGCCTTGTTCTCTGCACTGTCTCATTAAGGCTTCATGTCACTTAAAGGAGGGTCTAAAAACAGAGAGGAGGAGGTAAGTTAAAGGTTAACATGCCAACCACAGGGAACAACAGGAAACTAAAGAGGTACTTTGAAGATTGGGGAACCCTGGAGCCCCTTTTTGACTTCCAATGGTGGGATGCAACTAAGGAGAACATCAGGAGGTTCTTCTTCCTTGAACTCCCTCTACCTTAAACTCCTCTACACAGACGTCCACAGTGCAGTCAGCACCTTTGCTGAATCCAAATGGAAGGATGCAGAGAGTGGGTGCATTCAGATTGAATCCTCCCTGTATATGAATGATGTCATCTCCTTCAGCTCAGATGCAAGGTCAATTCATAGGCTGATCAGTTCAATTGTTCATGGTGAGAAGGAACTGCAGATGCTGGTTTAAACCAAAGATAGACACAAAACGCTGGAGTACCTCAGCGGGACCGGCAGCGTCTCTGGAGAAAAGGAATGGGTGATGTTTCGGGTCGAGGCCTTTATTCAGACTGAAATTCACGGCAAAGGAAAACGAGTGATATAGACGATGATGTAGAGAGATATAGAACAATGAATGAAAGAGATGCAAAAATGTAACAATGATAAAGGAAACAGGCCATTGTTAGCTGTTGGTTGAGTGAAAATGAGAAGCTGGTGCGACTTGGGTGGGGGAGGGATGGAGTTTATGATTGCATCAATGAGCTGAGGCCAGGACGGGTCTTCAGAGATTTGCAAGACCAGGATATTTGACTCTCTCCACCGCTGTCCCGCCGATGAAGGTTCATGATGACCAACAGTGCTGAAGAACCAATGCATGTCACAGGTATGAGTGAGTAATGGAGGTCACCTTGCATTTTCCAACCACATCTATCCCTTAGGTCCATGGTGTCTTTTGATCTTCAGGAGCCTGTTGAGCTGGGGGTTTGTTTCTTTGAGGCATGTGGAGCTTCCAATACAGGAACACCTTACGTTCATGGTTTTTGTCCATAAATGGACTGAAGTCTTCCTGCTGTTTGCCACAAGAAGGCCATTGCCAGGTTCTCCTCAACACCTCTTCCCAGACATCCAATGGGTCCTGGAGATACAGAAGGATTCTATCTGTCCAGAGGTACAATGGACATCATAGTTACAGCACAGTCACTCCAGCAGAAATCTGGGAGCAGCACCACTGACTTATATCTCTTGACCTCACAACCGTGCCTTGTTAATCACGATAGATTGTAGAGCAGTCCATCTGTCCCAGTAATTTGTCTCCATCTCCATCTCCATGCTTCAAGATGGTATGCAAACCATATTATGAATCTACAGACACAATTTTAGTGTTATTAATTAAGTCTGAAGACGGGTCTCGACCCGAAACATCACCCATTCCTTCTTTCCAGCGATGCTGCCTGTCCCACTGAGTTACTCCGGCACTTTGTGTCTATCTTCGATGGAAACCAGCATTTGTAGTTCCTTCCTATTATGCAATTTTAGTGTTGTCTGATTTCCAGCAAGGTTACATCATTGTTCCAACTCTTTATATAAAATGAGAGCAAGACCAGGGTGGCGTGGGTCCTTGATGATGCTGGCTGCCTTTTTGAGGCATTGCCTTCAAATGATCCCTTCGATGGTGGGAAGGTCAGTACCCGTGATGGACCAGGCAGTGTCCTCCACTGTTTGTGTAATCTCCTTCATTCCTGGGCATTTGAGTTGCCGACCTAGGCCGTGATGCTTCCTGTTTACGTGTGTTCTACCTTACACCTGTAGAAGTTCAAGCGAGTATTCGTCAACATGCCAAATCTCCTCAATCTTCAATTGGACTTTGGTCTTCAGGAACTAGAGGTGTCGATGGGCTTACAAAAATGCGGGCAAGACCAGGGTGGTGTGGGTCCTTGATGATGCTGGCTGCCTTTGATGGGTTGCAGTGTGAACTGTGAGGAGGATGCTATGAGAATGCAGGGTGACTTGGACAGGTTGGGTGAGTGGGCAGATACATGGCAGATGCAGTTTGATGTGGATAAATGTGAGGTTATCCATTTTGGTAGCAAAAACAGGAAGGCAGATTACTATCTAAATGGTGTCAAGTTGGGAAAAGGGGAAGTACAACTGGATCTGGGTGTCCTTGTTCATCAGTCAATGAAAGTAAGCATGCAGGTACAACAGGCAGTGAAGAAAGCGAATGGCATGTTGGCCTTTATAACAAGATGAGGAGTATAGGAGCAAAGAGGTCCTTCTGCAGTTGTATAGGACCCTAGTGAGACCACACCTGGAGTATTGTGTGCAGTTTTGGTCCCCTAATTTGAGGAAGGACATTCTTGCTATTGAGGGCGTACAGAGTAGATTCACCAGGTTAATTCCCGAGATGGCGAGACTGACATATGATGAAAGAATGGGTCGACTGGGCTTATATTCACGTGAATTTAGGTTGAGAGGCGATCTTATAGAAACTTGAAATTCTTAAGCGATTGGACAGGCCAGATACAGAATTTTTTCCCCCGATGTTGGGAACATTGGGAATGGCCTACTCCTGCACCTATTTTCTTTGTTTCTATTTCAGATGTAGCTAGTCACAATACACAATACACAATACACAATACACAATACAATTTATTTGTCACTTGAACCTCATAGAGGCTCAAATGAAATGTTGTTTCTGCAGTCATACACACATGAAAAAAAAGACCCAAGACACAACACAATTTACACAGACATCCATCACAGCGCATCTCCTCCTCGCTGTGATGGAAGGCAAAAAAACGTATCTCTCCCCTGCACTTCCCATTCCCCTCCCGATGTCAGAGTCAAAGCCACCGGCGGGCGATGGCAATTGTCCCGCGGCCATTAAAGCCACGCCGGGCAATGCAAGGCCACGCTCCGGGTCTTGTTGTTGGAGCCCTCAGCGGGCTCTAGCAAAGTCCCGCAGCCATTCCAAACCGCGCGGGGCGGTGATGTAAGGCCCCACTCCAGGCACTCCTCGACCCCGCGACTCGGGCGGGTGAAGTCGCCATTGCAGAAGCCTCGAAAAGCGGTCTCCCACCAGGGACCCGCGGGCTCCCGATATTACTGTCTGCCAGACCTGCGGTAAGCCTCCGAATCGCCGGGGGTCGGGTCACAGCAGCGCGCCACCACCGCTCCTCCCGCTCCGGACTCGGCCAGCTCCATGATGGTGAATAGGTCCGCAGCTCCGTGACTGGAGCCCCAGGTCATTCCTGCTGGAGGCCGCATACACATACCCCATCAAAAAAATAATAAAAACTACATTAAAACGGGACAAAAAATAACAAAAAGACAAACGGACTGCAGAGGCCGCTGCGACGTGAGTCGCGCCGCCCACCGGGAACCAGTCATTGCTGATTCTACCAACAGAGTACTGAGAAAACACCTTCCAGAGGTGCTATATGAGTCACCAGTCTTTTTTAGCATAATGCAAGGAAATTCCACCATGCATTCGAAATAATGGGAGGGAGGTCATAGGGGTGGGTGGTGGGGAATAGGTTCACCAGGTTAATTCCCGGGTTGGCGGGACTGTCATATGCTCAGAGAATGGAGCGGCTGGGCTTGTACTCTGGAGTTTAGAAGGATGAGAGGGTATCTCATTGAAACGTTAGATTATTAAGGGTTTGGACATGCCAGAAGCGGGAAACATGTTCCCGAAACATGGGGGAAGTCCAGAACCGGGGCCACTGCTTAAGAATAAGGGGTAAGCCATTGGAACGGAGACGAGGAATCGCTTTTTCTCACAGAGAGTTGTGAGTCTGTGGAATTGTGGAGGCCGGTTCTCTGGATACTTTCAAGAGAGAGCTAGATAGGGCTCTTAAATAGAGCGGAGTCAGGGGAGATGGGGAGAAGGCAGGAACGGGGTACTGATCGGGGATGATCAGCCATGATCACATTGAATGGCGGTGCTGGCTCGAAGGACTGAATGTTCTACTCCTGCACCTTTTGTCTATTGTCTATTGTCTATTGTCTAAGAAGGTGGAGTCTGAAACCATAACCTTCAAGTCCAGAAACAGCTTCTTTCCACCAACTATCAGGCCACTGAAAACTGCAAACTGTCTTGGTTGTATTGGGGCGTTCGGGCTTTTGTTTTGTTTTGCACTGTATTTTTAAATTAAACATTTTCTTAGATTGTATATTATGCTATGTTGAGTACGGGGTTTACCAACCTGTTGTGCTTCTACAAATAAAATGTAATTGTACCTTTTCGATACAATTAAACACTCTTGGCTCTTGATTTCCTTTGAGCCCAACCCACCAAAGCCCCACCCCAATGAGAGCCACCTCAAGCTTTGGGTCTCATTGCCACAGAGATTAGCCTGAGAGAGACATTGCTGTTAGTTTGCTTGCCTTACGAGTGAATTTGGAGGATTTGGCAGAGAAAATGCTGGTGATCTTTGACCAATGGATTGAGATGTTGTGGCAGATAGTCTAGATCCCAGAAGCATGCAGAAGAGTAGTGATCATCTCACAGTCCAGCATCTGCTGCCAGATCATGCACATTTTTCCTCTACTCAGTTTGACTTGCCCCACTTGAATTCTATTGCCATCAAAAGTCCGAAACTGAAGATGCACATTACATGCCGCTGTAGTGTTCAAACATACGAGGTTATCCACTTAGGTGGCAAGAACAAGAAAGAAGATTATTAACTGAACTGGGGAAGTCCAGAACTAGGGGTCACAGTTTAAGGATAAGAGGGAAGACTTTTAGGGCCGAGATGAGGAAATCATTTTTTACACAGAGAGTAGTGAATCTGTGGAATTCTCTGCCACAGAAGGTAGTTGAGGCCAGTTCATTGGCTATATTTAAGAGGGAGTTAGATGTGGCCCTTGTGGCTAAAGGGATCAGGGGGTATGGAGAGAAGGCAGGGATGGGATACTGAGTTGGATGATCAGCCATGATCATATCAAATGGCGGTGCAGGCTCGAAGGGCCGAATGGCCTACTCCTGCACCTATTTTCTATGTTTCTATGTTTCTATGAATGGTGTAAGATTAGCATAAGGGGAGCTGCAACAAGACTTAGGTGTCGTTGTACATCAGTCACTGAAAGTAAGGATTGGACAGGCTAGATGCAGGAAAATTTTTCCCGATGTTGGGAACATTGGGAATGACCTACTCCTGCACCTATTTTCTATTTTTCTATTTCTGAGTGATGTAGCTAGAATCAGAGTGATTCAACCAACAGAGTATTGAGATTACACCTTCCAGAGGTGCTATCTGAGACACAAGTTGTCTTTTATAGCATAATGCAAGGAAATTCCACCATGCATTCGAAATAATTGGAGGAAAGCCATAGGTGTGGGTGGTGGGGCACAGTTTTCCATGGCTTCTAAGGCATGACTTATCTTTGCGCCTTTCTTTTGAGGTGGGAAGCTAAGAAACTTTATTAAATTGTGAATGCAAGAAATCGCAGATGCTGGAAACATGAGCAAAGTGTTGGAGGAATTCAACAGGCTTGGCATCAACTGGGGAAGGAATGGACTGGCGACATTCAGTTGGGACCTACCTTCAAATTGATTGGAATACGGGAGAGAAAGCTGGAAGAGAGGTGGGGCCGGGACAAAACCTGGCAAGGATTCATGTGAGGAGTTAGAAACAAGGAACTGCAGATGCTGATCTGCAAAAACAGACACAATGCTGGAGTAACTCAGTGGGCGAGACAGTATCTCTGGAGAAAATGGATAGGAGCCGTTTCAGGTCAGGATCGTTCTTCAGACTTTTCCCGTCTGAATAAAGCTCCAGACCTGAAACGTCACCCATTCCAACATCAACCATTCTCCAGAGATGCTGGTAACTAACCTCAAACCTAATACCCCCACCCCCCATGGCCTCTCTTTCCAATGCCCCAGCAGAACACACACTCATTTTTTCCCTCCCCCTCCGTTTCCACCCTTATTCCTTCCTCTAGCTTCACAATTTGCATTTCTTCTATATTTATCTCACACTTTTTGTCTTTTCATCTCTAGCATTTGTCTAGCCATCTACCGATCGAAATCCCCCCTCACCTGTATCCACCTTTAACTCACCAAGCTTTCTCCTGCCCCTTCTCTTTTCCACCATTCTCTCCCACCCACCACAATCAGTCTGAAGAAATGTCCCGGCCCGAAACGTCACCTATCCAGAGATGCTGCCTGACCCGCTGATTTACTTCAGAACTTATTGTCTTTTTTTATATTTCTGAGGAGGGTTTGATCAGGGCGGCACAGTGGTGAAGTGGTAGAGTTGCTGCCTTACAGTGCTTGCAGCGCTGGTGACCTGGGTTTGATCCCGACTACGGCTGCTGTCTGTACGGCGTTTGTACGTACTCTCCATGACTACCTGGGTTTTCGCTGAGATCGTGGGTTTTCCTCCCACACTCCAAGGACGTATAGGTTTGTAGGTTAATTGGCTTGGTATAAGTTTATATTGTCCCATGTGTGTAGGATAGTGTTAAAACTCATCTTTACCCTCAAGCCTTTATTGATGTCCTCTGAGGGAGGGCTATATGTATTTATTTATGTATGTACTTAGTCTATGAACCACTGTTGTATAACGTTAGTACCTCCACCAATGTAAAGCACTTTGGTCAACGAGAGTTGTATTTTAAATGTGCTATAAAAATAAAAGTGACTTGACTTGACTTGACTAATGTGCGGGGATCGCTGGTCGGTGCAGACTCGGTGGGCCGAAGGGCCTGTTTCCACGATATATCTCTAAACTAAACTAAGATGGTTGGAGTATGAGACAAAGGCTGGAGATGAAAAGAAAACAAAAGGGTGTCAGTTAAGGAGAGGAGAGGAGGAGTGAAATATGAAGCTGGAGGGAGGGATGTGGGTGCAAGGGGACAGGAGTAAGGTGAAAGAGGGAGGATGTTTCCACTTGTGGGCGAGTCTAGGACTGGAGGTCACAGCCTCAGAATTAAAGGACCTTCCTTTGGGAAAGAGATGAGGAGGAATTTCTTTATTCAGAGGGTGATGAATCTGTGGGATTCTTTGCCACAGAAGGCTGTGGAGGCTAAGTCAATTGATATATTTTAAAGTCAGAGATAGATATATTTTGGTTAGTATGGGTGTCAGGGGTTATGGGGAGAAGGGAGGAGAATGTTAGGAGGGGGAGATAGATCAGCCATGATTGAATGGCGGAGTAGACTAGATGGACCGAATGGCCTAATTCTGCTACTATCACTTATGACGTCATAAGTGGGATTCAGGGTTGGGAGTTAAATGTACATAGAAGGTTAACCCTGAGTCACTGAGTCTCTCCAGCATTTTGTGCTTTTATTAAATTGCACCTCTTTCTTCAATTAATTTTTTACAGAATTTGAGATTCTGGCAGAGTAATTAAATTTGCAAGCTATTAAATCCACGTGGATTAACAAATTAGAAATCAATGGGGATGAGAGATTTGTGTCAGGCATTACTAATATGATTCAGCACATCAGGTATTTAGTTATCTGTTGTTTGGCATTTAACCATCCTTTAACATCAAGCTGTCCTACCAACTGGGTAAAGAAAGGCAAATAGCTAGAGGGTTGACTGCATATTTCCAGGCAGTATCCTCCTGGATTTTCAGCCTGTTCTATAATGACAGCCTCAACACTGCACACAGTGGGAATTCACCCTGGGATGTTGTGTCAGGATTACTAAACCACTTAGGAGCCTCAGGAAATTGAATTCCTAATAAACTAAAACACACAGGTCTCCAATTCATCTGCATTTTAGACAATGTTTTATGTAAGAAGCACAGTTACCTATTGACTTCAGGAAGTGTGCATCGCCCATCAGTATCAATGCTGCCATCGTGGAAATGGTTGAGAGCTTCATGCTCACACGTTATTGCAGTAGAATTAGACCATTCGGCCCATCAAGTAAACTGCGCCATTCAATCATGGCTGATCTCTGCCTCCTAATCCCATTTTCCTGTCTTCTCCCCATCACCCTTGACACCCTTCCTAATCAAGAATTTATGTGTCTATCTCAGCCTTAAAAATATCCACAAACCTGGCCTCCACAGCCCTCGTGGCAATGAGTTCCAGAGATTAACTACCCTCTGACCGAAGAGGTTCCTCCTCACCTCCTTTCTAAAAGTGCGCCTTTTAATTCTGAGGCCATGACCCCTGGTCCCTAGACTCTCACACCAGTGGAATTAAATATAATATAACCAATCTGTTATGGTCTAACCACATTGAAGTGACAACCAAGGGGGCACACAAATGCCTCTACCTCCTCAGGGGACTGAGGGAATTCAGAATGTCTCCAAAGACTTCTGCGTACTTGCACAGATGTGCCACAGAAGGCATATAGTTGGGTTGCATCACAGCTTGGTTTAGGATCAGCTCTTCCAAAGAGCAAGTTGTGGGTATTGCTCAGTCCATTACACAGACCAGACTCCCCATCAATGACCCTATCTACACTTCACACTTCCTCTGAAAAGCAGCCAACATAATCAAATATTCCACCCTGGTCATTCCTTCCTCTTCCCGCTCCTGTCAAGCAGAAGATATAAAAGCTTGAATGCATACGCTACCAGAACTGCTTTTGCCCCTCTGTTGTCATGCTTCTGAACGGTCCTTCAATTAGCTAGGTAAACATAAAAACATAGAAAATAGGTGCAGGAGTAGGCCATTCGGCCCTTCGAGCCTGCACCGCCATTCAATATGTTCATGGCTGATCATCCAACTCAGTATCCTGTACCTGCCTTCTCTCCATACCCCCTGATCCCTTTAGCCTCAAGGGCCACATCTAACTCCCTCTTAAATATAGCCAATGAACTGGCCTCAACTACCTTCTGTGGCAGAGAATTCCAGAGATTCACCACTCTCTGTGTGAAAAATGTTTTCCTCATCTCGGTCCTAAAAGATTTCCCCCTTATCCTTAAGCTGTGACCCCTTGTTCTGGACTTCCCCAACATCGGAAACAATCTTCCTGCATCTAGCCTGTCCAACCCCTTAAGAATGTTGTAAGTTTCTATAAGATCCCCCTCAATCTTCTAAATTCTAGCGAGTACAAACCGAGTCTATCCAGTCTTTCTTCATATGAATGTCCTGACATCCCAGGAATCAGTCTGGTGAACCTTCTCTGTACTCCCTCTATGGCAAGAATGTCTTCCTCAGATTAGGAGACCAAAACTGTACGCAATACTCCAGGTGTGGTCTCACCAAGACCCTGTACAACTGCAGTAGAATCTCCCTGCTCCTATACTCAAATCCTTTTGCTATGAATGCTAACATACCATTCGCCTTCTTCACTGCCTGCGAATGGTATGTGGATTAAGTGGATAACCTCACATGTATCCACATTATACTGCATCTGCCATGCATTTGCCCACTCACCCAGCCTATCCAAGTCACCTTGCAGCCTCCTAGCATCCTCCACACAGCTAACACTGCCCCCCAGCTTCGTGTCATCCGCAAACTTGGAGATGTTGCATTCAATTCCCTCGTCCAAATCATTAATATATCGTAAATAGCTGGGGTCCCAGCACTGAGCCTTGCGGTACCACACTAGTCACTGCCTGCCATTGTGAAAAGGACCCGTTTACTCCTACTCTTTGCTTCCTGTCTGCCAGCCAGTTCTCTATCCACATCAATACTGAACCCCCAATACCGTGTGCTTTAAGTTTGTATACTAATCTCTTATGTGGGACCTTGTCGAAAGCCTTCTGAAAGTCCAGATATAACACATCCACTGGTTCTCCCTTATCCACTCTACTAGTTACATCCTCGAAAAATTCTATAAGATTCGTCAGACATGATTTACCTTTCATAAATCCATGCTGACTTTGTCCAATGATTTCACCACTTTCCAAATGTGCTGCTATCCCATCTTTAATAACTGATTCGAGCAGTTTCCCCACTACCGACGTTAGACTAACTGGTCTGTAATTCCCCATTTTCTCTCTCCCTCCCTTTTTAAAAAGTGGGGTTACATTAGCTACCCTCCAATCCTCAGGAACTACTCCAGAATCTAAAGAGTTTTGAAAAATTATCACTATGCATCCACTATTTCTGGGGCTACTTCCTTAAGTACTCTGGGATGCAGCCTATCTGGCCCTGGGGATTTATCGGCCTTTAATCCATTCAATTTACCTAACACCACTTCCCGGCTAACCTGGATTTCACTCAGTTCCTCCATCTCATTTGACCCCCGGTCCCTTGCTATTTCCGGCAGATTATTTATGTCTTCCTTAGTGAAGACAGAACCAAAGTAGTTATTCAATTGGTCTGCCACATCCATGTTCCCCATGATCAATTCACCTGTTTCTGACTGCAAGGGACCTACATTTGTTTTAACTAATCTTTTTCTCTTCACATATCTATAAAAGCGTTTGCAGTCAGTTTTTTATGTTCCCTGCCGGTTTTCTTTCATAATCTATTTTCCCTTTCCTAATTAAGCCCTTTGTCCTCCTCTGCTGGACTCTGAATTTCTCCCAGTCCTCTGGTAGGTTGCATTTTCTGGCTAATTTGTACGCTTCATCTTTTGTTTTGGTACTATCCCTGATTTCCCTTGTTATCCAGTGATGCACTACCTTCCCTGATTTATTTTTTTGCCAAACTGGGATGAACAATTGTTGTAGTTCATCCATGCAGTCTTTAAATGCCTTCCATTGCATATCCACCGTCAACCCATTAAGAATCAATTGCCAGTCTATCTTGGCCAATTCATGTCTCATACCCTCAAAGTTACCTTTCTTTAAGTTCAGGACCCTTGTTTCTGACTTAACAATGTCACTCTCCATCCTAATGGAGAACTCAACCATATTATGGTCACTCTTGCCCATCAACTATCACCCACACACGTTTATTTTATTTTATTGTAACGTGTACCGAGGTACAGTGAATAACTTTTGTTGCATGCTAACCAATCAGTGGGAAGGCAATATATGATTACAATTGAGCCATTTACAGTGTATAGATATATGATAAGGGAATGACATTTAGTGCAAGGTAAAGCCAGTAAAGTCCGATCAAAGATAGTCCGAGGGTTTCCAAATGAGGTAGATAGTTGTTCAGAACTCCGCGGGTTTGCGGAGCGGAGAGGCGGCGTGCGTAGAGGCGGCAAGGCGGCAGTGAGGAGAGCGGACGCCGACTTTGTCATCGGGAGCCTGGGAGCGCCAAACCGGCGCGGCCTTGGTCGGCTTCGGCAGCCGCGGGCTCCAACCAAGAAGCGGCCGTTCCAAGTGGCCAAGCCGTCGAAAGGACTCTCCCGACGCGGGGCAAGACCACCCGGTGAGAACGGCCAGGGACATCGGGCCTCCGTACAGGCAATTGCGGTGGCCCCAATAGGCCTGACTTTGGGGTGAACATGGGGTGGGGACTGGACATTGTGCCTTCCTCCACAGTGCTATCCACTGTGGGGGGATGATTTTTTTTTTGTCTAACTGTAGTCTTGTAGGTCTGTGTCCAAGATGGCTGCCGTGAAGGGAGAGTGGACGCTGGCACGAATTGGTTGCCGCTGCTCTCTCTTCACACTGTGTTTTTGATTTTCTGTTTTTGGATTGAATTCTGTTTTTAATTTGTGTCATTGTGATGTCTTTAATTACTTGTTTTACTCCGATTATATGTTTTTATTCCGATTACTATGTAAGGTGTCCTTGAGATTTTGTATGAAAGGCGCCCATTAAATATAAAATTTATTATTATTAGAACTGCTCTCTGGTTGTGGTAGGTTGATTCAGTTGTCTGATAACAGCTGCAAAGAAACTACCCCTGATTCTCGAGGTGTGCGTTTTCACACTTATGTACCTTTTGCCCGATGGGAGAGGGGAGAAGAGGGAGTGGCCAGGGTGCGACTCATCCTTGATTATGCTGCTGGCCTTGCCGAGGCAGCGTGAGGTATAAATGGAGTCAATAGAAGGGAGGTTGGATTGTGTGATGGTCTGGGCTGCGTCCACAATTCTCTGCAATTTCATGCAGTCTTGGATGGAGCTGTTCCCAAACCAAGGCTGTGATGGATCCTGATAAAATGCTTTCTATGGTGCATCTGTAGAAGTTGGTGAGAGTTGTTGGGGGCATGCCAAACTTCCTAAGCCTTCTAAGGAAGTAGAAGTGTTGGTGTGCTTTAATATGGGTGGTCCAGGAAGTGGTGATACAATGCAAACTGGGGTATGTGTACCGCTTCACTTCCTGAAGTCAATCACTATCTGCTTTGTCTTGCTGACTTGTTCAATATTGCGCACTCGGGCCAATTTACTGAAGCCATTTAGCCTACAAATCTACACGTCTTTGAAGTGTGGGAGGAAACTGAAGCACCTGGAGAAAACCCAAGTGATCACAGGAAGAATGTGCAAACTCCGCACAGACAGCACCCATGTCAGGATCGAACCTGGGTCTCTCGCACTGTAAGGCAGCAACTCTATCACTGCGGCACTGTGCCGCCCTTTATTAAAAGACAGAGATTGATGATTTTGTGCTTTTGTCAATGTGCTTTGGTTGAAAAATGTCAGCCTTGGTCAATTCTTGAGCCTCAGCATTAATATGGGTCTATATCATAAAAACCCATTGTTACTTTAAAATGGTCACTGCATTATAAATTAATGTAAACTTCAATTACTAAAAACTAATTTAATAGTTCTGACAGGCTAACAATAAATGAACACAATGGTTTTGGCCTCTTGTCCCTCTGCTTGCAAAAGGAAAATCTTCAAGAATTTTCAAACGAAACCACTGAACTTCCAGAAAATTGCTTCAGGCTGGCCTTAAACCTGGCAGTTTGTGCTGTCAGAACCTGGCATAGTCTGAAGAACGGTCTTGACCTGAAACGTCACCTATTCCTTTTCTCCAGTATGTCTGACCTGCTGAGCTACTCCAGCTTTTTGTTTCAATCTTTCGTTTAAACCAGCATCTGCAGTTCCTTCCTACACACGGCGAATTTACTGTTAGGTTGATAGACGAGATAGAGACAATGTGGGAGACACAACAACATCTTGCGAGGGATATCAAGAGGCTAATGCCGTGTGGATTTTGGTACAGTGGGTTCAGGGAGAGTGTGGAGCAGAACCATGGACTTGGCAAAGATTATGGGATACAGTGGTCATACGCGATTAGGGTCAGCATAGGACAGGTGGCCCAAGGCTCTGGTGTTATAGCAGGAGAATGGAGCACCCTAGGTTTAAGGAATTTGTGGGAAATAGAGACTCCCTAGCTTTAGGAACAGAGGAGAAGCCAGAGCATCCTGCTGGATGTATGGGTAGTGCAGGCCGGGTGTGTTGGGTGCCAATATCCCAGCATGCTGTTGGAGTCCCCACCAAGTGGGCCTCTAACTTATTAATTATCTCACATGTGGTCCAGAAGATTTAAATGTGTAGAGCATCTCCGACACATCTGCTCCCAAAATCAGGCTTTCCACTCTAGGACATTCAATATCTCCACTTCCTTTAGTAAATGTGGTTTCCCCCTTTGCTGTTGTAGATGGATCCCTCACCCATGACTTCTCTATGTCACATAATTCTGCTCTCCCCCTTTCACGACAGATTGAACAATAGCTCAATAGAGATTTATTTCTCACAGTGAAATTCATTTTGCATTTATCACACATGTGGGAGCCGCCATTTTTGGCGCCATTATTCAAAGTTCCCAGTCCGGTTGGCCCGCGGGCTCGATGTACTGGAGCGGTTACATTGAACCAACGTCCCTCTCCTATCCTCGCCCGGCCATCTTTGTGTCACGGGGGCGCCTTCTGCAGCCTACCTGAAGGCGCTGGAGGCATTACCCCGGTTCACCCCCCTTGCTCCTCATGTCCGACTCCTCCTGGATGGTTACGCCATCCAAGGAGTCCTTGGATGGGTTCCTGGTCCCACCAACCAATGAGCCTTTCAGCGGGTTCCTGGTCCTTTCGACCGCTGAGCCTTCAAGCAGACTTCAGGGGGGGTCCCCAGTCCCGCCGACCGATGAACCGTCAAGCGGGCTCCAAAGGGCCTTCGGATGGGTTCCCAGTCCCGTCGACTACTGAGCAGGGATAGACACAAAATGCTGGAGTAACTCAGCGGGACAGGCAGCACCTCTGAAGAGAAGGAAGGGGTGACGTGTTGGGTCGAGACCCTTCTTGAGCAAGGATAGTGTTCTTCTGGTTCCTTATATTTCTCCCCACCAGTCGCCGCATCCAACACATAATTCTCTGACATTTCCGACACATTTACAATGTGAGCTCACCGTAGCTGACAAAACACCTCTGAATGTCCAAACACCTCTGCTGGTTCCAAATGATTCCTAAGCGTATTGAATAAACCTCTGAGGACAAGGAACTCGTACCGAAAATTTCAATCAGTCTGAAGAAGGGTCTCGATTCGAAACATTGCCGGTTCATGTCCTGCAGAGATGCTGCCTTCAGTTGAAGCAAATGAGAACAGGTAATCTGCTTTGAATTAATTGCTGCCACTACCACATAGTTTTATCATCCCTGAATAATCCCTACCATTTAGAAAATCGATCATCCACTCTGTGTTTTGTTTCCCCAGTGTGGAGCAGTGCACACAGTGAGCACTTCTACTTATTGCATGTGGTGTGCACAGCCTAAAGTTGTAGGACAACTCGTTCTATTTGATCTTATTTAATTGTGCATGCCAGGCTGATTGCATTAATTGAAACAGGGCGGACCACGTGAAGGTTGCAATCTTCCACCCCACAGTGAGCACTGAATGTAGTGCAGTGGATCAGAAGAAGTGCAAATGTAGTGCTGTGTCCATTGTCAGGTGCAGAGCCGGGTCAAAAACATAAAGTCCTGGGGGATTTCAGGAAAACTGCTTCAATCCTTGACAGACTGCTTCAATCCTTGACAATCCTTCTGCTGATAGATTCTGCCTTCTCAAGTTGGCGGCAAGCAAAACATTTCACTGTGACTTGTCACAGGTGACAATAAAGTATTCCATTTTGGCGAGTCGAGACAGTCGGGTAAAACAGAGTTCTTTATTTTTAAACGAAAATAAAGCAATTACCCGAGTTGATATTAAACAGCCAAAATTAACGAAGCTCACTCGAAGCGCTTGGAGCTCGAATGAATGGTTTGCCAAAACCAGCAAAAATGCTCCGGTGTTCACGTAACCGCGCAGGCCAATAGCGAGGGTTTCATATTACCCAGTCCACCACTAGGTGACCCCCCCCAGAACCCGAGGTACGGAACCGAGTGGGAGTCTGGACACGGCGACCTCAACACATGGTAACAACGGATGGGGCAGGCGATACAGGTGCGTCTGGCAGAACAGAGCCAGGGGACAGTACCAGAGCAACAGGTGAGAGGGGAACAGGCACGACAGGTGTGACCGGACCGGCCGGCAGATGCCCCCTACGCCGGGGCTGCACCACCACCACCACCGGGCTGTCGACATTCAGGTGGGCCGGCTTAAGTCAAGGTATGGAGACGATCTCCTCTCTGCCCCCGACGTCCACCAGGAAAGTCGCGACGCCGGGGCGCAACACCCGGAATGGACCCTAGTAGATTTGCTGCAGTGGGGACCGATGCGAATCCCTGCGGAGAAACACAATAGGATTGTGGACTTTGGAAGGGGTAGGATGGGGACCCACAGTCCCGTTTATATCAACGGGTCGATGGTGGAAAGGGTCAAGAGCTACAAATTCCTGGGCATGCATATCTTTGAAGATCTTTCCTGGTCCGAGAACACTGATGCAATTATAAAGAAAGCACATCAGCGCCTCTACTTCCTGAGAAGATTACGGAGAGTCGGTTTGTCAAGGAGGACTCTCTCTAACTTCTACAGGTGCACAGTAGAGAGCATGCTGACCGGTTGCATCGTGGCTTGGTTCGGCAACTTGTGCGCCCAGGAGCGGAAAAGACTACAAAAAGTAGTAAACACTGCCCAGTCCATCATCGGCTCTGACCTTCCCTCCATCGAGGGGATTTATCGCAGTAGCTGCCTCAAAAAGGCTGGCCGCATCATCAAAGACCCACACCATCCTGGCCACACACTCATCTCCCTGCTACCTTCAGGTAGAAGGTACAGGAGCCTGAAGACTGCAACGACCAGGTTCAGGAATAGCTACTTCCCCACAGCCATCAGGCTATTAAACTCGGCTCGGACAAAACTGAACATTTATAGCCCATTATCTGTTTATTTGCACTTTATCAGTTTATTTATTCATGTGTGTATATATTTATATAACGGTATATGGACACACTGATCTGTTCTGTATTCATGCCTACTATGTTCTGTTGTGCTTAAGCAAAGCAAGAATTTCATTGTCCTATCAGGGAAATATGACAATAAACTCTTTTGACTTGACTTGCCATCGCTACAGCCAAGGAGAAGGGCAGTACGTGCAACTGGACACAACCGCGTACAGGTTCCTCTCAGTTATAGAGTCATAGATTCATAGAGTGATTCAGTGTGGAAACTCTTTGGCCCAACTTACCCACACCGGCCACCATGTCCCAGCCACACTAGTCCTACCTGCCTGCTTTTGGTCCATATCCCTCCAAACCTGTCCGATCCATGTATCTGTCTCACTGTTTCTTAAACGTTGGGGTAATCCCTGCCACAACTGTCTCGTCTGGCAGCTTGTTCCATGCACTCACCACTCTTTGTGTGAAAAGTTACCCCTCGGATTCCTATTAAATCTTTTCCCCTTCACGTTATATCTATGTCCTCTGGTCTTCGATTCACCTACTCTGGCCAAGAGACTCTGTGCATCTACCCGATCTATTCCTCGTGATTTTAAACACCTCAATAAGATCCCCCCTCATCTTCCTGCTCTTCAAAGGATAGAGTCCCAACCTCTCCCTATAGCTCAGACCCTGTAGCCCTGGCAACATCCTCGTACAGTAAAACCTGACCTGGAAATGTACAGAAGATCTTTCATTGTTGTTGGGTCTAAAACAGTTATCTGGCTCACTGGATAATAAGAAGCCAATAATGTCTGAGAAAGTAAAAAGCTATTCCACTCACTGGTCATGGATGTGAAACATTAACTCCGCTACACAGGTACTGTCAGACATGCTGAATTTTTCTTGCCATTTCAGTTTCTAAAATAAGATATAATGTTTCAATCAGCAGATTAGCCCTTCAGTTGCAAAACAGTCTTGGCCGAGCTACGGATTTGAAACACTCACACACCAATTTTAAAAGCATCCATTAAATCATAACACGATATTAAGAAACAGTATATAATTTACGGAGGTAACAAAATGCCTATAAATCTCGCAGTCATTGCCTGCAGTTTTACTCGCAGAATAATAAATTGAATTCCTGATAGATCCTTTACATTCATTAATCAGAGCATTGCCAGGCCGCCAGGCCATTATTTTATACCCTGTGACAGTGGTGAAAGCCATGAAATTAATGCAGCAATTTTTTGGATACCATTAATTGAAGTAAAAGTGCACCTTCCCATAGCTAACAATTCTACAATCTCCTTGAACTTCGCCCCCTTTGATGTCTCGTTTTCACACCTTACCCTTCCGCATCTATATATCTCCCTCTCCCCTGACTCTCAGTCTGATGGAGGGTCTCGACCGTAAACGTTACCCATTCCTTCTCTCCAGAAATGCTACCAGTATCACTGAGTTATGAGCCTGTCCCACTTGGGCGATCTAATCCAAGAGTTTAGAAGACCCTAGACGAGTTGAAAAAAATGCCAAAGTAATAGACCTCCTACGACCTCCTACGACCATGTCTACGACCTCCTACGACCCCCCTCGACCTCAGTCTTCCACACCTAAGACCAACTACGACTAGCTACGAGTGAAAAATGATCACATGATAAAATGATGTCATGTTTGCATTTTCTTTCTCGGGCCAGTTACCGACCTATGACTACCTATGACTACCTACGACTACCTGAGACTAACATCACGGCCTACTACGACCTACCTACGAGTAAAAAGTATCAATTTTTTCCATGCCGACCTTTTTTTCCTCGTGGACATTTTTTATCATGCTGTAAAAAACGCCGCAACCTACTTGAGGCCATGAGTCCGCGGAGACCACTCATGAGCATGAGGAAGAGTTACGAAGACCTCCTACGACCTCGTGGCGACCATGCTGCGAGTTTGAGTCAAGGGCAAACTCGAAAGAGTTTGCCAATTAGGTCATGAAAGTGGGACAGGGGCTTTACTCCAGCATTTTGTGTCTATCTAAAAGTGCAAAAGCTCTCTCTGAGAGAGCAACTGCACCTCCCAAACACTTCCCAATAAGGAGGACAATGGTGGTAGGTGGAGGGGAATGCTGCCACCAGCAGAGTCTTCTCCAAGGTACACACCATCCTGACTTAGAAATATATTGTTGGTTCTTCATCATAGATTTAAGGAGTTATACAGCACAGAATCAGGCCATTCAACTCATCTATACTGACCAAGGTGGCTATCTAGATTACTTCTATTTACCTGCATTTGTCCCATATCTCTTTCAAACATTTTTACCCAAAACATGTCCAAATACGTTTTAAATGTTGTAAGTATAATAACCATATATAACCATATAACAATTACAGCACGGAAACAGGCCATCTCGACCCTTCTAGTCCGTGCCGAACACGTATTCTCCCCTAGTCCCATATACCTGCGCTCAGACCATAACCCTCCATTCCTTTCCCGTCCATATAACTATCCAATTTATTTTTAAATGATAAAAATGAACCTGCCTCCACCACCTTCACTGGAAGCTCATTCCACACAGCCACCACTCTCTGAGTAAAGAAGTTCCCCCTCATGTTACCCCTAAACTTCTGTCCCTTAATTCTCAAGTCATGTCCCCTTGTTGAATCTTCCCTACTCTCAGTGGGAAAAGCTTATCCACGTCAACTCTGTCTATCTCTCTCATCATTTTAAAGACCTCTATCAAGTCCCCCCTTAACCTTCTGCGCTCCAAAGAATAAAGACCTTACTTGTTCAACCTTTCTCTGTAACTTAGTTGCTGAAACCTAGGCAACATTCTAGTAAATCTCCTCTGTACTCTCTCTATTTTGTTGACATCCTTCCTATAATTAGGCGACCAAAATTGTACACCATACTCCAGAATTGGCCTCACCTAATGTGCCAGCTTCAATCAGATCTTGCAGCTCGTTCCACATACGCAACAACCTTTGTGTGGAAAAAAACCTGCTTTTAAGATCCATTTCATTTTTTCACCTCCCACTATCCATTCCCCTCACTTGGCGGCATGTTGGCGCAGTGGTAGAGTTGCTGTCTTACAGCACTTGCAGCGCCGGAGACTCGGGTTCGATCCTGACTACGGGCGCTGTCTGTACAGAGTTTGTACATTCTCCCCATGACAGCGTGGGTTTTCTTCAAGATCTTCGGTTTTCGCCCACACTCCAAAGACGTACAGGTTTGTAGGTTAATTGGATTGGTAAGTTGTCCCTGGGGGTACTGTTAATGTGCAGGGATCACTGGTCGGTGCAGACACAGTGGATCTAAGGGCCTGTTTCCACGCTGTATCTCAAAACTAAAAAAAAATTTAAATCTATGTTCTTGAGTTTTAGACTTCCCCATCCATCCTAGGAAAAAGACTGTGACTATCAACCCTCTCTATGCCTCTCATAATTTTATAAATCTTTCCAAGTCATACCTCAGCTTCCTCCGTTTCAGGTTTAACAGTTTCTGCCTGTATGATCTCGCCTTATTATTTCAATGGTCCAATTAGGCTTATTTCCCAGTTCTCTTCAATTAATTAAAAAATGTTGCTTTCAAAGAGATAACCTTTTGTCTTTTGAGCATTAATCTTAAATCTGTCAAACAAACATGCTCCCTTCTGCATCGCCTCACATCTATCTCCCAGCAGGGTCTTTTGCCGGTGCCAGAGAAGCGGCGACTTATCTACATGATCGCAAGGTGGCTTAGTGATGCAGTGGGAAATTATCTGCCTTACAGCCTCAGAGACCCGGATTTGATCCTGACTACGGGTGCTGTCTGTACGGAGTTTGCACGTTCTCCCCATGGGTTTACTCCAAGATCTTCGGTTTCCTCCCACACTTCAAAGACGTACAGGTTTGCGAGTTACTTGACTTGCTATGAATGTAAAATGGTCCCCAGTGTGTGTAGGGTCATGTTACTATGTGGGGATCGCTGGTCGGCGCGGACCTGGTGGGCGAAGGGCCTGTTTCCACGCTGTATATCTAAACTAATGTAAACCTCACATCTCCCAGCAGGGTATTTTCCAGAAGAAGCACCAACTTATCTACTCTTATCACATTCCTAACATGTGAAGATCTCCACTACATTCCACCACTCCCTCCAGAACCTTGGTAGATCTGACAAGAACAATCAAGCTTTTCCAATTACTCCGACCCATCCACGTTATTGCTGTTCCATAAAGGGCCATCCCACTACGGATACCTAATTTGCAAGTTTAGAAGAGTTTGCTCTCGACTCAAACTCACAGCATGGTCGACATGTGGTCCTAGGAGGTCCTAGGAGGTCACTGTAACTCTCCTTCATGCTCGAGGGAAGTTCCCGCATACTCGCGGTATCGGTTTGGTCGAGGAAAATCTTTCAGCATGCTGAAACATTTTCCGTGGTTTTTCATGGTTGTTTTGAACTCGTAGTGCAGTAGAGTGGGGTAGCTATGTAGTTATAGGCAGTCGAGGTAGCCGTAGGCAATCTCCTTTGCTGACCGGGCATTTTAATTGGCTCATTGGAGTTTTCAGAACCAAGGAAAACCGACCGGTAATGTTAAATGCCCGCTAAACTTTATTAAAAGTTGTCTGGCTTCTTAAAAGTGTCTCCACTCCTTCTCCCCCACTTCACCCCCCTTCTCTCCCCTTCTCTCCCCTTCTCTCCCCTTCTCTCCCCTTCTCTCCCCTTCTCTCCCCTTCTCTCCCCTTCTCTCCCCTTCTCTCCCCTTCTCTCCCCTTTTCTCCCCTTTTCTCCCCTTTTCTCCCCTTTTCTCCCCTTTTCTCCCCTTCCCGTCCCCTTCCCTCCCCTTCCCTCCCCTTCCCTCCCCTTCCCTCCCCTTCTCTCCCCCCTTCTCCCCCCTTCTCCCCCCTTCTCTCCCCCGCCCCCCCTCTGCGTTCTCTGAAGGACTTACTGTACATTGTGCTAGCCGTCTTTTACCTTCCTGTTCATCGCGGATGTAAATTTCAGACAGCGCTCCCCCGCATTCCCTGGCCCCCGCCTTTGCGGTGTGTGTGTGTGTGTGTGTGTGTGTGTGTGTGTGTGTGTGTGTGTGTGTGTGTGTGTGTGTGTGTGTGTGTGTGTGTGTGTGTGCAGACGGTCGATTCGGCTCGTGGTTTCATCGCTGATGGTTGATCCAGTTTGAGGTTTTTCAGGCGAGTACCATCGAGCTTGAAGGTCGAAGATAGTTGCTGAAAAGTCGCGTTAGTGGGACAGGCCCTCTATTCAAATAAAAATTATTTTGTAACAGAATGATAACAAATCCTCGATGAACATCTCTGAATTATTGCAACATTTTACATGCTCAAGAAAGAGTGGACTCATAAGGTCATAAGTGATAGGAGCAGAATTAGGCCATTCAGCCCATCAAGTTTACTCCGCCATGCAATCATGACTGATCTATCTCTCCCTCCTAACCCCATTCTCCTGCCTTCTCCCCATAACCCTTGACACCTGTACTAATCAAGAATCTATCTATCTCTGCCTTATAAATATCCATTGATGGCCTCCACAGTCTTGTGTGACAAAGAATTCCACAGATTCACCACCCTCTGACTAAAGAAGTTCATCCTTATCCCCTTCCTAAAGGAACGTCCTTTAATTCTGAGGCTATGAGCTCAAGTCGTAGACTTTCCCACTGGTCGAAACGTCCTCTCCACATCTTCACTGTTCGGTAAGTTTCAATGAGGTACCCCTTCATCCTTCTAAACTCCAGCGAGTACAGGCCCAGTGCCGTCAAACGCTCATCATATGTTAACCCACGCATTCCTAGGATCATTCTTGTAAACGTCCTCTGGACCCTTTCCAGAGCCAGCACACCCTTCTTCAGATATGGGGCCTACAATTGCTCACAGTGCGGCCTGACCAGCGCCTTTTGGAGCCTCAGCATTACATCCCTGTTTTTGTATTCTGGCCCTCAGGAAATAAATGCGCTTGCCTCCCATTGCCTTCCAATGGTTGAAACTGTAAAGTCCCTTAAGAGCTCATTTGACAACACTGCTCAGTGATTGTTAACTGAAGCAACTCCCCTACAGCTGCTTTGATTCAGACAGTCCCAGTTGAAAAAGCTCAATGACTGAGGTTACTGAGTGCCCAGTGAGGTTACTTCAGTAGCTTTGAACTGCTCAGTAACCAGCATCAATTAAGTGGGCACAGTTACAGCAGCTATTGCCATTAGCTGCATGTTTAGATCCACTGGAGAGCTTGACAGCATCCTTAAGCCAGTTTGTTAGGTGAAGGGATTTCTATAAAATTAGGCAATAACACACCCTTTTGATTTATCCCATTACAGAGGGAACAAAACACAAAAACGAAAGAACAGAGTGATAGCAGAAAACCACTGGCCACATAAGCCTCACCCATTACTTAATATGTTCGTGGCTAGACACAAAATGTTGGAGTAACTCAGCGGGATAGGCAGCATCTCTGGAGAAAATGAATGGGTGATGACTTGGGTCGAGACCCTTCTTCAGACCCGAAACGTCACCCATTCCTTTTCGCCAGGGATGCTGCTTGTCCCGCTGAGTTACTCCAGCATTTTGTGCCTATCTTCTGTTTAAACCAGCATCAGCAGTTCCTTCCTACACATATGATCTATAATGGCCTCTACTCATCTTCTCTGCATCCCTCTACTATGGACTAAATATTTATTCACAACCACTTCAAATGATCCAGTTTCCACCACATTCCGGGGCACGGAATTTCAGAGATTTATTACTACCTGAAAGGAGAAATTTCTATGTAATTCAGTTTTAAATTATCGCTTTTTTTTAGTTATGTCCCCTTGTTCGAGATTCCCTCACCAGTGAAAATATCCCAACATCTCCCTTGTCAAGCTCCCTTAGGATCTTATATGTTTGAATAAGGTCACCCCTCTTTCTTCCCACCCCAAGGAGTTCGGGCCTACAATACATTGTCTCTGGGAAAGACAACTTTCTCATCCCAGGAATTAGCCTGCTGAATCTCCTTTGCAAAAAATGTCTAAATAAAGGGTATCGACCCAAATCATTCAGTGTCCATTATCCTCCATAGGTGTTGAATGACTCCCTGTGTTCTTCCAGCTGCTGTCCTTTTTTACTAGAGATTCTGACATGGAGTCATGGAGTCATAGAGTCATATCCTGTTTCCAATATGCCCTTACCTTTTTTTCTGTCACCAACAAATATGGAAACCATATCCACTGCTCCTTCCTCCAAGTCATTGATGTAAATAATGAATAAATCCAAGCCGAGGATGATTTCAGCGGTACAGATGGTAGTGCTGCTGCCTAACAGCGCCACAGTCCCAGGTTTGATCCTGACCACGGGTGCTGTCTGTGTGGAGCTTGTTCGTTCTTTTCCATGTCCACATGGGTTTCCTCCGAGTGCTCCAGTTTCATCCCACACCCCAGAGACTTGTGGGCTTGTAGGTTAATTGGCTTCTGTAAATTTGCCCCATATGTGTCGGGATGGATGTGAAAGTGGGATAACAGGGAACTGGTACAAATGGGCGATCAATGATTGGTGTGGACTCGGCAGGCCGAAGGATCAGTTTCCATGCTGCTCTAACCCTGATCTCAGCAGTACTCCACTAGTTCCATCTTTCCAATCTGAAAATGACCCATTTAGTTCATCAATGTTTCCTTTGTGACAGCCAGTCTTCAATCCTTTTTTAACACTCTTCCTCCAATGCCATGCACTTTTGATTTATGCACAAGTCTCTTGTGTGGCACCTTGGCAAATGCCACTCTGGAAATGTAAATACACTACAGCTACACATTCCCCTCTTATCAACAATTCCTATTACATCCTCAAAGGATTGGGTGGGAAGGAACTGCAGATGCTGGCCTACACCAAAGATAGACACAAAATGCTGGAGTAACTCAGCGAGACAGGCAACATCGCTGGGGAGAAGGAATGTGTGATGTTTCAGGTTGAGACCTTTCTTCCGACTCAAAGAATTGGAGAAGATTTGTCAAACATGATTAACATCTCACAAAACCACATGGACTAGGCTTTTGATTATATTCAGCCTAAGTAATGATTATTATTTGTCTTTGATTATTGAATCCAGCATATTGCCAATGTTAAACTAAATGGCCTGTAGGTTCCTTCTCTCTGTTTTTGAACAAGGGAGTCACAAAGGCTGTTTCCAAATCTTTTAGTACCTTGCTGATGTTACACAAGTTATGAACAATTTTACCCAATGGATCGACCGAATGGATCCGCTATCTCTGCAGCCACCTGTCAAAAATAAATTGCAAAACTTCAAGAAGACAACAAGCGATAGGAATAGGTAGCATGCCTAAAACACTCTTCATGTGTTATAATAATTCTGTGCTTAAAAGCAGGTTGAAACTGAGCATGTGTAACTGACACTGCAGTTTACTGCCAGATTCTGATCTCTGTTGTCAAAGGACAAATGGCAATCGTAAAACAATAAAATAAGGTCGAAAGGGCAACAAAACATTTGCTTATGGGGCGGAATTGGGCTGCATTTTCACTGCAGTGTCTTTCAGAGGTGCATGATTTATATCTGTTATAAGACCATTTTGAAGAAGGACAAGTGCTAAAGTGCCTGCTACAGTAAACAACACATCAAAGGAAAATTCTGGATGTAAGTAGATGAATCTTTGTTTGTTGAGCAATCTTCTAGATCGCTCCCAGTGATCACTGTATTTGGCCCTCTTAAATAAAGTCTTGATTGTCTAACCTGATCTTTATGTTGTGTTTCAAAGTTTTCTTTAACACCTATCATGCAGTCTATCGGGCCAGTTAGTTCAACTTGTCCAACTTTAAATTACTTCTCTCCCCTCATCCATGAGTGTCTCCAATACTTTATCCCCTGTAATATAGAATTTTGCAAGTTTACCAAGTCACCTAAACTTGACCAGAAGGTGAAGGGTGCAGTCAGCGGCTGTGAACAATTCATGAACTCATCTCTCGTACTCTTGAAAAGCACTTAAAGGTCCTGTGATCGGAATCGGCCTGTGGCAGTAGAAGGGACAGCAAGGGAAGGAGTCGGTGACATTAAACTGGGACAGGCTGACCTTTATTTCTTCAGTCCAGTTGTGCCTGGACATTTGGCCATGAAGAGAGAAATATAAGAATTGCACATCTACTTTGGCCTAGATCGAACATTTCAGAGACTTGGAAGTTGCAAAATGGTGCCAGAGCATGGTGACCCCGCATGCAGTTCCAGAAGAGGATTGTTCTATTGTTCTCATCTATGGTCTGATTTAATGGATAGCATGCACAACAATCAATTGACTGCGCACATATCTCTGTAACAACTTATCAGGAAGGCTGGCTCCATCCAGGGGGTGGAATTGAATATGCTGGAGATGGTCTTGGAGGGGAGGAAGCTCCTTAAACTGCGGAGCATCTTCTAGAGTTCAGAAGGATGAGGGGGTCCTCATTGAAACATCGAATAGAGAAAGGCCTGGTAAGAGTGGATGTGGAAAGGATATTTCCACCAGTGGGAGAGTCTAGGACCAGAGGCCATAGGCTCAGAATAAAAGGACATACCATCAGAATAGAGATGAGGAAGAACTTTGTTAGTCAGAGAGTGGTGAATTTGTGGAATTCATTGCCACAGATGGCTGTGGAGGCCATCAATATGTGTTTTTAGGATGGGGATTGACAGATTTTAGATTAGTGTGGGTGTCAAGGGTTATATGGCGAAGGCAGGGAAAGATAGATCAGCCATAATTAATTGGTGGAGTAGACTTGATGGATTGAATGGCCTCATTCTGCTCCTAGAACTTATGAAGATCAATCGTGCAGTCGAGGGATGGTCTTGGGGATTTGTTGATCATTCAGCAACAACAAATAAATAAAATGTTGGGTCTACTTCATAATAAGATACAAGTTTGAGAAAAATCAGTTTCATTTTGGGTTGCAACGAAAACAAAGCATTCTAATATCAATGACTTCAAGGTTCCACACAGTAGGCTGCTCTGGAAGGTTAGATCACATGGGATCAAGGAGAGATGGTTGACAGGATAGAGAATTAGGTTAATGGAAAGATGCAGAGGGTGATGGTGGAGGGTTGTTTATCAGACTGGAGACCTGTGACTAGTGGTGTGCCTCAAGGGTCGGTGCTGAGCCCATTGGCGTTTGTGATTTATATCAAAGATTTGGATAAGGACATGCAAGGCATGATTAGTAAGTTAGCAGATTGAACACTAAAGTGCATGGTATTGTAAATAGTGAAAATGGTTATTAAAGGTCACAGCAGGATCTTGATCAGTTGGGCAAGTGAACTGAGGAATGGACTTTTAAGCAGATAAATGTGAGTTGTTGAATGTTGGATAGTCTAACTAGGGCAGGACCATCACAGTTTGTGGCAAGGCTCTGGGAAATGTTGTAGAACAGATGATCTCGGAGTACAGGAACATAGTGGCGTCACAGGTAGGTAAGGTGGTCAAGAAAGCTTTCAACTCATTGGCCTTCGTTCGTTAGGGTTTTGAGTTTAGAGGTCGGGATGTTATGTTACAGCTGTACAAGGCACAGGTGAGGCCACAGTTGGAGTATTATGTTCAGTTTTGCAGCATGTTGGTCGGCATGAGCACATTGGGCCGAAGGGCCAGTTTCCATGCTGTATGAATCTGTGACTCTATAGGATCAATTTTCTTAACCTGTTCAAATGTAAAGTACAATCAGCAATCAGTTTGAAATTAAAAGGACAGCTTTGCAAACAAACGGTGTTGTGTACAGAGTGCAGTCTCCTGGCCCACTGCACAAGGTTGTTTGAGTGATATGTTTTGTAAATTAACATGGCCATTCTCATCGGCATCAGCCAAACATAACACAATGGGACATATTTAATTGGCCTTAAAACAAGCCAGCCGACAACTGCAGTAAAGTTATTTTCCACCAATATGATCAAGGAAGCTTCCAGACTAGATTTATTTTGTCAATTAGCACATCACACACAAAGGACAAAGGACAAAGGACATTTATTGTCACATACACCATTTCTGCTGTAGTGAAATTTGAGTTGCCATTTGCAGCACACCAATAAAAACAAGACACCACATTAAAGAAGAATTTAACATAAAACATAAAAACATCCCCCCACAATGGTTCCCCCTGTAAGGGGAGGCAACAAAGTCCAGTCCTCATCCTCTTGTTCACCCTATTTGAGGCCTCCACAGTCGCCACAACGGCGGCCCGATGTTTCAGACTTCTGGCTGGATGAGGGGGCTCCGGCGTCGGGAGAACATTCTTCAGTGGCTTGGAGTGTAGGAACGGCCGCTTGCTGCCAGAGACCGCGGTTCCCGAAGTCCACGGGCCGCGCTGGTTGGAGCTCCGACACTGGCCATCTCGGCGAGAGATCCCAGGCTCTGCAGTTTTTCAAATTCAGCGTCGCCGTGGCTGGAAGCTCCGCAACGCCAGCTCCGCGATGTTGGGAGTCTGCGGTCTCAGCACTCCGGAGTCCACCGCACGGCAGACCTGGGCAAGGCATTGCCCGCTCCGCGATGGTGCCCCAGTGCTGCGCCGCCACCAAAGCCGAAATTCTGGCCGGTCCCGGCAGGAAACGCCGCTCCAGTCCCATTGGTACTCCGCGAAGAAGGGGCGAAGATACAGCTCGGGGAAAAGCCCCATCTCCCAATGAGGTAGGGACTGAGAAATGCAGTTTCCCCCTTCCACCCCCCCCCCCCCCCAACCCCCACATAAACAATATTGGACCTCCAAACAAAACTTTTTAACATACTAAAAAATAAAAGAAGGGTGAAAGGACGGACAGCTGCAGGCTGGGCAGCCATACTCCACGACACCCCCTTGTTAAAATAGCATCATAAGCATACAGTATTAGTTGGTCTATCAATGATTTTGATATTTGTGTACTCAGGGAGTCATCCCACACAACTGATTTTGTCCCGCTGAGTTACTCCAGAATTTTGTGTCTATCTTCGGTTTAAACCAGCCTCTGGAGTTCCTTCCTACACGTTCCTACTGATTTTAAGTGTGTTTCTCAGATGTTTCTCGACCATCCATGTGAATTATTTTGTCTGGTGGTGGAATTACTACAGCAAAACTGTTTCAACATTCATAAGGTCATTTCAATCATGGCTGATCTATCTCTCCCTCCTAACCCCATTCTCCTGCCTTCTCCCCATAAACCCTGACACTCGTACTAATCAAGAACCTATCCACAGCGCATCTCTGCCTTAAAAACATCCATCGACTTGGCCACTGCAACCTTCAGAAATGTCGTCTCGCCCCCACACGCCTCCCAGGAGGCTGCGGAGAGGCCCGGCAGTGAAGCCTGCCTAGGCCAATTGAGCCTTGTGGTGGTGGGGCCTCGGCAGCGGCGGTTGTGCCTTGGCAGCAGTGGTGGGGTCTCGTGTCTGATGGAGCCTCGTGGGTCTACCTGAGGGAGCGGGAAAACCACCGTGAGGGGGGAGAACAATGGAGGACCCGATGTGATGGGACCGCTGTGAGGGGGAAGAACAAAGAGGGGGAGGGGGTGGAAAAAAGGAGGAGCCAGCGGGGGTACTTTGTATCTTTGTCAGCGTCACATTTGGCGACTATTTGCATACTTTGGGTTTGCAAGCAAAGAATTTCACTGTGACTCAGCACATTTGACAATAAGGTATTCCTTTGCATTCCATTCCGTTACCATGTGCTCCTATTGTTTATATGTTCAAATCCTTAGGATCATTAGTTAGACTCAAAATATATTGAAGAAGCATCTCGAGCCAAAACGTCACCTGTTCCTTTTCTCCAGAGATGTTGTGTGACCCGCCGAGTTGCTCCAGCTATTTCAGTCTATCTTGTAGTTTTTGCATACAAAGTACACAAAAGAGTCCCACAAAGAGGCCGACAAAGTTACAAAAAGTACTCGTCCCTTCTTCATCCCCCAGACCAGGACCCTCTATGTTCTCGAGGATGCGGCCCGTCCATCTCGGCTCAACCTCGTCCTCGAGGCTCCGTCCTGGGCTTGACCTGGCCTTGAGGCTTCGACTAGGCCACTAGGGGCGCCGCATGATGGCAGCCTCTGCCTACAGTCTGTCTGTTTTTCTGTCTTTTTTTAATTTTTAGTCAGTTTAAAAAGTATGTGTTGGAGATTTCTTTAGCTTTTCTATGTGTGGCATGGGGTAGGGTAAGGGGGAAACCGTTTCCCAGTCACTTCCTGGCGAGGACGTGACTATTCACTGAGTCGCGTCCTCGCCCACCTCCGCCCCCTCGCCCCCCTCCCCCCGCCTACCACCTGGATTGGATCGGCCTTTCCTGCCGGGGACCCGGACCAGAGCTTCAGCAGCGGCGTCGCAGCGCTGGATACATCGCGGAGCGGGCAATTGCTTACCTGGATCACCGTTGAAGCTCCGGAGTGTTGGGCCGGCTGCTTTAACATCAGAGCTGTGGTTCGTAGAGCTTCCAGCACGGGCGGCGCTGACTTCAACATAGCGGAGTCTTGGGGCCCTTTGCCGAGAGCCGCCAGTGTTGAATATCAGCCCAGCGCGGCCTGTGGACTTCGGGAGCCGCGGAGGTGGCCGATTCGGATGTCCAAGCCATTGAGGGTGTCCTCCAATCCCAATGTCGGACTTCCATCACCCCAGTGAGCGGGCCTGAACATCGGGCTGCCCGTAGCGGTGACAGCGGTGGTTCGGGAGCCCCCCGACCACGGGAGGACAATGGACGAGGATGACTGAATTTTGGAGCCTTCCCTCACAATGGTGATGTCTGTGTTAAAGACTATCGTGTTCTGTACTCTTTATTATTTGTATGGCTGTATGACGACCACACATTTCACTGTACCAATTGGTACATGTGACAAATAAATGTATCTTTTATCTTGTCTCTCATCCTCGGACCAACTCAACCTTCGTGCACCGACCCGACCCCCGGGCCTTCGACCAATAGCTCCGCGTCCGCCTCTCCGCAGGTCGCGGTGCCCAAGAGGCCAGTCCTGCCCCTTTGTGGCATTATGCCACGGGCTTAGATGGGATGGAATTAGTCAAGTGGGTTCAGAGAAATTTCCTCAAGCATGGCACTGTGGCGTAGCAGTAGAGCCACTGCCTTACAGCGCCCGAGATTAGGGTTCGATCACCACTACGGGTGTTTGTCTGTACAGAGTGTGTACGTTCCCTCCGTGACCTGCATTGGTTTCCTCTGAGAACTTCAGTTTCCTCCCACACTCCAAAGACACAGGATTGTAGGTTAATTTGCTTGGTATAAATGTAAATTGTCCATAGTATGTGTAGGATAGTGCGGGAATTGCTGGTCGGTGCGGACTCGGTGGGCCAAAGGGCCTGGTTCCGCACTGTATCTCTAAACTAAACTAAACTATCTATGACTCCTCTCTCATTCTCCCAGATGGTCTTAAGTTCATCAACCCAGAGCTCCAGTTCCGTGTCTCAGTCGGTCAGGAGCAGCAACTGGACGCAATTCCCGCCGGTGTAGTCCTCAGGGATATTGGAAGTTTCCCTGTCTTCCCTAACTTCTGAACTGGATTAAGACCAAGCAAAACTTGCAAAAAGGTGTCTGCAATGCTATTCAATACCAAACTGCTCCTAAGCTTCTCTTAAGATTTCTACAATGACGCTGCCCTCTTAGTTCCAATTATTTTAACGCCTCCTTCACCACTTTCCTCTGCAACCATCATGTGGTCCATGCTATGAATAATGATGAAAGGAGAACTTCAAGAATTTGCATTTATCTCAGTACTAAGTAGGCCATCTGCAGAGGTGCTCTCACCTACATGTGCCCAGAAACCAGGTGAAAATATAATGTTTTGAAGGATTTGAAGTTGGGAGGTCCAATGCTTGGGTGTGCTCTGAGCAGTGAAGACATGACAGCCAATGGTGAACCAAAGAAGTGCACAAACGTAATGAGAGGAATAGATCTGGTAGACGCACAGAACCTCTTGTCCAGAGTAGGGGAATCGAGAACCAGAGGACATAGGTTTTAGCTGAGGGGGGGAAAGATTTAATAGGAACCTGAGGGGTTAGTTTTTCACACAAAGTAGGAATGTTACAACATTTTGAGATTTTGAGATTTAAAAAATCAAACCTGTAATTTATCCCATCAGATACATAAATAGAACTTTAATTTGACACCTAATTCATTTTCATATCTTCAGTATTAAAAAAATTATGGACATTTTCATACTCGGAAATTAGCACCTTGTTCCCTATTGCTTTTCCATTGACTTAACACAAAAGCTGTGATCGAGGACAGTCAAAAGCCCATAACCTTCTTAAAAGTTAAGAGAACTGAATGAAATTTTCAGTTATTATAGATTGAAGCATTCTGAAACAAATGTGCAACATCTTACTTGAATGACCTGAAATTAAAGCATATAATTAGTTAGTTACCTAATTGTAGCTAATTACAAAATTGACCGTTGTGACGGAAATAGTAATAAACACCAAGACTGCCTTGAAATTTCAAAAATATGATATTCTCAAGATCAGAACTTTATCCGTAACAGACAGGTAAATAAATTAGAATTTTTAGCAAAAGACCAAGTCTTTATGGAGAAGATCAGTTGCTAGCTGGTATATTGGCATATCATAATTGGTATGCCAATTGGCTGATTGGCTTGTATTGTATTTGTATTGTAATTGTAAGGCTTTATTGTATTCGGATAAGGGGGAGAATGAAGGCCAGGGCAGTTTACTGTTCTGGATGTCAGATGTGGGAGGTCATGGAGTCGGAGTGCCTACCAGACGTCCACATCTGCGCAAGGTGCGTCGAGATGGGGCTCCTAAGGGACCGTGTCAGGAACCTGGAACAGCAACTCGATGACCTCTGTCTGCTCAGGGAGAGCGAGGAGGTCATAGAAAGGAGTTACAGGGAGGTGGTCACTCCAAGACCACGGGAGACAGAAAACTGGGTCACAGTTAGGAAGGGCAACGGGCAGAGGCAGGGACTGGTGAGTACCCCGGTGGCTGTACACCTTGAAAATAAGTACTCATGCTTGAGTAAGGGTGGGGGAGACAGCCTACCTGGGGGCAGCGACAGCGGCCGGGCCTCTGGCACAAAGACCGGTCCGGTTGCTCAGAAGGGTAAGGAAAAGAAGGGGAGGGCAATTGTAATAGGGGACTCTATAGTCAGGGGGTCGGATAGGCGATTCTGTGGATGCAGACAGGAGTCCCGGATGGTAGTTTGCCTCCCTGGTGCCAGGGTCAGGGATGTGTCTGAACGTGTCCAAGACATCCTGAAATGGGAGGGAGAGGAGCCTGAGGTTGTGGTGCATATAGGTACCAACGCCATAGGTAAAAAAAGAGAAGAGGTCCTGAAAGAAGAATTTAGGGAGTTAGGTAGAGAGTTAAGGAGAAGGACTGGAAAGGTAACAATCTCAGGATTACTGCCTGTGCCACGCGACAGTGAGAGTAGGAATGGAGCGAGGTGGAGGATAAATGCGTGGATGAGGGACTGGTGCAGTGGGTATGGATTCAAGTTTCTGGATCATTGGGACCTCTTTTGGGGAAGGTGCGACCTGTACAGAAAGGACGGGTTGCACTTGAACTCAAGGGGGACCAATATCCTGGCGGGGAGATTTGCAAAGGCTACTGGGGAGACTTTAAACTAGTATGGTTGGGGGGAGGGACTCAAATTGGGAAAGCTAGCAGTCAGTGTGTGAAGCAGGGGGCAGAGAATGGTAGCACTCTGACCCAAAATGTAGGGGAGAGAGAAGAAAAAGAAAATAATCAGAGAATAAGAGAGGGTGGGTTTCTTAAATGTGTATATTTTAATGCTAGGAGCATTGTAAGAAAAGTGGATGAACTTAGAGCCTGGATTGACACCTGGAAGTATGATGTTGTGGCGATCAGTGAAACATGGTTGCAGGAGGGCTGTGATTGGAAACTAAATATTCCAGGATTTAGTTGCTTCAGGTGTGATAGAATTGGAGGGGCAAGAGGTGGAGGTGTTGCATTGCTTATCAGGGAAGATATTACAGCAGTGCTTTGGCAGGATAGATTAGAGGGCTCATCTAGGGAGGCTATTTGGGTGGAACTGAGAAATGGGAAAGGGGTAGCAACACTTATAGGGGTGTATTATAGACCGCCAAATGGGGAGCGAGAATTGGAAGAGCAAATATGTAAGGAGATTGCAGATATTAGTAGTAAGCACAAGGTAGTGATTGTGGGAGATTTCAATTTTCCACACATAGACTGGGAAACACATTCTGTAAATGGGCTGGATGGGTTGGAGTTTGTAAAATGTGTGCAGGATAGTTTTTTGCAACAATACATAGAAGTACCTACTAGAGAAGGGGCGGTACTGGACCTCCTGTTAGGAAATGAGATGGGTCAGGTGGCAGAGGTATGCGTTGGGGAACAGTTCGGGTCCAGTGATCACAATACCATTAGTTACAATATAATTATGGAGAGGGACAAAACTGGACCTAGGGTTGAGATTTTTGATTGGAGAAAGGCTAACTTTGAGGAGATGTGAAAGGATTTAAAAGGAGTAAATTGGGACAGTTTATTTTATGGGAAAGATGTGGAAGAGAAATGGAGTACATTTAAAGGTGAAATTTTAAGAGTACAGAATCTTTATGTCCCTGTTCGGTTGAAAGGAAATCGTAAAAATTGTAAAGAGCCATGGTTTTCAAGGGGAATTGGACACTTGGTTCGGAAAAAGAGGGAGATCTACAATAGTTATAGGCAGCATGGAGTAAATGAGGTGCTTGAGGAGTATAAAGAATGTAAAAAGAATCTTAAGAAAGAAATTAGAAAAGCTAAAAGAAGATATGAGGTTGCTTTGGCAAGTAAGGTAAAAATAAATCCGAAGGGTTTCTACCGCTATATTAATAGCAAAAGGATAACGAGGGATAAAATTGGTCCATTAGAGAGGCAGAGTGGCCAACTATCTGCAGAGCCAAAAGAGATGGGGGAGATATTGAACAGTTTATTTTCTTCGGTATTCACCAAGGAGAAGGATATTGAATTATGTGAGGTAAGGGAAACAAGTAGAGTAGCTATGGAAACTATGAGGATCAAAGAAGAGGAAGTACTGACACTTTTGAGAAATATAAAAGTGGATAAGTCTCCAGGTCCGGACAGGATATTCCCTAGGACATTGAGGGAAGTTAGTGTAGAAATAGCAGGGGCTATGGCAGAAATATTTCAAATGTCATTAGAAACGGGAATAGTGCCGGAGGATTGGTGTACTGCGCATGTTGTTCCATTGTTTAAAAAGGGGTCTAAGAGTAAACCTAGCAATTATAGACCTGTTAGTTTGACGTCAGTGGTGGGCAAATTAATGGAAAGAATACTTAGAGATAATATATATAAGCATCTGGATAAACAGGGTCTGATTAGGAACAGTCAACATGAATTTGTACCTGGAAGGTCATGTTTAACTAATCTTCTTGAATGTTTTGAAGATGTTACTCGGGAAATTGATGAGGGTAGAGCAGTGGATGTTGTGTATATGGACTTCAGTAAGGCCTTTGACAAGGTTCCTCATGGAAGGTTGGTTAAGAAGGTTCAATGGTTGGGTATTAATGGTGGAGTAGCAAGATGGATTCAACAGTGGCTGAATGGGAGATGCCAGAGAGTAATGGTGGATGGTTGTTTGTCAGGTTGGAGGCCAGTGACGAGTGGGGTGCCACAGGGATCTGTGTTGGGTCCACTGTTGTTTGTCATGTACATCAATGATCTGGACGATGGTGTGGTAAATTGGATTAGTAAGTATGCAGATGATACTAAGATAGGTGGGGTTGCGGGTAATGAAGCAGAGTTTCAAAGTCTACAGAGAGATTTATGCCAGTTGGAAGAGTGGTCTGAAAGATGGCAGATGGAGTTTAATGCTGATAAGTGTGAGGTGCTACATCTTGGCAGGACAAATCAAAATAGGACGTACATGGTAAATGGTAGGGAATTGAAGAATGTAGGTGAACAGAGGGATCTGGGAATAACTGTGCACAGTTCCCTGAAAGTGGAATCTCATGTAGATAGGGTGGTAAAGAAAGCTTTTGGTGTGCTGGCCTTTATAAATCAGAGCATTGAGTATAGAAGTTGGGATGTAATGTTAAAATTGTACAAGGCATTGGTGAGGCCAATTCTGGAGTATGGTGTACAATTTTGGTTGCCTAATTATAGGAAGGATGTCAACAAAATAGAGAGAGTACAGAGGAGATTTACTAGAATGTTGCCTGGGTTTCAGCAACTAAGTTACAGAGAAAGGTTGAACAAGTTAGGGCTTTATTCTTTGGAGCGCAGAAGGTTAAGGGGGGACTTGATAGAGGTTTTTAAAACGATGAGAGGGATAAACAGAGTTGACGTGGAAAAGCTTTTCCCACTGAGAGTAGGGAAGATTCAAACAAGGGGACATGACTTGAGAATTAAGGGACTGAAGTTTAGGGGTAACATGAGGGGGAACTTCTTTACTCAGAGAGTGGTAGCTGTGTGGAATGAGCTTCCAGTGAAGGTGGTGGAGGCAGGTTCGTTTTTATCATTTAAAAATAAATTGGATAGTTATATGGATGGGAAAGGAATGGAGGGTTATGGTCTGAGCGCAGGTATATGGGACTAGGGGAGATTATGTGTTCGACACGGACTAGAAGGGTCGAGATGGCCTGTTTCCATGCTGTAATTGTTATATGGTTATTATATGGTTATAATCAGTAGCATCATCATATTGCTCAGATTATAACCAATAAGCAACTCTGTATACCTTGTTTTTCCTCAACTTTTCAATTTTGGGCATTGTAAACTACAAGTTTTTGCTCTTCAAACCACGCATGACATGCCTTTCTGCCCACTACTTTCCCATTAAGAATGTCCTGTATTTGGAGATTTGGAGTAGCCCACATTTGGAGTAGTCCAAATTCGGATAATCTCTGCGAATGCTGTCTAAATCTGTTTCTTTTGCTGGGCATTTGGATTGACAATTTGCATTTCTTCTTCGGAGACATCTGTTTAAAATATAAGGAAAAAAAAACACTGAACAGCATTAACAGAAACAAGTTATTATTTGCAGTTTTAGGAAAAAAGGTGGAAATGATAAAGTTAAACGCTAAAACAAATAGTAAATACCCAACAAAAATATCATTTTCATCTGTTTCATCAAATCGAGGACATTCATCTAATCAATTAAATTAATCTAAATTCAATTACTAGATCAAAACATCTATCCATTTCTTAAGGAAAGGCTAACATTTTTAAATAGCCTAAGTATCCAAATAACAAATAACAATTCATCCCATTCACACAAGAATTCCCAATACAACATGATTTTTAAATCTCACTTTGTCATTAATTTATATGCCAAGTGGAAAGAATTTAAAGTTTAATTCCCAGAAAATTAATCCACAAACATCCAATCTCAAGATAATCAAAATCATTATTTTTTGCACAATGCATCTGACTAAAATTGTACTGTGGATATTTAGTATGAAAATATTGATCATGAATAGACAATAACACAAAATAGATTTAGATGTTCTTATGACATGATTATGCAAAAAAATAATGAATTTGATTATCTTGAGAGTGGATGTTTCTGGAATGTGATCGATTGGAATGTTGCCGTTGCCATACATTTTAAGCCCATATCGGCAGGCAAGACACGGACGATTAGTATGGGGGCCTAAATAACATTTTCGCATCTTAAGATAGAAATGAAGCCATACCAAAAAGCAAGATAATATGTTAAATAAATGTCAACCTTTTGTTTTGTCCTGATATTTCGACCCGTGATGTTGAAGGCATTGAAGGCGCTTTTAGTCGCATTGAACTTCAATCCAGCAATTAAATCGTCCAGCAATTCTTTTTTTAAACGGGAAAGGTAGCGCGAACGATTATTCTTCATCAGCTAGCAGCCCGAGGAAATCCCTCTCCGTCAACCAATACAATCCTGCATTTTAATCCCCACCCCCCCCCAAAGCCTCCGGAATCACACGCACAGGCAGTGGCAGAACTTTAGCGCCGCTGATGGTAGGTTTTGTAACAATGCTACACAAAGTGTGGTGGTGTATGGATTGAGCTGCTGGAATAAGTAGTTGAGACAGGTACTATCGCAATGTTCTAGAAACATTTAGACAGGTCCCTTGATAGGACAGGTTCAGAGGGAGATGGGACAAATGCAGGCAGGTGGGACTGGTGTAGATGGGACATGTTGGCCGGTGTGGGCAGGTTGGGCTGAAGGACCTGTTTCCACACTGTATGACTGTGATTCTCTGACTGCGACTTCCAAGAAACCAGAGTTGGAGGAATGCTGTGATCTTAGAGGCTAGAATTGGAAAGGCTGGAAAGATTTATAGGGATAGGGAGGCGCAAGACCACGGGGATATTTGGAACCAAGGAAGAATATGTTAAAAAAGGCACAACTGGATTGAGACCCCAGTGAAAGTTAGCATGCATAATGGAGGTAGATCTCATAAGGTCATAAGGGATAGAAACATAGAAACATAGAAAATAGGTGCAGGAGTAGGCCATTCGGCCCTTCGAGCCTGCACCGCCATTCGATATGATCATGGCTGATCATCCAACTCAGTATCCCGTACCTGCCTTCTCTCCATACCCCCTGATCCCTTTAGCCACAAGGGCCACATCCAACTCCCTCTTAAATATAGCCAATGAACTGGCCTCAACTACCTTCTGTGGCAGAGAATTCCAGAGATTCACCACTCTCTGTGTGAAAAAAGTTTTCCTCATCTCGGTCCTAAAAGATTTCCCCCTTATCCTTAAACTGTGACCCTTTGTTCTGGACTTCCCCAACATCGGGAACAATCTTCCTGCATCTAGCCTGTCCAACCCCTTAAGAATTTTGTAAGTTTCTATAAGATCCCCCCTCAATCTTCTAAATTCTAGCGAGTACAAACCAAGTCTATCCAACTTTCTTCATATGAAAGTCCTGACAACCCAGGAATCAGTCTGGTGAACCTTCTCTAAACTCCCTCTATGGCAAGAAAGTCCTTCCTCAGAAAAAGAGCCCAAAACTGTACGCAATACTCCAGGTGTGGTCTCACCAAGACCCTGTACAACTGCAGTAGAACCACCCTGCTCCTATACTCAAATCCTTTTGCTATGAATGCTAACATACCATTCGCCATCTTCACTGCCTGCTGCACCTGCATGCCTACTTTTAATGACTGGTGTACCATGACACCCAGGTCTCGTTGCATCTCCCCCTTTCCTAATCGGCCACCATTCAGATAATAGTGTACTTTCCTGTTTTTGCCACCAAAGTAGATAACCTCACATTTATCCACATTATACTGCATCTGCCATGCATTTGCTCACTCACCCAGCCTATCCAAGTCACCTTGCAGCCTCCTAGCATCCTCCACACAGCTAACACTGCCCCCAGCTTTGTGTCATCCGCAAACTTGGAGATGTAGCATTCAATTCCCTAGTCCAAATCATTAATATATATCGTAAATAGCTGGGGTCCCAGCACTGAGCCTTGCAGTACCCCACTAGTCACTGCCTACCATTGTGAAAAGGACCCATTTACTCCTACTCTTTGCTTCCTGTCTGCCAGCCAGTTCTCTATCCACATCAATACTGAACCCCCAATACCGTGTGCTTTAAGATTGTATACTAATCTCTTATGTGGGACCTTGTCGAAAGCCTTCTGAAAGTCCAGATATAACACATCCACTGGTTCTCCCTTATGCACTCTACTAGTTACATCCTCGAAAAATTCTATAAGATTCGTCAGACATGATTTACCTTTCATAAATCCTTGCTGACTTTGTCCAATGATTTCACCACTTTCCAAATGTGCTGCTATCCCATCTTTAATAACTGATTCCTCACTACTGACGTTAGACTAACTGGTCTGTAATTTCCCGTTTTCTCTCTTCCTCCCTTTTTAAAAAGTGGGGTTACATTAGCTACCCTCCAATCCTCAGGAACTATTCCAGAATCAAAAGAATTTTGAAAAATTATCACTAATGCATCCACTATTTCTGAGGCTACTTCCTTAAGTACTCTGGGATGCAGCCTATCTGGCCCTGGGGATTTATCGGCCTTTAATGCATTCAATTTACCTAACACCACTTCCTGGCTAACCTGGATTTCACTCAGTTCCTCCATATCATTTGACCCCCAGTCCCCTGCTATTTCCGGCAGATTATTTATGTCTTCCTTAGTGAAGACAGAACCAAAGTAGTTATTCAATTGGCCTGCCATGTCCTTGTTCCCCATGATCAATTCACCTGTTTCTGACTGCAAGGGACCTACATTTGTTTTAACTAATCTTTTTCTCTTCACATATCTATAAAAGCTTTTGCAGTCAGTTTTTATGTTCCCTGCCAGTTTTCTTTCATAATCTATTTTCCCTTTCCTAATTAAGCCTTTTGTCCTCCTCTGCTGGACTCTGAATTTCTCCCAGTCCTCTGGTAGGCTGCTTTTTCTGGCTAATTTGTACGCTTCATCTTTTGTTTTGATACTATCCCTGATTTCCCTTGTTATCCACGGATGCACTACCTTCCCTGATTTATTTTTTTGCCAAACTGGGATGAACAATTGTTGTAGTTCATCCATGCTGTCTTTAAATGCCTTCCATTGCATATCCACCGTCAACCCATTAAGCATCAATTGCCAGTCTATCTTGGACAATTCACGTCTCATACCCTCAAAGTTGCCTTTCTTTAAGTTCAGGACCTTTGTTTCTGACTTAACAATGTCACTCTCCATCCTAATGAAGAACTCAACCATATTATGGTCACTCTTGCCCAAGGGGCCACGCACAACAAGACTAACCCTTCCTCATTACTCAATACCCAATCTAGAATAGCCTGCTCTCTCGTCGGTTTCTCTACATGTTGGTTTTGAAAACTATCCTGCATACATTCCAAGAAATCCTCTTCCTCAGCACCCAATCTATATGTAGATTGAAGTCACCCATTATAACTGTTTTACCTTTGTTGCACGCATTTCTAATTTCCTGTTTGATGCCATCCCCAACTCCGCTACTACTGTTAGGTGGCCTGTACACAACTCCCACTAGCGTTTTCTGCCCCTTAGTGTTTCGCAGCTCTACCCATATCGATTCCACATCCTCCAAGCTAATGTCCTTCCTTTCTATTGTGTTAATCTGCTCTCTAACCAGCAACGCTACCCCACCTCCTTTCCCTTTCTGTCTATCCCTCCTGAATATTGAATATCCCTGGATGTTCAGCTCCCAGCCTTGGTCACCCTGGAGCCATGTTTCCGTGATCCCAACTATGTCATAGTCATTAATAGCTATCTGCACATTCAACTCATCCACCTTATTACGAATGCTCCTTGCATTGAGACACAAAGCCTTCAGGCTTGTTTTGACAACATTCTTACCCCTTATTCAATTATGTTGAAAAGTGGCCCTTTTTGATTTTTGCCCTGGATTTGTCTGCCTGCCACTTTTACTTTTCACCTTGCTACCTATTGCTTCTACCCTCATTTTACACCCCTCTGTCTCTCCGCTCACACATTTAAGAAACCCTTTCCTTTTAACACCATCCTCAACTATCCCATTTGACACCCCACCCCCCTTATTCATTTTAAAACCACCCGTGTAGCAGTGGCAAACCTGCCTGCCAGAATGCTGGTCCCCCACCTGTTAAGATGCAATCCGTCCCTTTTGTAGAGTTCCCCCTTACTCCAAAACAGATCCCCGTGATCTAAGAATCTAAATCCCTGCCCCGTGCACCAGTTCCTCAACCACACATTCAGGTCCCGTATCTCCCTGTTCCTGCTTTCGCCAGCACGAGGAACTGGAAGCAAACCGGAGATAACAACCCTGGAGGTCCTGCTTTTCAGCATTTTTCCGAGCTCTCTAAAGTCACGCTGCAGAATATTCATCCCCTTCTTTCCGACATTGTTTGTGCCGACATACACTACCACTTCCGGATGTTCACCTTCGCCCTTGAGGATTTTCTGCACTCTGTCCGTGACATCCTGGATCCTGGCACCAGGAAGGCAGCACACCATCCTCGCATCTCGTCTGTTGCTGCAGAAACCCCTGTCCGTACATCTCACAATGGAGTCTCCCACTACAATGGCGTTGCCCGACTTTGGCCTTTTTGGCTTTGGCTCAACAGCCCTATTCGCATCGCAAGCCAGTCCGCTGCTCAGTGTATAACCGTCTTCTGTTCCGACAGCTTCTAAGTGGGTGAACCTGTTCACAAGAGGTACAACACCCGGGGACGTTTGCATTCAATGCTTCCCTCCCTTTCTCACTGTCTCCCACCTTCTCTCTTAGGAGAAGAATAGGAGAAGAATTAGGCCATTCGGCCCATCAAGTCTTCTCCGCCATTGAGTCATGGCTGATCTATCTCTCCCTCCTAATCCCATTCCCATGCCTTCTCCCTATAACCTCTGATACCCGTTCTAATCACGAATCTATCTATCTCTGCCTTAAAAAATATCCACTGACTTGGCCTCCACAGCCTTCTGTGGCAAAGAATTCCACAGATTCACCACCCTCTGACGACATAAATTTCTCCTCATCTCCTCCCTAAAAGAACGACCTTTAATTCTGGAATAACTTAAAACTCACCTCAATCATTACTTAGTTTAGTTTAGAAGTACAGAGCGGAAACAGGCCCTTCGGTCCACCGGGTCCATGCCGACCAACGATCCCTGCATTTTAACACTGTCCTACACATACTAGGGACAATTTTTACATTTACCAAGCCAATTAACCTACATACCTGTACGTATTTGGAGTTACTGCTGAGAAGTAATCCAGCAATTACACATATTTCTCTTCACAAATGATCCTGTCATAATATTGCTTCATGCAACCTCTGTGGAACATTTTTGGCAATGTATCAAATATTTATTTGCAGGAACAGCAGGGATTGCTGTTGCTGATAAGACCATTGTGCAGAGTCCTCCAGCACAAATTGATCCTCCTGCACTACAGCCAAGTTATTCAGAGGAATACATTCAGAATTAGAAACTACTTTTTCACTTGGGCAGTGTGTGAATTTAACTTCAACTTGAACAGAGAAGAGAACCTTAACTATCTCACTTATAATTCCTGTGTGGCCTGACTACATATCTCCCAGTTAAAAAAACGCCACAGATTTAAAATTGTTTAGTTTCAGTTTAGTTTATTGTCACGTCAACCGAGGTACAGTGAAAAGCTTTTAGTTGCATGCTAACCAGTCAGCAGAAAGACAATACATGATTACATTCGATCCATTTACAATGGATATATACATGATAAGGGAATAAAGTTTAGCGCAAGGTAAAGCCAGCAAAGTCCATTCAAGGGCAGTCCAAGGGTCACCAAAGAGGTAGATAGTAGTTCAACACTGCACTCTGGTTGTGGTAGGATGATTCAGTTGCCTGATAACAGCTGGGAAGAAACAGTCCCTAAATCTGAAGGTGTGGGTTTTCACACTTCTATACCTTTTGCCTGATGGGAGAGGAGAGAAGAGGGAATGGCCAGGGTGCGACGTCCTTGATTATGCTGCTGGCCTTGCCGAGGCGGCGTGAGGTATAGATGGAGTCAATAGAAGGAAGGTTGGTTTGTGTGATGGACTGGGCCGCATCCACAATTTATTGCAATTTCTGGCAGTCTTGGATAGAGCTGTTCCCAAACCAAGCTGTGATACATCCTGATAAAATGCTTTCTATGGTGCATCTTTAGAAGTTGGTGAGAGTTGTAGGGGGCATGCCAAACTTTCTAAGCCTTCCAAGGAAGTAGAGGCTTAGAAAGATGTATTCTTTTCCATGTGTGTTCTTTTCCGTGTTGTCAAATACCTTCATATTAATTCCTTACCCTAACAACCTCAACCTTTCATCTCTGAAATCTCCTCTCATACAACACTCATCAATCTTCATTGGTTAATCCTGGAATTGGAGGATGTAGCTTCAGATACCACAGCTGGTATTAAGGAAAGGGCGTCACGGAGGCTCAGCATTGGAGTTTGTGCCTTACATCACCAGAGACCCGGGTTTGCGTGCTGTCTGTATGGAGTTTGTATATTCTCCCTGTGACCTGTGTGGGTTTTTTTCCCCGAGATCTTCGGTTTTCTCCCACACTCCAAAGACCTATATGTTTCTAGGTACATTGGCTTGGTATAAGTGTAAATTGTCCCAAGTGTAGGATAGTGTGGTCACGGTGGGCGCAGCGGTAGAGTTGCTGCCTTACAGCGAATGCAGCGCCGGAGACACGGGTTCCATTCCTGACTATGGCTGCTGTCTGTACGGAGTTTGTACATTCTTCCCGTGATCTGTGTGGGTTTTCTCAGAGATCTTCAGTTTCTTCCCTGCACTGGTCTTGGTGAGACCACACCTGGAGTATTGCGTACAGTTTTGGTCTCCAAATCTGAGGAAGGACATTATTGCCATAGAGGGAGTGCAGAGAAGGTTCACCAGACTGATTCCTGGGATGTCAGGACTGTCTTATGAAGAAAGACTGGATAGACTTGGTTTATACTCTCTAGAATTTAGGAGATTGAGAGGGGATCTTATAGAAACTTACAAAATTCTTAAGGGGTTGGACAGGCTAGATGCAGGAAGATTGTTCCCGATGTTGGGGAAGTCCAGGACAAGGGGTCACAGCTTAAGGATAAGGGGGAAATCCTTTAAAACCGAGATGAGAAAAACTTTTTCCACACAGAGAGTGGTGAATCTCTGGAACTCTCCGCCACAGAGGGTAGTTGAGGCCAGTTCATTGGCTATATTTAAGAGGGAGTTAGATGTGGCCCTTCTGGCTAAGGGGATCAGGGGGTATGGTGAGAAGGCAGGTACAGGATACTGAGTTGGATGATCAGCCATGATCATATTGAATGGCGGTGCAGGCTCGAAGGGCCGAATGGCCTACTCCTGCACCTAATTTCTATATTTCTATGTTTCCCACACTCTTCCCACACTACAGGTTTGTAGGTTAATTGGCTTGGTAAAAGTAAATATTGTCCCTTGTGTGTGTTACTTTACTTAGACTTAGTTCCTCCCACGCTGTTGAGTACATTGGGCAGTAAGCTTTCGCCATTCTGTTCGGTTATGTGCAACGTCTTCCACCCTCGTTAGGTTTGCGTCCCAGGCTTCCAAATCCTTCTGGAATGTTCGCCTTCATGTGAGTTTTGGTCGGCTTCGTTTCCCTCTTCTGTCAAGTTGGCATTTCATTGCTATCTTAGGTGCATGTTCTGGTGACATTCTGAGTACATGTCCTGCAGATTTCATCCTGCGTACCTCTATGTCCTGGCTGAGAGGCTTTGTTGCAGTTTCCCGGTAGATCTCCTCATTTGTGATGTGGTCTCTGTAGCTAGTCTTCAGGATCTTCCTCAAGCAGCGTTGCTGGAATGCATCCAATGTTGTTTCATCTTCACATTGATTTTCCATGTCTCACTGGTCTAGAGGGCTGTAATAATAATAATAATGGATGGGATTTATATAGCGCCTTTCTAATACTCAAGGCGCTTTACATCGCATTATTCATTCACTCCTCAGTCACACTCGGTGGTGGTAAGCTACTTCTGTAGCCACAGCTGCCCTGGGGCAGACTGACGGAAGCGTGGCTGCCATTCTGCGCCTACGGCCCCTCCGACCACCACCAATCACTCACACACATTCACACACATTCACACACAGGCAAAGGTGGGTGAAGTGTCTTGCCCAAGGACACAACGACAGTATGCACTCCATGCGGGATTCGAACCGGCCACCTTCCGGTCGCCAGCCGAACACTTAGCCCATTGTGCCATCTGTCGTCCCGACAAATGTTGTACAGACAAAGGGCTGTAGGGAGGACTACTGACTGGAAGAGTGTGTGTAGGATAGTGTTAATGTGTGGGGATCCCTGCTCAGTGTGGAATTGGTGGGCTGAATGGCCTGTTTCCATGCTATATCCCTAAACTAAAGCTCTTGGTTCTGCAATTCTTTCCTGAAATCTCCCCTCACTTTCCTAAATTGAAGCTGCTTAAAAGCTTGCTCTCTGACCAAGCGTTTAGTCAACTCTATTTCTCCTGTCGTGGTTTAGTATTTAATACTGTTTGATATTGCTGCACGGGAGATACTGCTGTATTGAGAGTGGTGCAGCCTGCAAAATTAGCCCATGGCTGAGAATTTATGCACAGCTTGTATCCTCCAATTAATATAGCACAAACAATCAAATACATTTCTTGTAGCAAGGTTGGTCAAAACAGATTCAGTGTTTAATCATGATGGGACAACAACCTTTCTCTCAATGCCAGCAAGACAAAGGAGATAGTGATCGACTTCAGGAAGTGAAGCGGTACACATACCATGTTTGCATTGACAGCACTGAAGTAGAGATGGTTGAAAACTTCAAATTCCTAGGAGAAAAATCATCAACAACTTCTCCTGGACCACCCATATTGAAGCAATGAGCAAGAAAACACACTAACTTCTATTCCCTTAGAAGGCTTGGGAAGTTTGGCATGTCCCCAACAACTCTCACCAACTTCTACAGATGCACCACAGAAAGCATTTTATCGGAATGCATTACAGCTTGGTTTGGGAACAGCTCCATCCAAGACCTCAAGATATTGCAGCAAATTGCAGCCCAAACCATAACACAAACCAACCTCCCTTCTATTAACTCCATTTGTAGCTCATGCTGCCTCGGCAAGGCCAGCAACATAATCAAGGACGAATCACACCCTGGCCACTCCCTCTTCTCCCCTCTCCCATCGGGCAAAAGGTATGGAAGTGTGAAACGCACACCTTCAGATTCAGGGACAGTTTCTTCCCAGCTGTTATCAGGCAACTGAATCATCATACTACAATCCGAGAGCAGTCCTCAACCACTATCTACCTCATCGGGGACCCTAGGACTACATTAAATTGGTCTTTACTGGCCTTACCTTGCACTAAATGTTATTCCCTTATCACGTATCTGTGAATGACTTGATTGTAATCATATATTGTCTTTCCCGCTGGCTGGTTATCACGCAACAAAAGCTTTTTGCTGTACCTCGGTACACATGACAATAAACTAAACTGAAACAAAAGCTCTCAAAAATTCAACTCTGCTTTCTGTTTTAGAAACTTGCTGCTGTCCTGTGTATGGCTGCCCATCTCTTTTTTTTTTTTTTTAGTTAGTTAAAGTGTTTTTGTTTCTGGAGTTCTAGACTTTTTTAAGTGGGGGGTGGGGGGAGGGGAAGGGGGAAACTACCTTTCAGGGTCCCTACCTGGTCGGAGAGGCGGCTTTTCTCCGGGCTGCAGTTTCGACCCGTCCTCGCGGCCTACCAGCGGGCCTGGAGCGGCGTTTCCTGTCGGGGACCGCCCAGAACCACGGCTTTGGCAGCGGCACAGCGCTGGAGCGCTAACGCGGAGCGGAGCGGGCGATGCCTTGCCCGGGTCGCCGCGCTGGAGCTCCGGTGAGCTGAAGACCGCCGAGAAAAACATCGCGGAGCTGCGGGACTGTGGAGCGGCCGGCCGCGGGCAGCGGCGCTAAACTTTACACCGGGAGCCTGGGATCTCTCGATGAGATCGCCAGTAGCGGAGCTCCATCCGGCGCGGCCCTGTTGGCTTCGGAAACCGCGGCCTCCAGTACGGAAGCGGCCGTTCCAGGTTTCCCATGCCGCTGTGAGGATTCTCCCGACGCCAGAGCACCACCACCCGGCGAGAACGGCCTGGAACATCGGGTCTCCGTGGAGGCAACTGTGGAGGCCTCAATAGGCCCGACTATGGGTGAACTGGGGTTGGGGACTGGACTTTGTGTCTTCCCTCATAATGGGAACCATTGTGGGGGGATGTTCTTTATGTTTAAATCTCTTATTAATGTTATGTCTGTATTCTTTCTTTATGTGCTGCATTGGCAAGAAGCATTTCACTACACCTAGGTGTATGTGACCATTAAATAACCTTTGAACCTTTGAATCTGCAGTCAGGATTTAATCATTGCATTGCTTGGAAATGCAGTGCAGACAGGGTTATACAGATAGCAAAGACTCTCTGGGGGCTTTACCTCTTCTCAACTCTGAGCTTTGCAGACGAGCTAACCCAAGATATCAATTCGGAACAGCAGTGATTTCTTTCATATAATACAAGAGGAGAAAATTGTTTTTTGGCTTTTGGTAAACTGCCCATATGGATTATTGTGATCCCTGGGCATGCACATCCCATAAACTGAGAGTATGTAGCAATGGGAGAGTAATGACAGAGTGCTGTGTGCACTCATCAGGTAGAACATGAGGTGTGCCTCTCCATAAGTATTGCCAATTTCCCCTGTCTAGTTTCCCTGGTCTCTTGTGTAGGAAGGATCTGCAGATGCTGGCTTAACCCGAAGATAGACACAAAACGCTGGAGTAACTCAGCAGGTCAGACAGCATCGCTGGAGAAAAGGAATAGGTGACTTTTCGGGTCGAGACCCTTCTTCAGACTGAGAGTCAGGGGAAAGGGAAATGAGAGATATCGACAGTGATGTAGAGAGAGACATAGAACAAATGAACGAAAGATGTAAAAAAAAGTAACAATGATAAATGAAACAGGCCATTGTTAGCTGTGGCCGAGGTGAGAACGAGTACAGAAAATGAGACTCAACAAGTCAACTTTGAAGCTGGTACCACTTGGGTGGGGGAGGGATGGAGAGGGAGGAAATGCAGAAGTTACTTAAAGTTAGAGAAATTAATATTCATACCATAAGCTGCCAAAGTGAAATATGAGATGCTGTTCCTCCAATTTGCATTGAGGCAAAGAGGGCTAATGGATAGGTTGAAATGTGAGATTCTGCTGCCTGATGAAAGTAAGTAGTCACATCTCTGCTACGTTGGCGGCACATCCTAGACGACGATAGCATGGTTGTGCAGACTAGACACACAATAACCTGTGCGTGGGAGAGATGAAGATGGGGAGGCTGTTGCACACAGCAACCCCACCCTCTGGGCCGCAGGAGCTAGGTTCAAGTGGCACAGTTAGACATCACGGCTGGAAACTCCCTCAGCTGCACGGGATGGCCATGTCTTCTGTCGTGCTTTGACGTGCCCCTTGCACCACAGTGCGCTGCTGAGACAGCTTCATGACCCATGAGCGCTCCAGTGGATTCTCTCTACCCAATCCACTGGAACAGACTCCGCATGCTGGGCTGAGTATCTCTGCTATACAGTTTAGAAAAAGGCACAGAATGTTTTTTATTTACATAGTGACTTTTGCAACCTCAGAATATTACAGCCTGGTAGATAAAGTGTAGAGCATCTCTCCGGTATTGAGAGACACATAGTCACCAATGTACACACAAGCTCACACAAGCAGTGACGAGCAAATAACCAGGTCATTTCAGGACCTTTAACAGCATAATGAATGATCAGCAATCAATAATGGTCATCCCTGCAGCAGCTGCACACAAATCCGTCTCTCTGCCAAGTTTTTTCCATAAAAAATTAAAGATGAAGACAGACACAAAAAGCTGGAGTAACTCAACGGGTCAGACAGCATCTCTGGAGAAAAGGTACAGATGACGTTTCGGGTCGAGACCCTTCTTCAGAATGCAACTCTCAGACACCTTCTCCTACTTGTCCTTGGACTATGACCCCATAGATGAGTACCAGGCCATCATCTCACAGACCATTTCTGATTTCATCACTTCCGGCTGTCTGCCCTCCAAAGCCTTCAACTTTATCGTTCCCCAGCCTCGGTTTTATATTCTCCTCAAAATCCATAAGCAGAACTGCCCTGGCAGACCCATTGTTTCTGCTTGTTCCAGTCCCACTGAATTAAGCCTCCATAAAAAAAATAATTGATCATGTCCATACTATAGTATTGGCAACAGTTCTATTTATCCTGACTTATTTTTTTAAGTGAAGATGTTTACTTACAGTACATCGATTTTGAGCTTTGCATTTTAATTGCAACCATTTCTGGATTTTCTTGTGTTGCGATGTACTCATCGACAGCTTGAGGCCACACTCTAGTAACACATTAGTGTGGCCGTGAATGACTCATTTTTTTGGTTGTCTGCTTGCAATGGTACAATAATCTAGGCTATTGATTTCTGTGTGTTTGTTTCATTTGTCACAGAGAATGGTTTGTTGGTGACCATTAACCCCAACATCTATGTGTGAGATTCATCTTCACAGATACTGGCTTATGCAGTAAATTAGCCACTGGGCATTGCATAAACTACTGCAAGATCTAATTAGTGAGTCTAAGGTATCCTGTATCAATACCACATCTGAATTATCTAATGCTGAATTAATTTTGGGCTTTATTAATATTGATTGAGTCTAAAAATCTATTTGGACATATTGTGTTGCTCACATTTAATGACTAGTATTTCTATTTTTAGATGCTGGATGTTGTGCAGACAAATGTTTGAGAAAGCCTCGGGCACAGTATTATAACCACAAGAAGTAATGAGATTGCAAGAGTGAATATTCACTAATGAATGAACATTATGTCCAAATTAAAAACTGAATTATCTTCACATTAACTCTTTAATCTGATGTCTTTTGTGTTAGGAGCATAGTGTAATTACATGAAAATAAAACAGAAACAGCCCTTTCTCTTCTATTAGACAATTTTCAGCCATGTCCCCAGTATTGATCATTAAACAAGACGTATCGTTCAGCGGCCTAGTGACGTAGGTTGGGTTGAATGGTGGAGCAGCGGTAGAGTTGCTGCCTTACAACACCAGAGACCCGGGTTCGATCCAGACTACGGGTGCTGTCTGTAAGCAATTTGTATGTTCTCCCCGTGTCCTGCGTGGGTTTTCCCTGAGATATCTGGTTTCCTCCCACAATCCAACAACATACAGGTTTGTAGGTTAATTGGCTTGGTATAAATGTAAATTGTCCCTGGTGTATGTAGGACAGTGTTAATGTACGGGTGGTTGCTTGTCAGCGTGGACTCAGTGGGCCAAAGGGCCTGTTTCCATGCTGTATCACTAAACCAAACTAAACTAAACTAAATATCCAGTTTATGCTCAACGATCGTCACTAGTTATAAATTACCTTCTTGTCTTTGTTTGCTCATAGTATCTCATTCAGTCTTGTACGATGAGAGTCACCACTGTGATTCACATACTTTGCACAGTTTTAGGTCTTCTTCCTCCCCTGCTTTACCGTAAACCTTAGTTTTGAAGTTCCTGGGTCTCCGCTTTAACCTGTTCTACACAAACTACATTATACAGTATAGAAGTGTGAAATGCACTCCTCCAGATTCAGGAACAGTTTCTTCCCAGCTGTTATCAGGCAACTGAATCAACTTGCCACAACCAGAGAGCAGCTTTGAACTACGATCCACCTCATTGGTGACCCTCGGACTTTCCTTGATTGGATCTTGCTGGTTTTGCCTTGCACTAAACATTAATTCCTTTATCATGAACCTATACACTGTAAATGACTCGATTGTAATCATGTATTGTCTTTCTGCTGATTGGATAGCACGCAACAAAAGCTTTTTAATGTACCTCGATACACGTGACAATAAAGTAAATCAAACTAAACAACCTCTGTGTCAAAACTACTTAACTAACTAACTAACTAACTAACTAACTAACTAACTAACTAACTAACTAACTAACTAACTAACTAACTAACTAACTAACTAACTAACTAACTAACTAACTAACTAACTAACTTTCACCTTTCTCTCCACAACTCTCCCCAATCTTATTCATACCTCCTATCTTTTTTTTTTTAACAGTTCTTCAAATGAGTTGCATTTTGATCATAACAAATGCGTGGAACTGTTCTGGAGCTCCTCAGATTTGCTTGATACTTAAAATATCCTATCAGATATTGTTTTCTGAAGAATACAGAATCCTTTAATAATGCAACATAAGGATACAAAATATGTGCAAGGTATTGGACTGTTATATGAAAACTGATTTTATATGACAGAAATATTTCAATTGTCATTAGAAACGGAAATAGTGCCGGAGGATTGGCGTACTGCGCATGTTGTTCCATTGTTTAAAAAGGGGTCTAAAAGTAAACCTAGCAATTATAGACATGTTAGTTTGATATCAGTGGTGGGCAAATTAATGGAAATTATACTTAGAGATAATATATATAAGCATCTGGATAAACAGGGTCTGATTAGGAACAGTCAACATGGATTTGTGCCTGGAAGGTCATGTTTGACTAAGCTTCTTGAATTTTTTGAAGAGGTTACTCAGGAAATTGATGAGGGTAAAGCAGTGGATGTTGTCTATATGGACTTCAGTAAGGCCTTTGACAAGGTTCCTCATGGAAGGTTGGTTAAGAAGGTTCAATTGTTGGGTATTAATGGTGGAGTAGCAAGATGGATTCAACAGTGGCTGAATGGGAGATGCCAGAGAGTAATGGTGGATGGCTGTTTGTCAGGTTGGAGGCCGGTGACTAGTGGGGTGCCACAGGGATCTGTGTTGGGTCCACTGTTGTTTGTCATGTACATCAATGATCTGGATGATGGTGTGGTAAATTGGATTAGTAAGTATGCAGATGATACTAAGATAGGTGGTGTTGTGGATAATGAAGTAGATTTTCAAAGTCTACAGAGAGATTTATGCCATTTGGAAGAGTGGGCTGAAAGATGGCAGATGGAGTTTAATGCTGATAAGTGTGAGGTGCTACATTTTGGCAGGACAAATCAAAATGGGACGTACATGGTAAATGGTAGTGAATTGAGAAATGCAGTTGAACAGAGGGATCTAGGAATAACTGTGCACAGTTCCCTGAAGGTGGAATCTCATGTAGATAGGTGGTAAAGAAAGCTTTTGGTGTGCTGGCCTTTATAAATCAGAGCATTGAGTATAGAAGTTGGGATGTAATGTTCAAATTGTACAAGGCATTGGTGAGGCCAATTCTGTAGTATGGTGTACAATTTTGGTCGCCTAATTATAAGACGGATGTCAACAAAATAGTGAGAGTACAGAGGAGATTTACTAGAATGTTGCCTGGGTTTCAGCAACTAAGTTACAGAGAAAGGTTGAACAAGTTAGGTCTTTATTCTTTGGAGCGCAGAAGGTTAAGGGGGGACTTGATAGAGGTCTTTAAAATGATGAGAGGGATAGACAGAGTTGACGTGGATAAGCTTTTCCCATTGAGAGTAGGGAAGCTTCAAATAAGAGGACATGACTTGAGAATTAAGGGACAGAAGTTTAAGGGTAACATGAGGGGGAACTTCTTTACTCAGAGAGTGGTAGCTGTGTGGAATGAGCTTCCAGTGGAAGTGGTGGAGGCAGGTTCGATTTTATCATTTAAAAATAAATTGGATAGGTATATGGATGGGAAAGGAATGGAGTGTTATGGTCTGAGTGCAGGTAGATGGGACTAGGGGAGAATAAGTGTTCGACACGGACTAGAAGGGCCGAGTTGGCCTGTTTCCGTGCTGTAATTGTTATACAGGTGCACAACCTTTTATCCGAAAGCCTTGGGACCAGACACTTTTCGTAATTCAGAATTTGTTGGTCTTCGGAATGGAATTTTTTTAGCGTAGATTTTAATGGCTGGCTCAGTGGTAGAGTGCTCGGCTCATATCCGCAAGGTCGCTAGTTTGCGCCTTGATCCTGGCAGTTACTCGATCGCGAGTTTGAGTCTTCAATGTCGTTTTTTCTTGCAGAATAAATGTTTGTATGAAATACAGTGTAGGAGAGGTGTACTGACTGTGTGGGCAGAACTTTGGAAATGATTGCCCACCAGTCTAAAAAGCCGCTGTGTCTCCCTGTCCCTGGGATAGCAGGATGCGATCAAACAGCACAATACCCCCCTCCCCCTCCAACTCCAGAGGAATCCGCTCCCCGATGGGCCGCTACCAAAGATCATAGAGGAGCTCCTCTATGATCTTTGGCCGCTACGGCGACAAGTGGCATTTCGCCCACAACCCGAGCTGCGCCCCCTCATCCGCCACCCCAAGAACAAGACGTACCTTGCACACCATCAGCTTCTGCCCCTACGTGTTCCTCTGGAGTTGGAGCGGGGCTGGGCTGGAGTTGCTGCTGGCTGTGGGTCTCTGGGATCTCCGTGCTTGCAGTGGGCCTGGGGGTCGGTGGGCGGCGGTGGGAGCTGTGGACCTACGGACCTACCTCTGTGGAGCTAGCCAGCTTCGGAGCGTGGAGAGCTGCTGCGACCCGACTCCGGTGGATGGTGACACCGGGAGCTCGCGGGTCTCCGGTGGGAGACTGCTTTGCGGGGCACCGGCAGCGGCGACTTCTCCCGCCCGAATTACGGGGTTGAGAGCAAACATCATAGAGGTTGAGAGTGACCTGGAGGGGGGCCTTACAACGCCCGGCGCGGCTGTCAATTGCCGCGGACTTGCTAGCGCCCGCCGGGGGCTCCAACATCAAGACCGGGGCAGGGCCCTACATCTCCCGGCGTGGCTTTGAGTGGCCGCTCCCCGATGGGCCCCTACGACGCCCCGAGATGCGCCCCGTCATCCGCAACCCAGGTTCCTCTGTAGTTGGAGTGGGGCTGGGCTGGGCTGCTGTTGGCTGTGGGTCTCTGGGATCTCCGTGCTTGCGGTGGGCCTGGGGGTCGGTGTCCAATTGGTCCTGGCACGGTCCTGCTGCAATCGCCGCCGTGAAGACAGTGCAAAGCCCCCGCGCCGGTGCAATGGGCGGGGAGCTGGAGAGGGGAGGGAAGGGGTCACAAACATGGCCGGGAAGCAGAGGGGTGTAGGTGGGGTGATACTGAAGCGAGCGACAATCTGCTGCTGCCTGCCCCGCTGAATTAAAAAGTTCCCACGCAAGACTCACGATACACTGTGTATTGTGAGTCTACCGTGGGAACTTTTTAATTCAGCGGGCAGGCAGCAGCATATTGTCAATTATTAACCCTCCCGCGCAATATACCCTCATCTTCTCTTTTATGAATGGGGATTTAGTTCCCCTTTCTTCGAGGACCGACCGGAGGTTCCGCTGTCACCTCTGCGGGCCGCCCTCGGTGAACGTTTTCAAGGACCTTTCTTCAAGGACCGAAAAAATGGCCGCTATTCGGAGGTTTTCGTTATTTGGATCTTCGGATAAAAGGTTGTGCACCTGTATGGTTATATGGCTGTATGAAGAGACCATGGAGTTACCATTGCTGGATGCATATCTGAGCACAATGGGCAGTATACCTGGACTTTCAGAAAGCATTTGATAAGGTCCCACATATGAGATTAGTGGGCAAAATTAGGGCACATGGTATTGGGGGTAGAGTGCTGACATGGATAGAAAATTGGTTGGCAAACAGGAAACCGAGAATAGGGATTAACGGGCCCATTTCAGAATGGCAGGCAGTGACTAGTGGGGTGCCGCAAGGCTCGGTGCTGGGACCGCAGCTATTTATAATATACATAAATGATTTGGATGAAGGGATTCAAAGTAACATTAGCAAATTTGCAAATGACACAAAGCTGGGTGGCAGTGTGAACTGTGACAAGGATGCTATGAGAATGCAGGGTGACTTGGACAGGTTGGGGGTGTGGGCAGATGCAGGGCAGATGAAGTTTAATGTGGATAAATGTGAGGTTCTCCACTTTGGTATCAAAAACAGGAAGGCAAATTATTATCTAAATGGCGTCAAGTTAGGAAAAGGGGAAGTACAACGGGATCTGGGGGTCCTTGTTCATCAGTCTATGAAAGAAAGCATGCAGGTACAACAGGCAGTGAAGAACGCGAATGGCATGTTGGCCTTTATAACACGAGGTGTCAAGTATAGGAGCAAAGAGGTCCTTCTGCAGTTGTACAGGGCCCTAGTGAGACCACACCTGGAGTGTTTTGTGCAGTTTTGGTCCCCTAATTTGAGGTAGGACATTCTCGCTATTGATGGAGTTCAGCGTAGCTTTACAAGGTTAATTCCCGGGATGGCGGGACTGTCATATGCTGAGAGAATGGAGCAGCTGGGCTTGTACACTCTGGAGTTTAGATGGATGAGAGGGGATCTTATTGAAACATATAAGATTGTTAAGGGTTTGGACACACTAGAGGCAGGAAAAATGTTCCCGATGTTGGAGGAGTCCAGAACCAGGGGCCACAGTTTAAGAATAAAGGATAAGCCATTTAGAACGGAGATGAGGAAATACTTTTTCACACAGAGAATTGTGAGTCTGTGGAATTTTCTGCCTCAGGTGGAGGCCAGTTCTCTGGATACTTTCAAGAAAGAGCTAGATGGGGCTCTTAAAGATAGTGGAGTCAGGGGATATGGGGAGAAGGCCGGAACGGTGTACTGATTGTGGATGATCAGCCATGATCATATTGAATGGCAGTGCTGGTTCGAAGGGCCGAATGGCCTACTCCTGCACCTATTGTCTATTGTCTATTGTCTATTTCCATTCTAACCTATGCCAAGGCACCAACTCCTCCCACAATGTCAGTAATACATAGGAAATTGTGATTGAGAAGCAGTACGCACACCCCCATATACAATGATGTTGCTGAAGTAGAAGTGGCTGAAAGCTTCAAGTACTTAGGAACAAATATCACCATCAATTTGTCATGGACCATCCACATTGAAGCAATGGCCAACAAAGAACACCAACACCTCTACTTCCTCAGAAGGTTTAGGAAGTTTGGTACATCCCCAACAACTCTCACCAACTTCAACAGATGTGCCATAGAAAGCACTTAATTGGGATCTATCACAGCTTGGTTTAGGACCAGCTCCAACCAAGACCGCACAAAATTGCAGAGAGATGTGGATGAAGCAAACAGAACATCACACAAACCAACCTCCCTTCCATTGACTCTACCCACACTTCAAACAGCATCAAGCAAGGCCATCAGCATAATCAAGGACCAGTCTCACCCTGGTCACTCCCTTTTCTTCTCTCTCCCATCAGACAAGAGGTATAGAGGTTTGAAAATACATACCTCCAGATTCAGGGACAGGGTGGAAGATTGCAACCTTCACGAGGTCCGCCCTGTTTCGACTAATGCAATCAACTCAACGTGCACAAACGGAAGATCAAATAGAACAAGTTGTCCAACAACTTTAGGCTGTGCACGCCACATGAAAGAAGAAGAAGAAGGGACAAGGTACACAAAAATGCTGGAGAAACTCAGCGGGTGCAGCAGCATCTATGGAGCGAAGGAAATAGGTGACGTTTCGGGCCGAAACCCTTCTTCAAACCCTTCTTCAGAAGAAGGGACAGTTTCTTCACAGCTGTTATCAGGCAACTAAACCATTCTGTCACCAGCACAACTGCAATCCTGACCTCCCATCTACCTCATTGGAGACCTTTGAACTATCTTTAATGGGACGTTATCAGACTTTATCTTGTACTAAATGTTGTACGCGTTATACTTTATCTACACTGTGGATGGCTTGATGATAATAATGTATGTTCTTTTATTTGACCAAATAGCACGCAACAAAAGCTTTTCATTGTACCTCGGTGCCCGTAAAAAAAAAATTATAAACTAAACTAATAAATAGTTCACCTGCATGAAAGTGATTTATATTTCAATTGAGACATTTACCCCATTATGGTTTTAACCATATCAAGTTATATTTTATTTTTACTTTCCAACTTACTCAAAATATCTGACTATCAACCTGCACTTCATTCCCCTTTCAATCCTAGAATAGTTATCAAAGCTTTGAAGACTGGTTTCAATGCTCTATGGAAAGAGTAGAGATCAGAGATTCACAGTTAACTGTTTGACAGGATTTATGACACACTGATGCAAGGTTTTTGTTACAATGTTATCCCACAAACGCTCCCAAGATACATGATCGCATGGACATTGATCTTGCTAACCTCAGAAGGCAGTGGAGGCCAATTCTCTGGATGCTTTCAAGAGAAAGTTAGATCTTAAAGATAGCGGATATGGGGAGAAGGCAGGAACGGGGTATTGATTGTGGATGATCAGCCATGATCACAGTGAATGGTGGTGCTGGCTTGAAGGGCTGAATGGTCTACTGCTGCTCCTATTGTCTTTTGTCTATTGTCTATTGTCTAAAAGCAAGAGAGTTATCCTGGCACTGTATGATCAGATCTCCCTCCTGTACACTGACTCATTAAAACCGTGAGTGTTGTCAATACAATCTTGCTGTCAAGCTGGAAAGGGTACAGAGAAGATTTACAAGGATGTTGCCAGGACTAGAGGGTCTGAGCAATAGACAGAGGTTGAATAGGCTGGGACTCTATTCCTTGGAGGATTAGGGGTGATCTTATAGAGGTGTATAAGATCAAGAGAAGATCGGGTAGATTCATAGGGTGTCTTGCCCAGAGTAGGTGAATTGAGGACCAGAGGACATTGGTTTAAGGTGAAGGGGAAAAGATTTAATAGGAATCTGAGGGGTAATCTTTTCATACAAAGGGTGGTGGGTGTATCGAACAAGCTGCCAGAGGAGGTAGTTGAGGTAGGGAATATCCCAAAATTTAAGAAGCAGTTAGACAGGTACATGGATAAGACAGGGTTGGAGGGATATGGATCAAATGCAGTTAGGTGGGACTAGTGCAGCTGTGACATGTTGGCTGGTGTGCGCATGTTGGGATGAAGGGCCTGTTTCCACACTGTATCACTCTATGACTCTCTGATAGCTGATTCTCACGTTGCGAGTTGACACAAGAGGTAACCCAAGTTAAAACTCGTGGTTATAATGTACGATTAACGTACGGAACTCGTGGACGCAACTTAGAGGTTCGTGGCGCTAACGGCAGGTACTCGTGTAACTTGTCGACTCTTGCAAAAAATCAAACATATTTGAAATTTTCCACGAGTCAATTTTACTCTTGTGGTTAAGAATTGAAACATTTTAACTCGTTGTAACTCGTTACCTTAATGGATCGTGAGTCTACCGTGGGAACTCTTTAACTCAGCGGGCAGGCAGCAGCAGATTGTGGATCCCTTCAGTTTCCCAGCGACAGTCACCTGCCATAACGCGAGAGAGATCATGCACTGTTGTAGGTCTCCTTTGCACGTCGGTGTTTCTGTTTTTCTCCACTCATTGTTGGCCCTATCTGTCACCATCCCCACCTACACCCCTCTGCTTCCCGGCCATGTGTGTGACCCCTTCCCTCCCCTCTCCAGCTCCCCGTCCATTGCACCGGCGCGGGGGCTTTGCACTGTCTTCACGTCGGCGATGCCAACAGGTCGATGCCAGTCGCCCCAGGGAAGTCGCTCCCTTCAGTTTCCCAGGGGGTCGGGACGGGGCTGGAGTTGGGAGGGAAAGGTGGTGGTGGTGGGGTGGGTGGGTTAGGTGAGCAGGAGAGTGGGGTTGTTTGCAGTTGCAGAGGGAGGGGGCAAGGGCGGTACAGTTCCCAGTCTCAGCTCCTGTCCAGGGGGATGGCCGGAGACGTCAGGACCAACGGGACACCAACCTCCAGGCCCACCAGGCCCACTGCAAGCACGGAGATCCCAGAGACCCACAGCCAACAGCAACTCCAGCCCAGCCCCGCTCCAACTCCAGAGGAACACGTAGGGGCAGAAGCTGATGTTGTGCAAGGTACGTCTTGTTCTTGGGGTGGCGGATGAGGGGGCGCAGCTCGGGCTGTGGGCGCTGCCACTTGTCGCCGTAGCGGCCCATCGGGGAGCGTGCTCCTCTGAAGTTGGAGCGGGGCTGGGCTGGAGTTGCTGTTGGCTGTTGGCCTCTGGGTTCTCCGTGCTTGCAGTGGGCCTGGTGGGCCTGGGGGTCGGTGTCCCGTTGGTCCTGACATCTCCGGCCACCCCCCTGGACAGGAGCTGAGACTGGGAACTGTACCGCCCTTGCCCCCTCCCTCTGCAACTGAAAACAACCCCACTCTCCTGCTCACCTAACCCACCCATCCCCCACCACCCACCCCCCACCTTTCCCTCCCAACTCCAGTCCCGTCCTGACCCCCTGGGAAACTGAAGGGAGCGAGTGCCACGGTGCGACTGGCACTGACCTGCTGGCATCGTCGACGTGAAGACAGTGCAAAGCCCCCGCGCCGGTGCAATGGGCGGGGAGCTGGAGAGGGGAAGGAAGGGGTCGCACACATGGCCGAGAAGCAGAGGGGTGCAGGTGGGGGTGGTGATAGATAGGGCCAACAATGAGTGGAGAAAAACAGAAACACTGACGTACAAAGGAGACCTACAACAGTGCATGATCTCTATCGCGTAATGGCAGGTGATTGTCGCCTGCCCGCTGTTTCTGACGCTAAAGCCTTGGGATCGTTGCCCTTCGTGTTGGCGTGGAGAGGGAGGGGGGTATTGTGCTGTTTGATCGCCCCCTACTATCCCAGGGACAGGGAGACACAGCGGCTTTTGAGACTGGTGGGCAATCACTTCCAAAGTTCTGCCCACATAGTCAGTACACCTATCCTACACTTGTCTCCCGCACTAAGATCACCCCGCAGAGAATGATCCCAGCCTAACCCAAGAGCCATGTCACCCCAGACAGATTAATGATGATCCCCCCCCCCACCCTCTCTCCATCTCAACTCACGCCTGGGCACCGAAGCAACTCAGGAGGTGAACCCTGAGCTCCGTCTCACAACAATCTGATGTGCACATCCGTCCACATTCAAAGATTTAATCTCCCATCTCCCCGCAGTGTGTAGACATGGCAGTAAATTCAATTAAAACATATCAAACCTGTGTGTTTCAAACAAATCATAAGTATAACTGCTCTGGCACTGGATGGTGCGCATTTTCCCTTTGTAGGTCACATCAATAGATGCGGCCACTCTGAATTATATCTTTAAAACAAAGCCACAGGATGGAGAGGTCTTCTTTAACACTGTTGCTTATTAAAACAAACCTTCAATCAGGATTGGCTCAAGAGTAACTCGGGAGACGAACTTGGAACATCGCAGAGATGACAAGTAAACGGCAAACTTGTCATACCCGTGGGAACTCGGTTAAACTCTTGATCATACACTTGCAATCTCGTATACAACCACGAGTCTTTCACTCGGGGTACCTCTTGTCTCAACTCGCAACGTGAGAACCAGCCTTGACTCTGTAAATGAATGAATGAATACGTTTATTGGCCAAGTGTTCACATACAAGGAATTTGCCTTGGTGCTTCGCCCGCTAGTGACAACATGACATAAAGTGACAGTTAAGAATGACACATAAAACATTAAACATTAATTATAAAACATTATTGATTAAACATGTGAATTAAATAAAATACCAGAGCAAAAGGAGACTACAGATTACAGGTTATTGAATAAAGCTACTACTCGTGGAAAAAAAAGCTGTTTTTATATCTGGGTGTGGCAGCTTTGACAATCCAGAGTTGCCTTTCAGGGAAAAGTAATTCAAAGAGTTTGTGGCCAGAGTGAGAGGGGTTAGAGATGATCTAACCCGCTCGCTTCCTGGCCCTTGCAGTGTACAGTTCATCAATGGAGGGAAGGTTGCAGCCAATAACCTTCTCTGCTGATCGGACGATTTGCTGCAGCCTCCAGGTGTCGTGCTCGGTGGCTGAGCCAAACCAGACCATGATGGAGAAGGTGAGGACAGACTCTACGATGGCCGTGTAGAATTGGACCATCATTGCCTGTGGCAGATTGTGCTTCCTCAGCTGCCGTAGGAAGTACATCCTCTGTTGTGCCTTTTTGACTGTGCAGTTGATGGTAGCCCCCCATTTAAGGTCCTTGGAGATGATGGTTCCCAGGAACTTAAAAGAGTCCACAGATGTGACTGTGGAGATGTTGATGATGAGTGGGGTGAGGGGAGGGGGTGCTCTCCTAAAGTCTACAATCAATTCCACAGTCTTAAGAGCATTGAGCTCCAGGTTGTTGCGATGACACCAGGACACCAGCTGTGTCACTTCCTGTCTGTAGGCAGATTCCTCCCCATCCTGGATCAGTCCAATCAGGGTTGTGTCATCCGCAAACTTGAGAAGCTTGACAGAGGATTCTGTGGAGGTGCAGTCATTGGTGTAGAGAGAGTAGAGGAGAGGAGAGAGTATGCAGCCTTGCAGTGCTCCTATGCTGAGCATTTGCGCATCCGAGATGTGCTTTCTCAGCCTCACTTGCTACTTCCTGTCTGTCAGGAAGCTGGTGATCCACCGACAGAGGGGTTCAGGCACAGTCAACTCGGAAGGTTTGGAGTGTAGTAGCTCTGGCACAATGGTGTTGAATGCAGAGCTAAAATCAACAAACAGAATCCTTGCATAGGTCCCCTGGCGGTCTAGGTGCTGGAGGATGATGTGCAGGCCCAGGTTGACTGCGTCATCCACAGATCTATTGGCCCGATATGCAAACTGCAGAGAGTCCAGATATTTTTCAGTATGGCCAGCACAAGCCTTTCAAGGGTCTTTATGACTACAGAGGTCAGTGTGACAGGCCTGTGGTCATTAAGATCAGTAATCCTTGCCTTTTTGGGTACAGGGATAATAGTGGAGACTTTGAAGCAGGCAGGGACAGTACATGTTTGCAGGGACTGGTTGAAAATGTCTGTGTATACCGGTGCCAGTTATTTGGCACAGAGCTTGAGAGTAGAGGGGGAAACATTGTCCTGTGGATATGGTGTTTAAGCAGTTTCCTTTAGTAGTCTGAAGAAGGGTCTCGACCCAAAACGTCACCAATTCTTTTTCTCCGGTGAAGCTGTCTGACCTGCTGAGTTACTCCAGCTTTTTCTGTCTACCCCTTTAGCAAGTGATGGCCTGCAGGCCCTAACTCAGCTGCCAAAAGTCATTACATCCTTTCGTTTAGACCAAAAGTGTCTCTTTTTGTTTAATTTTTTTTACGAATCAACTGCTGCCTTTGTAAGGACCTACAGCTCGGCATTCAACAATGTCATCCTCTCCAAACCGATCATCAAATGGAGAAACTGGATCTCTCATCAACCCAATGCATCCCTTGACTTTCTCATTGGCTGACTACAATTTGTTTCACACCACTTCCTCCTCGATAACCATTAACACGACCACCCAAGGCTGTGTGCTCAATCCACTGCTCTACTTTCTCTGTACCCATGACTGTGTAGGCAGACACAGTCCAAAACCATATTTAATTTCACCCAACGATACCACCATTGTTTGTACGAATAACTGATAATGATGAGACAGGGTATGGGAGGGAGGTTGGTAATCTGAGCGAATAATGTCTGAACAATCTTGCTCTCAATGTTAGCAAGACCAGGGTGCATATTGTTGACTTCAGAAAAAGGAAATCCAAGGAGCCATAAACCAGTCCTCATCGACAAGGCAGAGGTGGAGAGAGTCAGAAACTTCAAATTCCTGGGCCTGCATATCTCTTAAGATCTATCCCAGACCCTGAATATGGATGCAATCATAAAGAAAGCCTATCAACGCCTCTACTTCTTTAAAGTATTGAGGATTTTTGTTGAGGATTTTTGTAGAAGATTGAGATTCATTTTGCAGACAAACACTCTCTTGAACTATTTCAAGTGTACAATAGTGGGCATATTAATTGGTTGCATCAAGGCCTGGTTCGGAAAATCGAACGCCCAGGAATGAAGAAGATGCAAAAAGTGGTGAACATTGGCCAACCATTCGGCAGAAGATACAGGAGCCTGAGAACCGTTATCTCCACATTGAAAAATAGTCTCTTCCCATTAACTATCAGGGTCTGGAACAACACTCCCCAAACATGACATTAACCCGATAACAACACCAAACCACTGTGTAAAATTTACAGACTGCACTATTCATAAGTTTATTAGTGACAGTAGCAGAGTTAGGCCATTCAACCAATTAGTCCACTCCACCATTCAATCATGGCTGATCAATCTCTCCCTCCTAACCCCATTCGCCTGCCTTCTCGCCATATCCCCTGACACCCGTATTAATCAAAAATCTCTCTATCTCTGCCTTAACAATATCAATTGACTTGGCCTCCACGGCCTTCTATGGCAAAGAATTCCAATGAAAACTATGTACTTCAATGGAGTGTTGGAGGAATTATGGTCCGGTTACTTATTACTATTGTGTAATTTACTTATTAATTTATTGTGTTATGGATTATTGTAAATTTAATTGTTGTGTTATTGCATTAATCAACCTGTGGCAACTCTTTTGTGTACTGTGCATGTTGTCTGTACATGAAATTATACACTCCAGACTCTTGACTTTTATGTTTTGCACTAAAGTCTTGCTTTTTGCACAGACTTTTTCTTTTTTATTTTCATTTAGAAATTACAAGAATTGGCCTGGAATTTATATATTTGTGTGTTGTCTGAATCCATAATCCTGTAATGCTACTGTAAGCAAGACTTTCATTAGTGAATGGATTCTCTACACAATGCTTGTGAATATTAAAATTGGCACACATGCCTACTTGCAGATTATACATGTTCATTGAGTGTTCATTTTAGTATTTTGTAGGGTCCTCCAAGAAATGAGAAGGTTTGAATGGATTTCTGCTTCCCAGAATCGTTTCCAGTTTTATAACTATTTGCAAGATCAGCGAACTAATTCCTGGCCAAGGTCTACTACCTCTTAACGACATGGTTGGTATTACGGCAGAGTTGCTGCCTTAAGGGCCTGTCCCACGAGCATGCGCAGCAAGCGCGACCAAACCGGAAGCGGGGGCCACGCGGAGGTCGAGTGATCCCTGTACAGGGCCTGTCCCACCAGCACGCGACTGCATGCGGCGAGCGCAACCAAACCGGAAGCGGGGGCAGCACGGAGGTAGAGTGATCCCGTATGAGTTGACGTGAAGTTCGAGCGAAGTCCGCAGGAAGTTCGCGCTAGGCATATGCCGTCAAGACGCTGCGTACAGCGTCGAGACGGTGCGTACGGCCTCAACGCGGCTGCGGACCGGCAGGCCGTTGCCGTGCGGAATTTTTGAACAGTGTCAGTTTTTCAGAGCCCCACGCGATGTCGGGACCAACTCCGCACAACTCCATACGGCTCCGGCGATCAAAGTGGGACCGGCCCCGCGAGGCCATACGGCTCAAGCGACCACGTTAGGTCGCGCTTGACACATGCAGTCACATGCTCATGGGATAGGCCCTTTACAGCACTTGCAGTGCTGGAGACCCGGGTTCGATCTCGATTACGGGCGCTGTCTGTACGGAGTTTGCACGTTCTCTCCATGACAGCGTGGGTTTTCTCTGAGATCTTCAGTTTCCTCCCACACTTCAAAGACATAGAGGTATGTAGATTAATTGGCTTTGTGTATGTATAAATTGTGTCTGGTGTGTGTTAATGTGCGGTGATCGTTGGTCGGTGCAGACTCTGTGGGCCAAAGGGCCTGTTTCCGCGCTGAATCTCTAAAACTGTGTTGTTTTACAATGCTTTTATTAAATGTCTGTCAAAGCACCAAAACAGCAAAGTTTTCTTAAAATTGCATTCCTGTGTAAACAATCTAAAGAGCCAAATACTATTCACTGTGACTTTTTTTAGAAGTTCACAATAATTCTCCCTGAATTGCAACTACTTCCTGTATAGGAAGGAACTGCAGATGTCAGTTTACACTGAAGAAAGAAACAAAGTGCTGGAGCAACTCGGCAGGGACATGCAGCATCTCTGGAGAGAAGGATTGGGTCGAGACCATTCTACAGACTCTTCAGAAGGGTCTCGCCCCAAAATGTCACCCATGCAAACTACTCCCATTTCTCATTTCTCATTTTGGGGATTTCTCCAGCACTGGCAGAGGTTAAACAAGTGTCATGTGAGTCGGAGGGATAGCCAAACCCTTTGTTACATAGAATAGCAGAGCACAGAAACGTCTGAGCCCACAATGTCTGTGCCGAACATGATGCCAAGTTAAACTGACCTCATCTGCCCGTACCTGATCCATATCTCTCTAATCCCTGCACTTCCATGTGCCTATCCAAAAGCTTCGTGAATGCCACCACCACCCGTTGCATTGGGTTCCAGGCCCCCACTACTCTATGTAAAAAACTTGCCCCGCATATCTCTGTTAAACTTCCCCCCTCTTAATTTATATCTATGCCCTCTAGTATTAGACAAGGTTCTAACTGTCCATGTATGTGTCAGGTTGGGGGGAGTTCCTCCCGCCATGGGTACCATGCTCCATGGTCGGATAGCCGGCGACTAATCCGTCTCCCCCACCTGGTTTGCCAGGTGAGGAGGGGGCTGTGGACCCCCAGCAGGACCAAAAACAAGACCTGTCAAAGGGTGGATGAGCTTCCAGCGAGTCAACGGCCTTCCACACCTCAGTAGAAGGTTGTGATCACTGTCGCATATAGCATTGTAAGGAGCGATGATAAAGCACACACACCAAAATCCTATCATTCCAGCGGCGGAAGTCCGCAGGAACTGGAGGACAGAGATGTGTGGTGCGTCCGTCACCGTTCCCGTTGGAAACCAGCACCACTGCGTCGCTAATGTTTTCAACGATGATAATGATGATGTATGTGTCTCATAATTTTATGTCTCCCCTGTACCTCCAATGTTCCAGGGAAAACAATCCAAGTCTATCAAATCTCTCCACATAGCAGCAGCACTTTAATCCAGGCAGTGTTCTGGTAAAACTCCTCTGCAACCACTCCAAAGCCTCCACATCCTTCCTGCAATGGAGTGGCCAGAACTGCATGCAATACTCCAAATTTCTTGGACAAAACTCTTTGTGAGAATAAAAGTCATAATTCTGCACAGCACATCATCAACACTGGGCTCAAGAGACTGCCTTTTCTCAAACCAATCCAAGAATGTGCCATTTAATTAATACTGACAATTAAATATTGACAATTAAAACACCACCAAGGTTAGTGAATAGTAGGTGTAAGAAGCCACCACTATGGGAGTTACCCACAGATGTGTGCAGTGTTTTACAACCAATATTTTGTTTGATACATTAATACTTTTACTTAAAGACAGTGGGGTCAAGGAAAGAGCGCTCACGTCACGGCCCTGTTTTCACAAATCTTTCCACCGCACACAAGAAGCACAAGAAGCGACAAGATAGACACCATTGCATGCAGATGTCGAGAAGTGTGCTCAGCTCTGCCTGGACAACTTCTAATCTTGTGTGTGGACTCGATAAGAAGAAGAACGTAAAGACAGTTAAATAAAACACTTTTCACACAAAGGGTGGTGGGTGTATGGAACAAGCTGCCCAAGGAGGTGGTTAAGAAACAGGTAGACAGGTACATGGGTTGGGCAGGTTTGGAGGGATATGGACCAAATGCGGGCAGGTGGGACTAGTGTTGCTGGGACATGTTGGCAGGTGTGGGCAAATAGGGCTGAAGGGCCTGTTTCCACACTGTATCACAATGTGACTCTGTGACTCTGTGACTTTGACCATAGAGTAAAAAATCCAAACATTGTGATCTGAAGTGCAGTTGATTTCCTCCATCAGCTTATCATTGGGCCTTCATAGAGCACTGGCCCTGGTCTCCTGCATAGAAGCACTTGAACACACCCGATACGGCACAAGGGAGCTTCTAAGCCTGGCAAGAGAGCTGTTGAACTTGTTAAAGATTGAGGCCATCCCATCCAGTATGTGAGTGAGTAATGCCCCTGTCCCACTTAGGAGACCTGAACGGAAACCTCTGGAGACTTTGTGCCCCACCCAAGGTTTCTGTGCAGTTCCCGGAGCTTGCAGGTGGTTGCCGGAGGTTGCAGGTAGTGGAAGCAGGTAGGGAGACTGACAAAAACCTCCGGGAACCTCCGAGAACCGCACAGAAACCTTGAGTGGGGCACAAAGTTTCCAGAGGTTTCCGTTCAGGTTTCCTAAGTGGGACAGGGGCATAAGAGCAGTGCTGGTCGGTTATTAAGTCATGAGAGAGTTACACTGTAAAATATTGGAGAGCAAGAGAACAGCAGTACTTAATGACACCATAGATACTGGAGGACAGCTCAGAGTAGAGCTGCAGGCATTTTGTTGGTTGATACCATGTTTCACAAATTGTATTATTATTTATAAACCTACTCCACTGCAATCTACTATGGACCTTGTATAAGTTGCATTAACGTACTTTGTTTTTTATTATTATTGTCTGATTATCTTGTAGTCAGTGATAATTTATCTTATCAGTGTAGTTTAGTTTAGAGACACAGGCCCTTCGGTCCACCGAGTCCACGCCAACCAACAATCCCCACACATTAACACTACCCTGCACACACTAGGGAGAATTTTTTTCACATTTATACGAAGAAAATTAATCTACAAACCTGTACGTCTTTGGAGTGTGGGAGGAAACCAAAGTTCTTGGAGAAAACCCACGTGGTCACAGGGAGAACGTACAAACCCTGGACTGACAAACACGTGTAGTCAGGATCGAACCCGAGTCTCTTGAGCTGCAAGGCAGCAAATCTACCGCTGCGCCACACTAATTACTGTGTATTTAGTTATTATTTTGTTCTGATAATAAATCTGAAAAGCTGCAGCAAGTAAGAATTTCATTATTCTAATCCTAGTGCATATGACAATGAAACATTTATGACTCTTGACACTGTTTATATCAGCACTGAATGAAACATCTAACCTCTATACCATCAAGGTTGACATAGATTTATCCTATTGACTGGGGTTTGTACTTTGACTCAAGATGTGGAGCAGCCTAATTCCATGACAAGTTTAAAGTTTGGACATGAGGTATAAATTGTTATAGTAGGAAATAATGGTTTTCTACAGCAGGCTGGGAGATATTACAATGGCCCATGTCAACATTTAACACATTGGATATTTTATATTCCCGATCTAACTGACGTACACATTAACCCGTCGGCACTGTAAGGGTTAACGTGTGTCGTGAGCATCTTTAGTTTAGTTTAGTTCAGATATACAGCTCGGAAAAAGGCCCTTCGGCCCACTGAGTCCGTGCCGACGAGTGATCCCCGCACATTAACACTATCCCACACACACTAGGGACAATTTACATTTATACCAGGCCAAATATCCTACAACCCTGTTCGTCTTTGGAGTGTGGGAGGAAACCGTAGATCTCAGAGAAAACCCATGCAGGTCACAGGGAGAACTTACAAACGCTGTACAGACAGCACCCGTAGTCAGGATCAAACACAGGTACTGGCGTTTTAAGGCGGCAACGCTACTGCTGTGCCACGGTGCTGTCTGAATTAATTTTCTTTTTGAACTCAGAACAAACTCAGGCTGAAGCAGTTACCCAAAACACCAATTGAATTGGCATGTTAATTTAGATGTTGTTCAATAATATATGACTTTTTCATAAATGAATCAGTTTATTTATTCATGTGTGTATATATTCATACAATGGTATATGGACACACTGGTCTGTTCTGTATTCATGCCTACTATGTTCTGTGTGCTGAAGCAAAGCAAGAATTTCATTGTCCTATCAGGGACACATGACAATAAACTCTCTTGAGCTTGAACTTGAAATGAATCACTTTCGTGCAGGAAGCCAAGCGAGCGTATATAAGGACCATTCATAATTATTTAGTTCAGCTTAGTTTAGTTTAGAGCCCACTGAGTCTGCACCGACCAGCGATCCCCACACATTAACACTATCCTACACACACTAGGGACAATTTTACATCTAGACATTTATACTCAGCCAATTAACCTACAAATCTGTATGTATTTGGAGGGTGGGAAGTAACCGAAGATCTCAGAGAAAACCCACGCTTGTCACGAGGAGAATGTACAAACTCCGTACAGACAACACCCGTAGTTGGGATCAAACCCAGGTACTGCCGTTGTAAAGCGGCAACTCTACTGCTACGCCATCGTGATGCCCAAATTTAATTTTCTTTTTGAACTCAGAACATACTGAGGATGAAGCAGTTACCCAAAACACCAATTAACACATTTTAATGCGACTGCTATGAATAGGATTGGCATATTAACTTAGATGTTGTTCAGCATCATATAAATTTTTCATAAATGAATCAGTTTAGTGCAGGAAGCCACGCAAGCATATACTGTATGACGACCAGACTTATGATTATTCATTAAAAAAATCCAATTCAAAGCCTCATTACATTCTTCCATGCACACCAAAATATATTCTGGATAAGGCACATCCATAACACCTGCCCTAGGACGTGTGCGCTCACTAATTGAGACTCATGTGGAATGACGATGGAGTAATGGAAGGTGAGGCTAAGTTCTACAAGGCAACCCTCAGAATTAAGGATTCCACCAAGGAGAATATGCTGGAGCAGGTACAAAACCTCCCTGGTAGTTTACTCATGATCGTGGGACCCAAAGGCTGTAAGGTACAAGACTGACCAACAATGTGAGAAGTGTGTGGGAAGGAATTACAGATGCTGGTTTAATCCGTAGAGCCAAATACTGGAGTAACTCAGCGGGACAGGCAGCATCTCTGGAGAGAAGGAATGGGTGAAGTTTTGGGTCTAGACCCTTCTTCAGACTGAGAGCCAGGTGAAACGGAAACGGGAGAAGTAGATGGTGATGTAGAGAGATATAGAAGAAAAGATATACAAAAACGTAACGATGACAGAGAAATGTGAAGTGTTGTTGTTTGGGAAGTCTAACATGGGAAGGACCTACACAGTCAACGGTTGGGCTCTGGGGAGTGCCGTAAAGCAGATATCTAGGAGTGCAGATGCATGGTTCCTTGAAGATGGAGTCGCAGGTAGATAGGGTGGTTAAAAAGGTGTTTGGCATATTGGCCTTCATCAGTCAGAGTATTGAGTATAGAAGTTGGGAGATCATGTTGCAGTTGTATAAGATATTGGTGGGGCCCATTTAGAGTATTGTGTTCAGTTATGGGCACTCGGTTATGAGTCTGTAATCATCAAGCACCCAATTTTCCATTAACATTACTCCAATAGATTTATTTTCCCTACATTCCCATCAACTGCCCAGATACTCCCTCTCATCTACATACGAAGGCAATTTACAATTTACATATTTTCGGGGTGAGGGAGGAAACCGGAGCTCCTGGAGGAAACCCACGCAGTCACAAGGAGAATGTAAAAACACCTGACATACAACACCAGAGCTCAGGATTGAACCTGGGTCTCTGGAGCTGTGAGGCAGCAGCTACAAACTGCACCACAGTGCTGCCTTTTACTATAAAGGGTAAAATTCAGTTCGAGACTGTTCTACTAAGGAGTCAAGGCGTCATGGAGTCCTTCGGCGAGGAATGCAAATGGGTTGTACTGTATTTACGGTTTAGAGAAATGTCTAAAACAGGTGAGTGTTACAAACGCGGGGAATGGCAGCCGTGAATTTATGCAGAGCACGCACACTTGCAGCAATCTAGCAGATGGCCAATAATTTGATTCTGTTGAAGATGTGTAAGCATTCAAAAGAATAGGATAATCTGCTCTAGGTGCACTTCAACACTCCTGTATGTTTAATGGACTCAGACTGATTCGAATAATGAAGTGCTAACCAATGGGCCAGGGGGGTCATCTCTCAAGAGAATTAGATCTATCTCCTCGTTGGGCAAAAGAGACAGCAAGATTTATAAGAGTTAATAAAATTAACATTTAGATATGATCAAATAAAGGCAGAGATTCTTACAGGAGTTCTTTGCCAAGGGCTTAATGCTGATTAAAGCAAATCAATCCCGTACGTGAAATGACTTTTGGTCAATTTTCTGTTGGGAAAATAATGGAATAAGTTGAAGAGTTTGAGAGAAATTATTGTAAATTAAATGGAAAACACAAAGGTATAAAGCTGACCATCTTGGAAAGGTGAAAGGTTCATTTTGTGGCATTCATCAGTAAAGATTTCCTTTTGATGGATTCTTGAATAGTTCAGAAGAGAAAGTGTGATTACTATTTTTCCCCTTTATGGCTGTAAAGTTTTATTAGCAGTCTGTATATAGTGATTACCACCAGAATTAAAGCACATGCTCACTGAAAAAATGTTGTTCCCATTCCAAAATCAGTGAAGATTCAGATGTTTATTGAATTAAACACTTGCCAAATTTTCTTTAAGGTTATACAGCTGCAAATTTAAGTTTCAGAATCACTCGTTTTTATATTTAATCCATGACATCAACTGCTTATGAAGATCTGAGAAGAACTAAATCCTTTAAGTATTCCCTGTTTGATATGATCTTGCCTTGGTTACTGTTGCAATGTAGTGAGATGTGAATGCCAGAATGCACACCAAATTTCACAAAGAGTAATAAGGTTAAAATCATACCATTTGTAATACCTGAGTATTGCCTTCCAAAGACCCACTGTGCACTAGCTTCCTTTCCTATTTGCAATATGCAATAAATCATGACAATATCACAAGAAGCACTCCCAAAAAGGTATCTCAAGTCAAGTCAAGTTTATCGTAGTGTAATGTTTGCTGGCTTTACCTTGCATTAAACGTTATTCCCTTATCATGTATCTATACATTGTAAACAGGGCTGCCAAATCTCACGCATTGAGCATGAGACTAAAGCATTTCATGAAATTCCCACGCTCTCACGCTGATCACAAATTTCTCACACTCAAATTAAAATATATATAAATAAATAAAGTCACGAACAATTCAATTCGCCCAAGGCTTCCAGATGTCCTCCACACTCACCAATGAGAATAATTTTCTGTCGGCGAGTTTCCTGTAAAGAGCAAGCAATTTAATTGTCTTAGTCTCTTAAGCACACTATTTAAAATGGCAAACTGCAGGTGTTGGAAATTCAAAATAAAGTAAAAATTGTTTTTAGGGTGAGTAAAAACCATGAGGGAAATATACAAGGTGAATGCATAGTCTTTTTCCCGGGATATGTGATTCAAGAACTAGAGGGCATTGGTTTAAAGCAGGGCTGTCAAACTACTGGCACTATAAGGCAATAGCTCTAATGCTGCAACCACTGTGCCGCCCCTAATAGTGAGCAGTATGGAAGGTAAATGCTGATAATAATGTCCGTTGTGTTTTCAAGCTCCTACTGTCAATAGACAATAGACAATAGACAATAGGTGCAGGAGTAGGTCATTCGGCCCTTCGAGCCAGCACCGCCATTCAATGTGATCATGTCTGATCATCCACAATCAGTACCCCGTTCCTGCCTTCTCTCCATATCCCTTAACTCCGCTATCCCTAAGAGCTCTATCTAATGCTCTCTTGAAAGCATCCAGAGAATTCCACACACTCACAACTCTCTGTGTGAAAATGTTTTTCCTCATCTCCGTTCTCCGTTCTTCCTCATCTCCATTCTAAATGGCTTACCACTTATTCTTAAACTATGGCCCCTTGTTCTGGACTCCCCCATCATTGGGAACGTTTCCTTTGTCTTTCTTGCTGATAGAGGTCTCCCGTTTGAGAGTTGCTGCCAGAGAAGCCGAGGTAAGTAACTGCAACAGATTTTAAAGTTGGGCGTGGGCTGCTTTGAACTAAATGATTAAAGTGGAATTCTACAGTGTTGTTGGAGCAATCATTCGGAGTGTATTCCATCAAGCTCTGCCTTTGTGTCTTGGAGAAATCGGCCAGGACAAGAAGTATTTGGCCATGAATCACTTACTGCATTACACCCTTGTAGCCTCAGTGGTCTAGTTTCTGGTCAATGGTCATCTCCAGCGTGTCACTGGCGTAGTGGCGCAGTGGTAGACTTGCTGCCTTACAACGCTTGCAGCGCCGGAGACCCAGGTTCGATCCTGACTACGGGTGCTGTCTGCACGGAGTTTGCACGTTCTCCCCGTGACCGCGTGGGTTTCTCCGAGATCTTCGGTTTCCTCCAACACTACAAAGACCTACAGGTTTGTAGGTTAATTGTCCCAAGTGTGTGTAGGATGGTGTTAATGCGCGGTGAATCGCTGGTCGTTACGGACTGGGTGGTCCAAAGGGCCTGATACCATGTCGTTTCTTTAAACTAAACTAAACTAAGTGTAGGAGTTAGATTCCATCCACCACCACTGTGAATGCATTTAGATATTTTAGATGAATTTGATGTGCTGCCTTATCCATTTACATTTCTGTCCTTTTTCAGTAATTTTCTGAGCAGAGCACTCGGAGGAACATGCATCTGAATGGTTACACATCTTCAACTAAATCAAATCTTTGGTCATCCACTACATTGCTGTGAATGAGCATGTGCCCTGCATCAATTCATGAGTGCCATTCCCTGCATTTAGAACAGTGGCCAGTTCTACACATTCCTGTAACTCTTCAAAGCATTACAACCTATCTGCATTCCCCTCATAAACTGCGTGAATGAAGGCATTATCAGAATAGCCTCAAACTGAATTCTTACTTTTAAAGTACAGGCAGTAATGTGAAGCCCCAGAGACCCAGGTTCAATCCTGAGCTCCGTTGAATCTGTTATAAATTCTCCTTAGAAAAGGTGTTAAAAGAATTTCTCGATTGTTCTCGAGTGGCGATGTCAAAACTATTGCAATTTGTTTTGAAAAGTAGTTAACTGAGAAATTTAAATAACAAAAAAAAGTATTTTGGACATTGCTAGAGGAGATTTAGATTTTAGACTTCAGATATAGTGTGGAAACAGACCCTTCGGCCCACCGGGTCCGTGCCAACCAGCAATACACTAACATCATCCAACACACTAGGGACAAATTTAACATTTTTACCAAAGTCAATTAACCTACAAACCTGTACATCTTTGCAGTGTGGGAGGAAACTGGACTACATGGAAAAAATCCATGCAGTCACAGGGAGAACGTACAAACTCTGTACATACAGTCAGGATCAAACCCGGGTCTCTGGCATTGTAAGGCAGCAACTCTACCGCTGCACCATTGTGTTGTTCCCATTAATGTGTGTCAATGTTGAAACTCTTCAGGGATGATAAAATCTCTTTTTTCTGTCGATCATTTGCACTTGATCAGCTCTCTATAAAGTAGCTGCTTCAGTTTTCTGTCTTCAGACTAATGCTGGAAAGGTTTGTCTGCAACAGAACTATGAATCTGGAATCTTAACTTGTCACTTGATAGGGACTATTTTTCTCAGATAGGTCATGTGGAAATGATGAAACTATTTCACATGCCTGCTGTACATTGTCCATATCACATATACAGAGCAAAGTGGGTATCACGTGCAAGATACACCTTCAGTTTGTTTTTAGGCTGATTCCTCTTTTTTTCCATCCTTCATTTCTCAGTCTTCCAAAAGAAGGGTTAGCTTTGCTGATCTGCTGTTGATTTTATCATCTATGTTTGTATCATCAATGTTGACTGATCTTGGGAGAAAATATCAAGGCATGTGAACTTGCTCACTAATGAAAGCCTCTGACCATTCACAAAGGTGCATCATTTCTGTTTTCTTTTATACTAATTTTCAGTTTCAGTAGCAGTTTAGTTTGTTGTCACATGTACCGAGGTACAGTGAAAAGCTTTTGTTGCGTGCTATCCAGTCAGTGGAAAGACAATACAAAATGACAATCGAGCCATTTACAGTGTAAGGATACATGATAAGGGAATGACGTTTAGTGCAAGGTAAAGCCAGCAGAGTCCGATCAAAGGTAATCCAAGGGTCTCCAATGCGGTAGATAATAGTACAGGACTGCGCTCTGGTTGTGGAAGGATGAATCAGTTGCCTGATAAGAGCTGGGAAGAAACAAGGAAGTTTGGCATGTCTCCAATGACTCTTATCAACTTCAGCAAATGCACTGTAGAATCAACACTGTCAGGGTGCATCACAGCCTGGTTTGGCAACAGCTCTGCCCAAGACTTCAATAAATTGCAGAGTTGTGGATATAACCTATCATACCGACCAGCAGCCCCACCATTGACTCGATCTATACTTCACGCTGCCTTGTGAAAACAACCAACTTAATCAAAGAACCTTTTTCACCCTGGTCATTTCCTCTTCTCCTCTCTCCCACCAGTGAGAAGATGCAACAGCTTAAAAACACCTACGGGCAGATTTAGTATTAGGTTCTTCCTCATTGTTATCAGCCGACTGAATGGTCCTCCCATAAGCTAGCATGTCATCCCAATATTTTCAGCCTACCTCACTGCAGATGTTGGATGCAATTCTCTAATACTGTAACACTGTGTTCTGCACTCTGTTTTATTTCTTTGAGGATGGGAAAGATCCCTGTGGAATCCAGGGTTTACTTTCAGATCAAACTCCTTTTATTACAAATTGGTCAACTTGGGAGATGCATGTCCTGGGCAAGATGCTCTCCAGTCTGAGGGCAGAAACACAAAGATATCAAGCATACTGTTTTTGCTTTTGGCAAATGAAGGAAGGCAGAGTATCGAAAGGTCTGCAGGACAGAAGGTCATAATCAGTGAGCAACTGCTAAAAGGAGAAGAGCAAGACTTTTAAAAGACAGCAGACAGTCATCGAGGCTCATTCAGTTTTACTGCTGCAAGCAGTTGGCATCCTGGAGTGACTGCTCCTGGTATGTGTATCAAGGGGAAAGCAGGCAGTCATGGAGTGGCCTGTGGGGGAGTGGCTGGGAGGAGGATAAGTGTGAGGCTTTGGCTCGAGAGGCTTTCTATCTTCGGTTTAAACCAGCATCCTTATGTAGGAAGGAACTTTAAACCAAAGATAGGCACAAAATGCTGGAGTAACTCAGCGGGACATGCAGCATCTCTAGATAGAAGGAATAGGTGACGTTTCAGGTCAAGACCCTTCTTCAGACTGAAACGTCATCAATTCCCTCTATCCAGAGATGCTGCTCATCACATTGAGTTACTCGAGCATTTTGTGTCTATCTGCAGTTCCTTCTTACACAATCTCTTGATCATCTGGGAGACAGGAGGACACAGATAGGAGTTACAGTGAGGTGACACAGCTAGGGTGTGGACCAAAAGTAGATGGGTGACCACTAGGAAAGGAATATGCTGAGAGTGCAGCAGTCCCTTAGGCTCATTGTCCTTTATAACAGGTATGCCCCAATGGATACTGTTGGGGAGTATGACCAGTCAGTGGAGAGCAGTACTGGTCAGGTCTGCTATATTGGTCTGGGCTCTGAGGCACTGCAAGCAAGGGTGAAGAGAGGCAGAGCCTTAGTGATAGGAGACTTGCTAGCTAGGGGGAACAGACAGGAGATTTTGGAGAAGCAAAAGAGACCCCAAGGATGTTATTTCCCTCCCTGAAGCCAGGGTTCATGATATCTTTGGTGCACCTGCAGAACACTCTTAAGGGGAGGATGAACAGCTGGAAGTCATAGTGCATGTTGGCACAAATTATATAGATTAAAAAAAGGATGAGGCCCTACAGAGTAAATACAGGGCACCAATCAAATCAATAATAAGCAGGACTTTGAGGGTAGTGATTTGGCTCGGTTTGGGTTAGAGATACAAACCGGCCAATCGGCCCAGCAAATCCACTCTGACCATCAACCGCTCGTTCACACTCGTTCTTTGTTATCCCACTTCCTCATCCACTCCCCGCATGTTAGAGGCAATTTACAGATGCCAATTAACCTACAAACTAATTATTCTCCAGATTACCCCCTGATACTTGAATAGTGAACGGACTGGATAGAGTGGATGTGTGGGGGGGGGGGGGGAGTGATCTAACGCAGGAGTGGAACAGGTCAGAGGCTAGAGTTCATATGGAAGGTGATGACAGCAAGTTCGTAGGCAAGACTAATAGGTTTTTCATAAAGTGGATTTCAACTAAACTTCCTGCCTCTATCAGAATTCAGTGGTCCCAGAAAATCAACCGAAACATTCTCCCAGAGTACTAGTGGCCGGAGTTAGTATTACATGTGGACTTTGCATTTCTTGTCTTCATGGTCTTCAGCGCAAGTACTACATTGGGAATATCTGACAGCATTTGACACAAAAAGCTGGAGTAACTCAGTGGGTCAGGTAGCATCTCTGGAGAAAAGGAATGGGTGACGTTTCCGATCGATATCCTTCTTCAGACTGTGAGTCCGGGGAAAGGGAAACGGGAGATATAGATGGTGATGCATAGAGATATAGAATCTTTGGCTATATTTGGCTACATGGTCTATAACTGGCCAGGTTTAATGCTGCTTCACTAGGTACAGCATTCTGTCCATAATGGATAATTCTATGCTATAATGTCAAAAGCATCACCTTGTGCAACTTCTCCATACCCCTCTTCATGTCGAGTACCTCTCCCCTTCCAAGTCTTAACTCTGTCCGCATCTTTTTCCTGCACCTGGGTAATATTAATCTCTTAAATTTTAAAGCATATGCTATCCCCTTTTGTGTAGGAAGGAGCTGCAGATGCTGGTTTAAACCGAAGATAGACACAAAATGCTGGTAACAGCGAGACAGGCAGCATCTCTGGAGAAGGGTCTCGACCCGATACGCCATCCATTCCTTCTCTCCAGAGGCTGCCTGTCCCGCTGAGTTGCTCGAGCATTTTGTGTCTATCTTCCCTTCCCCTTTAAATTCTCTCTCCTTGCACTAGCTTCTCTATTAACTCCACAATCTCAGGATATTTGCGTACACTGTAAAGTTGCGCCTGTCCCACTTAGGCGACTTTTTAGGTGACTGCAGGAGACTATGCAGTCGCCTCATGATCGCTACATGTTCGCGGGTGGTTGCCGGGCAGTCGCCTTCATGGTCTTGAGGAGTTCCCACATTCTGGGAACTAGTTGCGGCCTCATTATGGTCGCCGCAAATTTTTCAACAAGTTGAGCTAAAATTAAGCCGCCATGGAGAGTAGCAAGAATTCTCATGCCGCAGGTGGGTCGCCAGGAGGTCGAAGGTTCTCGTAGGTTCTTGTAGGTTGTAGCCGATGCTGACCGGTGAATTTCATTAGCTCATTGGAAAAAAAAACATTAGTAGTAGTTTTCAGAACCAAGGATAACTGACCGGTAATGTTAAATGTCTGCCGAGCTTCACAGCCGTGTATCTCTGGCTTCTTAAAAGTTGCCTGACTTCTTAAAAGTTGTCTCCATTCCTTCTCCCTCCTTCTCTCCCCCGCCCCCTCTCCCCCCCCCTCTTTTAAGGGACTTACCGTACACTAGCCGTCAGTATTACAATGTCAACCTTCCTGTTCATCGTGGTGTGTGTCTGTATCACCTTGGCTTTGCACCGTGTGAATTTCACTCAGACAGTACTTGTCCTGTCCCCTGCCTGCATAACGGGCTGGTGACGGAAGTGATGTGTTTGTGTGTGTGTGTGTGTGTGTGTTCCACTCTGACAGTCGCCGTTCCAGTTGCCGGTTTTTCAGGCGATTGCCGGCAACTTGACAGTCGCCGGCAGTCGCCTGAAAAATCGCCTAAGTGGGACAGGCCCATAAGCAATCCCAATACTACCCGTACGCCTTAACATTCGTCTAATTGCTTCCCTTCTCTCTGTCTTCTGTTCATTACAATGATATTTTTATGCCTTAAATATTGTAATGTAGTTTGAGCCATGCCTTAAAGTCCACACCCCACAGCATTCCCAGAAGCTTGGCTGATGCTGTCAGATGAGTCTCCATATCCCTTGCTGCAATCAGAAGGTCAAACACATATTGTAAGACTAGTCTCCTCACCCTCCAGATCTAATGTCTCTACAGCTTTTGCCTTTACTTGATAAAATATCACTAGACTATTGTGAAACTGAAACCTAATTTTCCTGGATCCCATTTAATCACCTCCAGCCCCATTCTGTAGCTCCTCTGTTTCCAACTATTCTTAATCAATTTTTATTTTTAATGCCATCAGTGGAGACCCCTCCAGAGCCGTCAACTAGATTTCCAACACACCTGATACCTCACTGCTCTCTTTGGTTACAGCTACAGATCTCCCCCAGATCCGATTGTAGACTCACTGGTCTCCGCCTGTTACAATCTGCTCCCTAGTGTGCCCTTTCTCTGCCATTCCATCAGGTGTGTACAGTTCTGTTAGTCCAGTGCTGCAGCATCAATTTATAGATTTAAATCATTCATGTCGAGATCTAACTCTCTCTATTACAAATTGGCCAACTTGGGAGATACATGTCCTCGGGCATTTGCTCTCCTGTCTTAGGGCAAATGGTCAAAGAACCAAAGCACACATCACATGTAAGAAAGAACTGCAGATGCTGGTTTAAATCGAAGGTAGACACAAATACTCAAAACTCAGCGGTTGAGGCAGCATTCCTGGAGAGAAGGAATGGGCGACGTTTTGGGTCGAGACCCTTCTTCAGCCTGACAGGCAGCATCTCTGGATGGGAGGAATGGGCGATTTTACGGGTCTCTCTCTCCCCTGATTCTCAGTCTGAAACGTCGCCCATTCCTTCTCTCTGAAGATGCTGCCTCACCCTCTGAGTTACTCCAGCATTTTGTGTCTACCAAAACACACATCACTTTGTATATGACCACTTATCTACATTTCCCCACCCCTCTCCCGGAGTCCAGGGAGTGGTTGCTGGGCAATATTCAGATTTGGGCTCACTTAAATTCACTGGTTACCAGTCTGGTATAACCAGATTCAATCAGGTTTCAATGAGGCCCCTCGCTCAGACATGCTGACTAACTCCTTCAAGGTAGACACAACATGCTGTAGTAACTCAGCAGGACAGGCAGCATCTCTGGAGAGAAGGAATAGGTAATGTTTTGGGTCGAGACCCTTCTTCAGACTGAGAGTCAGGGGAGAGGGAGACCCAGAATGTCACCCATCCCTTTCATCCAGAGATGCTGCCTATCCCGCTAGTTACTCCAGCATTTTGTGCCTATCTTCGGTGTAAACCATCATCTGCAGTTCCTTCCTGCAACTCATTGTTGCCTTAAGCCGTTGTCCCTTTACACTCATACACTACTTGTGTACTGATATACAGGTTGATTGTTCTTGTTACTAGCAAGATTTAATCTAACTGCAAACTGTGCAATCAATTTTTTTCACTGTATCTTGACTAATAAAAGAATACCATTAACTGTGAGGCCAATCTTGTTTAAAAAAACATGTTTTTAACTTTAACTTAATTAAATGTTTATATTAATTGTTTTTAACTTGTCACAAAACACTGGCAAATTTGTCCAAGCTTTCCTTGCATATTATCTTCTGTGCTTGCATTGAGTACACAATGAGTACATGGTTTCTTGAAACAGCATGTGGATAGCCCAACCCGAGAAGGGAACATACTGGACCTTGTGTTGGGAAATTAACCTGGCCAGGTTACTGGTGTTTCAGTGGAACAGCATTTTACGGACAGTGATCACAACTCCACCGCACAATTGGAAGCCCCGCCAACAGTCTGTTTGTTTTTTCGCTTTAAAAAAATGTTTTAGTGTGTGTTAAAAGTCTGTGTAAATGTTCTCCGGTTTGTTTTAAGTGGGGGGAGGGGGAGGGGGGGAGGGGGGGAGGGGGGGAGGGGGAGGAGGGGGGGAGGGGGAGGGGGGGAAACTTTTTCTTCAGTTTCTTACCTTGCCGGAGATGCGAGTAATTTTTGGATTGCATTCTCCGGTCGGTCTGCGGCAATAGACAATAGACAATAGGTACAGGAGTAGGCCATTTGGCCCTTCGAAATAAACACCGCCATTCAATGTGATCATGGCTGATCATCCCCACCGTTGATGGAGCTGGAGGCCTCCTTGGATTCACCTTGGGCCCAGCCGCGGGGCGTGGACTTACATCAGAGTCGATCCCTTGCCTGGGATCGCTCCAACGCGGCCTGCGGATTTTACATCGGGAGCTCATAGTCTCGGGAGAGGCTGTGGATGTCGGGAGCTCCAACGTCGCGGAAGGTTCAACCAGCCCAGACACAGGGTTCGATCGTCCAGCGCGGGGGAGCTGACATCCCCCCCGATGCAGGAGCTGATTGCCTCGACTCGGAGGGCCCGCCGCCGGCTAAGGGAGTCAAGATCATCACGTCAAGGGGGGCTCGAGACTCCCAACCGCGGGTGAGCAAAGGGAAGAAATTGAACTTTTTTTCGCCTTCCATCACAGTGAGGAATGTGGAGGAGTCACTGTGATTGATGTTTATGTTAAAATGTGTTTTGTGTGTTCCCTTGCTTTTTATTTGTATGACTGACTTGGCAAATGAAATTCCTCGTATGTTGCAAAACAAACATGGTTAATAAAGTATTGTGTATGGATTTGATTAGTACGGATGTCAGGGGTTATGGGGAAAATGCAGAAGTGTGGGGTTAGATGGGAGAAATACATCAGCCATGAATGAATGGTCGAGTAGACTTGATGGGCCGAATGACCTAATTTTGCTCCTATCACTTGTGACCTTGAGAGGAGCAATTATGGAAATGGAAGAGGAATACAGTAGTTAAAATATGAAATAATGAGTAAAGGAAAGGAAGATTCTTAGCTCAGAATATCAAGTAGAATCTATTTGGGCAGAGCATGGAAACAGCTTGAAGCGAAAATCATTAATTGAAGTCATTTACAGGACCCCATACAGTAGAGGTGATGAAGGGCAAGTGTAGTTGCATCTAACAAGGGTAATATAATAATCATTAATCTGTGTAAAGACTAGGCGAACCAATGTAGCAGCAATGTGGAGGATAAATTTACAGAATTGATGCGAGATGTTTTTTCTTAGATCAGTCTGTAGTAGAAGCACTGAGGGAGCAGACATTATTATATCTGGAATAATGTAGTGAGGAAAGGTTGGTGACCCGATAATTAAGGGGCGTTCAGGGAATGAAGAATATGAGAGTGAGTTAGTAAAGGATCATGTTATTCGACTGTATGAGCTTCTGCAGGCACTCCTGGATGTATATATAAAGGATTAGCATAACTTAATGTGGTTCTTTTGCAGCCTGAGTGTTGAACTGGTATTATAATACGCAGAGAAACTAAACAAATGTGTGGCCCTTGCTTTAATAAAGAACCGCATAGAAACAATGATTCTGGAATGAATGAGAAGCAGAAAGAGATTAGCAATAATAGTAAACTTAAAATGCTGGAGTAACTCAGTGGGACAGGCAGCATCTCTGGATAGAAGGAATGGGTGACATTTCGGGACGAGACCTTTCTTCAGTCTGAAGATGGGTTTGGACCTGAAGCGTCACCCATTCCTTCTTTCCAGAGATGCTGCCTGTCCCACTGAGTTACCCCAGCATTTTGTGTCTATCTTTGGTTTAAACCAGCATCTGCAGTTCCTGCCTGCACATCCAATCCCCATAACTGTTAGCATTGGGACATCATAAACTACAGTCCCTTCTTCAGCAACTTACTAAGTATTTAACTAAATGCAATGTCCTCATTCTCCATCAATGACTTCTGCACCAGACATTAATATAAAGTCAGAAAAATGTCAGACAAAACTCAGCGACTATTTCGCTTGTGCACTGTCCACCAAAAATGCATTCCCGCCCGTATTGTTGTTGCATGCTCGCTGTGTATTTATATTGGTATAATTGCCAAACAAGTATAATTATCCAGAATCCCAGTCACTGTCATTTTCTATTTACGTGGCATAATAGCGCAACATTAGCACAACAGATTTAATTATCACCTAAAAAAGCAAGAAATTAGAAGTAAATTGCACTGGTTATGCTATTGCAAGTAAATTAAATTGTAAAAATCAAGTTAACTCTAAAAGAAATGCACATTGATGAACAAGGGATTTGTATTGGAATTGATCGGATACTTGCACAGTAGAATTTTGTAAACTCTAATCTGCATGTGTCTAGTTTCCAGCTGATGATAGCATGTTTTTAGAGATACAGATACAGCACAGAAACAGGCCCTTCGGCCCATCGAGTCCACGCCAACCAACGATCCCCGCAAAATAACACTATTCAACACACACTAGGGACAATTTACACTTATACCAAGCCAATTAACCTGCAAACCTGCACGACTTTGGAGTGTGCGAGGAAACCCCACACAGGTCACGGGGAGAACATGGAAATGCCGTACAGACGGCATCCGTAGTCGGGATTGAACCCAGGTCTCCGGCGCTGCAAGCGCTGTAAGGCAACAACTCTACCGCTGCGCTACCGTGCTACCATTGCTTAATGGGTTGTGGCCACTCCATTCAAATCCATTTAATGGTACAGGTGGAATACCATGCGTAGTGTCAATAGGTGCATCTCGAGGAAGCACCATTATAATTTGATCACAAACATTATTTCAAAGATATCCTTTTGATGGAAAATAGTCCAAGAGATTGCAGACTGCCATCGCGTGACATGGTAACAGCAGAATTTACACATTTTCTTTTAATACTACATGTTAGTTAATACATTCTGAATGAATGGTTATGCCCATGTAATGAGAAAAGTTCCTCGAGGAACCATTTTCATACAGTGAAGAGTTTAGTCTTGCTTTCCTGTAGCAGATTTATTATTGAAGATAGACACAAAAAGCTAGAGTAACTTAAGGGCCTGTCCCACTTTCATGACCAAATTCACAACCTGTTTTACTCGTGGACATTTTTCATCATGCTAGAAAAACGCCCCGACCTACTTGATGCCACGAGTACCTACAACTAGCATCACAGCCTGCTATGACCTACCTATGACCTCCTACGACCTCCTACGACCTCATGACGACCATACTGCGAGTATGAGTCAAGGGCAAACTGGGCAGAGGTCGTGAATTAGGTCGTGAAAGTGGGACAGGCCCTTAATTCAGCATCTCTGCAGAAAAGGAATAGATGACGTTTCGGGTCAAGACCCTTCTTCAGCACGGAGCAACACGGTGACGCAGCGGTAGAGTTGCTGGTCGGTGCGCACTCGATGGGTTGAAGTGCCTGTTTCTGCGCTGTATCTATAAACTAAGCTAAACTAAACTAAACTAAGAAAAAGAAGGGTATAAAGAAGTGTCTTGACCCCAAAATGTCACCTATTCCTTTTCTCCAGAGATGCTGTGACCTGTTGAGTTACTTCAACCTTTTGTGTCTCCCTTCGTTGTAAACCAGCATCAGCAATTTTACTTCGGAGTCACGTGAGTGACTACGTGAAGAACCCCGCCAGGACGCATGCGTGTCATATCGCTACACGCATTGCAACGAGTCACAGCAGGGGGAACGACGTTCCCTTAGCGGCAAAATTTGAAAGCCGGGAACAGCAGGTAAGGAGACTCTGCGTTCCAGAATTTGAAAGTCGGGAACAGCAGGTAAGAAGACTCTGCGTTCCTTCCACTTACCTTTTAGGTGGAGACATGGACCGGATCCACGAAGGCTGCGGGAAAGCTGGCGGGGGAGAACCGCGGAGTTGCGGGCAGCCGGCAGCAGCAGCCAAAGGCACGCTAATCTCCCGTAATGGGAACAGCTGTGCCCGACTTCGCTCCCGACTTCGCTCCCGCACCGGTGGGTCTGGCTCCTTACGAGGTTGGTGGGAGATTACAGTTCTATCTGGATGCATAGAATATATTACTACCGACACTTATATTTCAGAAGTATAGGGGTATACCATAGAATTATTCAAAACATAATCCTCCAGTTCAACATGTACCGAACTGAATGTTCATGCTTACAGGCAAAGAAATAATCAAAAGCGCTTGCTGAACTACAGTGCCCAAATAAAATAGGAGTAATGGAGGTCATCCAACACGAATCACAGGAATTCGTGTCCAAAAATCTTTATCATAATATAGATGGTGGTTGCCACATCATCATAGATTTGACTAATTTGAATACTTTCGTACTTTATATTCATTACTAGATGGGAACCTTTGTTACTGCAAAGGTATTGATCCTAGGGTACTACATGGCAAGCATCGTATTAAAATATGCTTGCTATACAGTACTCATTGGAGGTGACCACAGATGTATTTAACACAATAGACCATCTGCGGTTCACCCTTAACACAGTTCACATGTCAGTGACTTTGCCGTAAGAAAGGGTACAGCCTTAATGGAGGCTTGCAGTAAACTAAACCATCCATCAGACTGGTAGTAGAATAATTGGCATTAGTGGCTGTGGTCCAGCCACATAAATCGGACCTTTACATTATCAAATTACTGAGCGCAAACATGCGTCACTCAAAAATTATGGGGGTCATTCTGACAGACCAATGAAGCTACCAACAGAGCCACTATGGTACTAAAATGGTGGAAACATAACATTAGGTATTGTTCCAATCCACACATTAACAGCTACCCGTCTATGGAACTACATACTGATGGGCACTTGGATTGGGATGCTACTAATTCCATCTCCAGCTGTGGGGGAGATGGAATGCACAGGAGGCATCATTACAAACGCTGGGCATAAATACCTGGGGAAGTGAGTGCATGCCATGGCTTTAAGTCATATTGTTCTGGGTTATATCACCGGTATGTTAGATTACAAATTGACTACACCACCGTGGTAGCATATGTCAACCATATGGGTTGAAACATATCGACATCATGTGACTATCTGGCCAACACAATTTGGCAATAGTGCATCCAGATAGATATTTGGATATCAGCTACCAACTTACCAGGTAAACTGAATTTAGTGGCAGACAACAGGTCACGCTAAGTCTAGAAACACTGTATGGATGTTGGATAAAAAATGTATTGCTGGAACAGCACGGTATGGAACACCAGGTAACGACCTATTCACATCCATGCTCTTACCAGTTATTGAATTATGTTCTTGGCAACCAGAACCTGGGGCAGTGGCTACAGATGCATTTCCGCTGCATTGGGGGATTATTTATGCATTCCCTCCTTCTGCCTCATCAGTCGGGTATTTAAGAATAAACAGTAGACTCCGCGTCTGGTATTTTGATAGTACCTGATTGGCCTACTCAACCAGTGATATCGACATGGTTTTAGAACCATGCATCACCATCCATCATAGACCTAATTTACTGGTTCTTCCCGCTACAAGGAGAGTTACCCATGTCATAATTATATATAAACCTATTAATTTATAGAGTTGGAAGCACCTCTTCTACACCTGGAACTGACGGACCGAATGTGGAATTATTTCAGCGGGCCACAGACAGTCCACCAAAAAATCAGTACTTGGTGTCATCAAGTAATGGGAAGTACTGTCACAACAATAAACATCACCCACAGATCTAAGAACATCCCGTCTGTTCTGGAATTCCTGGCAAGCTTCCATTACGATGAGAGGCTCAGTCATAGTGCCATCAACTGCGCCAGAAGTGCTCTGTCAACATACCTGTTGCAAGGAACAGAGCGGCATTCTGTTGGGACACACCCTGGTAACCAAATTCATGAGGGGCATTTTAATATTAAACCCCCAAGAACCAGGTACTCCCAAATATGGGATGTGAGCATTGTACTGACCATGTTAAGAAACTGGTCTCCAGCTACAGCTCTGTCCCTACAGAAACTGACTATGAAAACAGTCATGCTGATGGCCTTGGTCACGGCACAAAGGGTCCAGTCACAACAGAAACAAAGGTTGGACAACATGATTATTCATCTGGAAATTTAACTTTTCACATCTATGAAATAGTCAAACAGAACAGACAGGGGTCAGCAGGCCAAAAAACAGAATTCATGGCCTACCCGACAGATGGTCGTCTCTGTATTTTAGCACACTTACTATTATATATGGAGTATACTAAGATCATCATAGGGAAGATATGTCACTTTAATCAGCTACAAACAGCCACTCAAAACAGTGACAGTCCAGACCATCTCTAGATGGCTAAAACAGGTCCTAATAAAGGCTGGAGTAGACACTAGCATTTTTTAACTCTCACTCCACCAGGGCTGCAGCTACATCGGCAGCTATGAAGGTGGACGTTCCTATGGACCAAATCCTCAAGACAGCAGGATGGTCAACGGAGGAATCTTTCCAACGACTTTATAACAAACCAGTCATTGAACCTGGAACATTTGCAGAAACAAATTTAAGTTCTGTAATATCATTTACCCCATAAATAGGGGCAATAATTGGTGTTAATATTTTTATCGTTGGGTTCTCAATATCGTATTGATGTCTAATGATGTTAACTCTATTCTCCCCATAATCAAGGCAGATGTGATGCATGGACTCGTTTCCACGGCATGAAATCACAGAGCTTTGAAATCTTCACGTAGTCACTCACGTGACTCCGAAGTAAAATAGAAAGATTAAACGAGAACTTACCAGTTCGAAGTTTGATCATTATTTTATGAGGAGTACGTTGAGGGAATACGTGCCCTCCGCTCCCACCCATGATCATATACTCAACTGGTATCTCTTCTCTAATCTTACTATGTTTAGTCATTACAGTTATCTGTGATTTCACACCGCTGCTTTGAAGAATGATACGCATGCGTACTGGCGGGGTTCTTCACGTATTCCCTCAACGTTACTCCTCATAAAATAACGATCAAACTTCAAACTGGCAAGTTCTCGTTTAATCCTACTATTCCTTCCTGCAGATTTATTATCCGTTACTGTGAGTGACTAGTATTATTAGATGATACCAGGCAAACTTAAATGTTAATTTTTCAATTGGAGACATTTATTTACTGGAAATGTTTTCTAAATTAAAACAGACATTTTAACACGGATGGATAATTGATTATAACATGCCCAGATTAAATCTACTTTGAGTTAATGATTTCTGATTTTTGATTTGTAATGTGGATTGAATTGTTCATCTGAGACTACACAAATAACACTGGGATCTGAGGGGCAACTATTCCATTGAGACGGTGGTGCATAGCTGCAATTAGCACATTTAAAAGACAATTAGGCAGGGACGTGGAGAGGAATGAGTTAGAGGGATGTGGGCCAGGCACAGACAAGTAGGACTAGTGCAGGTAGACAACTTCTTGGCATGGATTAGTTGGGCCGAAGGGCCTGTTTCTATTCTATATAGCTCCATGACTATAACTGTGATCACCAGGGAGTGAAGAAACCAGTCTGGTTTCTTTATGATGAATTCCCTGGCCATTTCCAGGGCTCAGGATCACACATGAAGACCTCTGCTCAGTCTGCGCGATGGCCTTGAGCATCAATGCCTCTGGCTGTAACTCTCCATTTTAATCCACTTCCCTCAGCTACAGCCTTTGTCCTTTGATGGTTGAAAATTTCCATATTGCTTCCATATTGAAGCAATGACCAAGAAAGCACACCAATGCCTCTACTTCCTTAGAAGGCTAAGGGAGTTTGGCATGTCCCCTACAACTCTCACCAATTTCTACAGATGCGCCATAGAAAGCATTTTATCAGGATGCATCACAGCTTGGTTTGTGAACAGCTCCATCCAAGACCGCAAGAAATCGCAGCAAATTGTGGACGCAGCCCAGACCATCACACAAACCAACCTCCCTTCCATTGACTCCATTTATATCTTACTCTGCCTCGGCAAGGCCAGCAGCATAATCAAGGATGAGTCATACCCTGGCCACTCCCTCTTCTCCCCTCTCCCATCGGGCAAAAGGTATAGAAGTATGAAAACGCACACCTCCAGATTCAGGGACAGTTTCTCCCCAGCTGTTATCAGGCAACTGAATCATCCTACCGCAACCAGAGAGTAGTGCTGAACTACTATCTACCTCATTGATGACCTTGGACTATCCTTGATTGGACTTTGCTGGCGTTACATTGGCACAAAACATTATTCCCTTATTATGTACCTGTGAATGGCTAGATTGCAGTCATGTGTTTAGTTTCGTACTCAACAAAAGCTGTTCACTGTACTTCTGTACATGTGACAATAAACTAAACTAAACTAAACATCACACTGCTCCCACTAAGCCCAAGATGACTCAAGAAACAGCAGTTCATCTTCTGACTAGTTCTGTTTAAAACATTCCTATCTGTAAATATTTTCTCATTTATCTCCCTGTTGATTCTATCCGAGCAGCTTCAGCATATTTATTTCAGTGTCCACCATCTCCAGTGTCCAGCCTCATCAGTGGGCTACGACTGGCCAAGCCCTAGGTTAAAATAAATTTAAAAATACGAGTAGCTCACCCCTATTTTAGGTGGATGATTGTAAGATAAATTAAACGGGTGGTTGATGGTCTGCACAGACTTGAGGAGCTGAAGGACCTGTTTCTGTGTAATATTTCCCTCTGACTCCTCCGCTCAAAATTTGCTTCCATCACATAGCCATCTTTGCGTTATCTAACTATTTCACTGTACAATGAGGGACCTTGTCAAAAGCATTACTAAAGTTCATATAGACACCATCTACTGCTAACCTTCATCAATCATCTTTGTCATCTCTTCAAAAGTCAAATTCATGAGATGTGATATTCCATACACATAGCCCTGCTGACTTTCCCTAATATGACCTTGCCTTTCGAAATGCTACTTGATCCTGTCTCTCTGAATTTCCTCCAGTAGCTTTCTCCCCACAGATGTTAGGCTCACCAACATATCATTCCCTGCCTAAAATAAAGGTAAAACATTAGCCACTGTCCAGTATCTGAAACAACCTTTGGTAGTGTTTTAGGAGCTCCCAAATCCAGAGAGTGTAGGCCACAGCAAATTCACAGTGAAGCCAAGGTTCTCATAGCCGGCTTCCATTTTTGCGGAAGCCACCAGAGTCAAGTCTATCTATACACAACTAAAACTCTGATCTTGTTATATTCCGGTTTGTGCAGTCTTTCTATTTGCGCAAAAACAGTTCACGATAGCGCTACGATTTTCCACTAGTTCACTCACTGTTCTCCTATGCTACGATTGCACCAAGTTTTGTTCCGATCGGTTGAATGTCGTAAAAATTAGCGAGGTTTAAAAAATCTTATAAACCGCGCATGCGCAGATCGATCTCTTCTCCTGCCGTTCAGCGCCATGCGGAATAGTCTCTTCCCCTGTCATTCACTGGGATGGTCCGCCCCTTCCTGCGCCATCGCGTCTTTACTAAAGCCGAGGATGGCCGCCGGAGATTTCCAACTGGACACAATTTTCGGGGAGACCCGAAGCAGCCCAGCCCCAAGCAGCCCATTACCAAGCAGCCCAGCATCGGAGACCCAGCATCAGAGACCCAGCCCAGCATCGGAGGCCCTGCCCAGCGGCGGAGATGTAGTCGATGTCGCCAAACGGAAAGCGGAGACTCTGATCCCGGCGGAGGAGTACGACCAGCGCCCGCTGTAAGTCCCCATCGCACCGCCAATTCCAGCCACTACCCCTCTGGTTCCCCTCGCTGCCTCCACCACCCTCCCCCATGATACCCCCCTTTCGCCCATGGCTCTTCCCCCGTATATTCTCCAAGCTCACTCCCCCCCCACATTCACATACCCCTCTCCCACCACAACTCTCCCCCCCGCCCATACACCATCCAACCGCCACAAACCCCCCTGCCCACACCCCCCCGCCTCATCTGCCCACCCTGCCCCCGCCCCCCCCCGCAAACCTCCCCCCGCCTACCCGTTCCCGCCCACGCCCCATGCCCACACACCCCCCTGCTCACACTCCCCCTGCCCACTTACCCCCCGCCCACACCCCCCTGCCCAACCCCCGTTAACATAGAAAACATCATTGTAATGATGGTACAACTAGAGAAAATAGCACGACCTTCTAGCAAAACTGCAAAAAAAGGCTGATTTAGGCACAAGATCATGAAAAAGGCATTATCTTGGTGAAATCATCAAAAAAGGCATGAAAAGGAATGGCATTTATGGCAAATTCCTGGTTCTAGTAATCATGTATTGTTGTTCTGCTGACTGGATAGCATGCAACAAAAGCTTTTCACTGACATAGGATGAAAGACTGGGCTTGTATTCACTGGAATTTAGAAGGGTGAGAGGGGGTGTAATAGAAACATATAAAATTCTTAATGGATTGGACAGGATAGATGCAAGAAAAATGTTCCCGATTTTGGGGATAGTCCAGAACATGGGGTCCCAGTTTAAGAATAAGGGGTAGGCCATTTAGGACTGATATGAGGAAAAACCTCTTCATCCAGAGAGTTGTGAATCTGTGGAATTCTCTGCCACAGAAGGCAGTGGAGGACAATTTACTGGATGTTTTCAAGAGATAGTTAGATTTAGCTCTTAGGGCTAAAGGAATAAAGGAACATGGGGAAAAGACAGGAACGGGGTACTGATTTCAGATGATCAGCCATGAGCATATGCGGTGCTGGCTCGAAGGGCTGAATGGTCTACTCCTGCACCCATATTTTTATGTTTCTATGTTTCTATCTTGGTACATGTGACAGACAATAAACTAAACTAAACTGAAAAAAGTGTTACTCCATGTTGAACAAGTAGGAAATTAAAAAAACAATGCTATTGACATTCACCATATGTTTGTGGTTCGAAGTTTGACAATGTTTTAATGTTTGACAATGCTAATTTTCCTATCGTTCATATTGAAATGTAATGATTACTTTCATGTCTTGCACAATTTTGCAACCTGAGTGCCAACTTGTCATTTCAGGGATAGATATTTATAGATGAAAGAGCTGAGAGAGAACTTGGCTGACAGACCATCTTCACCCTGCTCAACTCCTCCCTCCTCTGAATCTATTTGTTTTCATTATCGGAAGCTGAGTGATGTGCTCCTTCCCCTGTGCAAACCTCTGCTGCATCATCGCTCAGCACATCACCACCTTACAACAACACTCTCACTCTGAGCATTCCCACTGGCATCATCATAAGCCCCCGTCCTGGGCCTCCTCCACTGTCAGAGAGAGGCCCAGCGCAAATTGGAGGAGCAGCACCTCATATTTAGCTTGGGCAACTTGCACCCCAGTGGTATGAATATTGACTTTCTAACTTCAAGTAAGTAACCCTTGCTTTCCCTCTCTTCACCATCATTACATTTTATCTCCTTCGCTTTCTCCCAGCTAGCAATGATCTATTCTACACTTTCCTTGATCTACGTCTCTTTTGACATCTTTTGTCTCGTTTTTACATCTCACCCTTCCTTATCTCTATGTGTCCCCCTCCCCTGACTCTCAGTCTGAAGAAGGGTCTCGACCCGAAACGTTACTCTGTCCACAGATATTGACCGTCCCGCTGAGTTACTCCAGCATTTTGAGTCAATCTTTGGTGTCAACCAGCATCTGCAACCTTCCTTGATCAAGCCAATCTTTATCAGAGACCTCTGTCAGTCTGAAGAAGGGTTTCGGCCCGAAACGTCGCCTATTTCCTTCGCTCCATAGATGCTGCTGCACCCGCTGAGTTTCTCCAGCATTTTTGTGTACCTTCGAGCTTCCAGCATCTGCAGTTCCTTCTTGAACACTTTATCAGAGACCTGTCTATCGTATCACAGAGAGGTGATCATTTGGATGTTAAATACCAACTACTTCTGAAACATCTTCAGTATGCTACTAGTTTACCTGATCTCCACACGGCACCATATCACAGTGTGCAGGCATCAGGAGTCTTCTGAGGGAATTTAACATGATCCAAGTCTACTGTATGTCAATGGAGTGAATCTCCTTGCTTGTGATCCAGGTTAATTTAGGTTGCCAATTGCGTACAATCAATGGCACAATATTGATGAGTACTAAAGTAAATGCAATGAGTCATAGAATCAAACAACACGGAAACAGGCCCTTCAGACCAGCTTGCCGATCCAAACCAAGGTGCCCCATCTACACCAGTCTCACCTGCCCATTTTTGGCCCATATCCCTTTAAACCTGTCCTATCCTTGTACCTGTCCAATTTTACTTCGGAGTCACGTGAGTGACTACGTGAAGAACCCGCCAGGACGCATGCGTGCCATATCGCTTCACGCATTGTGAAACGACAGGCGGGGTGGAGTGTTCCCCCGCAGCGGTAATATTGAAACCGACACCGCAGGTAAGTGAATTACTCTGCGGTCATTTTTTGTTTCCCGCGCTGTTTTTTACAGGGGTAAACTGGACAAAAATAGAGTCCACAAGGGCTGCGACTAAAGCTGGCTGGGGAGGACCACGGAGTTGCGAGCAGCCAGCAGCAGCTGAAGGCACCAGCATCACCATGAGTGGGACCAGCTGTGCCCGACTTAGCACCCGCGCCGGCCAGATCAACACCATGGCCGGGCGGAAAGACTACACAGAATAGAGCTGTTGACTCTGACAAATCAAAACGGCAAGCGGGGGGAGCATTCCCCCGCAGCGGCAAGTTTTTAAAAACCAAGACCGACAGGTAAGGGAATTACTGCGGTCATGTTTGTTTCCCGTGTCTGTTTCTTACAGGGGGAAACTATGGACAAGAGTCCACAAGGGCTGCACTGGCTGGGAAAAACCGCAGTTGCGGGCAGCCAGCAGCAGCCAAAGGCACCAGCATCACCGTGAGTGGGATCAGCTGTGCCCGACTTGGCACCCGCACCGGCCAGATCAACACCACGGCCAAGCGGGAAGACTACACAAAACAGAGCCGTTGACGCTGACAAGTCAAAACGGCAGGCGGGGGGAGCGTTCCCCCGCAGCGGCAAGTTTAAACCGAGACCGGCAGGTAAGGGAATTACTCTGTGGTCGTTTTTTGTTTCCCGTGCTGTTTTTCACAGGGGAAACTATGGACAAGAGTCCACAAGGGCTGCACTGGCTGGAAAGAACCGCGGAGTTGCGGGCAGCTAGCAGTGGCTGACGGCACCAGATCACCGTGAGTGGGATCAGCTGTGCCCGACTTGGCACCCACGCCGGCCAGATCAACACCACGGCCGGGCAGGAATGCTATACGGAACAGAGCCGTTGACTCTGACAAGTCGGACTGCAAGAAATGCCGCGGGGACCAGCGTTGCTGGGGCCAAATGGAGCGACTTATGGAGCAGATGCTCCAATGTGACAGACTCTGGGAGATGGAGTCTAGTCACCATGGGTTATACAAAACACCCACAGCAGCACCTTACGTAGGGCTGCACAGTGCATCTCCCTCGACAGACGGGAGTACTGGGGGTCACTTCTGGGCTGACCCTGAAGAGGGGTTTGCTGAACAAACAACAAGTGTGCAGGGGGTGCAGGAAGGAGAAAGAAAGAGCTCGATGAGGAGGCAAAAACACTGGGGTTCATAAAGGCGACATCAGGAAGGACCTCCTACACTCAAAGACAGCACCCTTACGCACCCACCAGCAGAGCAAGACAATCAGAAGCTGGTGAAAGCTCAAAGACCGGACATACAGGACAGCGGTCTTTTTTAGGCCATGGCCCAGACCGACCTTCGTGGAAAATGCACAAACCCCAAACCCAAACCCAGACACCGGCGCCTCAACCTCCTCGAAGACTACACAGGAAGGAGTAAACTTTCCACTGGTAACCATGGAGGTAGGTGGGTCTGGTCCCTTACAGATTATAGGAAGTGTGGATAATACACATATCGGTGGGAGATTACACTTCATTTGGGAGGCATGGAGTGCATTAACAACAGACACTTATATCCTAAACAGTATCCAGGGATATACCATTGAATTTGTGCACAAAATTAGCCCCAGTTCAGCATGTACCGAACCGAACGCTCGTACTTTCACGAAAAGAAAACAAAAAAGATGGTGGTTGTCGCATCATCATAGCTTTGACCAAATTGAATACATTTGTGCAGTATATTCATTTCAAAATGGAAACCTTTGTTACTGCCAAACAATTGATTTCCACAGGCTACTTCATGGCCAGCATCGACCTAAAAGATGCTTACTATTCAGTGCCTATATGGACTGATCACAGACGTTATTTAAAATTCAACTGGATGGGGCAGCTCTGGCAGTATAGAGCTCTACCAAATGGTTTAACATCAGCCCCAGGCTGTTTACAAAAATTTTGAAACCAGTCCTAACGTTTCTTCGGAAACAAAAACATATGATCATGGCCTATCTAGATGACATATTGATTGTGGGCTAAACTTTGGAATTAGCCAAACTAGCTGAATCAGCCACCAAACAATTGTTTGAGAAACTGGGGTTTATCATCCATCCAGTTAAATCTAAACTAACGCCTTCCACCATAATGGATTATTTGGGGTTCACTATTGACTCAGTTCACATGTCGGTGACTTTACCAAAGGTCAAGGCTACAGTCTTAACTGAGGCCTGCAACAACCTCATTGACATCAGTGAACCACCTATCAGATTGGTAGCAAGGATGATTGGCAAAAAAGTGGCTGCTTTTCCAGCCACACAATTTGGACCTTTGTATTATCAAAATTTACAAAGGGCAAAAATACAAGCACTCAAAATTAATGCTGGTCATTTCGACAGACCAATGAAGCTACCAATCAAAGCAATTATGGAATTAAAATGGTGGAGGGATAACATTCGGCATTGTACCAGCCCTATCATTATCAGCAACCCCTCAGTGGTGCTACAAACTGATGCCAGTGCACTTGGTTGGGGTGCTACCAATTCCATCTCCAGCTGTGGAGGTAGATGGAATGCACAGGAGGCATCATTACTACAGACACTTGGCATGAACTACCTGGAAATGTTGCGTGCGTTCAATGGCCTAAAGTCATACTGTTCTGGAATATTTCACCAGCATGTTAGACTACAGATTGACAATACCACCGTGGTGGCATATATTAACCATATGGGTGGAATTAAATCGACATCATGTGACAATCCGGATAATACAATTTGGCAATGGTGTATCCAGAGAAATATTTGGATATCAGCTACTTACCTACCAGGTAACCTAAATTCAGTGGCAGACACCAGGTCACGCAAATTCAATGAAAACATCGAATGGATGTTGGATATAAAAGTATTTGCTGATATTGTAGCACGGTATGGAACACCAGATATCGATCTATTTGCATCTAGACTCAATCACCAGTTACCAAACTATGTTTCTTGGGAACCAGACCCTGGGGCATCAGCGATAGATGCTTTTTCGCTGCATTGGGGGAAATTGTTTTTCTATGCATTCCCTCCTTTCTGCCTCATCAGTCGGTTATTACACAAAATACAACAAGACTCGGCGTCTGGTATTTTGGTAGTGCCCGATTGGCCTACTCAACCATGGTTCCCTGTGATACTCGACATGGTCTTAGAACGATGTATCACCATCCTGAAATGACCAGATTTGTTGGTTCATCCCGTAACTGGGGATAGCCATCCATATCATAATACGACAAACTTATTAATTTGTAGAGTTTAAAGAAACCTCTACTGGAACTGGGACTGACGGACCGAACATTGAACATTATCTCAGCGGCTCACAGGCAGTCCACCAAAAAACAATATCTGGTATACATCAGGAAATGGGAGATATATTGTCACAGAAACAACATCACTTACAGCTCGAGGAACATAACGTCTGTTCTGGAATTCCTGGCAGGCCTCCATTATGATGAGGGGCTCAGTTACAGTGCCATTAACTGCGCCAGAAGTGCCCTTTCAGCATATCTATGGCGAAGATCAGAGTGTCATTCTGTTGGGACTCACCCCTGGTAACCAAACTTATGAGGGGAATTTTTTAATATCAATCCCCCAAGAACCAGGTACTCTCAAATACGGGATGTGAGTATTGTCCTAATGTTGCTAAGGAACTGGTTTCCAGCAACAGCTCTGTCCCTGCAAAAACTGACGCATAAAACAGTCATGCTGATGGCTTTGGTCACAGCATAAAGGGTACAGTCTTTACATAAGTTAAGGCTGGACAATATGACTTCTTCAACAAGAAATATATCTTTTCATATTCACGAATTAGTCAAACAGAACAGACCGGGACCATCAGGCCTCAAAATAGAATTTAGGGCTTACCCTATAGATGATCGTCTCTGTATAATAAGACATTTATTGTTATATATGGAGAACACCAAAAACATCAGAGGCTATGAGATGGCACTACTAATCAGCCACAAGCAACCCCACAAAAAAGTGTTGGTTCAAACTATTTCCAGATGGCTGAAACAGGTTTTAACAACAGCTGGAGTGGGTACTAACATATTCAAATCTCATTCCACCAGGGCTGCAGCTACATCGGCAGCTATGGAGTTGGACATACTGATGGACCAAATCCTGGAGACAGCAGGATGGCCAAGGGAAAAAACGTTCCAACAATTCTACCATAAACCAGTGGTTAAACCTGGAACTTTTGCAGAATCAATTTTAAGTTCTGTAATATGATTTCACCCCATGAAATAGGGGCTATAATTTGTTGTTAATAACTTTATCATGCATTTCAATGTCGGATTCATGTTTAAACATGTTAACACAATTCCTCCCTTAGTCAATTAAGGCAGATGTGATGCATGGACTCGTTTCCACGGCATGAAATCACAGAGCTTTGAAATCTTCACGTAGTCACTCACGTGACTCCGAAGTAAAATAGTAAGATTAAACGAGAACTTACCAGTTCAAAGTTTGATCGTTATTTTATGAGGAGTAACGTTGAGGGAATACGTGCCCTCCGCTCCCACCCTTGATCATAAAGTTCAACTGGTATCCTCTTCTCTAATCTTACTATGTTCAGTCATTACTGTTATCTGTGATTTCACACCGCTGCTTTGAAGAATGACACGCATGTGTCCTGGCGGGTTCTTCACGTAATCCCTCAACGTTACTCCTCATAAAATAACGATCAAACTTCGAACTGGTAAGTTCTCGTTTAATCTTACTAATCTCTATTATTATAAAACTCTGATCTTGGATTTGAATGTATTTATTTGTGTGTGTCTTGTTTGTCTGTGATTCACATCTCCTCGAAAACACGACGCGCTAACGGTGAAATATTTACATATTCCGATATTTACCTCACGATTTCAAAAATCATCTCATCTGAAAATTTGATTCATTATTTCTTGAGTTTTTTATTAAAAGTTCACAAATCTGAGATATTTTTTAAAGCTAACGAGCTGTTGACGTCACAATGGTTCTGCTCCTCGCGGCCAGCTGCGCACAGCATTCAAAGTGCAGCCTGCTGGCCACTGTTTTTGCACGTGCTGCAAGTTACGCTAACCCCATCCCAACCCCCAACTCGCAGTCATTTTGTCACCTCCCGCTCGCAGTCAACTCGCACTCTGCTGGTCGTCCGCAGCGCTCCGCCCGCAGCCCAGCCGCCCACCTCCCCCCCCCTCCGGGCTCTGGATTGAAGCCGCTGACCACGCAGTAATTTGGTTGGGCTTCCGAGGGCTTCAAAGGTCCCGCGAGGTCCAGCGAGGTCCCAAGGCCTGCCGCTCGCTCGCCGTTCAAGTCTGCCCTCTCCCTCTCTCTCCCCTTCCCCCTTCCTCCCCCCTCTTCTCCCCCACTCCCACCTCTCCCCCTCCTTTCCCCCCTCATCTCACCCCTCCTCCCCCCCTTTCCCCCTTCCACCCCCCTTCCTCTCCCCACTACTCTCCCCCCTCCCCCCTAGTCGTCCCCTTCACCTCTCCCCTACTCCCCCTCTCCCCACACATTTCCCCACTCCTCTCCCCCCCTTCCCCCCTCTCTCTCCCTCCACACCCCCTCTCTCCCACCTCTCCCCCTCCCTCCCTCCCTCTCTCCCCCTCTCTCTCAACCCATCTCCCTCCCCCTCTTCCTCCCCCCTCCCTCCCGCTCCCGTCCACCTCCCCTCCCCCTCCCCTCCCCCTCCCCATCCACCCCTATTCTCTCCCCTAACCCTATCCACCTCCCTACCCTCTCACCCCTCCCCCTCCCCCTCTTTCCCCCTTCCCCCCTCTGCCCTTCTCCTCCCCCCACACCCTCACCTCCTCCCCCTCTTCTACCCCCTTTCCTCTCCCTCTCCTCCCCCCCCTCTCCAACCCCCCCTCACTCCCTCTCCCCCACTCCCTCTCCCTCTCTCTCTTTCTCTGCCCCACTCTTTCTGACCCTCGAGATAGGGCGGGGATGGGGTAAAAGGAGCCAATTAATAATATTAATATAATATCAAGGGGGGTGGTTAGTGTGTGTGTGGAGGGTGGTTAGTGAGTGTGGGGAGGGGGGGTGAGTAGTGTGTGTGTGATGCCGCAGGCCACCCCTCCCCCCCCCCTAAACTGTGCGTTGAGGGGACAGAACCCAACGTGTCTCCCTTGGTCTAGTGTACTTTAAGAGTTGTTATGGTATCTGGCTCAACTACCTCCTCTGGCAGATCATTTCCTGTACCCACCACCCTCGGTGTGTAAAATTTGTCCCTCAGGTTCCTATTAAATCTCTCCCTTGTCACCGTAAACCCTATGTCCTCCGGTTCTTGATTTCCCCTCTCTGGGTAAAAGTTCTGTGCATCTATGCTATCTATTCCCTGCATGATCTTATTCTCCACTAACAGATCACTTCTCATTCTCCTCTCCAAGGAACACAGTCCTAGCCGATCTCTCCATCAGGACTCACAAGTTTCTGTCTCATAACTCCAATCCTCCACCTCCCTCACTGAGCACTGTCTCTCCCTCATCCTTCACCCAACTTTGACACCCCTATTACCTACTGGCCCCAGTCTCCCCTCGCCCCCTCTCCTCTTTATACCGCTCTCTTGCCTTTTCACCCTCAGTCCTGATGCATGGTACAGACCCATGAGCTTGACAGCTCCTTCCCCCCACAGTTCTGGCAATATTTTTGTTGCTCTGGGTTCCAGCATCTGCAGTGCCTTGTGTCTTCAATTAATTTTTCAATAGCTCCTGAGGGTGTGGCTGGAAGGAAGATTGTCTTGAAACATTTAGTTTAGTTTAGTTTAGAGATACAGCGCAGAAACAGGCCCTTCGGCCCACCGAGTCTGCGCCGACCAGCGATTCCCGCACATTAACGCTACCTTGGTCTAGTGTACTTTACACACTAGGGACAATTTACACTTATACCAAGTCAATTAACCTGTAAACCTGTACGTCTTTGGAGTGTGGGAGAAATCGAAGATCTCGGAGAAAACCCACGCAGTCACGGGGAGAACATACAAACTCCGTAGAGACAGCATTCACAGTCGGGATCGAACCCGGGCCTCCGGTGCCACAAGCGCTGTAATGCAGCAACTCTACTGCTGTGCCACCATGACACTTGGTACAGCTTTGAGAACAAAAGCAGGCTTCCCATTAAGTGACTAGTGTGGTATCAGTAAGTCCGTGAGATTGTTCCATTTATTTTTTACTGGGATGAAACATTTTTCACTGCATGAGCCGATGGGGGAGTGGGCCGCTGGAGGCCCTGCAGCATCCTGGGGCTCGGCTGGACCGGGAGCCGCTCCAAGAGGCCGAGCACGTGGACCGCACTCAGCCTACAGCGGTGGAGCAGCGACAGAGGACACCACGGCTACGCTTGGCCGGGCCAACTCTGCAACACCGCCAGGACCACAGACCTTCATGGTCAGATCAAGAATCCTGCACTTACAACAACTGGGACTTGAATATGGCGCCAAACTGGTGACTCTGTATATTGTCTCAGTGTACTACAGTTGTACACGTACTGTATCAGATATGCTTATCTAATATGTATTGAAGTGCTTCTGTATAGTGATAATTTTACTGAGCTGTATACAAAAATGAATTTCACTGCACCTCGGTACAGATGACAAATAAAGTACCATACCATACTATAAAGAGATTTATTCAGTGCCCATATATACTATCAAACTTTTGTGGCATCACTCTCTCGCTACTAAATACAAGGAATATTTCCAGCACAATTTTTAATGTAAACTATTCAGTATATAATCATACTATTAAGCTATCTTTTACCCTTCAAAGCCTTTTTCAATCTCAAAAGACCATCTTGTTGCCTTGACGAGCTTCCTTTTCCTGTAGTATTTGTCAGAGTTCTCTTCATTCCACAAATAATCACGGGATAACTTCCCTCATTCCCCATTCTCTATCCACTCCGATATCCTGGCACCTAATGCAAATGGGAAACTTTTCCCCACTGCTACCATAAACATTGACGCACAGGCACTGGGCACCATGTTCCCAAGGTGACTGCTGAGAGTGTGTCATAAGGCCCTTCAAAGTCCAATTCTCCAGTTTGTGCTCAAATGTCACTGCAGAGATTTCCATTCTCCAAATCTGGTACACAGGTAAAGCAGGCAGTGAAGAAAGCTGATGGCATGTTGGCCTTCATAACAAGAGGAGTTGAGTATAAGAGCCAAGAGGTCCTTCTGCAGTTGTATAGGGCCCTGGTGAGACCACACCTGGAGTATTGTGTGCAGTTTTGGTCTCCTAATTTGAGGAAGGACATCCTTGCTATTGAGGGAGTTCAGCATAGGTTCACCAGGTTAATTCCAGGGATGGCGGGACTGCAAATGATGAAAGAATGGAGTGACTGGGCTTGTATTCACTGGAACTTGGAAGGATGAGAGGAAATCTTGTAGAAACATATAAAATTATTAAGAGATTGGACACACTAGATGCAAGGAACATGTTCCAGATGTTGGGGGAGTCCAGAACCAGGGGCCACAATTTAAGAATAAGGGGGTAGGCCATTTAGAACACGGAGTTGAGGAAAAAACTTTTTCAGACAGAGAGTTGTGAATTTGTACAATTCTCTGCCTCAGAAGACAGTGGAGGGCGATTTACTGGATGCATTCAAGAGAGAGTTAGATAGAGCTCTTAGGGCGAGCAGAATCAAGGGGTATGGGGAGAAGGCAGGAACGAGGTGCTGATTGTGGATGATCAGCCATGATCACATTGAATGGCTGTGCTGGCTTGAGGGGCTGAATAGCCTACTCCTGCACCTATTGTCTATGTATCTATGTAAATCTCTTTCCTTCACTCAAAAGACTGAAGTTTAGTTTAGTTTAGAGATACAATGCAGAAACAGGCCCTTCGGCCCACCAAGTCCACACCGACCAACAATCCCCACACACTCCCGACACACTCTAGGGACAATTTAACATTTATTTCAAGCCAATTAACCTACAAACATGTACGTCTTTGGAGTGTGGGAAGAAAGCGAAGATATTGGAGAAAACTCACACGGGTCACGGGGAGAACGTACAAACTACGTACAGAGAGCACCTGTAGTCAGGATCAAACCTGGGTGTCTGGTGCTGTAAGGCTGCAACTCTGCCGTGGCGCCACCGTGCCGCCCCAACGTTCAAAGGCCAAAGCAGAGACCATACAAGGAGTAAGGATGACTGGACCCAATGTATTGCCAGAGCCCAATATTTTGTAGCTCAAAGGAAACCAACATTAAAGAGGCCAGGTAGCTGGACTGCAAAAGTAGTTTTGTGACATTCGCATAATAAAAGCTGTGTCCTGGCATCCAGTTTCAGCCCACCTGGGCTGGTTGGGTCATAGTCCAGGATTAAAACTTCACAGCGCTGTTGGGCATGAGCTGAGGTTTATTCCTGCCCACTGGGAGGTAAGTAAGTAAGTTTGTAAGTAAGTAAGTAATTTTTTATTTATATAGCGCTTTTAAATCAAATCACGTTGAAGCTAAAGTGCTTTACAGAGAAGAAATCAGATTACCATACATCCATATAAAATAAAAAATAAAAAAGACACAACACACTATAGAATTTAACATGGACGTTCCCCCCACAGCAGAATCAACACTTTCCACTGTGAGGGAAGGCACTAAAAAGTCCAGTCCTCCTCCTCTTACTTCACCTGAGGTCGGGGCCTAATTGAGGCCTCCGCAGTCGCCGCAACGGCGGCCCAATGTTATAGGCCCTCTCGCCGGATGATGGAGTTCTGGCGTCGGGAGAACACTTTTCAGCGGCATTAGAGTATCTGGAACGGCCGCTTCCTTCCCGGAGACAGCGGCTCCCGATATCTACGGGCCGCGCTGGTCGGAGTAAGATGCAGTAAGGAACTGCAGATGCTGGTTTACACCGTAGATAGACACAAAATACTGGAGTAACTCAGCGGGACAGGCGGCATCTCTGGAGAGAAGGGATGGGTGATGTTTATGGCCGAGATCCTTCTTTAGACTCCATTTGGAACTCCACTGGGAAGTAGGGGTGGCCTCAACCAGTGGAATGTAAGCTGCTGGCTCCAGTGCATGGGGGAATAGTTACAAGTTCCAAATGACCAGCTAGCTTCATGAGGGGCGGAGGCAACTGTGATGAGGCTGGAAGGATACCCAGAGCATAAACAGTCCTCACAACCCTTTTCTCCCTTCTCACATCAGGCAGAACAGCTTCTTCCTTGCTGTTATCAGACTACTGAAAGGTCCACTCGTAAGCAAAGGGTATAATCCCAATCACTAAACATAACTCAATGTGGCCCTTGTGATTTCCCTGTCCCTGTAATACTGAAAAGCTGCCACACTATATTGTGCACTCTGGTGTTTTTCTCTTTGTAAATCACTTGTACGTGTATATGGATTGATTGTACTCATGCACAGTTTAATTTAGTAGGAAGGAACTGCAGATTCTGGTTTAAACCGAAGATAGACACAAAATGTCGGAGTAATTCAGCGTGATAGGCAGCATCTCTGGATAGAAGGAATAGATGAAGTTTTGGGTCGCGACTCTTCTTCAGAGCAGTCTCACTGAGTTACTCCAGCATTTTATGTCCATCTTTGGTTTAAACCAGCATCTGCAGTTCCTTCGTACAACATTTTGTCTGCTCCACTGCAAAATCTCCTCAAGGTATGTCTACTTTGAAGATGTTCTCCTCCTCTCTCTGATGACAGTTCTGCAACATCCTCTCTCGCTGCTCCACCTCTGTGATTCCTCCTGCTCCTCGATTCGGTCTGAAGAAGGGTCTCGACCCTTCAGCTGTACACAGTATTAGTGAGACCACATTTGGAATACTGTGTACAGTTCTGGGGTCCATACTTAAGAAAGGATGTACTAGCCCTGGAGGCAGTGCAGCGAAGGTTTACAAGATTAATTCCTGCAATGAGGGGATTGACATATGAGGAAAGGTTAAGTAGGCTGGAACTCTACTCTTTGGAGTTTAGAAGAATGAGAGGCGATCTCATTGAAACATATAAGATCGTGAGGGGCCTTGATCGGGTGGATGCACCGAGGATGTTCCCAATGATCGGGGAAACTAGAACTAGGGGACATAGTTGCAGAATAAGGGGGGGCTCTTTTAAAACTGAGATGAGGAAGAACTTCTTCACCCAGAGGGTGGTTAATTTATGGAATTCACTGCCCCAGGGAGCAGTGGAAGCAGAAACTTTAAATATATTTAAGACTAAAATAGATGGTTTTTTAGCTGCCAAGGGGATAAGGGGCTACGGGGAGAGGGCAGGGATATGGACCTAGGTATGGTTAGTATAGTAAGACCTGAGTGATCTCCTGGACAAGTGTCGATCGCCTGGATTGGGGTCGGAGAGGAATTTCCCGGATTTTTTTCCCGAATTGGACCTGGGTTTTTATCCGGTTTTTTGCCTCCCCCAGGAGATCACGAGGTTCTTGGGGTGGAGAGGGGTGATAGCGGTATAAAGGGGAGGGTAGTGTCTTGTGTTCTGTGTCTTGTGTCTACTGTTTGTGGGTAAGTGTGTCTGTTTAGTGTTCAGCCATGAGCGAATGGCGGTGCGGGCTCGACGGACCTGGTGGTCTACTCTCGCACCTACTTTCTATGTTTCTATGACCCAAAACGTCACCCGTTCCTTCTCTCCAGAGATGCTGCCTGTCCCGCTGAGTTACTCCAGCATTTTCTGTCTACCTGTAGCATCATTTATCTGGATTGCCTGCAGAAAAAATTGCTCACTATATCTTGGTATAGGTGACAGCTATAAACCAAACCCAATTTCAGGAGAAGGTTTATAGTGGTGGTGTCACCCCAGTAAGCGTCCCTCCCCTGCTCAAGTTATTCTACCAACTTTAAAGTCGTCTTGTTGAGTCTCATTGTTTGTAACTCATTTTCACCTAGCCCACAGCTAAGGGTTTTGACCCGAAACTTTGCCTATTTCCTTCACTCCATAGATGCTGTTGCACCTGCTGAGTTTCTCCAGCATTTTTGTCTACCCACAGCTAACAATGGTCTGTTTCCTTTATAATTGCTACTTTTTTTGCATATCTTTTATTCATTTGTTCTATATCTCTCTACATCATCGTCTAAACGTCTCGATTCCCTGTCCCCTGAATCTCAGTCTGCAGAAGGGTCTCGACCCAAAACGTCACCTATTCCTTTCCTCCAGAGATGGTGCTTGATCCGCTGAGTTACTCCAGCTTTTTGTGTCTATCTTAGGTTTAAACCAGCATCTGCAGGTTCATTCCTACACAGGATGTCTTACCCTCTGTCATGGTTTTCTCTTGCTCTGCTTTATTAGCTTTTGCATTGGAGCTAACTGCCACAATGGAGAAAGGACAGCAATTCTGGGTTATACTTAGCAGTTTCAAATCAAATGCTTTGTGGTCTAACACTCCTTATGAATCAATGATTTCATAAATGCAGCAGTTAAATGCAAAGATCCATCAATCTATTAGAACCTTTAACAGTCAAAGTTATAGGTATTAGTAATTGAACACAGTGTGCAAATATATTGATTAACAGTGTCTGTCGCAGCTTGGTACCCAGTCATTGCTGTCGCACATTATTATTCTCCATGGAACAGTAATGGGCTGTACATCTTACCTCCAACTATGTCTTCAGGCAGCATACAGATGATTTCACATAGAGACAATAATTTGTCACAGCAGTTACGGGGAGAGACTGGAAATTAGGCAGATTGGGTGGAGTTGAAAAGAGGTGGGTGGTGATGATGGTCTGGCGATCAGATGGGTCAGGTGAAGGTCAAGGATTGCATGGTGGCGCTGTGGTAGAGTTACTGCCTTACAGCGTTTGCAGCACTCTGGGTACGATCCTGACTACGGGTGCTGTCTGTATGGAGTTTGTACGTTTTCCCCGTGACCAAGATCATCGGTTTCCTCCCACACTCCAAAGATGTACAGGTTTGTCGGTTAATTGGCTTGGTATAAGTGTAAATTGTCCCTAGTGTGTGTAGGGTAGTGTTAACATACGGGGATCGCTGGTCAGCATGGACTCGGTGGACAGAAGGGCCTGTTACCGCGCTGTATCTTTGTCTCCATGTGTGCTGCGTAGTCAAGGATAATCCGAGGGTCTCCAATGAGATAGATAGTAGTTGAGGACTGCTGGATGGTTCAGTTGCTTGATAACAGCTGGGAATGTCCCTGAATCTGAAGGTGTGCATTTTCACACTTCTGTAACTTTTGCCTGACGGGAGAGGGGAGAAGAGGGGGGTTGCCAGGGTGCAACTCGTACTTGATTATGTTGGTGGCCTTGCCGAGGCAGCGTGAGGTATAAATGGAGTCAATGGAAGGAAGGTGGGTTTTTGTGATGGTCTGGGCTGTGTCCACAATTCTCTGCAATTTATTTTGGTCTTGGATGGACTTAACTATAACCATAGTTGGACTCCCCAGAACTAGTCTCAACCTCTTCCACCCCCTTTGCATTGCTAGATACTGACTGGAGCTACCTACATTGAGAGAAGCAGATGGAAGTTTACATGGTATGGAGGGAGGGAAGACTGAGAGAGTAGAGGTGTTGAGATACTAGTTGAATGTTGGTATTACCATGGGGAGGGGGGGGGGGGGGAGGGCTACATAAATGGCAGAGGTTTTCTGATTAAGAATAGGTGCAAACCGTACTGAGTATGAAACTATTGAAAGTACAGACACTGAGAATTTGTGAAAAGGTTTTGTTTCATTTTGTATATTCTGAAAGTTTATTTTTGGAAAAAAATGTTGAAAGTTCCTGTTCTGAAACAGCTCCATATATGCGTTTCATTGATTTTTGGGGGATTTTCTTCCTAGCTTCTGCCAGAGTGGATCCATTGCTCTCACAGTCCCACCCTCTCAATTCTCTTACAGTCCTCTCTCACACTCTTTGATGAGTTGTTAGTTCTCCAAATTCACAGGTTATACAACTTTGAGGCAGATCAATACTTTTTGCCTCTTCTTTTGAGCATATAGTAATTATGTACGTAGGCCCTTGAAAGGTTAATTTGAATTATGATTGCATTCTCTTCCAAATATATTCAATATTACATGCAATATCAGATTATCTCTCCTCAAAACTGAAATTCTAATGGGTATTAATACTTTTTCTCTAATAGTGTTCAGGAATTGGATGCTTTCATCAGGTCCCTTATTCTCTTCTTCATGCTGCATACATATCCTCATTCTTTAGAAATCTGCCCTGAATCTCAAACAGTTGTTGAGTCACTAGAAGATTAACTGAACATGTTAGAGGTTATGGGGAGAAGGCAGGAGAATGGGGTTAGGAGGGAGATATAGATCAGCCATGATTGGATGGCGGAGTAGACTTGATCGGCCGAATGGCTTAACTCTACTCCTATCTCTTATGATCTTATGAACTTATGGGTGTATCTGTTTCCGCACCTTCCTTTCTTTTCCTGCATAAAATTTCCAGTTGGTTACGGTAATTGTTCATCTTCCTGTACATCCACAACACGTTTTCTCCTGTAACTGAGACATAGAGTCATAGAGTGATACAGCGTGGAAACAGGCCCTTCAGCCTAACTGGCCCACACCGGTCAACATGTCTCAGGTACACTAATCACACCTGCCCGCGTTTGGTCCATAACCCTCCAAACCTGTCCTATCCATGTACTTACTGTCTACCTTCAATACCACCACATTTACTTGTGCTGCTAACATTAGTGAGTTATGAACTTGGACTTCAAGATTCCTCTGCATATCAATGCTGTTAAGGGTCTTGCCATTAACTGTATACTCTTTCCTTAAAATCGACCTCCCTAAATGCAACACCTCACACTTGCTTGGGTTAAACTCCATTACAGAGGCTTGCACCAGCAACATCCCAAGTGAACTGAGCCAAGAATAGAGACCATTCTGAAGATACTCAGCAGGTGGGGCAGCATCTGTGGAAAGAGAAAATGAGTCAATATTTCAGGCCAGTGACCTCTCATCAGAATCAGTAAAGTGAAATACAAGCATTTTTTACGTGGCAGAGAGGCGAAGAGAATCTGGAAGATGTAAATATCATTGTTGCTGCAGGGCAGCATGGTGGCGCAGCGGTAGAGTTGCTGCCTTACAGCGCCTTCAGTGCCGGAGACCCAGGTTTGATCCTGGCTTTCATATTTGGTTATTGCTCAAGATTCCAGCATCTGCAATCTCTTGTGTCTACAGTGGGAATGAAGACAACTTTGGGTGCGTGAATTCCCAACACGGGCATTTTAATAATCTGAACTGTTCTTGTATTTGTGATGTGCTCTCATTGTAAATGTGTAATTCTGCTTGCTCACCACCGAAAGGATGAAGTGAACTGTAATTGTGACTATTGAAACAATATTTAATTATTTGCTGTTATCTTTCTGCTTAAAGTGTACTCAACCTCAATCTACATTGAGTTCAGAGTTTCTTCCAAGAGATATTTCCAGAACACCCATTTGTGTTCATAGAGTCATAGAATCATAGTCATACAGTGGGGAAACAGGCCCTTCGGCCCAACTTGCCCACACCGGCCAACCTGTCCCAGCTACACGTTCCACCTGCCCGTGTTTGGTCCATATCCCTCCAAACCTGTCCTATTACCTATTTTACCTATGAGGGCAGCACGGTGGCAAATGGAAGAGTTGTACCAGAAATCTGGGTTCAATCACAACTACAGATGCTGTCTACACGGAGTTTGTACGTTCTCCCCGTGACCACATGGGCTTTCTCCGAGGTCTTCCATTTTCTCCCACACTCCAAAGACATACAGGTTTGTAGGTTAATGGCTTGGTATAAATGTAATTTGTCCCTAGTGTGTGGAGGATAGTGTTAATGTGTGGGGATCGCTGGTCAGTGCAGTCTCGGTGGGCCGAACGGCCTGTTTCCACGCTGTATCACCAAACTAAACTAAACTAAAGGCTCAGGATTAAATGATCAATAAAATCATCATGAAGATAAATACTGGATGCTTTATTATGAGCCAATACAGAATTTTGGTGCTTACCTGTAAAGGAACCAATGATCCTAATGATCCAAATATTCATGCCTCCACATAAGTTATGCCTTTAACTGTGCACTCTTTAACCTACAATCTAATTTATTAGGAGTAAAGTTTGTGTCATATGCGCACCATTTAAGGATTGTAATGTCTTCCTCTAAATTACACTCTGTTATAATTGTTTCCATATTTTAAGAGTCAATTTTACTCAAGAATTTTCAATAGCATTTATACAGTCTTGTAGGTTGCTGTCGGCTTGTACAGGAATGGCGAGTGTTCTCTCTTCAATATTATTCCATTGAGCATCAAATGATGGGTTGCATATCATAGGTCTTAACTGTGCTGCCTGATATTAGTCTTTGAGAGAGGGTAGACCCCATCCCTCCTTTTCTGTTGTTAACTGTAATGTTTTGAGACGCCTTTTACCTTGCCATATATATCTTGACAATATTTTGTCCGATTCTTTAAATTGTTTTTGATTAATCTCTATTGGTAGGGTCTGAAATAAATATAACAGTCTGGGCAATATGTTCATTTTAATAGATTCAATTTTCGAGCTGAGACTTAAGAAAGGAATTATGTTCCATCTAGCTATATCTTCCTTAATTTTTTGGTGTATAGGTGAATTGTTGCTTTCTGATAGTTCTGTAAGATCCCTTGGTATAATGATGCCCAAATATTTGAGATGTTCTGCTTGCCATTCCATAGGGTACCTACTTCTGACTTCTGCTGATGGGCTGTAATTGTATGTAAGCAGTTGTGTTTTACCTATGTTAATCTTGTATCCTGATAGTTGACCGTATTGTTCGAGTGATTGCCTCAATTTAGGTAGAGAGTTTGTTGGTTGCCCCAAATAAATCAAAATGTCATCCGCATAACAGGCCAATTTATGTTCAGTCCCTTGAATAGTAATACCTTTTATTTCTTCATTTTATCTTATATATTGAGCTAGTGGTTTCAAATATAATGCAAAGAGTAATGTGACCACGCACATCCCTGTCTTGAACCCCTTTCTTGGGAAAAACTCTTAGATAAATATCCGTTAACTTTAATTCTAGCAGTGGGCTTATTATACAGTGCCTGTATGGTTTTAATAATAGTTACATGCAGGCCAAATCTATGTAGAACTCAATAGATAAAATTCCAGTTCACAGAGTCGAATGCCTTTTCAGTGTCCACACTTATCACTATTGCTTCGATTTTATTTTTTTGAATGTAGTCCACAATATGTAGTGTCTGTCGTATATTGTCCTGTGTTTGACATTGCCGCATATAACCTGTCTGGTCATTGTGTATTAATTTAGGCAAGAACTGTTCTCACCGTTTGGCCATGATCTTATCTACATTAAGAACTGATATTGGTCTAAATGACCCACACTCTGTTTTATCTTTACCTTATTTTGGTATAGCAGAGATAATTGCCTCCCTCCAGCTCGGTGGTGTTTGTGCCTTTTTTTAAACCCAGTTTAATGTACGGAGTATAATAGGTGTTATCTCATCTTTAAATTCCTTATACCATTCTGCCGTATAACCATCAGATCCTGGTGACTTGCTCAGCTTGAGCCTACTAATTGCAATTTTTAATTCACCCTCTGTTATGTCTCCAGTCATTGTCTTGTTTTGTTATTCATTTAAGGTGGGCAAATCTAAGGAATAAAGAAAGGTGTCAACCTGAGTTTGACTACCTCCTGGAACTTCAGAATACAGAGTTCTGTAGAATACTTCAAAGGCTTCTGAATGTCACAATTTACTTTTCAATATTTTTGTTCTTGGGTCTCTGATTCTGTGAACTGTATTTTCAGCCATCTTTTTTTAAATCAGTTTCCACGCCAGTACTTTCATAGATTTAGAATCACTTTCATAAGCCTCTGTTTAAGGAATATTAACTTTTTCTTGATTTCTGTTGCAGCCAGATTGTTGATTTTATTCCCAGTATTCCTAATTTCCTCCAATGTATTCCGTGCCAGTGCCAATATGTGTTTCCTTTCTAGTTCCTTCAGCTTATTTTGCAAATCCTCAAATGTTTTATTCCTTATTTTTTTCTTATATGAAGATATCGCTATAATTTTTCCTCTTAGAACAGCCTTCAAAGCATCCCACAAAATAGGGGGAGAGACCTCTCCGTTATTATTGAGTTCCAAATAGAGACCTATCTCCTTTTTAATTTGTTTCTTAAAGTTAAAATCATTGAGTAGGCTCGAGTTCAGTTTCCATGTAACATTTCTTGGACGTAGGTCTAAATCAACAGATAGGTAAATAGGTGCATGGTCACTTAAATCTATTGTTCCAATTCCACTGGTGTGTATTTTATCTTTATCCTTTCCCAATGTTATAAAATAGTCTATTCTTGTGTATAGAGAGTGTGGGGCCGAGTAATGGGTGTAATCCCTTCTATTAGGGAAAAGGTCCCGCCATATATCAATTAAACCGACCTCTTTAAAAAGAGTTTTGACTTTCTTATGTAAAGACTTTGTATCATGAGTTTTTTTACCGGACGAGTCTAGCTCTGGTTGTAAATGTATATTTAGGTCTCTTCCACAAATAAGAAGTCCTTCCGTTTCCATTATCATGATATTAATAATTCTCTGGAAGAAATTAAAATCACTTCCAGGAGGTGCATATACATTCAGCAACGTAACTTGATTCCCATCTATATTCCCCCTTACTAAAATAAATCTACCCTCCTTATCACTCATTTCAAATAATTTCTCAAAATTTAACTTTCTTGAGATGAGAGTAGCGACTCCTCTCCTACGTCCCGATATATATGAGGAGAAACAGAGAAACCCAATTCTTTTAAGTTTTTTGTGTTCTTTGTCATTTATGTGGGTTTCCTGTAAGTATACTATATGGGCATGTTCTTTCCTCATTTTAGTTAGAATTTTGCTGCGTTTGATTGGGTTAACAGTCCATTCATATTAAAAGAGATGAATTTTACCTTGCCATTAGCCATTTGTATTTTACTTTCTGTGTATCAGTAACATGGTGAAATAAGACATAACTGATCTACTCCCGGAACAGACAAGAACAAAAGAACATATGAAAAAACAAAGGCGTGATTCCAAGGTCGGGGTCTCCTGTGGATGACCCTGGGCTATGCTTGAGGAAAAGCCTAGTTGTGGGGGAGAGCCTCTCTCATCTGTGAGCTGAGGACCCCCACAAAAAGAAAAAAAACTCCGTCCATTATGCAGGACACACTTCCCTGTGCATTCCTCCCCCTAACCTAACAAACCTAATACCTATTACCTCCAAACCTAAACCAACCATGAAGCCTATCAATAATACCATCAGGATGGGTCTGCTTAATGTTAGGTCTCTTAATAACAAATCATTTTTAGTCAACGATTTTATTACCACCTCTAAACTGGATTTTATGTTTTTAACTGAAACATGGCTAGAACAAAATAACAGTGCAACCATTCTGATCGAGACAGCTCCTCCAAACTATAACTTTTTTGATGTATGTAGATCTGGAAAAAGAGGTGGAGGGGTTGCTGCTATATTTTAAAATGTATTTCAGGGGAAACAGATGTCACTTGGTGATTTTCCATCATTCGAATACCTTTGTGCTGTATTGAAATGTTCCCCCAGAGTTCTCCTATTAATTATTTACAGGCCTCCTAAATATTATGCTAATTTTTTCGATGACTTTACAGAATTATTGTCTAGCATCTCCACTGACTTTGACTGTCTAGTTATAACTGGTGATTTTAATTTTCATACTGATGATTTGAATGACAAGGGTGCAAAAGAATTTTTTACTATTTTAGACACCTTTGACCTGTCTCAACATGTGAAAGAGGCTACTCATTGTAATGGGCACACCCTGGACTTGATTATCACAAAGGGTCTCATTGTTTCTGATATTTTCGTGACTGATCCTTCATTGTCTGACCACTTCTGTGTTTTCTTTAATATATCTTTTATTTCCGACATACAGACAAAATCAAATACTGTCAAAAAACGGTATATAAATGAACATTCTAATGTACTCTTTAAAAATGCCATCTCCTTCTTACCACCTCTAAACCCATGTTCTGCTAATGATCTTGTAGATAACTTTAACTCCAAAATTGTGAAAGTTATAGATGTCATTGCACCTGTTACGGTTAAAACGATTTCTGGTAAGCAAAAGGCACCCTGGAGAAAAGCTGCTTTTGTAACAGCCCAGAAAAGAGAATGCCGGAAAGCTGAGCGCATCTGGCGGAAAACAAAACTTCATATTCACCATGACATCTATAAAGAGAGCCTCCGTGCCTACAATTTAGACTTAAAAAGTGCTAGAGAAACATTTTTCTCCAATATCATTAACAACAACACTAATAAGGCAAAAACCCTATTTGCAACTGTTGACAGACTGACCAACCCCCCAACACAATTACCACCTGAACTCCATTCCACGCAGAAATGCAATGAGATTGCATTATTTTATACAGATAAAATTGAAGGCATCAGACGTGCCATCAATATCACCGCTTCAAACAAAAATGTTGGATCACCACCCTGTTTAGGCAAAGGTAATGTGGCAATGATGACATGCTTTAATGTCATAGACTCTAAAACTCTTGTGGAAACGGTGACACAACTAAGGCCATCCACCTGCTGCCTTGATGCTTTACCTACCAACTTCTTTAAGAATGTTTTTGACTGCCTAGCAATAGACATAATGCAAATAGTTAACAGCTCTCTTCAATCAGGCAATTTCCCAAAAGCCTTGAAAACTGCAGTTATTAAACCTCTTTTAAAAAAGCGGAGCCTAGATGCCTCTATTATTAACAACTATAGACCAATTTCAAACCTATCTTTCATAAGTAAAATCATTGAGAAAGCTGTCCTCCAGCAACTTAATCAATTCCTGGCTTCAACTGGCTGCTACGACAACTTCCAGTCAGGATTTCGACCTCTTCATAGCACCGAGACCGCTCTTATTAAAGTTGTAAACGACATCCGTCTTAACACAGACTCTGGCAAAGTTTCAATATTAATGCTATTAGACCTCAGTGCTGCATTCGACACTGTTGATCACTCAATACTTTTGGACAGGTTGGAAAAATGGGTGGGGCTCTCAGGCACAGTCTTAAGTTGGTTCAGTTCATATTTACAAGATAGGAACTATTTTGTTTCCATTGGCGACTTTGTATCAGAACCAACCAACGTGATGTGTGGAGTACCGCAAGGTTCGATCTTAGGGCCCTCTTTATTCAACATCTACATGCTCCCACTAGGGCAAATCATGCGAAATAATAATATTGACCACCACTGCTATGCCGATGACACTCAAATCTATGTAGCGCTATCACCAAATGACTATCGCCCCATAGATCTGTTGTGCCAGTGCATTGAGCAAGTCAAAGACTGGATGTGCCAAAATTTCTCCAACTAAATAAGGACAAAACGGAGATAATTGTTTTTGGTGCTAAAAAAGAAAGGCTTAAAGTAACCCAACACCTTCACTCTCTGTCCCTGAAAACTTCAAACAAAGCCAGAAATCTTGGGGTCATTATGGATTCAGATTTAAATTTCGACAGTCACATCAAATCAGTAACAGAATCGGCCTACTATCACCTCAAAAACATAGCAAGATTAAGAGGACTCATGTCAGCTCAAGACTTAGAAAAACTTGTACATGCCTTTATTAATAGTAGGCTAGATTATTGTAACGGTCTCCTTGCAGGTCTTCCAAAAAAACCTGTCAGGCAGCTACAGCTTGTTCAGAACGCTGTTGCTAGAGTTCTAACAAAGACCAAAAAATTTGAGCATATTACACCAATTCTTAAATCCTTACATTGGCTCCCTGTATGTCAGAGAATTGATTTTAAAATCCTGCTGCTCACCTATAAATCACTACATGGTTTAGGGCCAAAGTATATCACTGACATGCTTCCACTATATAAGCCTTCTAGACCGCTAAGATCTTCTGAAACCAATCTGCTAGTGATTCCCAGAGTAAATACAAAACATGGGAAAGCAGGATTTAGTTACTATGCAACAAATAGCTGGAATAAACTTCCTGAAGATTTAAGACTTGCCTCAACTTTGACCACTTTTAAAACAAGACTGAAAACTTTTATGTTTACTTTAGCTTTCAGCTAAATCTTAACTACATTGCACTTTTAACTTTTGCACTTTTTATAATGCATTTTTAATTTTGCTTTTCTTTTCTTTTAGTTCTTCTATTTTATTTCATTTTATTATTTCATTTATTGTATGACATGTTTTTATGTGAAGCACTTTGAGTCTGCCTCGTGTATGAAATGTGCTATATAAATAAAGTTGCCTTGCCTTGCCTTGCCTAAATCTTCATTTAAATAATGGAAAAAAGTTGAACATAACAAATGAAATAAAGCACCGTCGACTTTTAATTTCTGATCAGCTCACCTATATTTTAAAAGTTATACATAGTTTAAAGCTCTTCTGAAGATGAGGGCAGTCTTCTGAAGACCCGTAGTCTCTCCACGATGTCCTTCTCCCGCTCCTCGGCCATCCCCTGCTGTCTTGATCTTCCCGCCATCTCCCACGCAGTGCGGGACAGTTGCTCAGCCAGGCTCTCTTTCGGTGAGGTCACTCTGACGGGCACTCCTCTGTTCCTCATGTGAGTGGTCGCCTCTTCCACCGTCTGGTACAACCTTGTCTCGTCATTGTAAAAAACTCGTAACTTGGCGGGGAACGGAGTTTGGAAGCGGATCTTGTTCTGCTTTAACACCCGTTTCACCTCACAATATTCTTTTCGCTTCTGTGGCACTGCTGGGGCGTAGTTTTGATCGAAGTATGTTGGTCTCCCGTTCAAAAACACTTGTTTCTTTCCCCAGGCCTTGCGCAAAATCCTCTCTTTCGTTTTGTAGCAGAGAAATTTGATTATTATGGATCGTGGTTTATCTCCTGGGTCTCCAGGGGTTTTCGGGGCGAGCGATCGGTGCGCTCTCTTGATGTGAAACTCCATGGTGGGTGGAAGTTCAAGTGTGTCCCGCAGTAGCTTATCCACAAAGTCCACCATAGACTACCCCTCAGCCCCTTCGGGAACATTATATATCCGTATATTCTCCCGTCTGGATCACCCTTCTAGGTCGTGTAGCTTGTTTTCTTGCTGGTTTATCACTTTTATCATCTTAGCTACCACCTGCTCCACGTTTAGCACACGGTCTTCCACCCTTTCGAGCTGTGTCTTCACCACCGCTATTTTTTGATTAACATTGGTGAGTTCGCCCTTAATATCGATTAGCTGTTCTTTTGTGTCTTTGCGAAAGTCCCGTATCTCCTCCAAAACAGTGGCTAAACTTAGCCCTACGTCTTTCTGGTGAGGGTTGTTGCTAGCTCTGCCATCTTGTACCTTTGTAGATGAGCGACCTTTCATCAGGTCAGTTATTCTCAATAAATGTTATATATGACAAACTAACAGGGCTAAATAAGTATTTTTCGGAGGAACTGTTATCTTTTGCTCCCATTCAGGATGGTGACGTTACCGGAACTCAAACTCCTCCTTCTCAAATCGAAAGGGGTGGATGTGAGAGAGGAACTCTGAGTGGTGAAGAGCTGGCAAGCCATGTTCTTTGACTCAGAAATTTTCAGTTTCAGTATTACTTATTATCACATGTACCGAGGTACAGAGAAAAGCCCTTGCTACATGCTATCCAGTCAGCAGAAAGACAATACATGATTACAATTGAGCCATTTACAGTGTATAGATACATGATAAGCGAATAACATTTAGAGCAAGGTAAAACCAGAAAAGTCCGATCAAGGATAATCTAAGGTCATCAAAGAGGTGTATAGTTCATCACTGCTCTCTGGTTGTGGTAGGATGATTCAGTTGCCTGATAACAGCTGGCAAGAAACGGTCCCTGAATCTGGAGGTATATGTTTTCACATTTCTATACCTTTTGCTTGATGGGAGAGGGGAGAAGAGGGATTGGCCAGAGTGCAACATCCTTGATTATGCTGCTGGCCTTGCCGAGGCAGCGTGAGGTTGGTTTGTTTCATGGGCTCGGCTACGTCCACAATTTGCTGCAATTTCTTGCGGTCTTGGATGGAGCTGTTCCCAAAGCAAGCCAAATGTTCATGCTCTGTTTTGCTATCTCTGATGGATAATAACAAAGGTAACCCCCGTCATTAGTAGGCCCCTGTCGGTCATGACTGACCATGGGTGATGCATCCTGGTCGTATGCAAGCCTGGGCGATCGATGTCATATGGAGGACAGGCTGTTGCCCATGCAGCACGTCCCCCCTCTCCACGTCGCTGATCGATCCAAAGGAACAGCAGGGCCGTTACAGTTTGGCACCAGCGCCATCACAGGAGCTGCCAGAGCGAGGTTGTAGACAACGACGAACTGCCTTAGGGGCTCCGACTCCGGAATTTCTTGAGGTTTACTCCTGGAGCCTTGATTCGGCTCGATATGGCCACAAGGCAGTGGTGGTTTTAAATCAGAGTTTTTCCTCTCCTCGATGGACTGCCTTCCCAGGCTGACGAGCCCCATCTGCCCGAGATTCACGGGGGGGGGGGGGGGGGGGGGGGGGGGGGGGGGGGGGTTAGGGGAGCGTTACCTTCCCGTGCAGGTCTATAGCACCTGCCCACTAACCCTGTCTATATCTCCAGTGAATTGACTATTCCTTTCAAGTTAAATGTATAAACTGTGCTGATTGAACACAAATAACTCATATAATCTTTGAGCATTGATGAATTCTATTTGTTGCATCACAATGTAGGAAACTACATTTAAGCACAACGGAATAGACCCAAAGTGCCTGGAGTAACTCAGTGGGACAGGTAGCATCACTGGAGAGAAGGAATGGGTGACGTATTCGATTGAGACCCTTCTTCAGACTTCAGCATTCTGTGTCTATCTTTGATTTAAACAAGCATCTGCAGTTCTTTCCGAATCAAATGCACAACGGGTCCTTGTCTCATTATCATCTCATCACAATCGAACATATAACAAAGCAAGCAGATTAGAGATGGGGTGGGAAACATTGCACATGCCGTGAAATGAAGGAACTGATAATGCAGTTGATGACAGAGTGCAGGATTAGAATAAGTGATCTTGTGTGTGTGAGAAGCAAAGAGAGCTAGGGGCCATAATTAACAAAGAATTTAACCAGGATTTAACAGTCTCATCCCAGAGACAGGGTATTGTATTCTCCAGCTCTCGGCACACCAGTCAGAAAAACATCAACGCTATATCTAGCCTGTCAGGCCCAAAGTAATTTTACATATTTCAATGTGATTACCTCTCATTCATAAAAACACAGAAGGCCACAGAAGGCTGTGGAGGCCAAGTCAATGACTATTTGTAACGCAGATAGGTTCTTGATTAGTACGGTTGTCACCGGTTATGGGCAGAAGGCAGGAGAGTGGGTTTAGGAGGGAGGGATAGATCAGCCATAAATGAATGGCGGAATAGACTTGATGGGCTGAATGGCCTAATTCTGCACCTATCACATGAATTTATGAGCTTGGAACATTGAACAGTACAGGCACCATCTCAAGAGAACATACATAGGTGATGTGTCGGATTGGGACCTTTCTTCAGTCTAATTGTGATGGGGTGGGGGAATAGAAGTGAAGGAAGGACAAAGCCTGGCGAGTGAGTAGCTTGAACCTTTTCTGCTTGAGCAAGGCGTGGAATTTATTCCTGACAGAGCAGGAAGTTGAGGAGTGATCTTATAGAATCATGAGGGGAATGGATCTGGTAAATGCAGAGAAGGGGAATCACGATTCAGTGGGATAGCATATTGGAAACAGTGATTATAATTCTATAAGTTTCAACATAGGTATGAATAATGATCAGAATCTGAATCAGAATCAGATTTTATTTGCCAAGTATGTTTTGCAACATACGAGGAATTTCACTGGGCAGGTCAGTCATACAATTAAAAGCAACAGATCACTCAAAAACACATTGAGTCCACACCTGGAACAGCGGATACAGTACATGAGGTTGGAGGAGGTGCATGTGAACCTCCATCTCACCTAAAAAGAATGTCCTTGGACAGAGTCGAGGGAGGAGGTATAGGGACAGGTATTGCATCTCCTGTGGTTGCAGGGGAAAATATTTCAAATACTTCAAATCTTACTGGACTAGGTTGTTGTGACAATATAGAACGGAACAGCACTGGAACAGACCCTTCAGCCCACCATGTCCGTGCCAACTATAATGCCATTTAAACTAATCCCTTCTGCAGATGATCCATATTATCCTCTTCCCTTCCTGTTCATACGTCTATCCAAATGTCATGAATGTTGCTATTCTATCTGTTTCTTCCCGTGTGCGGACGTGGCGCCGACGGACGAGAAGCCGAAGCAAAGAAGTCAAAGCCAAAGAACCGAATGGAAACAAGACCTTCAGTGGTAGGAAACCTATTTGAGAGGATGTAGAAACATCAACTGCAGCTGCTGGTTTACCAAAAAAGGACACAAAGTGCTGGAGTAATTCAGTGGGTCAGGCAACATCTCTGGAGAACATAGTCCGATAACAATGATGGAGTTGAAGAAGGAGGCATAGGGACGGGTGTTATGAACATCCACCACAGTGACACCTACACATTCCTCACTGTGATGGAAGGCGAAATAAAATTCAAGTCCTTCCTTTTGTTCTTCCTTGGTCGGGGGCCTCGAGCCCTCCGTTGATGGGACGGTCTTGATTCCCGTAGCCAGCGGCGTTCGGGCGCTCAGCGACGAGGCGTTCAACTCCTGCATCGGGGGGTTGTCAGATCCCCCGCGCCGGGCGATCGAACCTCGCATCGGGGCTGGTCGAACCTTCTGCGGTGTTGGAGCTCCCGACTAGCCTCTCCCGAGACCGCGAGCCCTAGATGGTAAGTCCGCAGGCCGCGGTGGGAGCGATCCCAGGCAAGGGATCCGCTCCGATGTTAAATCCGTGCCCCGCGGTGGGGCTCACGACAGTCCGAGGCGGCTTCTAGCTCCAGCGATGGTTGGCCGCAGAGCCCGGAGAATGTGATCCGAAAAATGATCACATCTCCGGGAAGGTAGGAATTTGAAAAAAAGTTTCCCCCGATCCCCTCCCTCCTCCCCCCACATAAAACAAACCGAAGTTCATTAAAACAAACTTTTAACATACGCTAAAAATAACAAAAAGATGAAAAACGAACAGACTGCCGGCAGGGCTGCCATCTCCCCGGTGCCCCTGGTGGTCTGATGGGACTGGTCCTCAGGTGGAAGTGCCAAATTATGGGGAAGGCTACTTGCAAGTGTAAGTAGGAAGTGGCTGAGTGCGGCTGTTTAAAGTTAAAATCCACATCAGACATATGACAGCTGTTGAAAGATGTTGGAGGAGATGTACCAGTGATACATCCTGCCTCACCTCCATCCAGGGTTCCGAGCGGTCCTTCTAGGTGCGACTAGTGGTTCTTTCCCCTGCAACCACTGGAGATATAACACCCGTCCCTATGCCGCCTTCCTCAACTCCATCATTGTTATCGGACTATGTTCTCCAGAGATGTTGCCTGACCCACTGAATTACTCCAGCACTTTGTGTCCTTTTTTGGTAAACCAGCAGCTGCAGTTGATGTTTCTACATCCTCTCAAATAGGTTTCCTACCACTGACGGTCTTGTTTCCATTCGGTTCTTTGGCTTCGACTTCTTTGCTTCGGCTTCTCGTCCGTCGGCACCACGTCCGCACGGGAAGAAACAGATAGAATAGCAACATTCATGACATTTGGATAGACGTATGATCAGGAAGGGAAGAGGAGAATATGGATCATCTGCAGATGGGATTAGTTTAAATGGCTTTATAGTTGGCACGGACATGGTGGGCTGAAGGGTCAGTTCCAGTGCTGTTCCGTTCTATATTGTCACAAAGACCTAGTCCAGTAACATTTGAAGTATTTGAAATATTTTCCCCTGCAACCACAGGAGATGCAATACCTGTCCCTATACCTCCTCCCTCGACTCTGTCCAAGGACATTCTTTTTAGGTGAGATGGAGGTTCACATGCACCTCCTCCAACCTCATGTACTGTATCCGCTGTTCCAGGAGTGGACTCAATGTATCAGCGAGATCAAGCACATACTGGGAGAACGTTTCACTGAACACCTCCGCTCAGTCTGCCTAGGCCGACGCGATCTCCCGGTTGTGAACACTTTAACTCCCCTTCCTATTCCCACACTGACCTTTCTGTTCTGGGCCTCCTCCATCATCAGAGTGAGGCCAAATGCAAATTGGAGGATCAGCACCTCATATTTTGCTTGGGCAGCTCACAACCCAATGGTATGAATATTGATTTCTCCAACTTCAAGTAACCCTTGCTTTCCCTCTCTCTCCGTTCCTCCCCCGCCCTCGTTCTCTGACTAATTTCACTGTCCTCCTGATTAATCTTCCTGTTTCTATGCCTCGTTCTCACGTACCTGGTGGAAGTCTGCAGCAAATCACACCTCAGCATTTACACTGCTCTGCTACTCTCACTCATCTTGAGCTATTCAGCTGTGTCAGATTAATTTTACACAGAATCCTAGATAGATACAGTACTGAAACAGGCCCTTCAGGCACCCATTTCACCCTAATTCTATGCTAACTCAGTTTTATAATTTATCTCAGTATAAAAAAAGTTATGCCCATTTTCATACTCGGAAATTAGCATCTTGTTCCCTATTGCTTTTTCATTGACTTAACGGGGCCAAGGAAAGAGCGTTCACGTCGCGGCCCTGTTTCAACCAATCTTTCCACCACCACGCACAAGAAGCACAAGAAGCGCAAGACAGACACCATTGTGCAGATGCCGAGAAGTGTGTTCAGCTCTGGCTGAACAACTTCTAATCTTGTGTGTGGACTCCATAAGAAGAAGAAGATTGACTTAACACAAAAACTGTGATCGTGGACATTTAAAAGCCCATAACTTTCTTAAAATGTAAGAGAACTGAAAGAAATGTTCAGTTATTATAGATTGAAGCATTCTGAAACAAATATGAAACAATCTTACTTAGATGACTTGAAATTAAAGCATATAATTAGTTAGTTACCTAATTGTAGCTAATTACAAAATTCAATTACTAGATCTAAACATCTATCGATTTCTTAAGAATAGATTAACATTTTTAAATAGCCTAAGTGTCCAAAAAACATTCACACAAGAATTCAGAATATAACATAATTTTTAAATCTCATTGTCATGGATTTATAGGCCAAATGGAAGGAATTTAATGTTTAATACCTGTAAATTAATGGCCATTTAAATCAGCTTGCGAGTGGGATTTTGTGGAACGGGACCATTTGGAACGCTGAGGTTGCGGTGATTTTAGTCCCCATATCGGCAGCAAATACACTGCCGGTTCTTCGGGGGGAAAAATCACCGTTTCGCAACTTAAAATGTGAATTAAATGCATCTTAAGAAACACTTTTATACATACTTTCTTTTACCTGTACCCTACATAAAATCCGGCCCCGTTGTCAGCATTGATGGCTTCAGAAGCTGATTTTAAAATCACTCTAGCGATTAACTCGTCGGGCGAATTAAAAAAAAAAAATACACAGAACGGCCATCGGAACGATTCTTTAGCAACATCTTGCACTCCAACAAATATAATCCAGGACCAGGTCGGAAAAAAAACCGCGTTTTAACCCCCCCCCCCTCAAATGCGGCAAAATCGCACGCACGGCCAGTGGCAGAATAGCAGCGCCGCTGAAGGTAAGTATTGTAACATACCTAACTAAAGGGCCTGTCCCACTTGGGTGTCATTTGCGCGTCATGCAGGTGGCGCGCGAAGATTTTGTGAATCCCAAAATCCTGGGGCGCCGCACATGACCGCGCATCACTGCTTACGTCACCACGCATCATGCGCGCGTAATGCACGCCGTGTGTCATGGCACGTCAATGATGTCGTGCAAATGATGCGCAAATGCCGCCCAAGTGGGACAGGCCCTTAGCTCCTCCCTTATTCTAATACTCGCCGACAATTTATAATGTCCAATTAACCTGCCAACTCAAACATCTTTAGGATGTGGGAGGAAACCGCGGTACCTGGGGAAATCCCATATGGCCACAGGGTAGAATGAATAAGCTTCATACTGACCGCAACAGAGGTCAGGATCACACCTGGGTCACTGGTGCTGTGAGGCACCAGTTATCAGGTCATAAGTGATAGGAACAGAATGAGGCTATTCAGCCCATCAAGTCTACACTGCCATTCAATTATGGCTGCTCTATCTCTCCTCCTAACCCCATTCTCCTGTCTTCTCCCCATAACCCCTGACACCCGCACTAATCAAGAATCTATCTATCTCTGCCTTAAAAATATCCATTGACGGCCTCCACAGCCTTCTGTGGAAAATAATTCCACAGATTCACCACCCTCTGACGAATGAAATTCCTCCTCATCTCCTTCCTAAAGAAACATCCTTTAATTCTGAGGCTATGCCCTCTAGTCCTAGACTCTCCCAACAGTGGAAATATTTTTTTCACAAGTCGGCATATTTCAATGAGGTCCCCCCTTCATTCTTCTAAACTCCAGCGAGTACATGCCCAGTGCTGTCAAACACTCATCACATGCTCCACCAGTTCTACCAGCTGTGCCATTAAGCTGCTTATTTTGTTCGTGAACACAATGAAGGAGAGAATGCTGGCAATCAGAAACTTGGTTGGCAGAGGAAACAAGAGATCATGACAATTTGTTTCTCTCATTCACCTTCTTTGCACCATTTGTCACATGCAATCCAGTCAGGTGATCAGATCAGTCAGGGCTTCCAGAAACATGGCCACACACCAGTTCTCTTGTGTGTGGATCTCTCTACCACGACCAAAGACCAGTCTAATCTAGGACCGATCGCACCCTGGACACTCCCTCTTCTCCCCTCTCCCATCAGGCAAAAGGTATTGAAGTGTGAAAACGCACACCTCCAGATTCAGGGAGAGTTTCTTCCCAGCTTTTATCAGGCACTAAATCATCCTCCCACAACCAGAGAGCAGTCCTAAACTACTATCTACCTCCTTGTTGACCCTCGGACTGTCTTTGATCGGAATTTGCTGGCTTTACCTTGCACTAAACATTATTCTATCATCATGTTTCTATACACTGTAATTAGCACAATTGTAATCATGTATTGTCTTTCTGCTGACTGGTTAGCACGCAACAAAAGCTTTTCACTGTATCTCAATACACGTGACAATAAAGTAAACCAAACTAATGATGTTGTTAAGTGTCGGCTGCCATCGATGAAGATGCTTCTGGAGACCATGTCAGCACCCTAGTCTGGGTTTGTTCGCTGCACTGATCCCCACAGCAGCACTGATCCCCACAGCAGCACTGATCCCCACAGCAGCACTGATCCCCACAGCAGCACTGATCCCCACAGCAGCACTGATCCCCACAGCAGCACTGATCCCCACAGCAGCACTGATCCCCACAGCAGTGGGCAGTCACGATGGCGCAGAGGTAAAGTTGCTGCCTTACTGCGAATGCAGCGCCGGAGACCCGGGTTTGATCCAGACTACAGGTGCTGTCTGTATGGACTTTGTACGTTCTCCCCATAACCTGCATGGGATTTCTTCGAGATCTTCGGTTTCCTCCACATTCCAAAGACATACAGGTTTGTAGGTTAATTGGCTTGGTAAATGTGAAAATTGTCCCTAGTGGGTGTAGGATGGTGTTGATATGTGGGAATGCTGGTCGGCGCGGACCCGGTGGGCCGAAGGGCCTGCTTCCATGCTGTATCTCTAAACTAAACTAAACTAAGCAGTAGGACAGCTGAGTTGTTATAAAATCCTATCTGATTCAATAATGGCTTCTGAAGAAGGAAACCGCTCTCCTCACCCCCATCTGTCTTTTGTGATTCCAGTTCTAGCAATGTCTTTGATCAATAACTTTGATCCTCAGTTCTAGGGTAAGGGTGGGCAGTCAGAGTCATAGAGTGATACAGAGTGGAACCAGGCCCTTCAGCCCAACTTGCCCACAACAGCCAACATGTCCCAGCTACACTAGTCCCACCTGCTGGTGTTTGGTCCATATCCCTCCAAACCTGTCCTATCCATGTACCTGTCTAACTTTTTCTTAAACGTTGGGATTGTCCCAGCCTCAACTACCTCCTCTGTCAGTTTGTCCCTCAGATTCCTATTAAGTAACTGCTTAACATGGCTGGTGATGTCTATATCCTGTGAGCTAATGAAAAAAAAAATTGAAACATCCATGTTCATTGCCAGGTTCACCTTCCCTGGCACTGATCACTCAGCTCAGAAGAAGCCTGATGGTTACAGCAGATGGTATTAGATGGTAAGAGAGTGCTTTTCCTTACTCTCGCACAGATGTCTCCCACTTTGTTCTTTGCCAAGGTTCATGCAGGAGACAATTGCACCTGGTGTACACACCGCTGTACTGCAGCACAGTGGCGCAGCGGTAGAATTGTTGCCTTACAGCGCCAGAGACCCATGTTTGATCCTGACTATGGGTGCTGTCTGTACACAGTTTGCACGCTCTCCCCATGACCTGCGTGGGTTTTCTCAGAGATCTTTGGATTCCACGCACACTTGAGGGTTAATTGGCTTGATGTAAATGTAAAATTGGCCTTAGTGTATGTTGGGTAGTGTTACTGTGTGGGGATTGCTGGTTGGTGTGGACTCCGGGTCTGAAGGGCCTGTTTCCGCGCTGTATCTGTAAACTAAACTAAACTAAACCGCTGTCAGGTGAGACTGCTATCCCACCTCCTGCCCTCCCTCTGCTGGGAACTCTGCATATTCTATCAGTTCACTGTACAAAGGGCATACCTCATGTCTGGGAGTAGCAGGTTAGGTCAGACAAAAACCCAATTGGAAGCTCAAATTTCCTTTGTATTATTGGATGCATTGGACTTTCACATATCATTGCAAAAGACCCAAGCAATGGATTCACTGAAAACCCGATAGTACCAGGATGGACTTCACATTAATCTGAAAGGATGAACAAGAACTGGAGTAGTTCCCTCGATCCTAATTAACATGCTCTCACGAACAAAATCAATAGGGAGTGTGGAGAAACTGCCAAAAGCTTTTGTCAATGTCTACGACAGCCAACGTAAATAGGTTCAAAGGTTCAAAGGTTCAAAGGTTATTTATTAGTCACATACACCTAGGTGTAGTGAAATGCTTCTTGCCAGTGCAGCACATAAAGAAAGAATACAGACATAACATTAATAAGAGATTTAAACATAAAAAACATCCCCCCACAATGGCTCTCACCATGAGGGAAGGCACAAAGTCCAGTCCCCAACCCCAGTTCACCCATAGTCGGGCCCATTGAGGCCTCCACAGTTGCCTCTACGGAGGCCCGATGTTCCTGGTCGTTCTCGCCGGGTGATGTTGCTCCGGCGTCGGGAGAATCCTCGCAGCGGCCTGGGAACCCTGGAACGGCCGCTTCCGTACTGGAGGCCGCGGCTTCCGAAGCCAACAAGGCCGCGCCGGTTGGAGCTCCACAACTGGCGATCTCGTCGCGAGATCCCAGGCTCCCGATGTACAGTTCGGCGCCGCCGCCCGCAGCTGGCCGCTCCTCAAACCCGCAGCTCCGCGATGCTTTACTCGGCGGTCTTCAGCTCACCGGAGCTCCAGCGCGGCGACCCAGGCAAGGCATCGCCCGCTCCGCGATGGCGCTCCAGCGCTGTGCCGCTGCCGAAGCCGTGGTTTTGGGCAGTGCCCGACAGGAAACGCCGCTCCAGGCCCGCTGGTAGGCCGCGAGGACGGGTCGAAGCTGCAGCCCGGAGAAAAGCTGCCTCTCCGACCAGGTAGGGACCCTGAAAGGTAGTTTCCCCCTTCCCCCCCTCTCCCCCCACATAAAAAAGTCTAGAACTCCAGAAACAAAAACACTTTAACTAACTAAAAGTAAAAAAAAGATGAAAAGACAGACAGCTGCAGGCTGGGCAGCCGCGCACAGGTCAGCGCCCCCTGTTGGCATTCAATTCTTCTGTGAGATTTTGAATTATTTTTTAGTTTAGTTATCGAGATACAGGACCTTCGAGTCCACACCAACCAGTGATCCCCGCATATTAACACTACCCGTCACACACTGGGGACAATTTACATTTATACCAAGCCAATTAATCTACAAATCTGTATGCCTTTTGGTCTGTGGGAGGAAACCGAAGATCTCGGAGGAAACCCATGCGGTCACGGGGAGAACGTACAAACTCTGCACATACGGCACCCGTAGTCAGGATGGAACCTGGGTCTCTGGCGCTGTAAGGTAACAACTCTACCGCTGCGCCACCGTGCTGCCCTAGTCTTGGGCAGCATCAGGTGTTATGGATATTAACCTACTGAGAAGTGTTGGAGAAACTATTTGCCTTAATGGGAGAACATACATACTCCGTACAGACAGCACCGCAGTCAGGATTGAACCCGGTCTCTGGCGCTGTGAGGCAGCAACTATTACCTCTGAACCACGGTGCTGCCCTAAAATAAAATAATGTAAATTAAACATTTCCACTTCTTGTGTCCAATCCTAGAGCATCAATAGATCCAGTAAGTAATGCTAGAGTTGTTTCATCATCCAGAATGTTTACAAGATGGAACCTGCTACATGGAGTACTGACACCTACACCCACTAGGGACAATGTTTACATTTACCAAGCCAATTAACCTACAAACCTGTACTCCTTTGAAGTGTGTGAGGAAACCAAAGATCTCTGAGAAATGCACACAGATCATGGGGAGAACGTGCAAACTCCGTACAGACAGCACCCATAGTCGGGATCGAATCCGGGTCTCCGGCGCTGTATTCGCTGTAAGGTAGCAACTCTACCGCTGCTCCACCGTGACTTGTGATAGCTAGGTCCAAATGGAAGTGAAAAATTTGCATACAAATAAATAAAGGTGATCAAACAAAAACATGGCACACATACAGGGGAAGTTCTTTCTCTGCCGGCTTTTCACAGTTTGTAGAGAACATTACACAGAATGTCAGTGTAGATGAATCGTTTGTCATAGAGTCATAGAGTCACAGTAATGCAGCATGGAAACAGGCCCTTAGGCCCAACTGGCCCACACTGGCCAATATGTCCCAGTTACACTAGTCCCACCTGCCCGCATTTGGTCCATATCCCTCCAAACCTGTCTTATCCATGGACCTGTCTCACTGTTTCTTAAATGTTGGGATAGTCCAAGCCTCAACTACCTCCTCTGGTAGCTTGTTCAATACACCCACCACCCTTTGAGTGAAAAACTTACCCCTCAGATTCCTATTAAATCTTTTTCCCCTCACCTTAAACCTATGTCTTCTGGTGTTCATTTCACCAACTCTGGGCAAGAGACTGTGTATTTACCCGATGTATTCCTCTCATGATCTTACACATCTTTATATGATCACCTTTCTTCCACCTTTGCTTCACTCTTGTCAGACCTTCAATTGTTTTCCAAACACAGGTTGAAGATTTAAACTAGTATTTTCAACAAAGCACGATATACTTGGAAAAGTGTAGGGATGTTGAATCTGGAAGATGAATAAAGGAGTGATGAAGTCCAAATAAGTTTAAACTAAAAGTAACAAGGATGCATTGATTTTAATTTCACCACAAAGTCCTCGATTTTTCAACAATGGATTAATTTGAGCTGTCTCACTGGAACATATCTTACATGAGCAAATTTCATGTAGTAGCAAGGCTGATCTACTGTATATCACAATTCAAGGTGCTATTATGCCCCTGTCCCACTTAGGAAACTTGAACAGAAACCTCTGGAGACTTTGTGCCCCACCCAAGGTTTCCGTGCGGTTCCCGGAGGTTGCAGGTGGTTGCTGGAGGTTGCAGGTAGTGGAAGCAGGTAAGGAGACTGACAAAAACCTCAGGGAACCTCCGGGAACCGCACGGAAACCTTGGGTGGGGCGCAAAGTCTCCAGAGGTTTCCGTTCAGGTTTCCTAAGTGGGACAGGGGCATTACTCCTCGTGTCATTTTGCATTTTACGACAGTCAACTGGTTCAATTATCAGTTTATTTTTCACCCTGGTTTGTTGAGATAAGTGAATGGATATATCTCTCCTGTTATATGCATCATTGAATATTTATTATAAAGGGATGCAAGCAAGGCTGGTAAGCTATAAGGAAATGTTAATTGACCAGAATGAGGCATAACATAAATTAACTTGTGTAGATGGGTTATGCATGCAACCTATAATGTAGCTACCTCATCACCACTAACCACGCCCCATCATATTAGTATAACTGTAGTATCCTCCCTTTGTTCCTCCCACTAGGTCCCAGTACGCCTGAAGGCTGGATGCAGTCAGTGCTGGGACGTGTGTGCCATGTGCTATAATAAACTACCAGTAAAGGTTACAATGTGTCAGGTATCACTCCTTTACAACTTATATATTGCTTGCACATAAGGGTCAGTTAACATAATGTTGCTTAGGAGATCCTGCTGGTGCAACAAAATCAAATGCTTCAAGGAGACTACAGCCATTAATATTAAGGAGGATGGAGAGACATAATGTATCTGCTTTTAGACACCATTTTTTGAAATACCATGTAACATGCACAGTATGCGTTAAGGTTTTAATCTACATATTGAATGGTTGTACAAAAATGGTAAGGATATCAAAGTGAAAATTTTGCAGGGTGCCTTGGGAATTATTTTTTTTAATAACAGTATATTATTGAACCTACAAGAGAACAGGCTATTTTAGATTTGTCATGAGTAATGAGGATAGGGGAGTGTAGAACTAGAGGGCACAGTTTAAGGTATGAGAGGAATTATTTAAAGAGAATCTGAAGGAGAGGATGGTGGAAATATGAAACAAGCTGCCAGAGGAAGTGGTGAAGATGGGTACAATTACATAGCTTAAAATGTATTTAGGCAGGTGCATGGATAGGACAGAGGATACGGGCCAAAAGCAGAGAAATAGGGGCGTCTTGGTTGATGTGCACAAATTGGGTTGAACAGCATATTTCTGTACAATGTTACAATTAATCTATGTTTCCACATGTGGGAGAGTCACAAACAAGAAGTATTATTACAGAATAAGGGGCTAATCATTTAACATTGAGATTATGAACAACAATTGTTTTTTAACAACATCCTCATATTTTGTTTCTTCCAAGTTTGAACTATTTCAACACCATCAGACTATATTTTGAGAACAGACCTCAAAAGAAGATAGTGAATGTTTAACGAAAACAAACCAGATTCCATGTGTTGGAATATGGAACACAAAATGACATGGGAGGACTCAGCTGCAGCAGTTTAGTTTAGCGATACAGCGATATGTTTAGAGATACAGAGTGGAAACAGGCCCTTCAGCCCACCAAGTACATGCCGACCAGCGATCCCCGCACATTAACGCAATCTACACACACGGGACAATTTACAATTATACCAAGCCAATTAACCTGTATGTCTTTGTGGTGTGGGAGGAAACCGAAGCATCCGGAGAAAAGCCAGGCAGGTCACGGGGAGAACCTACAGACTCCGTACAGACAAGCATTTGTAGTCAAGATGGAAGCGGGATTTCTGGCTCATTAAGGCAGCAATTCTACTGCTGCGCCACCTGTTTGTAAGCTATTATTCTTCCAATTTAGTTTGGTCCCTCTGTGGCATTGGAGAAGACTGATGACATACAGTCTATGCGAAAGTGGGAAGGAGAGTTAGAGTCATAGAGTCATAGAGTGATACAGTGTGGAAACAGGTCCTTCGGCCCAACTTGCCTACACTTGCCAGCTTGCCAGCTTGTTCAATACACCCACCACCCTTTGTGTGAAAAAGTTACCCCTCATATTCCTATTAAATCTTTTCCCCTTCACCTTTAACCCACTGTATGTCCTCTGGTCCTCAATTCCCCTACTCTGGACAAGAGACTCTGTGCATCTACCCGATCTATTCCTTTCATGATTTTGTACACCTCTATAAGATCACCCCTCATCCTCCTGCGCTCCATTGAATAGAGACCCAGCCTACTCAACCTATCCCTATAGCTCATACCCTCTAGTCCTGGCAACATCCTCATAAATCTTTTTTCTGAACCCTACCCAAAACTGAACACAATATTCTAAATGCCACCAAAATCAACAACCTCTTATGGTTACAACATGACCTCCCAACTTCTATATTCAATACTCTGAACGATGATGGCCAAAGTGCCAAAAACCTTCTTGACCACCTTATCCACCTGCGATTCAACCTACAAGGAACTATGCACCTGTACTCCCAGATCCCACTTCTCTACAACACTACCCAGAGGCCTACCATTTATTGTGTAGGTCCTGCCTTTGTTCGACGTCCCAAAATGCAACACTGCACACTTCTATGCATTAAATTCCATCAACCATTCCTCCACTTACCTGGCCAATCGATTCAAGATTCAAGATTCAAGAGAGTTTATAACCATATAACCATATAACAATTACAGCACGGAAACAGGCCATCTCGGCCCTACAAGTCCGTGCCGAACAACTTTTTTCCCTTAGTCCCACCTGCCTGAACTCATACCATAACCCTCCATTCCCTTCTCATCCATATGCCTATCCAATTTATTTTTAAATGATACCAACGAACCTGCCGCCACCACTTCCACTGGAAGCTCATTCCACACCGCTACCACTCTCTGAGTAAAGAAGTTCCCCCTCATGTTACCCCTAAACTTCTGTCCCTTAATTCTGAAATCATGTCCTCTTGTTTGAATCTTCCCTATTCTCAAAGGGAAAAGCTTGATCACATCAACTCTGTCTATCCCTCTCATCATTTTAAAGACCTCTATCAAGTCCCCCCTTAACCTTCTGCGCTCCAGAGAATAAAGACCTAACTTATTCAACCTATCACTGTAACTTAGTTGTTGAAACCCAGGCAACATTCATGTGTCCCTGATCGGACAATGAAATTCTTGCTTTGCTTCAGCATAACAGAACATAGTAGGCATGACTACAGCACAGATCAGTGTGTCCATATACCATTGTATAAATATATACACTTTTCATACAGAGAGTGGTGGATCTCTGGAACTCTCTGCCACAGAAGGTAGTTGAGGCCAGTTCATTGGCTATATTTAAGAGGGAGTTAGATGTGGCCCTAGTGGCTAAGGGGATCAGGGGGTATGGAGAGTATGGACGAACATGGTAAATGGTAGGGAATTGAAGAATACAGTTGAACAGAGGGATCTGGGAATAACCATGCATAGTTCCTTGAAGGTGGAATCTCATATAGATAGGGTGGTAAAGAAAGCTTTTGGTATGCTAGCCTTTATAAATCAGAGCATTGAGTATAGAAGCTGGGATGTAATGTTAAAATTGTACAAGGCATTGGTGAGACCAAATCTGGAGTATGGTGTACAATTTTGGTTGCCCAATTATAGGAAGGATGTCAACAAAATAGAGAGAGTACAGAGGAGATTTACTAGAATGTTGCCTGGGTTTCAACAACTAAGTTACAGAGAAAGGTTGAATAAGTTAGGTCTTTATTCTCTGGAGCGCAGAACGTTAAGGGGGGGACATGATAGAGGTCTTTAAAATGATGAGAGGGATAGACAGAGTTGATGTGGATCAGCTTTTCCCTTTGAGAAAAGGGAAGATTCAAACAAGAGGACATGACTTCAGAATTAAGGGACAGAAGTTTAGGGGTAACATGAGGGGGAACTTCTTTACTCAGTGAGTGGTAGCGGTGTGGAATGAGCTTCCAGTGGAAGTGGTGGAGGCAGGTTCGTTGGTATCATTTAAAAATAAATTGGATAGGCATATGGATGAGAAGGGAATGGAGGGTTATGGTATGAGTGCAGGTAGGTGGGACTAAGGGAAAGAAAGTTGTTCGGCACGGACTTGTAGGGCCGAGATGGCCGGTTTCCGTGCTGTAATTGTTATATGGTTATATGGTTATATGGTTATATGGAGAGAAGACAGGTACAGGATACTAAGTTGGATGATCAGCCATGATCATATTGGATGGCGGTGCAGGCTCGAAGGGCCGAATGGCCTAATCCTGCACCTATTTTCTATGTTTCTATGTTTCTATGTTATACACATGAATAAATAAACTGATAAAGTGCAAATAACAGATAATGGGTTATTAATGTTCAGAGTTTTGTCCGAGCCAAGTTTAATAACCTGATGGCTGTGGGGAAGTAGCTATTCCTGAACCTGGTCGTTGCAGTCTTCAGGCTCCTGTACCTTCTACCTGAAGGTAGCAGGGAGATGAGTGTGTGGCCAGGATGATGTGGGTCCTTAATGATGCTGCCAGCCTTTTTGAGGCAGCGACTGCGATAGATCCCCTCGATGGAAGAGAGGTCAGAGCCGATGATGGACTGGGCAGTGTTTACTACTTTTTGTAGTCTTTTCCTCCCCAGGGTGCTCAAGTTGCCGAACCAAGCCACGTTGGATCCAGACTCCTGCTGCAATCTTAGACAACCATCTTCAATTTCTGCAAAACCACAAAGAACACACGGTGCCCACGGGGACTTTGGAGGCCTTCCGTGAACGCTGGTCGCCGCGGGGGGTTGAAAGTAATACTGATGATGACGACTGTAAAGGAGTGGAGTCTGACACACTGAGTCTTTAATCAAGGCACATGTTACACACGTCCCAGTACTGACTGCATCTAGTCTTCAGGCGTACTGGAACCAAAGGGAGGAACAAGGGGAGGATATCACAGTTATACTGATATGGCTGGGCGTGGTTAGTGGTGTTGAGGTAGCTACGTTATAGGTTGCATGCATAAACCATCTACATCCTTTCCCTTAGAAATTTAAAATTGAAGTCTTAACAGTGGCAGGGCGGTTATACAACACCTGCAAATCTAAACGAAACCACCGTAACGGTCAGGAGGTTTGACAATCCGACCCGAGCGAGTGCGCAAGGCACCCTCACCCTCCCCCCCCCCGAAAGAAGAGTAGGAGGAGCAGGAACAGCCGGGAAGGAGAAAGCCGGCAGAGACCCAGCCGGGAATGCGGAAAGGAGACCCGACCGGCACAGGCGAGCCAGGGGAAGGAGACGGGGTAGAAGGAGTAGATGTCGGGGGAGAAAGAGGAGAGAGAGCGGGCAGGGGAGGAGAACCCCGGAAGAGCAGACGGAGGAGACCGCGGCAAACGGACAGACCGGGGCATGCAGCGAGCTGAGGGGTAGTTAGTAGTGGGAGGCTGGAAACGCAGAGGAGGAGCATATGGGGCCACAGGAGGAGGCTGAGGCTCGTTGAAAGCCAACAAGTGCTGGCGACTACGGCGGTAGATAGTTCCTTCAAAGTCCACCAAGTAGGATCTGGGTGAATTGTCCACCCCAACCATGGTTGCTAGTCGGGAGAAACCGGTGGCAGTCTGCACGCGGACGACCTGGCCAGGCAGTAGTGGTGAGAGAGGGCGGCAGGACTTGTCGTGAGAGCGACGCTGAACTTCGTGTCTATGAGCAATCCGTTGCTGGACGGCAGCAGGCTGGAGGACCTTGGGCACCAGGGATTGCTGGGCGATCGGCATCGGTGGGCGAAGAACGCGGGACATCAGACGTTGTGCAGGGGATCGTATGGTTGTGTCCCTGGAAATGTTACGAAGGTTTAACAGACCCTGGTAGAAGTCATCATTGGAGAGACGAGACTGCTCGAGCAAGTTCTTGGGACTGCGGACAGCACGTTCAGCCAGGCCATTGCTCTGCGGGTATTCAGGGCTGTTGGTGTAGTGAGTGAAGTTCCACTTCACAGCGAAAGCTTTAAATTCAGCACTGGTGAATTGACAGCCGTTGTCGGTCTGCAAACGGACCGGGGACCCAAAAGTGGCGAAGTGTCGGCGCAGCTTACTGATGACCATTTCAGAGGTGATAGCAGGGAGAAGGTCTATTTCGAACCAGTTCGAGTAGGAATCGACCAACACTAGGTATTGTTTGCCACGCCATTCAAATATGTCCGCAGCCAGCGATGACCAGGGCATAGCAGGGGCAGGCTGCTGCAGGAGCGGCTGGCGCTGCTGATGTGGGGCAAGAGTATTGCAATCAGGACAGGAGGCTACTCGGGCCTTAATGTACTTTGCCATGCCGGGCCAATAGTATTGTTCTTGGGCATGTGAGACAGTGGCATCGGCTCCGGGATGCCCCATGTGGGCAGCGGTGTAGTACGAGTCGTACAGGGAGGCAGGGACGACCCTTGATGATTATCCCGTCCCGGAGCAACAGTTCATCGCGAACCAGAAAGAAAGGGTGGACACCAGCAGGCAACGAAGTCCGTTTGTTTGGCCACCCGCGCTGGATGACAGCTGCGAGCTGTTGCAGGTCGGGGTCGTTGGCAGTGTGCTCAACCAGGCACTGCAGCTGCTTAGAGGGAACAAAGTTGACATTGAGTACCTGCAGATCCTCCTATTCGTAGGGATGTCTGTCGCAGGAAAACCGGGGGGCCCGGGACAGCACGTCGGCCACATGCATCTCAGTGCCCCACTTGTACACGATCAGAAAGTCGAACCGCTGGAGCTGTAGCATCATGCGCTGGAGTCTGGCTGGAGCGATGTGGATAGGCTTGTTGAGGATCGTCACCAAGGGTTGATGATCCATCTCGACGGTGAACCTGGTACCGAAAAGGAAGTCCTTGAACTTGGAACAGGCGAACACAACCGCCAGAAGCTCCTTCTCTATTTTTGCATAGCGCTGCTCAGTGTCCGTCATGGTTCGCGAGGCATAAGAAATGGGCTGCAGCGAGCCACCATCACAGAGCTGCAGGCAGGCAGCACCTAGTCCAAAACGGGAAGCGTCGCACGTAACCACAATTGGACGCCGCAGATCGAAGAACTTGAGAGTCGGCGTGCTGATCAGCTTCGTTTTGAGGAAATCGAAAGCCTGCTGGTGTTGGGGAAACCAGGACCAGGCAATGTCTTTTTTCGTCAGTTGCCTCAGGGGTGCGCTCAACTCGCTGAGGTCGGGGATAAACTTCCCCAAATAGTTGACCATGCCCAGGAAACGCTGCAGGCTGGTAACATCTGTCGGGGCAGGCAGCTCGGAGATGGAGTTTGTCTTTTGCGGATCAGGTTTCAGCCCGTGGGCCGTGAAAATGTGGCCAACATATGGTACCTCAGCTACCCGGAACCTGCATTTTGACGGGTTAAGCTTTAAGTTGATCTGGCGTGCGCGGTCTAGAATCCGTCGGAGGTTGCGATCATGCTCAGCAGCATCTCTCCCATAAACAAGAATGTCATCCACAATAATGGCACACGGCAGACCAGCAAACAGTTGCTCCATGGAGCGCTGAAACACTTCGCTAGCAGAGTTCATGCCGAACGGCATCCGCAAAAATTTGAATCTTCCGAAGGGTGTGCCGAAAGTGGTTAAGTCCGAGGAGCGTTTGTCTAGAGGTATTTGCCAGAACGAGCCCCTGGCATCGAGAACGGAAAACACCGTGGCCTGACCGACCTGGGCAGCAACATCTTCTACAGTCCTCATAGGGTAGTGGGGACGTTTTATTGCCAGATTCAAATCCTTGGGGTTGATGCACACCCGTATCTCGTTCTTACCCTTCTTCATGGTGGCGACCATGGTGGAGACCCACTCGGTGGGATCGCTGACGGCTTCCAGCACTCCCATGTCAACCATGTTTTTCAGCATGGCTTCAACCTTGCCCTTCATGGCAAACGACACCCTGTGTGGAGCACGGATCACAGGCACTACCGAGGGGTCAGTTGCGATCTTGTATACAAGTGGCAGCTTCCCCAACTTATCGTCGGAGAGGGCAGGGTACTCGGAGAGTGGATTCAGCATCACCCGCACTTCGTGGACCGTGCGGTCGAAAGACACCAGACCGAGATCCTGGCAGGCTTGATTGCTCAATAGAGTAGCACAGTCACAGTCCAGAATAAAAAACGACAGGTCACGGGATGATTTCTGCAGCACACAATGGAAGGTGGCCCTCCCCACAGGTGTTAGCTCCTCTCCCCCATAAGCACGCAATATGGAGTGATCAGCAATCAACAGCTCATTATTTCTTATCCGTTTGAATATGGATGTTGACATAACATTCACTTTCGCCCCCGTGTCGAGCTTCGCGGAGAAGGACTTGTTGTTGACAGTAATGAGTACAGAAGGATCGGGGAGGCGAGATCGGCCATAAAGGAGAGTGTAAACACTGGCATCTCCCATGGAACAGCTGGGCTCAGAGTCGAGGGCAGTGTCGACAGAAGACTGGAAATCGAAATCGCTATCAGCTTGCTGAAGGTTGTTTAAAATTTGTCTAGGAGCTGAGGGAACGTTCCCACGGGAACGACAAGCAGCTGAAAAATGGTTCATCTTCCTACAGAAATTGCAAGCTTTGCCAAGTGATGGGCACTGCGACTGCATTGAGTGGATATAATTGCAGTTGGGACACTTCTTGACAAGCGGGACCCGAGGGGTATAAGTCGGCCGCGGCGTAGGGCGAAAGTTGCCTTGTTTGCGACGGGGCATAGCAACACCAGTCAGATTAATAGCCCGATTGTCAGATCCCTTCTGCCCATGTGGCGGGGCAACTACTTCAGCTATGCGGCATGCATGCATTGCCTGGGTCAGGGTGAGGTCTGGTCTCTGCAGCAGATCTGCACGTAACTTCTGATCTAGCATGCCGGTGACAAGGATATCTCTGGTGAGCTGATCACGCATGGTCTCGAAACGGCACCGCTGAGCAATGTAGCGCAGGTCAGCGATAAAACATTCAACAGGCTCATCAGACTGCTGTTTCCGTGTGAAAAATCTAGCCCGCTCCAATATGCGGTTGGAGGGCAAGTCACAAATCTCCGCAAAATAAGAGACATACCGGGTCATTTGCAGATTCCACCGGTTCGACGGCCTGGTCGTTGTCATCCAGGACCGCTGGATTATAGTTGAAAGGGTCATTTCGGTGCACGATGTTGATGAAGTGGTTGTAGTCCATCACGAAAATAGCCCAGCGTTCCGCAATGTCAGCGTCAAAGACAAGGGGAGAGGGCTTTCGGCATGAGGATGCCATGATGAATTGGGAATTAAACACTAGTTGGACTAGGGACAAATAAAATCCGATAAACAGGAGGCGTGCGTTTAACTTTCTGACACCATGTAAAGGTTTGGAGTCTGACACACTGTAACCTTTATTGAGTCTTTAATCAAGGCACCTGTTACACACGTCCCAGTACTGACTGCATCTAGTCTTCAGGCGTACTGGAACCAAAGGGAGGAACAAGGGGAGGATATCACAGTTATACTGATATGGCTGGGCGTGGTTAGTGGTGTTGAGGTAGCTACGTTATAGGTTGCATGCATAAACCATCTACAACGACATTATTTTATTAGTCAATAAAAGTCAAGAGTGTCTTATTGTCATATGTCCCGGATGGGACAATGACATCCTTACTTGCTGCAGCACTACAGAATATATCTGTAAACATAGATGGTGTGGGACTCTGATGATGTTGGCTGCCTTTTTGATACAGCGACAATGATAGATCTCTTTGATAGTGGGGAGGTCAAAGCCGGTGATGGACTGGGCGGTGGTCACAACTTTTTGTAGTCTTTTCCGCTCCTGAACGTTCAAGTTGCCGAACCAGGGCATGATGCAACCAGTCAGAATGCTCTCTACCGTGCATCTGTAGAAGTTTAGGAGAATCCTCTTCGACATGCCGAATCTCTGTAATTTTCTCAGGAAGTAGTGGCGCTGATGTGCCTTATTTATAATTGCATCAGTGTGCTGGGTCCAGGAAAGATCTCCGGAAATATGCACACCCAGGAATTTGAAGTTTTTGACCCTCTCCACCATCGTCCCATTGATGTGATCAGGATTGTGGGTCCTCATTCTTCCCCGACCAAAGTCCACAATCAGTTCCTTGCTTTTACTGGTGTTGAGAGCCAGGTTGTTGTGCTGGCACGATTTGGTCAGTCCTTCGATCTCACTTCTATACTCTGACTTTAATTTGATGAAAGATATTCTTGCTATTGAGGGAGTGCAGCGTAGGTTTACAAGGTTAATTCCCAGGATGGCGGGACTGTCATATGCTGATAGAATGGAGCGGCTGGGCTTGTATACTCTGGAGTTTAGAAGGATGAGAGGAGATCTTATTGAAACATATAAGATTATTAAGGGTTTGGACATGCTAGAGACAGGAAACGTGTTCCAAATGTTGGGGGAGTCCAGAACCAGGGGCCACAGTTTAAGAATAAGGAATAAGCCATTTATAATGGAGACGAGGAAACACTTTTTCTCACAGAGCGTTGTGAGTCTGAGGAATTCTCTGCCTCAGAGGGTGGTGGAGGCCGGTTCTCTGGATACTTTCAAGAGAGAGCTAGATAGGGCTCTTAAAGATAGCGGAGTCAGGGGATATTGGGAGAAGGCAGGAACGGGGTACTGATTGGAGATGATCAGCCATGATCACATTGAATGGCGGTGCTGGCTCAAAGAGCCGAATGGTGTACTCCTGCACCTATTGTTTATTGTCTATTGTCTATTGATTCATCCTCATCTGTGATTCATGTAACGACAGTGGTATTGTCGGTGAACTTGATGATGGAGTTCGCACCATGTCCGGCTACGCAGTCAAGGGTATAGAGTGAGTAAAGCAGGGGGCTGAGCACACAGTCTTGAGGCGCTCCCGTACTAATTGTTACTGAGGATGAAGTGTTTGATGATTGTTGTTTTGTAAACTGCCACAAAGGCAGTTTTGTTCATGTCATGTTTTTGTATGGTTGTTTTGTTTCTTAATAAAAGTATTTGTATTAAAAAAAAAAAAAATCAATGTCTTCCACACCTTTTCTGAAAATAAGGCGTTCTGTTCTAGGACTTCTGTGACAAATGTTCATACGTTCATAAGTGATAGGAGCAGAATTAGGCCATTCGGTCCATCAAGTCTACTCCGCTATTCAATCATGGCTGCTCTGTCTCTCTCTCCTAACCCCATTCTCCTGCCTTCTCCCCATAACCCCTGATACCCGTACTAGTCAAGAATCTATCTATCTCTGCCTTAAATATATCCATTGATTGGTTTCCTATTGCCTACATTTCCTCTATTTCTCACTCATCTGCCCTCACCCCATTTTTTAAAAACGTGACACCATTTAAAAATGTGCTCAGTAGTTTGTAGATTCTCTCTGGTTCTCAGGCAACGGTTCAGGAGTCGTTTAATTTGTTAGTTTATTATTATTACCACATGTACAAAGTAACTCGGATAAACTTTGCTTGCATGCTTTGCTTTGCTTGCAGGGCAGCACAGTGGTGCAGCGGCAGAGTTGTTTCCTTACAGTGCCAAAGACCCGGGTTCAATCCTGACTATGGGCGCTGTCTGTACGAAGTTTGCACATTCTCCCCGTGACCTGCGGGGTTTTTCTCCTGGATCTCCAGTTTCCTCCCAAAAGGTTATGTTAGTGTGTGGGGATCGTTGGTCAGCGTGGACCCAGTGGGCCAAAGGGCCTGATTTCACACTGTACCTCTAAACTAAACTGCTGCAGCTGTGTCCTTCCACATCTTCTTGTGTTCCACAATCAAACACATGGAATCTGTTTCATTTTCTTCAAACGTTCACTATCTTCTTTTGAGGTGTGTCAAAATATTGTCTGATGTTGCTGGAAAAAGTTCAAACCTTGAAAGAAACCAAATATGAGGATGTTGTTAAAAAACAATTGTTATTATTAATTTCAATTTTACTTCGGAGTCACGTGAGTGACTACGTGAAGAAGCCCGCCAGGACGCATGCGTGCCATATCGCTTTCACGCTTGCGAAACGACAGGCGGGGTGGAGCGTTCCCCCGCAGCGGTAAGTTTGAAACCGCGACCTGCAGGTAAGTGATTTACTCTGCGGTAGTGTTTGTCCCCGCGCTGTTTTTACACAGGGGGGGGGGGAAGCTGGACAAAATAGTGTCCACAAGTGCTGTGAGTGAAGCTGGCTGGGAGAGGACCGCGAAGTTGCGGGAGCCAGCAGCAACTGAAGGCACAAGCCCCGTAAGTGGGATCAGCTGTCCCGACTTTTGGTCACGCGCCGGCCAGAACACCACGGCCGGGCGGGAGACTATTCAGAATGGGGCTGTCGACTTTGACAAGTCGAAACGGCAGGAGGTGAGGTGGAACGATGTTCCCCCGTAGCGACAGTTTAAACCTGGACCTGCAGGTAAGTGAAACTGCGGTCTTTATTCTCCCCATACTGTTTCACAGGTGGGGAAACATGGAAAGCTGTGCAAACAACGGCAGGCGGCACAGGAATCACCGGTAAGGGAACAGCTGTGCCCGACTTCGCTCCCGCACCGGCCAGATTAAACACCATGGCTGGGCGGGAGACTATACAGAACGGAGCCGTTGGCTTTGGCAAGTCAAAACGGCAGGAGGAGGGGTGGAAGACGTTCCCCCTTAACGGCAAGTTTTAAGCCTGGACCTGCAGGCAAGTGATACTGCGGTCTTTATTGTTCCCATACTGTTCTACAGGTGGGGGAAACATGCACAAGGCAAAGAAGTCGACCAGAGCTGGCGGGGGAAGACCGCGGAGTTGCGGACGCCAGCAGGGGCCGGCGGCACAGGAATCACCCATAAGGGAACAGCTGTGCCCGACTTCGCCCCCGCACCAGCCAGATTAAACACTGCCTCTCGGCGGGAAGGCAAGAAAAAAACCAAAAGAGTCGAGGACTGATGAGTCCGACTTTGGGCGGCCAGCGACCGTGAGCGCTGGAGCCGGTTGGAGCGGTTTATGGAGCAGAGCTCCAACATGACAGGCTCCGGGAGATGGAGTCTAGTCACTGTGGGCACTATGTAAAACCCACAGCAGCACCTCTTGTAGGGCTGCACAGTGCATCTCCCTCGTCAGAGGGGAGTACTGGGGGGTCAATTCTGGGCTGACCCTGAAGAGGGGTTTTGACGAACAAAACTACAAGTGTGCAGGGGGTGCAGGAAGGCAAAATCTACTGGTCATGGTGTCCAAATACATACAGCCAGACCACGATGGACACCACTGCAAAAATACTTGGGACCAGGAAACTGCGCATCCCTGAATGTTCCAGTCGTGGAAATAGCATCTGGAAACATGTCGGAGCAGGACTTAGGAAAGCCCTGGGGCTCATAAAGGCGACAACATTAAGGATCTCCTACAGCCAAAGACAGCACCCTTATGCACCCAACAGCAGAACAAGAGAAGCTGGTGAAAGCTCAAAGGCCGGGCATACAGGACAGCGGTCTTTTAGACCATAGCCCAGACCGGCCTTTCTGGAAGATGCGTAAACCCCTAACCCAAAAACAAACCCAGACACCGGCGCCTCAACCTCCACGAAGACCACACAGAAGAAGCAAACTTCCACTGGTAACAATGGAGGTAGGTGGGTCTGGTCCCTTACAAATTATAGGAAGAGTGGATAATACACACATTGGTGGGAGATTACACTCTTTTGGATACATGGTGTATATTAACTACAGACACTTATATCCTAAGCAGTATCCAGGAATATACCATTGAATTGTGCAAAAGGGGTAATGGGTAAACCCAACACGATTGGCTGGATTACATTGTACTATATATTCAGTACAAAATGGGAACTGGTAACTGCTAAAGGACTGATTTCTAAAGGCTACTCCATGGCTAGCATCGACCTAAAAGATGCTTACTATTCAGTGCCTACACGGACTGATCACAAACGTTATTTAAAAACATTCAACTGGATGGGGCAGCTCTGGCAGTATAGAGCTCTACCAAATACATAATCATATGATCATACTAATTGTGGGCATAACTTTGGAGTTGGCCTAAACTAGCTGTAACAGCCACCATACAATTGGGTGAAAACTGGGGTTATCATCCATCCAGTTAAATCTAAACTAACGCCTACCAACATAATGGATTATTTGGGGTTCACTATTGACAGCTCACATGTCGGTGACTTTACCAAAGGACAAGGCTACAGTCTTAACTGAGGCCTGGAACAACCCCACTGACATCAGTGAACCGTCTATCAGATTGGTAGCAAGTATAATTGGCATATAGTGTATGCCTTTCCAGCCACACAATTTGGACCTTTGTATTACCAAAAATCTACAAAGGGCAAAATACAAACACTCAAAGTTAATACTGGTCATTTCGACAGACCAATAAGCTACCAATCAAAGCTTATGGAATTAAAATGGTGGAGGGATAACATTCGGCATTGTTCCAACCCTATCGTTATCAGCAAACCCTTAGTGGTGCTACAAACTGATGCCAGTGCGCTTGGTTGGGGTACTACCAATTTCCATCTCCATCTGTGGAGGTAGATGAAAGGCACAGGAGGCATCATTATCACAGACACTGGGCATAAACTACCTGGAAATGTGGGGTGCGTTCTATGGCCTAAAGTCATACTGCTCTGGGATAAATCACCAGCATGTTAGACTACAGAGTGACAATCTGACTAATAAAATTTGGTAATGGTGTATCCAGAGAAATATTGGAATATCAGCTACTTACCTATCAGGTAATCCAAAATTCAGTGACGGACATCAGGTCACGCAAATTCAATAAAATAAGATTTAATCATCAGTTACCAAACTGTGTTTCTTGGGAACCAGACCCTGGGACAGCAGGGACAGATGCTTTTCGCTGCATTGAGGGGGCAATTGTTTATCTATGCATTCTCTCCTTTTCTGCATCATCAGTCGGGTATTACGAAAAATACAACAAGACTCAGCGTCTGTTAATTGGTAATGCCGATTCGCCTACTTAACCATGGTTCCCTGTGATACTCAACATGGGGTTTAACCATGCATCACCATCCTGAAACAACCAGATTATTGGTTCATCCCGTAACAGGGGAACCCATCCATGTCAAAAACAACAAACCTATCAATTTGTAGAGTCTAAAGAAACCTCTACTGCAACTGGGACTGGCGGACCGAACATTGAACATTATCTCAGCGGGCCACAGACAGTCCACCAAAAACTATATCTGATATACATCAGGAAATGGGAGATATATTGTCACAGAAACAACATCACCTACAGTTTGATGAACATAACGTCTGTTCTCGAATTCCTGGCAGGCCTCCATTAATAATAATAATGGATGGGATTTATATAGCGCCTTTCTAATACTCAAGGCGCTTTACATCGCATTATTCATTCACTCCTCAGTCACACTCGGTGGTGGTAAGCTACTTCTGTAGCCACAGCTGCCCTGGGGCAGACTGACGGAAGCGTGGCTGCCAATCTGCGCCTATGGCCCCTCCGACCACCACCAATCACTCACACACATTCACACACATTCACACACAGGCAAAGGTGGGTGAAGTGTCTTGCCCAAGGACACAACGACAGTATGCACTCCAAGCGGGATTCGAACCAGCTACCTTCCGGTTGCCAGCCGAACACTTAACCCATTGTGCCATCTGTCGTCCCATAAAATTATGATGAGGGGCTCAGTTACAGTGCCATTAACTGCGCCAGAAGTGTCAACAGATATCAACATATCTATGGCGAGGATCAGAGCGTCATTCTGTTGGGACTCACCCCTGGTAACCAAACTTATGAGGGGAATTTTTAATATCTAACACCCAAGAACCAGGTACTCTCTAAATGGGATATGAGTATTGCCCTAATGTTGCTAAGGAATTGGTCTCCAGCAACAGCTCTGTCCCTGCAAAGACTGACGCACAAAACAGTCATACTGATGGCTTTGGTCACGGCACTAAGGGTACAGTCGTACATAAGTTAAGGCTGGACTATGACTTCTTCAACAGGAATATAACGTTTCATATTACGAATTAGTCAAACAGAACAGACCGGGATCATCAGGCCTCAAAATAGAATTTAGGGATTACCCTACAGATATCGTCTCTGTATAATAAGACAATTATTGTTCTATATGGAGAACACCAAAAACATCTGAGGCTATGAGATGGTACTACTAATCAGCCACAAACAAACCCACAAAAAAGTGTCGGTTCAAACTATTTCCAGATGGCTGAAACAGGTTTTAACAGCTGGGGTGGATACTAACATATTCAAATCTTATTCCACCAGGGCTGCAACTACATCGGCAGCTATGGAGTTGGATGTACCAATGAATCAAATCCTCGAGACAGCAGGATGGATCAGGGGAAAATGTTCCAACTATTCTACCACAAACCAGTAGTTAAACTGGAACTTTGCAGAGCCAGTTTGAAGTTCTGTAATATAATTTCACCCCATAAATAGGGGCTATAATTTGTTGTTAACAATTTATCATGGATTTCAATGTTGGATTCATGTCTAAACATGCTAACACAATTCCTCCCACAGTCAATTAAGGCAGATGTGATGCATGGACTCGTTTCCACGGCATGAAATCACAGAGCTTTGAAATCTTCACGTAGTCACTCACGTGACTCCGAAGTAAAATAGTAAGATTAAACGAGAACTTACCAGTTCGAAGTTTGATCATTATTTTATGAGGAGTACGTTGAGGGAATACGTGCCCTCCGCTCCCTTGATCATATACTCAACTGGTATTTTCTTCTCTAATCTTACTATGTTCAGTCATTACAGTTATCTGTGATTTCACACCGCTGCTTTGAAGAATGCCACGCATGCATCCTGGCGGGGTTCTTCACGTATCCCCTCAACGTACTCCTCATAAAATAACGATCAAACTTCGAACTGGTAAGTTCTCGTTTAATCTTACTATTATAAATGATTAGCCCCTTATTCTGTAGTAATACTTCTTGTTTGTGACTCTCCCACATGTGGAAACATAGATTGATTGTTACACCGTACAGAAATATGATGTTCTGCACAATTTGTCCACATCAACCAAGATGTCAATCTTTACTAGTCCTATTTGCTTGCTTTTGGCCCATATCATCTGTCCTATCTATGCACCTGCCTAAATACCTTTTAAACAATGTAATTGTACCCATCTTCACCACTTCCTCTGGTAGTTTGTTTCATATTTCCACCATCCTCTCCTTCAGGTTCACTTTCAATAATTCCTCTCATACCTTAAACCTGTGCCCTCTAGTTCTACACTCCCCTATCCTCATTGCTCATGACAAATCTAAAATAGCCTGTTCTCATGTAGGTTCCATAATATACTGTTATAAAAAAAAAGCAATTCCCAAGGCACCCTGCAAATTCTTCATCTTTGATATCCTTGCCATTTTTGTACAACCATTCAAAATGTAGATTAAAACCTTAATGCTTACATGGTATTTAAAAAAATGGTGCTGAACAGCAGATATGTTATGTCTCTCATCCTCCTTAATATTGATGGCTGTAATCTCGTTGAAGCAATTGATTTTGTTAGACCAGCAGGAGCTCCTTAGCAACATTATGTTAGCTTACCTTTATGTACAAGCAATATACAACTTAATTTATGTTATGCCTCATTCTGGTCAATTAACATTTTCTTATTGCTTACCAGCCATGCTTGCATCCCTTTATAACAAATGTTCAATGATGCTTATAACAGGAGAGATATATTAATTCACTTATCTCAACAAACTGGGAAGAAAAACAAACTGATAATTGAACCGATAGTTGACTGATAGTTGACTGATAGTTGACTGTCATAAGATGCAAAATGATTCAAGGAACAATAACAATGAATCCTGATATACAGTAGATCTGCCTTGCTACTACAGTTTCCACCCAAACTCCAAAGACATACAGGTTTGTAGGTTAATTGGATTGGTATAATTGTAAATTGTCCCTAGTGTGTGTGCGGGAATCGCTGGTCAGCGTGGACCCGGTGGGCCAAAGGACCTGTTTCCACGCTGTATCTCTAAACTAAACTAATGTATGCTATCCATCAAATGATACTATAGATGAGTTAAATTATCCTGTGTGGGAGAGAATAAATTGCATCAACACAGTCAGAAGAGGGGGGGGGGGGGGGGGGATGATGGGGGGGAGGGGTTGATGGGGATATAGTTCTGATGATATTGCTCTAGGAGCCTTCATGGACCTGATGGGCCAAGTCCACTTTGCTATGAATGAGTGTTTGAAAAGAGCCATAAGGTGGAATCAGGCCTCTCGCCAAGTAGTGAGGAACATGAACTTTTTGGCCTAGATAGAGTGGATGTGGAGTGGATGTTTCCAGTGGTGGGAGAGACTAGGACCAGAGCCCACAACCTCTGAATTAAAGGACATTCCTTTAGGAAGGAGATGAGGAGGAGTTTCTAATTTCTTTAGTCAGAGGGTGGTAAATCTGTGGAATTCATTGGCACAGAAAGCTGTGGAGGCCAAGTCATTAAGGCAGAGATAGATAGATTCTTGACTAGTACGGGTGTCGCGGGTTATGGGGAGAAGGCAGGAGAATGGGATTCGGAGGGAGAGATAGATTGGCGGAGTAGATTTGAATGGCCGAATGGCCTAATTCTGCTCCTATCACATATGGATATATAACAAACTTTGTAGCAAAGATCAAACATGGACAAAAGTTAAAAGGAGGTAAGAAGGATATTAAAGCAGAAAAAGATTCACCTCAAGTATAACAAAGTTTTTCTGCTCATAGAGAAGCAAATCTTGCAAGAGTGAAGAGGAAGAGCAAACTAGCATGATGCGGTTGCCCTCTGATGGGTTTTAGGGAAAGAATTAGGAGAAGGGAAAAGGCCAGAAAGATGAGTTTGATCTATTTAGAACCCTCAGGCCTCAGGTGATGATGCAAGTTGAGCTGCCAATTGCTAAAAATTCAATTTTAGTCTGTCGGTGAAAATATTCACTGAGATCTGAGTAAGCGAAAAGCAGCAACTTTATTGTTGACGGAACTCTGGGAGAAGAGTCAAGACCCCACGGTCCATGAGCACCTTCTCCCCAAGTGATCTTTACAGCCGGTTCATATATATTTTATTAACAAACATTGGCAGGTGTTCACATTATCTAGGTGAGGGGCAAGTCAACCGTTTAGCAACTCCCCAGCCAATCAATCCCTCAGCAACATCTTAGTAGCCCTTTAGCCACACCTTAGCCAATCAACCCTTAGCAGCCACTTAGCAACTACATCATAATGTAGTTACATCAGTCATTGTGGATCAACCATATACTTTGGCTATTGCAAGCGCTCAGCACCTGGCCTTGTGACTTCGCCATGTACCATTCTCCACTTTGGCATTTAGCCTACAAAGTTAAGGTTGAGTAAACATGTTGCAGTGTCCACATAGTCAAGTTTCCTGACATTCTCTCTGGTTCCGAAATTTACTCCAACAACTAAATCTGAAAACGTTTCTACAATTTACCCTACACCTTTAGACTTTAGAGATAAAGCACGGAAACGGGCTCTTCGGTCCTCCAAGTACGCGCTGCCCAATGATCACCCCATACTATAGCACTATCCTACACACCAGGGACAACGTGCAATTTTACTGAAACCAATTAACCTACAAACCGTTACGTCTTTGGAGTGTTGGGGAAGCAGGAACAGCCAGAGAAAACTCATGCGGTCACAGAGAGAACGTACAAACTCCATACAGACAGGCACCCGTAGTCAGGATTGAACCCGTGTCTCTGGTGTTGTAAAGTAGCAACTCTACCATTGTGTCACCGTGCCACCCCATTTAAAACACCATTTAAAGAAATGCTTATTAGCTTGTTATTGAGGAATAAATAGGTTCTTGGTTGTTCTCACGCAATCCTTCAGGATTAGACACAAAAGTAAAAGCCCTGTCCCACTGTACGAGTTCATTCAAGAGTTCGCCCGAGTTTGCCCTGATTCGAACTCGGAGATTTACGGTAATGGCCGCTCGAGGGTACTCTGGGCTCTCGTGGACATTTTGAAAATGTTGAAAAATCTTCACAAGTCTTCCCGAGCTTACCGTGTTTCCCGAGTACCTTCCGTTTGCGTTACGAGCCATTAAGAGACGTCCCCGAGCTCCGACGTACCCGCTACGTACATTCTACGTGCTTCCACGAGTTTGATTTTTTTTATTAACTCGGGAAGGCTCTTTAATGAACTCATACAGTGGGACAAGGCTATAACTCAGCAGGACAGGCAGCATCTCTGGAGAGAAGGAATAGGTGATGTTTTTGGTTGAGACCTGTCTTCAGACTCAGCAGCATCTGTGGAGCGAAGGAATGGGTTGCATTTGCAGTTGCATGGGAAAGTCCCTGGGGAACGGGTGGTTTGGATGGGAAGGGATGAGTGAACCAAGGAGATGAGGAGGGAGCGACATGTCCAGAAAGTGGAAAAGAGTTTTTGGTAACTAACGTATAAACAACCCCTCTTTGTTATTTTCACTTTCCCTTCCACCATCACCCCCCAAACCTACTTCCTGCTGTATTCATTTAACTGGCCACATTTAGCACATCTTCTATCCATTCCTCCTTATCGCACACCTATTGTCTTGCACTTTTTGCCATTGTCCAACCATCTGCTACACAAACGACAATGTTCATTGTATCCACCTATCAATGGCCAGACTTTGTCCTGCTCTAATCTCTCTTCCAGCTACAGGTGCACAGTGGAGAGCATGCTGACCAGTTGCATCGTGGCTTGGTTTGGCATCTTGAGCGCCCTGGAGAAGAAAAGACTACAAAAAGTAGTAAACACTGCCCAGTCCATCATCGGCTCTGACTTTCCTTCCTGGATTTATCGCAGTCGCTGCCTCAAAAAGGCTGGCAGTATCATCAAAGACCCACACCATCCTGGCCACACACTCATCTCCCTGCTACCTTCAGGTAGAAGGTACAGGAGCCTGAAGACTGCAACAACCAGGTTCAGGAATAGCTACTTCCCCACAGCCATCAGGCTATTAAACCTGGCTCGGACAAAACTTTGATTATTAATAACCAATTATCTGTTATTTGCACTTTATCAGTTTATTTATTCATGTGTGTATATATTTATATTATAGTATATGGAGACATTGATCTGTTTTGTAGTAAATTCCTACTATGTTCTGTGTGCTGAAGCAAAGCAAGAATTTCATTGTCCTATCAGGGACACGACAATAAACTCACTTGAACTTGAACTTGAGCTTTCTTCCCCCCTACTAAGATCAGTCTGCAGAAGGATCCCAATACATAATGTTGCCTATCCATGTTCTCCTGAGATGCAGTCTGACAAGCTAAGATATCAGCACTTTGTGTCTTTTTTTTGTAAACCAGCGTCTGCAGTTCCTTTTATGAACATTAGTTGGTTGAGGTCCCTAGTAATATTTCAATGTCATTTCAGATGAATGTCATTTCAGCTAGTCACTGTTCCAGCTGCCATGATATTGCTCAGGCTTTGCATTCTAAACTGTGCATCCACACATCTCCAGAGATGCTGCATGTCCCACTGAGTTACTCCAGCATTTTGTGTCTATCTTTTGTGCATCCTCACTGCTGGATATGATTCTCTGCCTGAATTAGTGTCAAATGTTTATTTTCTCTTGAGAAATGAATCATTTGCAACCTATTCCTTTCCTCCAGAGACGCTGCCTGTCCCATTGAGTTACTCCAGCTTGTTGTGTCTATCTTCGGTTTAACTATATAACATATAACAATTACAGCACGGAAACAGGCCATCTCGGCCCTTCTAGTCCATGCCGAACACTTACTCTCACCTAGGCCCATCTACCTGCACTCAGACCATAACCCTCCATTCCTTTCCCGTCCATATACCTATCCAATTTATTTTTAAATGATAAAATCGAACCTGCCTCCACCACTTCCACTGGAAGCTCATTCCACACAGCTACCACTCTCTGAGTAAAGAAGTTCCCCCTCATGTTACCCCTAAACTTTTGTCCCTTAATTCTTAAATCATGTCCTCTTGTTTGAATCTTCCCTACTCTCAATAGAGAAAGCTTATCCACGTCAACTCTGTCTATCCCTCTAATAATTTAAAAGACCTATATCAAGTCCCCCCTTAACCTTCTGCCCTCCAAAGAATAAAGACCTAACTTGTTCAACCTTTCTCTGTAACTTAGGTGCTGAAACCCAGGCAACATTCTAGTGGGCGTTTGGATGGGCGGCGCGACCGACGTCGCAGCAGCCTCTGCAGTCTGTCTGTGTATTTTTTATTTTTTTGTCCCGTTGAGGGTTTAGTTTGTAATGGGTTTTTAAATGTCTATGTGTGGGGGGTGGGGGGTGGGTGGGGGAAACTTTTAAATCTCTTCCCTGCATGGAGCCCGACCTTTTACCTGTTGGGTCTCCGTTGCCGTTGGGGCCTAGCGCCGTGGAGCGGCCTCCAACCAGAACGACCTGGGGGCTCAAGTCACGAAGCCTGTGGAGCTGTGGAGCCGCGGAGCTGTGGAGCTGCGGACTTACCATTGTGGAGCTGGCCAGCTTCGGAGCGTGGAGAGCTGCGGCGGCGCGCTCCTGCGACCCGACTCCGGTGGATGGTGACACCGGGAGCCCGCGGGTCCCTGCTGGGAGACCGCTTTGCGGGGCACTGGCAACGGCGACTTCTCCCACTCGAATTGCGGGGTTCAGAGTGACCTGGAGCGGGGCCTTACAACGCTCGGCGCGGCTTTAAATTGTCGCGGACCTGCTAGCGCCCGCCGGGGGCTCCAACATCAAGACCCGGGGCAGGGTCTTACATCGCCCCGCGTGGCTTTGAGTGGCCGCGGACTTGTAGCGCCCGCCGGGGCCTTTGATCTCGACTTCGGGAGAGGAATGGAGAGCAGGGGAGAGATAAGACTTTGCCTTCCATCACAGTGAGGAGGAGACTCACTGTGATGGATGTTTGTGTGAATTGTGTTGGTGTGTGTCTTGGTTCTTTTCTTGTATGACTGCAGAAACCAAATTTCATTTGAACCTCGTGTGAGGTTCAATTGACAAATAAAAGGTATTGTATTGTATTGTAAACTAGGTTTAACTAGCATCTGGTCGTTCCTTCCTACACCTTATGTTCAGTACTTCTTCATATTTAAGTATCACTGGTCATCCTAACAGTTATCATGCTATCATATCATTCCTGAGTTATTGTGATTATCAATGCTGCAAGATAACCATGTGAATCATATCCATAAAGTTCTGAGAGTTATGATACCACTATTTGAAACCCTATTAGACCAGGAAGAACAGCGATAATAATCCAATATTGAAATGATTTCTTCTGTGGAAAGTCAAAATCAACAAACTTGCTGATCCGTTCTGGTCTCCTGAGAATGCCTGATTCTAATTAAGTTTCATATGTTGTGTATGTAGATATGATTTCAGTACGCGGAGAGCCACGGGAGTCATGGGGCCAGGTAGGAAAAAGAGATCATTTCATCAGCAGGAGGCAAGACATTTGGTTTTATTGGTATTTCAAAAAAAGGATAGTTTAAAGCACCAAGAAAAAGCAATGAAGTCTAGTCTGCAACTGAATGTTTCCTCAAGATATACAGATCGAGTGTGTCCTTCCATGATATCGTTAACTATTCCAATGCCACAGTTCAGGAGCAATCCCAATCTCCCTGGACTATCATGGATGTGATGTATTGAAAATTAATTTTGCAATACCTAATCTAAATAATAACGCAGTTTCTTCCTACCTGAACCGGTGTGACCCCATTGCTGTATGAATGTTGTTTAATGCATCCAGATGTGTGGAAAACCTCATTATTTTTTCACTCACTGCTTTTGCAATGAAGTTTGCTTTCTTAATCCCTTGTTGGACAAGCATGGTAATGCCCTTGTCCCACTTAGGAAACCTGAACGGAAACCTCTGAAGACTTTGCGCCCCACCCAAGGTTTCCGTGCGGTTCCCGGAGGTTTTTGTCAGTCTCCCTAATGGTTGAAAGTGGTTTCCGCTTCTTCTATGTTCCAGCGATTATTTCAAAAAATTCAAAACCGGTTGCAACTAAAAATAGGTTGCCGTTTAAAAAATCGGTAATTTTTTAGTTTTTGGTCTTACCTTCCACTACCTGCAACCTCCGGCAACCACCTTCAACTAGCATCGCAACCGGCTTTGACTAAAAAATTACCGATTTTTTAAACGGCAACCTATTTTTAGTCGCGGCCGGTTTTGAATTTTTTGAAATAATCGCCGGAACATAGAAGAAGCGGAAACCACTTTCGACCATTAGGGAGACTGACAAAAACCTCCGGAAACCGCACGGAAACCTTAGGTGGGGCGCAAAGTCTCCAGAGGTTTCCGTTCAGATTTCCTAAGTGGGACAGGGGCATAATTTTCTTTGTGTGAGGAGAAGGTGTAGAGAGGGAGGTATTGTTTAGAGATACAGCACGGAAACAGGCCCTTCAGCCCATTGAAATTCCCCTGTCCCACTTGTAATGCCCCTGTCCCACTGACCAGCGATCCCTGCACATTAACACTATCCCACACACACTACGGACAATTTACATTTATACAAAGACAATTAATCTACAAACCCATACGCCTTTGGAGTGTTGGGGGAAGCTGAAGATCTCGGGGAAAAGCCACGCAGTGGTAGAATTGCTGCCTTACAGCGCCAGAGACCTGGGCTCAATCCCAACTACGGGTGCAGTCTGTATGGAGTTTGTACGTTCTCCCCATGACCAGCGTGGGTTTTCTCCGAGTTTGGTCTCCTCCCACACTCCAAAGATGTACAGGTTTATTGGTTGATTTTCTGGGTATAAATGTAAATTGTTCCTAGTGTGTGTAGGACAATGTAAATGTGTGGGGATCGCTGGTCAGCGCGGACTCGGTGGGCTGAAGGGCCTGTTTTCGCGCTGTATCATTAAACTAAAAACTAATGGGTCTATCTCACTTAGGCGATTTTTCAGGCGACTGCTGGCTTCCTTCACCAGACCGTTATGCAGGCAGGGGAAAGGGCATGCGGGGGAGCGCTGTCTGAGTGAAATTCACACGGTGCAAAGCCAATGTGATACAGCCACACACCATGATGAACAGGAAGGTTGGCGCTGTAATTAAGACAGTGAAAGCACAGTGTTCGGGAAGGGTCACCTAAGTCCTTTAAAAGGGGGGGGGAGGGGGGAGGGGGGAGAAGTGGGAGAAGGGGGGAGAAGGAGTGGAAACACCTTTTAAGAAGCCAGAGATACACGGCTGTGAGGCTCGGCGGACATTTAACATTACCGGTCGGTTATCCTTGGTTCTGAAAACTACTGCTTACGTTTTTTTTCCCAATGAGCCAATGAAATTCACCGGTCAGTGCCGTCTACAACCTACAAGAACCTTCGACCTCCTGGCAACCAATTAGGACCTCCTGGTGACCCACCTATGGCACGAGAATTATCGCTATTTTCCATGGCGGCTTCATTCTGGTCGCCGCTAATTTTTCAACTTATTGAAAAATTCTCGGTGACCATAATGAGGCCACGACTAGTTCCCAGAATGCGGGAACTCCTCACGATCATGAAGGGACTACCCGGCAACCACCCGTGAACATGTGGCGACCGCATAGTCTCCTGCAGTCGCCTAAAAAGTCGCCTAAGTGTGACAGGCTCATAAGCTAAAGAACCTTTGATGACTTCCCCATTGATTTTCCCATCAACTCACGTTAAACAGTTGTAATTTCTCTAGGACTGTGCATGCATGGATTAAAACCTCAGGGCTCAGCTCTGAAAGGTGAGCCACCCAGGAATTCAGTGTTCACAGAGAAGGGATCAGATCCATGAATTCAACTTGTTTTCATTGCGGAGGCAGCAAGGTGGAGTAGCGGTAGAATTGCTGCCTTACAGCGCCAGAGACCCAGGCTCAATCTGAAGGGTGTTTTTCTGTAAGGAATTTATTGATCTCCCTGTGACCTCCGTGGGCTTTCTTAGAGAGCTTTGGTTTCCAAAGACATACAGATTTGTAGGTTAATTGGCTTGGCATGAATGTAAAAATGTAAGATTGTCCCTGGTATGTGTAGGATAGTGTTAATGTGCGGGGATTGCTGGTCATCACAGGCTCGGTGGGCGAAGGGGCCTGTTTCCGCACTGTATCCCTCAACTAAACTAAACTAAACTAAATGGGGTGGCGTTTTAACTGACAAGACACAATGGGCTTGTCATCATACTCAAATGAAGTGCGAAGGGAGAAGGTAGCAATTGAACACAGTTCCAGGACTGAGGCATCACGGGCTTACGCCCAGTCAAGAAATTTTTAACATCTAATCAAGGGGTCGCCCACAAATCCCATTGGGGAACACCAGTGCAATGGTCAACAAACCATTGCTCCAAAACGTACAGCTATTCATCCGCAGCGGACACTTCATACACACCCACCTCAGCACGCACAGTCCACTGTCTGTTGTGGAGAGAGGACAGGACTGCTGCCACATAGACAGCAAATGGTGTTGCCTCTTCTGGCTCCAGTGGCGAATACAAGTGATGTGGCCTTATGCCCCTGTCCCACTAAGGAAACCTGAACGGAAACCTTTGGAGACTTTGCGCCCCACCCAAGGTTTCCGTGCGGTTCCCGGAGGTTGCAGGTGGATGCCGGAGGTTACAGGTAGTGGAAGCAGGTAGGGAGACTGACAAAAACCTCCGGGAACCACATGGAAACCTTGGGTGGGGCGCAAAGTCTCCAGAGGTTTCCGTTCAGGTTTCCTAAGTGGGACAGGGGCATTAGTATCTGAACCAGTGAACCATGAGAGGGGTGGGGGGGGGGTCTTGTAAATAAGACGGCCTACCAATCTCACCACATTCGCTGTGTTGAGCACTGACATATCTCCCAACAGACAGCAGCCGTAGATAGGATCGATCCTGGTCTCTGACGCTGTAAAGCAGCAAGTCTACCTCATGCAGTGGAAAATTCTGCTGCACAGCAGCCAATGCAGACAGGTGCCGGTTCAGCACCTGGGACCTCCTGGACAATGTTATTTTCATCAAATGAACGATTTAATGGCAGATAAAATAAATGTTTCACTTTGAAGGTGCCCACAATACTAACAAAAACCTTTTTCTAATTAAATAGCATCTAGCTCCACAATATTCTTCAGGTCTTCAGAGACACCTCCTTCTGGCCTGGGTTATCTCATCTGGAGCACAAGCAGTTTTGTTGCACAAGATAGTTTAATCCTCTGCCCTTGCTGAGGATTATTGCGTAGTTTTCCATGAAACCCTCGGTGGTAACAGTGGTGCAGACCTGTTGAGTATTTTTGCTTGTGCTTCATGACAAGTACTTTGCATCGTATTGCTATGCATTAGAACTCAGCATGAAGTGGGCAGGCAGAATAATGCAGGCAATTCCACGAGCCAATGTGATGGGTCTGACATTATCTCCTTGCTTTATTTTGGAATCCATCAAGTACACCATTGAATAGTTTTAATTCTGTGTGTTACAGAAGCAGATTGCTTTACTTCTGTTCCAGGCCAGACTGTAAACAGAAGAAAAGAGGGTGTTTGCGGTTTCCCGGCCAATTTTCAAGCAAGCCTGCAACCAACAAGTTTCACTGCCTGAAGATAGACACAAAATGCTGGAGTAACTGAGCTGAGTCTGAAGAGGGTCTCAAACTGAAACATCACCCATTCCTTCTCCCCAGAGATGCTGCCTGTCCTGCTGAGTTACTCCAGCATTTTGTGTCTATTTTCGGTGTAAACCAGCATCTGCAGTTCCTTCCTACACAGTTTCAAGGCCTAGCGGTATGATGGGAAGATCTGTGTCCCATCTGTTATCAATGCTGATTTATGCCACTTTCACTTGGATCAGCAAGATATATCAACAGATGCTGCAGCAGTGCTGTAGGGTCATGTGAATTGGTGTCAATGGGCTGGGTACAATGGTGAAGCATAGAATTTATGAGAGAACTGCTTGAGAATGTTCGAATCTGAAGCCAAGCTGTGCAATATACCTATCCAGTACTTTCTGGCAAGACCAGATCTGTACAGGCAACATGCCTTTTAATGGTTTACCTATGGCTCTACAGGTTACTGAACTTGTGAGAACAACCTTTCCATCAGTCCTTTGAGTTGGCTGGCTACCTTTTATTCAATTATCCCATCTCCCATTATAAATCAATAATGGCAACATAGGAAAAAATCCCATTTCCAATACTTTGTTGCCTTTGCGAATGTGTGAACTGTGAAGGTTTCTGCACAACATGATACTCAGAGTGTCTTTGGTTCGACTTTACTGGCTTTACCTTGCACTAAATGTTTCAGTTTAGTTTTAGTTTTAAACAAGACTAAGTGGGACCCATTGGGGAGGGCTGGTCCCCAAACGCAACCCATTCCCCAACATAATATTCCACCACTCACCCATTCCGCCAGCGCAAACTGTTCCCCCAACGTAATATTCCACCACACAACCATAGCCCCTAACTGCGCAGGCACGGATCATTTCCCCTCATCCCCGCAAACTCCCTCCCGCTCCTCTTCATGTGTTGGAGGGGAGGAGGGGAGGGGGGAAGGGAAGTGGGGTGTGTGGTGGGGAGGGTTGCAGAGAAGGAGGGGTGTGAGGTGGGAGGGGAGGAGGGGTGTGTGTGGATGGGGGTAGATGGTGGTTTGGGGAGAGGGGGCAGTGGGGTAGTGGTGTGTGTGGCAGGGAGGAGGTGTGTATGTGGGTGGGAGGGGTATGGGATGTGGGGAGGAGGGATGTGGGGAGGAGGGATGTGGGGGGGAGGAGGGATGTGGGGGGGAGGAGGGATATGTGGGGGGAGGAGGGATGTGGGGGGGAGGAGGGATATGTGGGGGATGGTGTGTGGGGGGGGGTGTTTGTTGAGGGGATGTGTGTGGGCGGAGGGTTGTTGGGGGAGCGTTTATGTGGGTGGGGGAGGTTGTGGGGGGGAGGGGTGTGTTGGCAGGGGGCAGAGGTGTGTGGGGCGGGGGGGTTGTGGGGGCAGGGGTTGTGGGTGTGTTGGCAGGGGGGACAGGGGTGGTAGGGGGGGATTGAGCTCGGAGAAAAGATTCAGTCTCTGCTTTCCGTTTGACGACATCGGCGACATCTCCAACTCCAGGCTGTACCTCTGACTCTGGGCTGGGCTGGGTCTCCGATGCTGGGCTGGACTGCGTCTCTGACTCTGGGCTGGGCTGGGTCTCCGATGCTGGGCTGGACTGCGTCTCTGACTCTGGGCTGGGCTGGGTCTCCGATGCTGAGCTGCTTCGGGTCCCTCCGAAAATTGTGTCCGGTTGGAAATCTCCGCCGGCCATCCTCGGCTCCAGTGAAGACACGATGGCGCAGGAAGGGGCGGACCGTCCTGGCGAATGACAGTGGAAGAGACTAATCTACGCGGCGCTGAACAGCAGGAGAAGAGATCGATCTGCGCACACACGGTGTTTAAGATTTTTTAAACCTCGCTAACTTTTACAATATTAAACCGAGCGGAACAAAACTTGGTGCATTCCCTCTCTCCATCCCTCCCCCACCCATGTCGTACCAGCTTCAATGTCGTATTGTTGAATCTCACTGTCCGTTCTCACCTAGGCCACAGCTAACAATGGCGGTTTCCCTTATAATCATTACTTTTTGCATATCAAATTTTTTTAATTTATTCTACATCACCGAGTATATCTCTTGTTTCCCTTTCCCCTGACTCTCTGTCTGAAGAAGGGACTCGACCCGAAAAATCACCTATTCCGCTTCTCGAGAGATGCTGTCTGACCCGCTGAGTTACTCCAACCTTTTAATGTCTATCTTCAATTTGAACTGAAACAGTGTTGAGTCAAGGTGAATGGGGCAAAAGCAAGCAGAAACAATGGGTCTATCAAGATACTCCTGTTTATCGATCTTGGGGAAGATAGAGGAACATGTTGTGGGGGATTGGAGCTCTATCAAGTTAGAGCCTATGGAGGGGAGTAAGTAAATATATGTCAGAGTAGTGGCCATTTGACTTAATTTGGGTGTCATAAATTATGGCATTTGCCTTTAAATTTTGTCTGAAGTTACACCTGCATTTAATCTGCTCCCCTAATCTTTCATTTGGTATAAACATCTGAGATCATCACCTATTCAGTGCTGACTAATCAATTCGGCATTCTGTCAGTTTGATAGCATTTCTGAGTTCTGTCAGTTCCAGGTCTATATCTTTCGGTTTCTTTTTAGTTTGGATTTTGGGTTTTCTGCAGTACTTCTCGGTGAGCCTGCATTCAAGTCCTTTCCATTCCTGAGCCTTCTGACATCTGCACCCTTTCTCACAATGGTAGCAGCATGGTGAGAGTGTTGGTGTTTGATAATATTAGCTGCCCTCTTGAAGTAGTTTCCCGTCTATCTTGAGACAGTCAGAACCTTTTTCCCAGGGCTGGATATGTCCAATTAGAGGTCATAACTATAAAATGTTAGGAGGTATGTTTCGTGGAGATGTGTGGGGCAGGTTTTTTTACATAGTGTGATGGGGGCCTGAAACACACTGCCAGGGGTGGTGGTGGAGGCAGATATGATAGTGGTGTTTACAAGGTTTTTAAATAGGCACATGGAAGTCCAGGGAATAGAGGGATATGGATCATGTACAGGCAGATGAGATCATGTTTAACCTGGCATGATGTTCGGTTAAACAGACAGACTGCAGGCGAGCCGCAGCTGTTTCACAGCGCCGCCACTTCCGGAACTTCCTTCCATTGTCATTCAACAATCTAATCTTCTGCCTCATTACCTTCTTGTTATTAATGTAGGTAGACAAAAATCTATTTATTATCCTACTTGCCAAAGGTCTGCATGACTCCTTTTGTTCTGTTTGAGTTCTTTCCTCCTTGCTTTATATTCCACAAAGGTCCTTTCTAATTTAATCTTCTTTGGCCTTCCTTGCATGTGATTCCTTTTTACTTTTTGACAAAATTTACCACCTATTTGTTTATCTGTGGTTTGTCTGAGGTTCTCTTTCCTTGCTTCTCCTTGTCCCTCCTCCTTACTGGAATATGCCGGTCTTTTATCAACTGGCCTTTAATCGATTCTCATGTCAGATGTGGACTTGCGCAACAACAATGGGGTGGGAGATTGCAACCTTCACGTGGTCCTCCCTGTTTCGACGAATGCAAACAACCTGTTGTGCACAATCAAATAAGATCATATGTAACAAGTTTACCTACAACTTTAGGCTGTGCACGCCATACGCAAGAAGAAGAAGATGCTCACAATGTATCTTCCTGAGTTTCATGGAAATTTGCCTTAATCCAATTTAATACCTTCCTATTGAAAACAATTCTTGAAGAAGGGTCTCGACCCGAAACGTCACCCATTCCCTCTATCCAGAGATGCTGGCTGTCCCACGGAGTTACTCGAGCATTCTTTGTCTATCTTTGGTGTAACCTAGCATCTGCAGTTCCTTCCTACAAATTAAAAAACCTATCGAGTTGTGATCACTATTCCCAAAATGTTCTTCCACTCAAACAGGTCGGGTATGCTCCCTTCTCAGGTATTAACCTCATAAACCTATGCTGCACTCCCTCAATAGCAAGTCATAATAACAGTCATAGTATGTTGGGGGTGGGAACTCAGTTCAAACAACTATCAGTGTTAAACAAGTGGGTTGATTTGACCTGGATAGAGCAAGGTTCTTGTATGTTGATGTATACATCCAGGTAACATAGAAACATAGAAACATAGAAATTAGGTGCAGGAGTTGGCCATTCGGCCCTTCGAGCCTGCACCGCCATTCAATATGATCATGGCTGATCATCCAACTCAGTATCCTGTACCTGCCTTCTCTCCATACCCCCTGATCCCTTTAGCCACAAGGGCCACATCTAACTCCCTCTTAAATATAGCCAATGAACTGGCCTCAACTACCTTCTGCGGGAGAGAATTCCACAGATTCACCACTCTCTGTGTAAAAAATGTTTTTCTCATCTCAGTCCTAAAAGATTTCCCCTTTATCCTTAAACTGTGACCCCTTGTTCTGGACTTCCCCAACATCGGGAACAATCTTCCTGCATCAAGCCTGTCCAACCCCTTAAGAATTTTGTATGTTTCTATAAGATCCCCCCTCAATCTTCTAAATTCTAGCAAGTACAAGCCGAGTCTATCCAGTCTTTCTTCATATGAAAGTTCTGACATCCGAGGAATCAGTCTGGTGAACCTTCTCTATACTCCCTCTATGGCAAGAATGTCTCTGACACATTCTTGACTAGTGCCCTGTGGCGATAAAGAGATATTGAGTACAGAAGTTATGAGCTGCGTGCTACTGTCTGCAGTTTGATTGGCCTGGTTGACTCAAACTTCAGAATCAATGATAGTGGTTAAAATATTAAAAGTGAGCAATTCAGTAATATTGAGGGTCGGGGGAGAGAGCTGACCATTAGTGTTGATGGAAATGTCAAAACGTGTCATTCATAATTGGATACCGTTGATTGCATCTTCTTGGCTCAGTTCTTCCCAAGTTTTCATTGCACAATTCATTCTGTACATGAGAATGCTCGAGGTGTTATCTCCCTGCTAAACCACTCAATTGCTTCAGAAATCAATACACCCCTCCGTAACTCTCTTCACTGTAAACCCATCTGTTCCCCTGGCAAGCTCATTTTGCTGATTTCCTTCCTCGCACTTTGTTATCAGGGAAAGGAAATAACAATGAAACGTGCCTTAAGTTTGATTTAATTTAAGCAAACATGACGGTATGACAAGGCATGCTGGAAAATCTCAACAGGTCCAGCAACCACAACCAGAGAGCAGTGCTGAACTACTATCTACCTCTTTGGTGACCCTCGGACTATCCTTGGTCTGACTTTGATGACTTTACCTTGCCCTGAATGCTATTTCATTATCATGTATCTATACACAGTAAATGGCTCAATTGTAATCATGTATTGTCTTTCTGCTTTCTGGATAGCACGCAGCAAAGGCTTTTCGCTGTACCTCAGTACATGTGACAATAAACTAAACTACCTCCAGATCAAAGCCTTTCCATTGGGATGGAGGGTGTGGACAGGATAAAGGGAACATCTCTGATGGTGGAGGTGAGGACTGCCACGTGACTACACTGTTTACAAAGCTGTCTGGATAATCAACTAACGCGGGGATTTTGAGAATGGGATAGAGTGACATGTAGTGCTATGAAATGCAGGTCAGAGCTGTTGCTTAAACCTGACACCTGAAACCTATTATCTGAATGGTGGCAGATTAGGAAAAGGGGAGATGAAACGAGACCTGGGTGTCATGGTACACCAGTCATTGAAAGTAGGCATGCAGGTGCAGCAGGCAGTGAAGAAAGCGAATGGTATGTTGGCATTCATAGCAAGAGGATTTGAGTATAGGAGAAGGGAGGTTCTACTGCAGTTGTACAGGGTCTTGGTGAGACCACACCTGGAGTATTGCGTACAGTTATGGTCTCCTAATCTGAGGAAAGACATTCTTACCATAGAGGGAGTACAGAGAAGGTTCACTAGACTGATTTCTGGGATGTCAGGACTTTCAAATGTAGAAAGACTGGATAGACTCAGCTTGTACTCGCTAGAATTTAGAAGATTGAGGGGGGATCTTATAGAAACTTACAAAATTCTTAAGGGGTTGGACAGGCTAGATGCAGGAAGATTGTTCCCGATGTTGGGGAAGTCCAGAAAAAGGGGTCACAGTTTAAGGATAAGGCGGAAGTCTTTTAGGACCGAGATGAGATAAACTTTTTTCACACAGAGAGTGGTGAATCTCTGGAATTCTCTGCCACAGAAGGTAGTTGAGGCCAGTTCATTGGCTATATTTAAGAGGGAGTTAGATGTGGCCCTTGTGGCTAAAGGGATCAGGGGGTATGGAGAGAAGGCAGGTACAGGATACTGAGTTGGATGATCAGCCATGATCATATTGAATGGCGGTGCAGGCTCGAAGGGCTGAATGGCCTACTTCTGCACCTATTTTCTATGTTTCGATGTTTCTATGACACTAAAGTGGGATTGCTGTAAATGTCTGGCAGTGGTGTGAGTGGAGCGAAGAAACCAGAGTTTATTTTACACTTGGACAACCTGAGAGTAGATCAGCTATTTCTGGTTCAAATGAGAAAACCAACTTACTTCAGTCTGGCATCGTGCCCCAAGTCTGCAATATGTCTGGAATAAAAATAATCTGTTCAAGCTTCCAGTGGATAGACAGACACAAAATGCTCAGTAACTTCAGTTCCATCCTACACATAACTGAGTAACTCAGAGAGACAGGCAGCATCTCTGTATGGAGAGAATGGGTGAAGTTTCCGGTGGAGATCCTTCTTCAGACTGAGAGTCAGGGGAGCGGAAGACACAGAGATAAGGAAGGATAAGGTGTGAAAATGAATGGTCTAGCCCCGAAAAGTCACCCATTCCTTGTATCCAGAGATGTTGCCTGTCCCACAGGGTTACTCCAGCATTTTGTGTCAATCTTTGATCCAGCATCTGTAGTTCCTTCCTATACAAGCTTTCAGTGGACCACTGAGGTAGGTCAGTGTGCAGTAGGATGGATAATTAAGGGCAGGCATCTGGAAACTCATGACTGAACCATATTAATATGGACGTCTGCAAATCTCTCCACAATCTCACCTGCACGGGTATCCTTCAACTAAAGGGCCTGTCCCAGTTAGGCGACCTTATTTGCGAGTTCAGGACACTCTGCGCTCGCCACATGGTCGCCACATGGTCACAACATGTTCGTAGGTGGTCTCTGGTGAGTCTCCTTCATGGTCGAGACGAGTTCCCGCACGGTGGTAACTATTCGCGGCCTCAGAACGGTCGCGCAAAGTTTTTCAACATGTTGAAAAGTTTTCCCTGACCATATATTGGTCGCCATGGAGAAAATCGATATATTTGAAGTCGTAGTGCAGTGGTAGTGAGGTCGCCATGTCCTTGTAGATAGTCGAGGTAGCCGGAGGCAATCTCCTTTGCTGACCAGGCATATTAATGAGCTCATTGGGGAAAAATAATGTTAAATGCCCGCTAAACTTCACAGCTGTGTATCTCTTTCTTATTAAAAAGTTGTCTGGCTTCTTAAAAGTGTCTCCACTCCTTCTCCCCACTTTCTCCCCCATTCTCCCCCCTTCTCCCCCCCCCCCCCTACTCCCCCACTTTCCCTGGCCCCCGCCTATTGTTAAATGGCACATCACAATCTTTCCTTGGGAGTTTATGCCCTCCAGATAAATCAGGATGGGGAGTAAATATTCACAAAGCAGCATTGGTCCACAATCTAAGAACAACCAAAATGCAAGATAATGATTGTACTTATTACCTCTGTTTGAAGAAGGGTCTAGACCTGAAACATCACCTAATCCTTTTCTCCATAGAAGTTGTCTGACCTACTGTGTTACTCCAGCTCTTTGTGCTTATCTTCAGTTTAAACCAGCATCTGCAATTCCTTCCTACACACCTTCAATTTTAGCATTGCTTGCTTGAATCTCCGGAGTTTTCATAATGGCACCGACATAATCGGTTTTCTTTACTTTGAAGTTCTTTATTTGTTGCGTGATTCTCACAGCAAGGGTTTTGTTTCTTTCTCTTGGCAAACAAGGAAGTTGGAGTGGAAACAGTTTTCACTTTCATCTGCAGAAGTACTTGTGTCAAAACAATTTCTCAAGTACGTGGTTTAGCTCACCTCTGGGATTAGCTTGCCATAACTATTTCCTTTCAATTTTCCACGTAATCACCATTATTTGCATTTTACAAAACATTCTGGATTCAATATTTTACTTTTCTCTTAAGCTAACAGAATTGTGGAGCTTAACACTTCAGTTTATCAGCTGAGCAGCTCGGTAACCAACATCTGATGCATTGTGGATTATGTTTGAGTATTCTGTACTAGAATATGAACAACATAAGGCAAAAGAGCACAGAGATCCAGATGTGGAGGAAAGAACGGCAGATGCTGATTTCCACCCAAGATAGACACAAAATGCTGGAGTAACTCAGCGGGACAGGCAGTATTTCTGGAGAGAAGGAGTGGGTGACGTTTTGGCTCGAGACCCTTTGTCAGACTGAGAGTCAGGGGATAGGGAGACACAGAGATAAGCAAGGGTAATGTGTGCAAATGAGTCATCCAAAGAGATCCAGATCTCGACCCAAAATATCACCCATTCCCTCCATCCAGAGATGCTGCCTGTCCCGCTGTTACTCCAGCATGTTGTGTATATCTCGGTAAGGTGAGTTGACTGGCAGATGATTCAGGTAGGAAAAAGAAGCGTGGAGATAGTCATCCATAAAGACTCCTCACACCCTTGTAATGGACGTTTTGAACTACTTCCCTCCGGCAGACGTTACAAGGCCTTCTACGCCCGCACCTCCAGACTCAGGAACAGCTTCATTCCCAGAGCTATATAGGCTCTGAACCGGCCCTGCTGAGTGCCCCCCATCCCTCCTGGACTGTCTCCCTCGGATGGTCACGTCGCACAGACACATCTGAACTTTATTCTGTTTTGACTGTTTTGACTGTTTTACTGTTTTAATGTTCTTTTTACAACCATGTTCTCGGGGTATCTAAATCTAAATTTTATTAGTTATTTAAGTAATGACATCGGATGGAAGCTGCATACCAAATCTTGTTGCACTTATGTGCAATGACAATAAAATATATTATTATTATTATTATTATTATTATTATTATTATTATTATTATTATTATTATTATTATTATTATTATTATTATTATTATTATTAAGGCTGGACATGATAAATGGCTAAAGACAAAAGGATGCAGATGCTAGGATCTCATCAAATAGGGAGGTGGGGGAAGAACCAAAGGGAGTGATGGGGGTTAGACATGAACAAGGGGTGTGGATGGATGTGGGGCCTGAAGAAAAATTGATGTGTGATGAGCAGAAGGTGGAAGTGGATAAGGGAAAGGGACTGGGTAACACGGGACAGAGCGCTTGGAAAGACACGTGTGTGAGAGGACCTGGTGAGACGAGAAAGAAGGCTTGGGTGAAGGTTTACCTTAAATTGGAGCTTTCGATGTTCATGCCATGGGTTCATAGGCGACTGAAGTGGACTGTGAGGTTTTGATCATTTGGTTTGTGTGTGGCCTCACTGTAGAAATAGAAGTGGTTGACGATAGAGAGGTCAGAGTGGGAATGGAAAGGAAAACTGAAATGAGTTGCAACTGGCAGGCCCAGCTGGTCCTGGTGTTCAGTGAAGTGGTCACCTAGGCTGCACATGGTCTCATCGAGAAGTAAGTCAGAGGGTGATGAATCTGTGGAATTCTTTGCCACGGAAGGCAGTGGAGGCAAAGTCAATGAACATTTTTAAGGCAGAGATAGATAGATTCTTGATTAGTACGGGTGTCAGGGATTATGGGGAGAAGGCAGGAGAATGGGGTTAGGAGGGAACATTGGATCAGCCATGGTTGAATGGCAGAGTAGTATTGATGGGCCAAAATGGCCTGATTCTGCTCCTATCACTTATGACCTTATGATCTTAAGTGTGCCTGTCTCAACTAGAACAGCTGTTTAGGTCTCTGAATGAAGGTAAGGGAAGAGGTGAAGGGTCAGGTTTGCATCTCCAGTGATTGAAGGTGAAAGTGCCTGTGGAGAGAGAGGGATGAATGAAGAGGGCTGAGTAAACCAAGGCAATGAGAAATTCCTGCGGAAAACAATAAGGGCAGGGAAGGGGAGATGTGACTTGCGGTGGGATCATGTTGAAGTGTATGAAAATGTTGGGCAATGTTGTGTTGGATGTCGACGCTGGTGGGGTGAACGTTAAGGACCAGGGAACTCTTTCCTCATGTGTTCAAGAAGGAACTGCAGATGCTGGAAGTTCGAAGGTACACAAAAATGCTGGAGAAACTCAGCGGGTGCAGCAGCATCTATGGAGCGAAGGAAATAGGCGACGTTTCGGGATGAAACCCTTCTTCAGACTGATGGGGGGTGGGGGGGAGAAGGAAGGAAAAAGGGAGGAGGAGGAGCCCGAGGGCGGGGGGATGGGAGGAGACAGCTCGAGGGTTAAGGAAGGGGAGGAGACAGCAAGGGCTAGAAAAACTGGGAGAATTCAACGTTCATGCCATCCGGACGCAAGCAACCCAGGCGGAATATGAGGTGCTGTTCCTCCAATTTCTGGTGTTGCTCACTCTGGCAATGGAGGAGACCCAGGACAGAGAGGTCAGATTGGGAATGGGAGGGGGAGTTGAAGTGCTGAGCCACCGGGAGTTCAGGTAGGTTATTGCGGACTGAGCGGAGGTGTTCGGCGAAATGATCGCCCAACCTCCGCTTAGTCTCCCCGATGTAAATCAGCTGACATCTAGAGCAGCGGATGCAGTAGATGAGGTTGGAGGAGATACAGCTGAACCTTTGTCGCACCTGGAACGACTGCTTGGGTCCTGGAATGGAGTCGAGGGGGGAGGTAAAGGGACAGGTGTTGCATTTCTTGCGGTTGCAATGGAAAGTGCCCGGGGAGGAGGTGGTATGGGAGGGAAGGGAAGAATTGACAAGGGAGTTGCGGAGGGAGCGGTCTTTGCGGAAGGCAGACATAGGGGGAGATGGGAAGATGTGGCGAGTGGTGGGGTCACGTTGGTGGTGGCAGAAATGGCGGAGGATTATTTGTTGTATTTGCCGGCTGGTGGGGTGAAAGGTGAGGACTAGGGGGACTCTGCCCTTGTTGTGAGTGCGGGGATGGGGAGAGAGAGCAGTGTTGCGGGATATGGATGAGACCCTGGTGCGAGCCTCATCTATGGTGGCGGAGGGGAATCCCCGTTCCCTGAAGAACAAGGACATTTCCGATGCCCTGGTGTGGAACAACTCATCCTGGGAACAGATGCGGCGTAGGCGGAGGAATTGGGAGTAGGGAATGGAGTCTTTACAGGGGGCAGGGTGGGAAGACGTGTAGTCCAGATAGCCATGTGAGTCAGTTGGTTTGTAGTGTATGTCGGTCAGAAGTCTGTCCCCTGCGATGGAGATGGTGAGGTCAAGGAATGGTAGGGAAGTGTCGGAAATGGTCCAGGTGTATTGGAGTGCCGGATGGAAGTTGGTGGTGAAGTGGATGAAGTCAGTCAGTTGTGTGTGGGTGCAGGAGGTGGCCCCAAAGCAGTCGTCAATGTAACGGAGGTAGAGGTCGGGGATGGGGCCCTGGTATGTATTGAACAAGGATTGTTCAACGTACCCGATAAAGAGGCAGGCGTAGCTGGGGCCCATGCGTGTGCCCATAGCTACGCCTTGTGTTTGGAGGAAATGGGAGGAGTCAAACGTAAAGTTGTTGAGGGTGAGGACCAACTCCGCTAGGCGGAGGAGAGTGTCAGTGGCTGTTGAGGGTGAGGACCAACTTTCCTCATTCTACCTGGGTGGAAGGGGGATAAGAAAAGAATGGTGGGGAATGGAAGAAACACAATGCTGGCAGCTCATTCCATATATCTAACACGCTTAAAGTGAAAACATTGCCCCTCAGGTTTGCTATTAACCTTTCCCCATCTCACCTTAACCCTATGTTCTCTGGTTCTTGATTCCCCTACTCTGGGAAAAAGACTCTTTGCATTCCCCTCATGATTAAACACCATTATCAGATCACCCCTCAGGTTCCTGCACTCCAAGGAATAAAGTCTTACCCTGCCCAACCCCTTCCTATAGCTCAACCCCTCAAGTTCATATGTTCATAAGACATAGAAGCAGCCCATCGAGTCTGGTCTATGTTCTTATTTTTTAGCTCTACCATTGTCACCTCAAAAGACGAACCCACATCCTCTCTGAACGCTGCCATGACATTCATAGAAACATAGAAACATAGATAATAGGTGCAGGAGGAGGCCATTCTGCCCTTCGAGCCAGCACCGCCATTGTGATCATGGCTGATCATCCCCTATCAATAACTCGTGCATGCCTTCTCCCCATATCCCTTGACTCCACTAGCCCCGAGAGCTCTATCTAACTCTCTCTTAAATCCATCCAGTGACTTGGCCTCCACTGCCCTCTGTGGCAGGGAATTCCATAAATTCACAACTCTCTGGGTGAAAAAGTTTTTTCTCACCTCAGTCTTAAATGACCTCCCCTTTATTCTAAGAGTATTCTTTCTGAAGAGTAAAACAATTCCTCCACCTCTTTTACCTCCCTCTCTATCACATCTGAAACATCAACACCGTGAAATGTAGAACTGTCAGTCCTGTCCTCCTTGCAACCAAGTCTCCGTGATGGCCACATCATAGTTCCTCTCCGAAATAGCCACAACATCAGATTTCCAGGTTTCTGTGTATTTCATAGTTCATAGTTTTTGTACAATGTCACATAACCATGAGGGTAGCAATTAATCCCAGCACACCCTCATTTTTGTAGATGGGTCCATCTGTGGTAATAGTTTACCAGTTTCAGTTACAGTTTCGTTTGTTGTCATATGTACGGAGATACAGTGAAAAGCTTTTGTCGTGTGCTCTCCAGTCAGCAGAAAGACAATACACGAATACAATCGAGCCATTTACCGTGTATAGACACATGATAGGGTAAGGGAATAATGTTTAATGCAAGGTAAAGGCTATAGTGCAGGTGAGGTGATTTGTGAATGTCCTGAGTCCCCTCTCAAATTAAAGCTGCCATCGCACTAGAGTCATAGAGTCACGCAGTGTGGAAACACCAGCCTCTGGCAGCTTGTTCCATACACCCACCACCCTTTGTGTGAAAAAGTTACCCCTCCTATTAAATCTTTTCCCCTTCATCTTAAACCTGCTGTATGTCCTCTGGTCTTTGATTCACCTACTTTAGGTAAGAGACTGTGTGCATCTACCCAATCTATTCCTCTCATGATTTTATACACCTCTATAAGATTACACCTCATCCTCCTGCATTCCAAGTAATAGTCTTAGCCGTCACAACCTCTCCCTATAGCTCACACCCTCTAAACCTGACAACATCCTTTTAAATCATCTCAGTGCCCTTTCCAGCTAGACAACATCTTTCCAATAACATGATGCCCAGAACTGAACACAATATTCCAAATGCGGTCTCACCAACAGCTTGTACAACTGCAAAATGCCTCCCAATGTCTACACTCAATACTCTATACACGCTACTCAATTCTCTACATGCAATACACTGTTTAGAAAAAGAAATTATGATTTGGATAATGGTTATTCCACCATATCTCCTCAAGAGCATATTATCTTGCAAATGTTGCATGAGTTTTTGTGGGATCCTGCTCTGAACAATCTGGATACCATTTTTTCAACATTGAAATAGTAGGTGGGTATGCATCAGCAGTAAAGCACCTTACGGTATCAACCCTGGATAAGCGATAAGAAGGATAGTGCCAGAGTATGAATGAATGATTGATACTTTATTGTCACATGTGACATGTCACAGTGAGATTCCTTTTTTTGCAAAGAGTTGTCACATATAGGGTGCTGACAAAGTTATAACGTATTCCATTTAGTCCCCCATGCTTTTGGTGACCCCCCACGCTGGGCCCCCTATGTTTTCTCGATGTCCCCCCCCCTCCCCATGCCGGGTCCCTCTTTGTTCTCGGCAGCACGTCCGACACATACCAAACTTTCTATTTCTTCTGAAAACATTGAGGCTTCAGCATGCTTTCTTGGCCATAGCTTCAATGTGCGTGTTCCAGGACAAATTGTTGGTGATATTTATGCCTAGTAACATAGCCCAGCCCTCCACTGTCCCCATTTTGGAACCATTGATGCTGGTGGGGGTGTGAGTAACAGCCTCGCTTCTTGCAAACCCAGCAAATCCAAATTCCTCCATTTTGGGGAACTTCCTACACAGCCCTACGCGAGAAGGTCTGCAGTGATACTTCTCAATTATAACAAGAATTCTGAAGAAAGGTCTCGACCTTTCGTTCTCTCCAGAGATGCTGCGTGTCCCGCAGAGTTACTCCAGCATTTTGTGTCTATCTTCGGTTTAAACTAGCATCTGCAGTTCCTTCCTACATGTGAGCAATAAATGCTAGCCTTGCCCCTGATGCCCAGCCCCATAAATAAATACGAACAAATGCTACACAGTACATTTTTGAACCTTCATTCCTAAAATGACATGTGGTGCAAATAAGTAAACATTTTATTTATTCAGATAATGGAATCATTAGGTATTTAAGATGAACTGAGTTGACCAGATAAACATATCTTCCCTGCATGTGGGTGCAAAGAAAGGTTACAATTGAAATAAAGTGCAGGGTGACAGCAGAGTATCCAAGTGCTCTGAACACTAATGCATGCTTCTAATCTCCTCTCAGTTGCGTTCATTTCAGTATTTTGCAATTGCTTTGAAATTATTCACAATTGACCTCTGTTTATATTCAGCAGCTCCACTGGGTGCGAGTTTTATGTGTGTTTTTGTCGTTAACTGAGGATAACATTAAATAATACCCGATGTGTAGGAAGAAACTGCAGTTGCTGGGTTTTCTCCGGGATCTCTGGTTTCCGCGCACACTCCAAAGACGTGTAGGTTTGCAGGTTAATTGGCTTCGATAAAATTGTAAGTTGTCCCTGGAGTGTGTTAGTGTTTGGGGATCGCTGGTCGGCGCGGACTCGAAGGGCCTGGTTCCGTGCTCTATCCCTAAACTAAAGTAAATCCCTAAACTAAACTATAAGGAAGAGTTTGTCTGTATAAAAAAACTTTTCAGAACTCCGTCACAATCATGATTCCTAGTGCGAGATTACAGAGCATCCCCAGAATTGATGTCCAGTGTAAAATGGGTGTGACTAGGTGTGTTTTTGAAGAACTACATAACAGACTCTCATGCATACATCAGAACACTTAATTAACTATCCAATTCATGTTACACCTAACTGGCCTTTACATAATTGGCTGATTAGTGTAGTTTAGTTTAGAGATACAACGCGGAAGCAGGCCCTTCGGCCCATCGAGTCCGCACCGGCTAGTGATCCCTGCACACTAACACTATCTACACACCAAGGGCAACTTACATTTATACCAAGCCAATGGACCTACAAACTTGTATATCTTTGGAGTGTGGGAGAAAACTGAAGATCTCGAAGAAAACCCACAGGTCACAGGGAGAACGTACGAAACGTACAGACAGCACCCCTGGTCAAAATCGAACCAGGGACTGGGGGCTCTGGCGCTGTTCGGCAGCAACTCTACCGTTGCACCACCGTGCCATTCACTTTGATGACCTGACGTGGAAATAAGAAAAAAAGTTATTTTTGCTGTACTCCAAATGGATAAAATTGGATCGGAAGAGCTTGTCCAAGTCAAGTTTTATTCGTCACATGCACATAAAGTGCAGTGAAATGAATTTGCCAGCAGCGGTACAATAAAAAAAGAACGCACAATACACAATAAAAATTTAACACAAACATCCACTACAACATTAATCACTGTGGTGGAAGGCACAAAATTTGGCCAGTCCTCCTCCATTTTCCCCCGTGGTCGGGACCACAACCCTCTGCAGTCACCGCTGCGGGCGTCCAGATGTGCAGACAAGGTAAGTCCAGGTAAGTCCTGAATCGGTGCTTCCCCACCGGGGACCACGGCTTCAAGATGGTGTGGGCCGCAGGCCGGCGGTCAAAGATCTAAAGTCCCTGCCGCGCCGCAGCCAGAAGCACCGCAGGGCAGGCGGTCAGAGATCCTCTCCAGGGGTCCCCGGCGAGGGATCCCGCTTCGGATGATAAGTCCCCGCCCCGCCCGCAGTAGAAGTAGGTCGCGAGCCGGAGGTCGGAGCTCTTCTCCTCCGGGGTCCCCAACGTGGGATCCCAGGATCATTACGCCGCGCCAGCTGGAGCTCCGCAGACCCCGGCTTCAGGCTGCCGCGGGCCAGCGAATGGAGAGCTCCCTTCCGGCGAGCCCCGGTGAGGGCCCGCCAGCTCCACGACGAAAGCGTCCTCGCTGCGCCCGCAGCTGAAGCTCCGGGCTCAGTGTTAGGCCACAGGGGAGGTGACATGGAAAAAGCCGCCTCTCCGTGGAGGAGGCGACGAACCGGTTTCCCCCTTACCCCCCCACACCATCCTCCACACAAGACACATAGAGAGATTTAGTGTTCTCAAAGTGGCTTCCTTTATATCGGTGAGACCAAGCCTAGACTCGTCGATTGTTTTGCCGATCCCTTGTGGTTGGGTCCATTGATTTGTATCTATATGCTGAATCTCCCGTGACCTAACCATTTTAACTCCCCTGCCCATTCCCATAATGACATTCCTGTCCTAGGCATCCCCCATTGCCAGGGAGAGGCCATATGCAAAATGGAGCAACAGCACATCATCTTCTGTTCGGGTAGCTTCCAACCTAACAGTATGAAAATTGAATTCCCCAATTTTAGGTAACCAACCTGCAAACAACCTCTTTTTTCCACTTTCACACTCTCCCCTTGCCCACTCTTCCCTGTTCCCCTTCTGGACTCACACCCATTTCAATCCTTCCCCTACCCCTTCCTCTGGCTTCACACTTTGGACCGTTTCCATCCTTATCTCACACCTTTGGTCTACTCATCTCCGTGCTTTGTCCAAACAGCTGCCTGTCAAAAAGCCCCCGCACCTGAATCCACCTATCACTCTCCAAGCTTTGACTTGTCCCTCTTCTCTTCCAGCTTTCTCACTCCCTCCACCACAATCGGTCTGAAAAAGGGTCCTGACCCAAAATGTCACTTATTATTGTTCTCCATAAATGCTGAGATTCATTACTGCAGCACCTTGGGTCTTTTTTGTAAACCAGCATCTGCAGTTCCTGAATTTTCACAGGGATGTTACTGGATTTGGAGACCTTGAGCTATAAGGAGAGGTTGGATAGACTGGGACATTAGACCCTGGAGTGCAGGAGGTGAGGGTAACCTTATAGATATTTATAAAATTGTAAGGGGAAGGGGAAAGGTGAATAGCCATAGTCATTTCCACATGATAAGGGAGCCTAAACGTAGAGGGCATCGATTTAAGATAAGAGGGGAAAGATTTAAAAGAGACTTGTGGAGCAAAATTTTCATATAGAGGGTGGTGGGTACATGAAAGAGGTACCAGAGGATGTAGTAGAGGCAGGTACATTACAACATTTAAAAGACACTTGAAGATGGACAGGACAGTTTTGGACCAAACAAGACAAATGGGACCAGCTTACTTAGCTAACTTGTTGGCATGGCCCGCAGGGCTTGCTCCATGACTCGATGACCTGGTTCAAACCTTGGTCAGATCATGTGTAATGTGCTGCATATTGCCCTGTCATATTATAAAGAATATAGGCACTCAAGAGGGAGTGGAGATTCTGCAGTTTCCGAGGTTGAGGACCTTGCCCATCTCCTGTAGCTCTACATAGAGTTGACCGCTTAGATTCCCAAGGGGTCCCATTCTCTTGCTCTGGTTACCCATTGTCCCTTTATGTGCTTATAACATTTATTGGGATTATCCTTAATGCTACCTGCCTGAGCTATCTCCTGTCCTCTTTTTGCCCTTCTAATTTCCTTTTTTAGCTTACTGCTTAGTTCCAGGAACTTTTCCAGGAAACGTTATTCCCTTATCATGTATCTATACACTGCAAATGCATCAAATGTAATCATGTACTGTATTTCTGCTGACTGGTTAGCATGCAACAAAAGCTATTCACTGTACCTCGGTACACGTGACAATAAACTGAACTGAACTTGATCCCAGCTGCCTCTCCCACTCCAATGCCTTCTTCCCACTCTTGACCAAAACCTCAATTTTCCTCATCATCCAGGCTTCCTTGCATTTACCTGCGTTGCCTTTCAATCTGACAGGGACGTGCATGTTCTGAGCTCTTGTTGGCACATTTGCCTTTTCCATCAAACAACCTACTCCAACTAACTTGAGCGAGTTCCTGATTTATACCCTCAAAGATGGCCAAAAATTTTGCATTTTAACTTGTAGGCCTGCTCTGCCACTATCCATAACTATCTTAAACCTAATAGAACAGTGGTCGCTGGTCCCAAGTGGCTCATCATCAAATTCCACCCAGTCTAATCTTTTTGCACTATGACCTTCCAAGTCAATGTCGGGAAAGTTAAAATCCCCAACTAAAATAACCTTATCAAACCTGCAATCTTCTGGCACATTTGCTCATCTAAGTCCCGTTAACTATTTGGGGGTCTAGTACACCACCAACAAGATCATCCCTTTCTTATTCCTCAACTCCACCCATATCACCTCACTAGACAAACCATCCATAATGTCTCCTCTGACCACTGCCGTGACATCCTCCCTAAACAATACATAACACCCCCTCCTTTTTTACCCACACCTCTGTCTCACATGAAGCCTGTACCCCAGAACATTGAGCTGCCAGTCCTGCCCCTCTCTTAACCAGGTTTCCATAATGGCTACAACGTCCCAGTCGCACGTACCTATTCATGTTTGAAGCTCATCTGCCTCAGTCAGGCCTCTTGCATTAAAATAAGTGCAATTGAAACATGGACAGTAAGAAAAATTGTCAATGTATTCTGCGGGATATAGACACAAAATGCTGGAGTAACTCAGCGGGACAGGCAGCATCTCTGGAGAGAAGAAATGGGTGACGTTTTGGGTCGAGACACTTCTTCAGCGGGATATGGATCAACTACAGAAATGGACAGAGAAAGGGCAAATGAGACATAATCCGATTAAGTGTGAGGTGTTACACTTTGGGAGGTTAAGGAGGGAGTACACAGTTAATGGCAAGATCCTTAACTGCATTGATGTACAGAGGGATCTAGCAGACCAGGTCATCACTCCCAGAAAGTGGAGCCACAAATAGATGTGGTAAAGAAGGCACATGGTATACTTGCCATGTGGAAGCATGATGCAGCTCTTTAGTACTGCCTTTGACTGTACTTAGACTGCCTTTGGAGTATTGCTTACAGTTCTAGTTGTCCCATTAGAGGAAAGATGTGGAGACCTTGGAAAGGACGCAGAAGAGGTTTACTAGAATGCTAAAAGTCGCACAAAGTGCTGGAGTAATGCTTCCGAGATGGTGCCCAACACAGGCGACTATTTGCGTACTAGCCACAGAAGCAAATCTACAAACTCATATTACAATTGCTCCACACTCTTATGCACTGGAAATTGATTGATTGTAATCATGTGCTATCTTTCTACTGATGATAAAAGCTTTTCATTGTACCCTGGTACACATGACAATGGACTAAACTGATACAGACATTGATACTGGAGTAATTCAGCAGGTCAGGCAGCATCTCTGGAGCACATGAACAGACATAGACATAGAAAATAGGTGCAGGAGTAGGCTATTCGGCCTTTCGAGCCAACACCGCCATTCAATATGATCATGGCTGATCATCCAAAATCCATAACCCGTTCTGGCTTTTCCCCTATACCCCTTGATTCCAGTGAATTGACATCCAGTGAATTGGCCTCCACTGCCTTCTGTGGCAGAGAATTTCACAGGTTCACAACTCTCTGGGTGTAAACGTTTTTCCTTATCTCAGTCCAAAAAGGCCTACCCTTATTCTTAAACTGTGACCCCCCTGGTTATGAACTAGCCCAACATCGGGAACATTTTTCCTGCATAGAAACATAGAAACATAGAAATTAGGTGCAGGAGTAGGCCATTCGGCCCTTCGAGCCTGCACCGCCATTCAATATGATCATGGCTGATCATCCAACTCAGTATCCCGTACCTGCCTTCTCTCCATACCCTCTGATCCCCTTAGCCACAAGGGCCACATCTAACTCCCTCTTAAATATAGCCAATGAACTGGCCTCGACTACCCTCTGTGGCAGAGAGTTCCAGAGATTCACCACTCTCTGTGTGAAAAAAGTTCTTCTCATCTCGGTTTTAAAGGATTTACCCCTTATCCTTAAGCTGTGACCCCTTGTCCTGGACTTCCCCAACATCGGGAGCAATCTTCCTGCATCTAGCCTGTCCAACCCCTTAAGAATTTTGTAAGTTTCTATAAGATTCCCTCTCAATCTCCTAAATTCTAGAGAGTATAAACCAAGTCTATCCAGTCTTTCTTCATAAGACAGTCCTGACATCCCAGGAATCAGTCTGGTCATCCCAGGAATCAGTCTGGTCCTCCCGATCAGCCACCACCCGCCGCTCCCCCAACATTTTTCCTGCATCTAGTCTGTCCAATCCTCTAGGAATTGTGTATGTTTCTATAAGATGAGGAACCAGAATGCTGCCTGCATTAGTTGGTATTAGCTACAATGAGAGTTTGGAAAATATTGAATTGTTTTCTTATCATGCAATTAATTGATGTGATTATTTACTTCCAATTTATTTGCTAGTTATTTTATCTGGCAGTTGCGGTAACTAGACAGACATTTGGCTGATTAAGTCATTACGCTCTGCAGATTGTTATGTTTTTAGATGGTGAAGGGCTTTGTCTTGGCTTCAAGGTTTCCACTCCATAGAGTAGCTAATAATGTTGTTGTATTGCAAGCCATTCCACAGGGAATGCATCACCCTGGAGAATGAGCAGAGAAATCAAATCTGCTTTTGAAGAGAGAGAGAAGGGAAGAAAGCGAAGCAGGAGGTTCGGACTAATTCACCCAGCTGACCCTGAGTGAGCAACAACATGTGAGGCTTCTGTGTTTCAATTAAGATCTAAGTAGGAGGAAACAAAATATGTAGGAACGAACTGCAGATGCTGGTTTAAATCGAAGATAGACACAAAATGCTGGAGTGACTCAGCGGGACAGGCAGCATCTCTGGATAAAAGGAATGGGTGATGTTTCAGGTTAGGTCTGAAGATGGAGTATTGACCCCAAACGTCACCCATTCCTTCTGTCCAGAAATGCTGTCTGTCCCGCTGAGTTACTCCAGCAGTTTGTGTCTAAGTAGGAGCTAAATCAGCAGCTTCCACCACAGTCCAAAACTTAGAGCAGTATTTTTGAATGTGATGGTCATGGTAGCTTTGATAATATTGGCCAAATAAGTATGTCACAAAATGGAGGATCTCTGCATTTGCAAAGCCTGTTTGTCATCTTTCTGTGAAAAGCTGCAAAGCCATGAGTCTCATGGCTCCAGGGTGTCTGGACCCTGGGAGGAAGTCAAGCACAGGGTGATATCCAGATGTCCCCTCTATTGTTAATATGTATGAGTGTTTTGCAGTAAGAGCAGAGCTGGGTTGCAAATGCATGATTAAGATTGGTTATAGAATGGGCTGTTGTTCATTATGTTGCAGAGTGTTTGCACTGTTATCTTGTGATTGGTCAAAGTATGGAGCCTTGTACAAATTGTTTATACCACCTGGGGAAATGTTTCTTTACTTTGGTGAACTGTCTTCCAACTAGAACCTTCTGTGGAAACAATGTAATGGGGTATTTTCTGATTGGGTTAGGGAACTGTCAATAAATGTATTATATTATCTTTATTTGTGATTAACTTGTAGGGGTTGCCCCCCCCCATGTATATTTGCGCCACAGATCCGATACAGTATAAAAGAGGGGACACCACATGGATCGGAGTCGATCTTCTGGACGTGCACTTGGGACTGTGTTGACTGTCTGGAGGTGTCTATTCGCACGAAGCTGAAGGGCTTGGATGAATAGAGACAAGGATCGGACCCACGGTGTTACTTAGGTGTCATATATGAAGTTCGTTTGTGAGGGAGAATAAAAAGATTAGTTGATCCAGTGCTTGACTCAGTGTTTTACTGAACTAGACAAACGGGGTAAGGTTTAGGAGCATAATTACACCTTATGCATTGAATTATTTCCATGCTGGGGCTTGAGACATTTGCAGCATCTCACAACTCACCTCCCACTGCAACATAAGGGAGGATATTGACACTGCATCACAGGAAACAAGACAATATCTCTTGTTCTCACCTTCCACACAGCAGGAGGGGTGAAAACCTGCTGCTTTGCTAGAATTGCTGAATATCAACGGCTGCACAAATGTGGTTTCCATCCCACTCACTTTCACAAAATCTTCTTGACAACACTGCATAAGGTAAAGATTCCCAAACAAAACATAAATCTGAGCATTCCAAGTCATAACTCATCAACCCCTGGTGAGTCTCATTGTCTGCAAATCGTTTCCACCTAACCCACAGCTAAAAATGGCCTGTTTCCTTCATCATCATTACTTTTTTGCATATCTTTCATTCATTTGTTCTATATCACCATCTATATCTCTCATTTCCCTTTCCCCTGACTCTCAGTCTGAAGAAGGATCTTGACCCGAAACGTCACCTATTCCTTTTCTCCAGAGATGCTGTCGGACCCGCTGAGGTACTCCAGCCTTTTGTGTCTATCTTCAGCATCAGAGACCCAGTTCCCCAAGTTTGATTGTATTGTATTGTATTGTATTGTATTGTATTCAAATTTATTGTCATTGTCTCAGTTAGAGACAACGAAATGAATTTCCCTTACAGGCAGTATCATAAAAATAATAAATAATAATAAATAATAAAACATATTAAAAATAAAATAGAATTTAAAAAAAAGCACAAACACTGAAAGTCCACGGCACAACATAACACAGTGGCACCAAGGTGAGGAAGGCACCATAGTCCAGCCAGCCTCCCCTCCGTTCTTCCCAGATGTTCACTCGTGGTCTAGGCCTTCCTAGCACCTGCAGTCGCCGCCCCGGGTGACCCGATGTTCAGGCCCTCACGCCGGGCTGGTGGAACGCCGACGCCGAACCCCGACGGTGAACATCCTCCTCCTCAGCGGCCCGGACCTCCCGATCAGCCGCCTCCCGCCGCTCCCCCCAAGTCCGCAGCTCCCGAGTCCGCAGCGGCCGAGCCAGGCAGAGTCGCAGGACTCCGCGTTGTCCATCAGCGCCGCCCACGTTGGGAGCTCCGCAAACCGCAGCTCCATGATGTCGGTGCAGCAGGTCCAGCACTCCGGGCTCCAGACGGCGACCCCCGGTAAGGCATCGCCAGCCCCGCGATGTTTCAGCGCTGTCCCGCCGCTGCTGGAGCTCTGGTCGATCCCGGCAGGAAAGGCCGCGCCAATCCAGTAGGTAGGCCGCTGGGGGGGGGGTGGGGGGGGCGAGGACGCGACTCGGATAATAGTCACGTCCTCACCAGGAAGCGGCTGAAGGACGGTATCCCCCGCACCGTACCCTCTTCCCCCACATAAAAACACAAAAAAAACCACAAAAAAACACACTTTAACATAACTAAATAAACAAAAAAAACAAAAAGATACCGGGCTGTAGGTGGAGGCTGCTGGCACCAGCGCCACCGTAAGTACAACATGGTGGCATGATGATGAGTTTGGAAGGAATAAACTTTTCCCCTCTAATAATGATGCGCCCTGTAGTCTTTGACATTTCCATCCTGAAAAGAAGATCTGACTGTTTGCTCTATCTCTTGCTTTCATCATTTTGCATACTTCTATCAGGTTGGCTCACCCTGTGACACTTCGGAGAAAAAAATCCAAATTTGTCTAGCCTCTCCATATTCATAATACCTTTTATTCCAAGTAACATTCTGGTAAAATGTCCTGCACCCTATCCAAAGCCTGCATATTTTTCCTGTAATGGACCAAGCAGCACTACACACAAAAGTCTGCCTTCTTTAATATGTGAAGAAAATGAAACTTGTAACCAGTCAGAGCGACACATTTGATGATTCACCTCAAGTTGATCCTCCCTCCAAATCAAACATATTGTCATTACACAAGTCATAAGTTGGGATGTAATGTTAAAATTGTACAAGGCATTGGTGAGGCCAATTCTGGAGTATGGTGTACAATTTTGGTCGCCTAATTATAGGAAGGATGTCAACAAATAGAGAGAGTACAGAGGAGATTTACTAGAATGTTGCCTGGGTTTCAGCAATTCAGTTACAGAGAAAGGTTGAACAAGTTAGGGCTTTATTCTTTATTCTTTGGAGCACAGAAGGTTAAGGGGGGACGGATTGCATCTTAACAGGTGGGGGACCAGCATTCTGGCAGGCAGGTTTGCCACTGCTACACGGGTGGTTTTAAACTGAATAAGGGGGGTGGGGTGTCAAATGGGATAGTCGAGGATGGAGTTAAAGAGAAAGGGTTTCTTAAATGTGTGAGCGTAGAGACAGAAGGGTGTAAAATGTAGGTAGAAGCAATAGGTAGCAAGGTGAAAAGTAAAAATGGCAGGCAGACAAATCCTGGGCAAAAATCAAAAAGGGCCACTTTTCACCATAATTGTATAAGGGGTAAGAGTGTTGTAAAAACAAGCCTGAAGGCTTTGTGTCTCAATGCAAGGAGCATTCGTAATAAGGTGGATGAATTGAATGTGCAGATAGCTATTAATGACTATGATATAGTTGGGATCTCGGAGACATGGCTCCAGGGTGACCAAGTATGGGAGCTGAACATCCAGAGATATTCAATATTCAGGAGGGATAGACAGAAAGGAAAAGGAGGTGGGGTAGCGTTGCTGGTTAGAGAGGAGATTAACACAATAGAAAGGAAGGACATTAGCTTGGAGGATGTGGAATCGATAAGGGTAGAGCTGCGAAACACTAAGGGGCAGAAAACGCTAGTGGAAGTTGTGTACAGGCCACCTAACAGTAGTAGTGGAGGTGGGGATGGCATCAAACAGGAAATTAGAAATGCGTGCAACAAAGGTAAAACAGTTATAATGGGTGACTTCAATCTACATATAGATTGGGTGAATCAAATTGGCAAGGGTGCTGAGGAAGAGGATTTCTTGGAATGTATGCGGGATAGTTTTCTAAACCAACATGTAGAGGAACCAACGAGAGAGCAGGTTATTCTAGACAGGGTATTGAGTAATGAGGAAGGGTTAGTTAGCAGTCTTGTTGTGCGTGGCCCCTTGGGCAAGAGTGACCATAATACGATTGAGTTCTTCATTAGGTTGGAGAGTGACATCGTTAATTCAGAAACAAGGGTTAAAGAAAGGTAAATTTGAGGGTATGAGACGTGAATTGGCCAAGATAGACTGGCAATTGATTCTTAAAGGGTTGACGGTGGATATGCAATGGAAGGTATTTAAAGACTGCATGGATGAGCTACAATAATTGTTCATCCCAGTTTAGCAAAAGAATAAATCAGGGAAGGTAGTGCATCCGTGGATAACAAGGGAAATCAGGGATAGTATCAAAACAAAAAATGAAGCATACAAATTAGCCAGAAAAAGCAGCCTACCAGAGGACCGGGAAAATTCAGAGTCCTGCAGAGGAGGACAAAGGGCTTAATTAGGAAAGGGAAAATAGATTATGAAAGAAAACTGGCGGGGAACATAAAAACTGACTGCAAAAGTTTTTATAGATATGTGAAGCGAAAAAGATTAGTTAAAACAAATGTAGGTCCCTTGCAGTCAGAAACAGGGGAATTGATCATGGGGAACAAGGACATGGCAGACCAATTGAATAATTACTTTGGTTCTGTCTTCACTAAGGAAGACATAAATAATCTGCCGGAAATAGCAGGGGACTGGGGGTCAATTGAGATGGAGGAACTAAGTGAAATCCAGGTTAGCCGGGAAGTGGTGTTAGGTAAATTGAATGGATTAAAGGCCGATAAATCCCCAGGGCCTGATAGTCTGCATCCCAGAGTACTTATGGAAGTAGCCCCAGAAATAGTGGATGCATTAATGATAATTTTTCAAAATTCTTTAGATTCTGGAGTAGTTCCTGAGGATTGGAGTGTAGCTAATGTAACCCCACTTTTTAAAAAGGGAGGGAGAGATAAAACGGGGAATTACAGACCAGTTAGTCTAACATCAGTAGTGGGGAAAATGCTGGAGTCAGTTATTAAAGATGGGATAGCAGCACATTTGGAAAGTGGTGAAATCATTGGACAAAGTAAGCATGGATTTATGAAAGGTAAATCATGTCTGACGAATCTTATAGAAGTTTTCGAGGATGTAACTAGTAGAGTGGATAAGGGAGAACCAGTGGATGTGTTATATCTGGACTTTCAGAAGGCTTTCGACAAGGTCCCACATAAGAGATTAGTATACAAACTTAAAGCACACGGTATTGGGGGTTCAGTATTGATGTGGATAGAGTACTGGCTGGCAGACAGGAAGCAAAGAGTAGGAGTAAACGGGTCCTTTTCACAATGGCAGGCAGTGACTAGTGGGGTACCGCAAGGCTCAGTGCTGGGACCCCAGCTATTTACAATATATATTAATGATTTGGCCGAGGGAATTGAATGCAACATCTCCAAGTTTGCGGATGACACGAAGCTGGGGGGCAGGTTAGCTGTGAGGAGGATGCTAGGAGGCTGCAAGGTGACTTGGATAGGCTGGGTGAGTGGGCAAATGCATGGCAGATGCAGTATAATGTGGATAAATGTGAGGTTATCCACTTTGGTGGCAAGAACAGGAAAGTAGACTATTATCTGAATGGTGGCCGATTAGGAAAGGGGGAGATGTAACGAGACCTGGGTGTCATGGTACACCAATCATTGAAAGTAGGCATGCAGGTGCAGCAGGCAGTGAAGAAAGCGAATGGTATGTTAGCATTCATAGCAAAAGGATTTGAGTACAGGAGCAGGGAGGTTCTACTGCAGTTGCACAGGGTCTTGGTGAGACCACACCTGGAGTATTGCGTACAGTTTTGTTCTCCTAATCTGAGGAAAGACATTCTTGCCATAGAGGGAGTACAGAGAAGGTTCATCAGACTGAATTCTGGGATGTCAGGACTTTCATATGAAGAAAGACTGGATAGACTCGGCTTGTACTCGCTAGAATTTAGAAGATTGAGGGGGGATCTTATAGAAACTTACAAAATTCTTAAGGGGTTGGACAGGCTAGATGCAGGAAGATTGTTCCCGATGTTGGGGAAGTCCAGAACAAGGGGTCACAGTTTAAGGATAAAGGGGAAAGCTTTTAGGACCGAGATGAGGAAAACATTTTTCACACAGAGAATGGTGAATCTCTGGAATTCTCTGCCACAGAAGGTAGTTGAGGCCAGTTCATTGGCTATATTTAAGAGGGAGTTAGATGTGGCCCTTGTGGCTAAAGGGATCAGGGGGTATGGAGAGAAGGCAGGTACAGGATACTGAGTTGGATGATCAGCCATGATCATATTGAATGGCGGTGCAGGCTCGAAGGGCCGAATGGCCTACTCCTATATATATAACCATATAACATATAACAATTACAGCACGGAAACAGGCCATCTCGACCTTTCTAGTCCGTGCTGAACATGTATTCTCCCCTAGTCCCATATACCTGCGCTCAGACCATAACCCTCCATTCTTTTCCCGTCCATATAACTATCCAATTTATTTTTAAATGATAAAAACGAACCTGCCTCCACCACCTTCACTGGAAGCTCATTCCACACAGCCACCACTCTCTGAGTAAAGAAGTTCCCCCTCATGTTACACCTAATCTTCTGTCCCTTAATTCTCAAGTCATGTCCCCTTGTTTGAAACTTCCCTACTCTCAGTAGGAAAAGCTTATCCACGTCAACTCTGTCTATCCCTCTCATCATTTTAAAGACCTCTATCAAGTCCCCCCTTAACCTTCTGCTCCCCAAAGAATAAAGCCCTAACTTGTTCAACCTTTCTCTGTAACTTAGTTGCTGAAACCCAGGCAACATTCTAGTAAATCTCCTCTGTACTCTCTCTATTTTGTTGACATCCTTCCTATAATTAGGTGACCAAAATTGTACACCATACTCCAGAATTGGCCTCACCAATGCCTTGTACTATTTTAACATTACATCCCAACTTCTATACTCAATGCTCTGATTTATAAAGACCAGCACACCAAAAGCTTTCTTTACCACCCTACCTACATGAGATTCCACTTTCAGGGAACTGTGCACAGTTATTCCCAGATCCCTCTGTTCACATGCATTCTTCAATTCCCTACCATTTACCATGTACGTCCTATTTTGATTTGTACTGCCAAGATGTAGCACCTCACACTTATCAGCATTAAACTCCATCTGCCATCTTTCAGCCCACTCTTCCAACTGGCATAAATCTCTGTAGACTTTGAAAAGCTACTTCATTATCCACAACCCCACCTATCTTAGTATCATCTGCATACTTACTAATCCAATTTACCACACCATCATCCAGATCATTGATGTACATGACAAACAACAGTGGACCTAACACAGATCCCTGTGGCACCACACTAGTCACTGGCCTCCAACCTGACAAACAACCATCCACCATTACTCTCTGGCATCTCCCATTCAGCCACTGTTGAATCCATCTTGTTACTCCACCATTAATACCCAACAATTGAACCTTCTTAACCAACCTTCCGTGAGGAACCTTGTCAAAGGCCTTACTGAAGTCCATATATACAACATCCACTGCTTTACCCTCATCAATTTCCCGAGTAACCTCTTCAAAAAATTCAACAAGATTAGTCAAACATGACCTTCCAGGCACAAATCCATGTTGACTGTTCCTAATCAGACCCTGTTTATCCAGATGCTTATATATATTATCTCTAAGTATCCTTTCCATTAATTTGCACACCACTGACGTCAAACTAACAGGTCTATAATTGCCAGGTTTACTCTTAGAACCCTTTTTAAACAATGGAACAACATGCGCTGTACGCCAATCCTCCGGCACTATTCCCATTTCTAATGACATTTGAAATATTTCTGTCATAGCCCCTGCTATTTCTACACTAACTTCCCTCAATGTCCTAGGGAATATCCTGTCCGGACCTGGAGACTTATCCGCTTTTATATTTCTCAAAAGTGTCAGTACTTCGTCTTCTTTGAATCTCATAGTTTCCATAGCTACTCTACTTGTTTCCCTTACCTCACATAATTCAATATCCTTCTCCTTGGTGAATACCGAAGAAAAGAAATTGTTCAATATCTCCCCCATCTCTTTTGGCTCTGCAGATAGCTGTCCACTCTGACTCTCTAATGGACCAATTTTATCCCTTGTTATCCTTTTGCTATTAAGATAGCTGTAGAAACCCTTTGGATTTACTTTCACCTTACTTGCCAAAGCAACCTCATATCTTCTTTTAGCTTTTCTAATTTCTTTCTTAAGATTCTTTTTACATTCTTTATACTCCTCAAGCACCTCATTTACTCCATGCTGCCTATAATGATTGTAGATCTCTCTCTTTTTCCGAACCAAGTGTCCAATTTCTCTTGAAACCCATGGCTCTTTCCAATTTTTACGATTTCCTTTCAACCGAACAGGGACATATAGATTCTGTACTCTTAAAATGTCACCTTTAAATGTCCTCCATTTCTCTTCCACATCTTTCCCATAAAACAAACTGTCCCAATTTACTCCTTTTAAATCCTTTCACATCTCCTCAAAGTTAGCCCTTCTCCAATCAAAAATCTCAACCCTAGGTCCAGTTCTGACCCTCTCCATAATTATATTGAAACTAATGGTATTGTGATCACTGGTCCCAAACTGTTCCCCAACGCATGCCTCTGCCACCTGACCCGTCTCATTTCCTAACAGGAGGTCCAGCACCACCCCTTCTCTAGTAGGTACTTCTATGTATTGCTGCAAAAAACTATCCTGCACACATTTTACAAACTCCAACCCATCCAGCCCATTTACAGAATGTGTTTCCCAGTCTATGTGTGGAAAATTGAAATCTCCCACAATCACTACCTTGTGCTTACTACTAATATCTGCAATCTCCTTAAATATTTGCTCTTCCAATTCTCGCTCCCCATTTGGTGGTCTATAATACACCCCTATAAGTGTTGCTACCTCTTTCTCATTTCTCAGTTCCACCCAAATAGCCTCCCTAGACGAGCCCTCTAATCTATCCTGCCAAAGCACTGCTGTAATATCTTCCCTGATAGGCAATGCAACACCTCCACCTCTTGCCCCTCCAATTCTATCACACCTGAAGCAACAAAATCCTGGAATATTTAGTTTCCAATCACAGCCCTCCTGCAACCATGTTTCACTGATTGCCACAACATCATACTTCCAGGTGTCAATCCAGGCTCTAAGTTCATCCACCTTTCTTACAATGCTCCTAGCATTAAAATATACACATTTAAGAAACCCACCCTCTCTTATTCTCTGTTTATTGTCTTTTTCTTCTCTCTCCCCTACATTTTGGGTCAGAGTGCTACCATTCTCTGCCTCCTGCCTCACACACTGACTGCTAGCTTTCCCAATTTGAATCCCTCCCCCCAACCATACTAGTTTAAAGTCTCCCCAGTAGCCTTTGCAAATCTCCCCGCCAGGATATTGGTCCCCCTCGAGTTCAAGTGCAACCCGTCCTTTCTGTACAGGTCGCACCTTCCCCAAAAGAGTTCTCAATGATCCTGAAACTCGAATCCATACCCACTGCACCAGTCCCTCATCCACTCATTTATCCTCCACCTCGCTCCATTCCTACTCTCACTGTCGCGTGGCACAGGCAGTAATCCTGAGATTGTTACCTTTGCAGTCCTTCTCCTTAACTCTCTACCTAACTCCCTAAATTCTTCTTTCAGGACCTCTTCTCTTTTTTTTAACCTATGTCGTTGGTACCTATATGTACCACAACTTCAGGCTCCTCTCCCTCCGATTTCAGGATTTCTTGGACACGTTCAGACACATCCCTGACCCTGGCACCAGGGAGGCAAACTACCATCCGGGTCTCCTGTCTGCATCCACAGAATCGCCTATCCGACCCCCTGACTATAGAGTCCCCTATTACAATTGCCCTCCTCTTCTTTTCCTTACCCTTCTGAGCAACAGGACCGGTCTTTGTGCCAGAGGCCCGGCCGCTGTCGCTGCCCCCAGGTAGGCTGTCTCCCCCACCCTTACTCAAACATTAGTACTTATTTTCAAGGTGTACAGCCAACGGGGTACACACCAGTCCCTGCCTCTGCCCGTTGCCCTTCCTAACTGTGACCCAGTTTTCTGTCTCCCGTGGTCTTGGAGTGACCACCTCCCTGTAACTCCTTTCTATGACCTCCTCGCTCTCCCTGAGCAGACTGAGGTCATCGAGTTGCTGCTCCAGGTTCCTAACACGGTTCCTTAGGAGCCTCATCTCGACGCACCTGGCGCAGATGTGGACGTCTGGAGGGCACTCAGACTCCATAACCTCCCACATCTGACATCCAGAACAGTAAACTGCCCTGGCCCTCATTCTCCCCCTTATTTGAATACAATAAAGCCTTACCCGGGATACAAGCCAATCAGCTGCTTCCTCTGGTCCTCTTCCACCAATCAGAGGCTTCCACCAGACTCCTTCTCTGGAAGTGAGATGGAACGTTGAAGATTTGGGTTCCTCCTCGCACCAACGGCTCCCCGGGCCTCTGTAGAAGCAAGCCCCGCGCTGTTTTTATACTCACAGCTCCAGGTAACTCCTCCTCGCACCAACGGCTCCCCGGGCCTCTGTAGAAGCAAGCCCCGCGCTGTTTTTATACTCACAGCTCCAGGTAACTCCTCCTCGCACCAACGGCTCCCCGGGCCTCTGTAGAAGCAAGCCCCACTCTGTTTTTATACTCACAGCTCCAGGTAACTCCTCCTCGCACCAACGGCTCCCCGGGCCTCTGTAGAAACAAGCCCCGCGCTGTTTTTATAATCACAGCTCCAGGTAACTCCTCCTCACACCAACGGCTCCCCGGGCCTCTGTAGAAGCAAGCCCCGTGCTGTTTTTATACTCACAGCTCCAGGTAACTCCTCCTCGCACCAACGGCTCCCCGGGCCTCTGTAGAAGCAAGCCCCGCTTCTGCTCCTGCACCTATTTTTTATGTTTCTATGTTTCTATGACTTGATAGAGGTCTTTAAAATGATGAGAGGGATAGACAGAGTTGACGTGGATAAGCTTTTCCCATTGAGAGTAGGGAAGATTCAAACAAGAGGACATAACTTGAGAATTAAGGGACAGAAGTTTAGGGGTAACATGAGGGGGAACTTCTTTACTCAGAGAGTGGTAGCTGTGTGGAATGAGCTTCCAGTGGAAGTGGTGGAGGCAGGTTTGATTTTATCATTTAAAAATAAATTGGATAGGTATATGGATGGGAAAGGAATGGAGGGTTATGGTCTGAGTGCAGGTAGATGGGACTAGGGGAGAATAAGTGTTCGGCACGGACTAGAAGGGCCGAGTTGGCCTGTTTCCATGCTGTAATTGTTATATGGTTATATGGTTATAATTCGGCTATTCGACCCATCAAGTCTACTCTGCCTTTCCATCATGGCTGATCTATCTTTTCCGCTCAAACTCATTCTCTTGCCTTCTTCCTGTAAACTTTGACACAATTACTAATCAAGAACCTGTCAATCACTGCTCTAGGAATGCCCATAGATTTGGCCTCCACTGCCATCTGTGGCAACGAATTCCGCAGTTTCACCTTCCACTAGATAAAGACATTTTTCCTCATCTCCTTTCTAAAGGTATATTCCTTTATTCTGAGGCTGTGCCCACTACTCTTCGACTCTCCCATTGTCCACATCCACTCTATCCAGGTCTTTCACAAATCAGTAAGTTTCAATGAGGTTCCCCCACATCCTTCTAAAATCCACCGAGTATGACACTAACTCCTAAGTCTTGTTGGTGTTGAGCTGTAGGTGATTAGGCTCATAACACTCAACAAAGTCGTTGACTACACCTCTGTATTCAGCTTCCCTCCCCTCACTGATGCAGCCCACAATTGCAGAGTCATCTGAAAACCTCTGCAAGTGGCAGGAGTCCGAGTTATATCTGAAGTCTGAGGTGTAGATGGTGAACAGGAAGTGGGAGTGGACTTTCCCCTGTGGGGCCCCTGTGTTGCTCACCACCACGTCTGAGACACAGTTCTGTAGCCTGACATATTGTGGTCGTCCAGTCAGGCGGATGGTGATTCAGGACACCAATGGAGCTTCCACCCGCATCTTCATCAGTTTGCTTCCTAGCAGTGCAAGCCGGATGGTGCTAAAAGCACTGGAGAAGTAAAAAAAACATGACTCTCACAGTGCTTCCCGGCCTATCCTGGTGAATATAGGAATGACTAAAATAAGTGGGACCCGTTGGGTCCCATGTTCACCCAGGAGGGCTGGTCCCACAATGCAATATTCCACCTCTCCACCAATTTCAATATTGGTGGCCAGTGGGTGGGGGGGGGGGGGGGGGGGGGGGGGGGGGGGGGGGGAAGGGCTTTCTGGACAGCTAGTATGGGTATTGTGGGCTGAAGGGACTGGTTTCCAGAGGGCTAGTATGGACATTGTGGGCCAAATGGATTCTTGGGGTGGCAGCTCAGTCACTCAAGCCTGGTGGCAGCTCACTCACGGCTGGTGGGCTAGCAGTTGACTCATGGCTATTCCTTGAAATTCCATTTCAAGCAGGGTGCAAGGCCACCAAATTCAAATGCAGTTTTCTACCATTTCAAGCAGGGTGCAAGGCCACCAAATTCAAGTGCAGTTTCTTACCACTTCAAGCAGGGTGCAAGGCCACCAAATTCAGGTGCAGTTTTCTACCACTTCAAGCAGGGTGCAAGGCCACCGAATTCAAGTGCTGTTTCATGCCACTTCAAGCAGGGTGCAAGACCACCAAATTCAAGTGCAGTTTCATGCCACTTCAAGCAGGGTGCAAGGCCACCAAATTCAAGTGCTGTTTCATGCCACTTACAGCAGGGTACAAGGCCACCAAATGTTAGTGCTGTTTTCATTCCATTTCAAGCAGGGTGCAAGGCCACCATATTCAGTGAAGTTTCATGCCACTTCAAGCAGGGTGCAAGACAACAAAATAGAAGTGCAGTTTCATACCATTTCAAGCGGGCTGCAACGCCACCAAATTCAAATGCAGTTTCATACCATTTCATGCAGGGGCAAGGCCACCACATTCAAATGTTGTTTCATACAATTTCAAGTAGGGTGAAACCACCATAAAACCATTCAACCATTCAACCAGCCTCTTCAGGGACTTCATGATGTGTGAGGTCAGCACCACCGCTCTGTAGTCTTTGGAGGAGCTGGGGTGCATCCTCTTTGGTACAGGCGGGATGTCTTCCACATCACAGGAACCCTCTCTAGGCTCAGGCTCAGGTTGAAGATATGCTGGAGTACTCCACACAACTGGCTGGCACACACCTTGAGTACCCTAGGGCTGACACCATCAGGACCCGTGGCTTTGCCTGGTGGAAGTCTGCTCAGCTCCTTCCTCACCTGCTCAGCTATGATGGTCCGGCGCGAAAAAAGAAAGGACAGAGGAAGTGGACCAGGGGGATTGAGGGGGAAAGTCTGTCGGGGAGCAGGGGGGGAGGGTGGGCAGAGGCACAATGGGTGGGTACAGGTATTATTCGTTATTCACTCATCCCCGGGATCATTCTCGTAAACCTTCTCTGGAACCTCTGCAATACCAGCACGAGCCACCTCAGATATGATGCCTAAAACTGCTCACAATACTCCAAATGCTGTCTGACTAGTGCCCTATAAATTACATTCTTACTTTTATATTTTGGTCCTCTTGAAATGAATGCTAACATTTAGGAGGGGGGATCTTATAGAAACTTACAAAATTCTTAAGGGATTGGACAGGCTAGATACAGGAAGATTGTTCCCGATGTTGGGGAAGTCCAGGACAAGGGGTCACAGCTTAAGGATTGAGGGGAAATCCTTTAGAACCGAGATGAGAAGAACATTTTTCACGCAGAGAGTGGTGAATCTCTGGAACGCTCTGCCACAGAAGGTAATTGAGGCCAGTTCATTGGCTATATTTAAGAGGGAGTTAGATGTGTCCCTTGTGGCTAGAGGGATCAGGGGGTATGGAGAGAAGGCAGGTACAGGATACTGAGTTGGATGATCAGCCATGATCATATTGAATGGTGGTGCAGGCTCGAAGGACCGAATGGCCTACTCCTGCACCTATTTTCTATGTTTCTATGTTTCTATGTTTCTATATTTGCCTTCTTTACTACCAATTCTACCTGCAAATTAAAGATTTGGAAATTCAATGCTAGCATGACCATGTCCCTTTGCACCTCTGATTTCTGAATTATCTCCCCATTTAGAAAATAGTCTATGCCTTTATTCCTGCTACAAAATGCATGACTCCACAATTTGGTACACTATGTAGCAATGTTACAAAATTTTGAGATTTTAAAAATCAAGTCTGTAATTTATCCCATCAGATAAAGCATAAAAATAAGTTTAATTTGACACCTAATTCACTTTCATATCTCAAGTATTTAAAAAGTTATGGTCATTTTCATACTGGGAAATGAGCATCTTGTTCCCTATTGATTTTCTATGGACATAACAAAAAAGCTGTGATCGTGAACAGTCAAAAGCCCATAACTTTCTTAAAAATTAAGAGAACTGAATGAAATTTTCAGTTATCATAGATTGAAGCATTCTGAAACAAATATAAAATAATCTTACTTGGATGACCTGAAATTAAAGCATATAATTAGTTAGTTACCTAATTGTAGCTAATTTCAGACTTCAATTACTAGATCTAAACATCTATCCATTTCTTAATAAATGATTAACATTTTTAAATAGCCTAAATGTCCAAATAATATTCACAAATAATTCACAATAAAACATGATTTTTAAATCTCATTTACATTAATTTATAGGCCAAATGGAAGGAATTTAGTGTTCAATTGCTGCAAATTAAAGTCCATTTTAAATCAGCTTTCCAGTGGGTCCCTGTGGAACGCGCTGGTTTAGAACGTTCACATTGCGGCAGATTTGTGCCCCAAATGCCGAGAAAAATACTGCGGGATATAATGGGGCCAAATTGAGCTACTCGCAATATTAAACTTTGTATAAAGGGTTCTTTAAAAGCCCTTTTTAATGTAAAAATATACAACCTAACTTCTGTGGTTTGCTTTATGGGACCCTGCGGTTGCTGGCTGTCGCGGGTTTAAAGATTGATTTTTAAACTACTATAACTATTATTCAAGGCCTTTAAAACTAATAATAGCTTTTGCGACGGGGTCTTCCAGCGATTTTTCGTTAATAATTAACTAGGCTGAACATTTTCGATTGGAACAGCTTAGAGAAAATCGCGTTTTAAACCCGCCCCCTCTAAACGGCGCCAAAATCGCGCACACCCACAACGGCAGATTTTCAACGACGCTTCAGGTAGGCTTTGCAACATACCTACACTATGTTGCATTGCCACTTCTTTGTCCACTCTCCCAACCTGTCCGAGTCCTGCACAGTCTCTGCTTTCTCTACACTACATGCTCCTATCTTCATATCATTTGCAAACCTGGCCATTAATTCCCTCATCCAAATCATTAATATACAACATGAAGAACAGCAGCCCCAGCACTGACCCCTGCGACACACCGCTTTTTACCAGAAAAAGCCCCCCTATTCCAACACTAGCCATCTGCTATTCAGCCAATCCTCTATCCATGTTAGTACCTTCCCTCTAATACAATGGGATCTCTACTTGTTTAACAGCCTGATGTGCAGCCATTTGAAAAGACCTTCTGAAAGTCCAAATAAACACGTCAACTGACTCTCCTTTGCCTATCCAGCAATTTGAACAGATTTGTCATGAAAGATCTCCCCTTCACAAAACCATGCTGACTTTGGCATATCTTATCATGAGATTCTAAGTACTGGGAAATCTCATCCTTAATAATCTATCTATCTTCTTCTATCTATTCTATTCTATCTATCATCTATCTACTAATGTCTGTCTCTCTGTCTGTCTGTCTCTGTGTCTGTCTGTCTCTATCTCTATATATTCTATATTATATCTGTCTATATCTTCTACTATATTCGTCTATCTGTCTGTCTGTCTGTCTGTCTGTCTGTCTGTCTGTCTGTCTGTCTGTCTGTCTGTCTGTCTGTCTGTCTGTCCGTCCGTCCGTCCGTCCGTCCGTCCGTCCGTCTGTCTGTCTGTCTGTCTCTCTATCTATCTATCTATCTATCTATCTATCTATCTATCTATCTATCTATCTATCTATCTATCTATCTATCTATCTATCTATCTATCTATCTATCTATCTATCTCTATCTATTTTCTATCCATTTATACATAGCTAAAACTCTGATCTTCTTATCTTCCAGTTTGGCGGCCATTCTATTTGTGCAAAAACAGTACGCGATAGTGATACGATTTTTAGCCAGCTTACTCACCGTTCTCCTGTGCTGCGATTGCACCAAGTTTTGTTCCAATCGGTGGAAGCTGGGAAGAATGATCAAGGTTTAAAAATCTTTAAAAACCGCCCATATGCAGATCGATTGCCTCTCCTGCCATTCAGCGATGCGTGGATTGGGCCTTTCTACTGTCACTCCGTGGCAGTCCGCCCCTTCCTGCACCATTGCATCTTTGCTGCAGCTGCAAGAGGCTCTGCATGGCCAGTGGAGTTCTCCAACCAGACTCAACTTTACTGGTGAGTCCAGAAGCCGTGAATAGTGAGTCCAGAAGTCCTGAGTCAGTGAGTAATGAGTCCAGAGCCGTGAGTCAGTGAGGAGTGAGTCCAGAAGCCGTGAATATTGAGTCCAGAAGCCGTGAATATTGAGTCTATAAGTCGTGAGTCAGTGAGTGAGTCCAGAATCGTGAGTAAATCCAGAAGCCATGGGTCAGTGAGCAAGTCCAGAAGCCGTGAGTCAGTGAGTGAGTCCAGAATTGTGAGTGAGTTCAGAAGCCATCCACCCCAAAGCCGGCCCAGTGTGCAGAGCCTGGTCGACTGTGACGCTGACTGCTGCAACCTCGAGGTCCTGGGGAAGTGAGGAATTAGAATGGGGGGACTTGAGAGGTCTGGGCTCTGGTGGGGCACACCACCCCCGCCCACACATACCCAACCCCCTCCCCTCGCACATCTCCCCACCCCCCAGCAGCAGGCCATGGCAGCGGTAGGCCACGACAGCATACTATTATAAGATTTATTCACATTTTAAACTTTAATAAATCCCTTTTCCACTTGCTATGCCCATCAGCTGTGCCTGCGCAGTAATGCCTGCATGTTCTATGTCACAATAGGGACCCAATGGCAGGGAATGGCAGCTCCGCTGGAGAGCCACTAAGTGTGGATGGGGGGGTTGAGGGGGGATGGAATGAGTGTGTGTGTGTGTGTGGGGGGGGGGGGGGGGGGGAATTGCAAGGGGCGGAGTGGGGAGGTGAGGGGGGATCAGGAATGGGAACACGTCTGCCGCGCCTGTGCAGTTGGGGGCTCTGGGTGAGTGGTGGAATATTGCATTGGGGGACCAGGCCTCCCATGTGAGAATGGGACCCAACGGGTCCCACTTAGTCTAGTCTAGTACATAACTAAAATTTTCATCTTCTCCTCTTCTGGATTGCTTTAAAAAAAAATTTGCGCTAAAACAGTACGCGATAGTGCTACGATTTTTCAACACCTTACTCACGATTCTCCTGTGCTGCAAGTGCACCAAGTTTTTTTTTTGATCGGTGGAATATTACTAGAGTTACGAGGGTTTAATTATCGTAAAAACTGCCCCTTCCAGCACCAGCTGTCAATCACCAGCGGCGAAGAGAATAAAACTGAAGGAGCGGAGTGTGGAGAGCGAGTGGGGGGCTGTGTCTGCCATCACGATGAGCAAGACTGAGTGAATGCGGCCAGGACCCAATGAGTCAGTGTGTTCGGGAGCCGCTGAATGAGAGCAACCGGGGCTGGGAGCCACTGAGTGAGGCCGGGTCCGAGAGCCACTGAGTGAAGCCGTACCAACCCCCCCCCCCCTCTGCCACTCACACATTCCCTTCCCCCTCACCGCCCTTCCCCTCCCCCCTCCCACACACACTCGTCTACACCTCCCACACACACCCCTCCCCCTCCCCCTTCCCCCTCCCACAGACACCCCCCTTCCCCTCCCACACACACCCCCTTCCCATCCCGCACACACCCCCTCCCCTCTCGTCCCCCCACAACTGCCCCCCTCACTCCTCCCCTCTTCCTCCACATGCCTCCCACCCACACTCCCCTCCCACACCCACGACACCCCCCTCCCACTCTCCCTCACCCCCACACCCCTCTGCCCCACAATCCCCTCCCCTGCACAACCCCCCTCCCCCACGCCCCCACCCGTACAGCCCTCATCCCCACTCCCCACACACCCCTCTTCCCCTCCCACACACAACCCTTCCCCGCCACCATACCTTCCATCACCCACACCCCCCTCACCCACTACCCCTACCCCCCACACTCCCTGCTCCCCCCACAGCCCCGCTACTTCCACACAAACCCTGCCCACACACACCCACACACACCCACCCCCACACTCTTCCACTAAACCCCCCCTACAGCCCCCCACATCCCCGCATCCTCACCATCACCTCCACACCCCCACCACCACCACCACCCCCACACAACCACCCCCCACACACACACCCTCCCCCCACACACACCCTCCCCCACATCCTCCCTCCCACCACATCACCCTTCCCCCCACACACCCTCCCCCCACAACCCAACACCACCCCCACACCCCGCCACACAGCCACGCCCCACACACACCCCCTCCACCCCCCAAACCCCCCACCCCCCACACCCCCAGCACCCCCACACCAATCCTATCCCACACCCCCACCCATAACACTCCCTCGCCACACACCCACCCTGACACACACCCACCCTGACACACAGCGGTAGGCCACGGCAGCGGCAGCGGTAGACCATGCCAGCGATAGGCATCGGCAGCGGCATGCCTCAGCAGCGGCAGGCAGAGGCAACGATAGCGGCAGGCCACGACAGGGGTATGCCATGGTTGTGGTAGTCCATGGCACTGGTAGGCCTTGGCAGGCCATGGTAGCGGTAGACCACGGTAGCGTTCGGCCATGGCAGTGCTCCCCCTTCACCCTACAGCCCCTGCCTGAATCCATCCCCGTCCCCCAGGTACAGATGGGTCCCCGCCTGAAGCCATCCCTGTCCCTGTAGGTATGTTGCAAAACTTACCTTCAGCAGCGCTGCAGTTCTGCCGCTGCCTGTGTGCGCGACTTTGGCGCCTGTGAGGGGGGCGGGTTTAAAACACGATTTTCTCTAGGCTGTTGAAATCGATGTTGTACAGCCTACTTAGTTGCTGACGAAAAATCGCTGCAAAATTCGTTCGCTACAGGTATTTTTAAACTAAATTGAGTTATTTAATTGCTATATAACCATATAACAATTACAGCACGGAAACAGGCCATCTCGGCCCTACAAGTCCGTGCTATAGTAGATTAAATATCATCCTCTAAAGCTGCGGACCCCGACAACGGGACGGATCTCATGTAGGGGACAAGGCAAGGTAGGTTGTTTATTTTTACATTAAAAAGTGCTTCTTAAGATCCCTTTATACAAAATGTTATGTTGCGAGTAGCTGACTTGGGGGCCTTTTCAATCCCGCAGTATCTTTCATGCCATATGGGCTTCAAATCCACCGCAATGGCAACGTTCTAAACCAGCACATTCCACAGAATCCCACTCGCAAGCTGATTTAAATGGCCATTAATTTACAGCAATTGAACACTAAATCCCTTCCATTTGGCCTATAAATTAATGTCAATGAGATTTATAAATCAGATTGTATTGTGAATTCTTGTGTGAATGTTCTTTGGACACTTAGGGTATTTAAAAATGTTAATCTTTCCTTAAGAAATGGATAGATGTTTAGATCTAGTAATTGAATTTTGGAATTAGCTACAATTGGGTAACTAACTAATTATATGCTTTAATTTCAGGTCATCCAAGTATGATTGTTTAATATTTGTTTCAGAATGCTTCAATCTATAATAACTGAAAATTTATTTCAGTTCTCTTAATTTCAAATAAAGTTATGGGCTTTAGACTGTTCTTGATCACAGCTTTTGTGTTAAGTCAATGGAAAATCAATAGAGAACAAGATGCTAATTTCCGAGTATGAAAATGGTCATAACTTTTTTAATACTGAAGATATGAAAGTCAATTAGGTGTCAAATTAAACTTATTTTTATGCTTTATCTGATGGGATAAATTGCAGACTTGATTTTTAAAATCTCAAAATTTTGTAACATTGCTAGTCCCTGTCCCCGTCGCTGGCTACTGGAAGCTCCCGCCGGTCCCTGCCTGGAGCCGTCTGCCTCCCGCGTTTGCAGGATGCTCTCCCCCATCGGCACCCGACAGCCCCCACTAGAAGACGTCCCTCTCCCCTGGCTGCAGGATGCTTCCCCCCCCCCCCCCCACCGGCCCTCGTCTGAAGTCATCCCATCCCCAGCTGCAGGACGCTACCCACCCCCCTAACCGGTCCCCGCCTGAAGTCATCCCCATCTCTAGCTGCAGGATGCTTTCCACCGGTCCCCGCCTGATACCAGTGGGGAGCGGCAGCGGTTACCATGACAGCGATAGGCCAAAGCAGCGGCAATGATAGGCCATGGCAGGGGTAGGCCATGGCAATGTTTGTTCCTCTCCCCAACAGGCCCCTAACAGGCCCCCGCCTGAAGCCGTCCCCCTCCCCCGGCTGCAGGATGGTCCTCCCTCCCCCACCGACCCCCGCCCAAAGCCGTGCCCTTACCGCAGGTGCAGGACTCGCCCCCTCCGGCCCCCGACAGCCCCCACCTGAAGCGTCCCCCTCCCCCTGCTGCAGAACTCAACAAGAGACACAACAAGAAAGAATGGACTGAATAAATCTCATCTTTAACATTTAAATTGTTGTTATATTTTAAGAGTTATTCACATTTCAAGCTTAAATAAATCCCTTTTCCACTTGCCGTGTCCATCTGTTGAGCCTGCGCAGTAATATCTGTGTGTTCTACGTCCCAATGGGAACCCAATGTGCTGAATGGCTGCACCGCCAGAGAGCCGCTAATAGTGGATGGGGGGGGAGCGGGTTGAGGGGGGGGGATGGAGTGAGTACGTGGGGGGAAATGGCAAGGGGCGGAGGGGGAGGGGGTGAGGGGAGGAGGGGTGATCAGGAGCATCACAACGGGAACCCGTCAGCCATGCCTGCGCAGTCGGGGGCTATGAGTGAGTGGTGGAATATTGTGTTGGGGGACCAGGCCTCCCGTGTGAGAATGGGACCAAATGGGTCCCACTTAGTCTAGTACACTCTAAAATCTTGCCAAACACTGATGTCAGGCTAACCAACCTCTTTTGACTTGCTCTCTTCTTGAACAGTGGAGTAATATTACATGAGTGAGACATAGAGTGATACAGCGTGCCCAACTTGCCCACAGCAGCCAATATGTTCCAGCTACACCGGTCCCACTTGTCCGTATTTGGCCCGTATCCCTGTCCTATCCATGTACCTGTCTAACTATTTTTTAAATGTTGGGATTGTCCCAGTCTCAACTACCTCCTCTGGCAGATTGTTCCATGCACACACCACCCTTTGTGTGAAAATCTTACATGACTGGCAGCTCAATGTTCTGTGGTTTCGATGATTCAGACATGATTGAGAGGGAGGCTAAAGAGGTGGAGGAGTTGTGCTATTGATTAGGGAGATTGGCATGTGACATTCAGAGAGGACCTAATGGAGGGACCTAATATGAGTGTAGCTCAGAAATAAGAACTGGGCAAGCACTCTAACAGAATTATATGATACACCCCCCAATAGCAAGCAGGAGATAGAGGAACAGATATATAGACAGATTCCCGCAAGATCAACAGGGTTGTCTTAAAGGGTGACTTAACCTCCCCAATATTGACTGAGACTTGTTCAGTGCCAAAGGCTTAGACAGAACAGAATTTGTGTGGTGTACCCAAGAGGGTCTCTTAAAACAATCTGTGGATAGTCCAACCCAAGAAAAGAACACACTGGACCTTGTGTTGGGATATGAGCCTGGCCAGGTGACTAGTGTTTCAGTGCAAGAGTATTAGTGATCACAGCTCCATAAGTTTTAATGTGTAGGAAAGAACTGCAGATGCGCGTCGTGCGTCGTGACGTGTAAATGATGCGCAAATGATGCCCAGGTGGGACAGGCCCTTAAGTCCACATCGGACGTGTGGGTGTCATTTAAAGACCAGTTGATTCAAGTTCAAAAATGGCATGTTCAAATGAGGAGGGATAAGGGCGACAAAGTTAGGGAATCTTGGATGAACAAAGAGTTTGTAAATTTTGTCAAAAATAAAATGGAAGTGCTTAAAAGGTTTGAGAGGATGGAATCAGAGAGGGTATTTGAGAAATATGAAGAAAGGAGGAAATAACTCAATCAGGCAATTAAAAGGTCAATAAGGGGCCACAAAATGGCTTTGGCAAGTCAGCTAATGACAATCCCAAAGCTTTTTATACATAATTTAAAAACAAAAGGGTAACTAAGAAGAGGAAGGATCGATCAAGGATCAAGAAAGGAATTTGTGCTTGGAGCCTGGGGATGTATGTAAGGCACCAAACAAGTACTTTGCATCAGTTTTCACCAAGGAGAAGGACGTGGAGGACAGTGGGATCAGTTTGGAGAATATTAAGAATAATAATATGTAAGCGCAGACTGGGCGATTGTATCGCTGAACACCTTCGCTCTGTCTGCCTTGGCCTACACGATCTCCCGGTTGCCAAACACTTTCACTCCTCTTCTCATTCCCACACTGACATTTCTGTCCTGGGCCACCTTCACCTCCAAAGGGAAATTGGAGAAACAACACATATTTCGCTTGAGCAGCTTACAACCCAGAGGTGAATATTGATCTCTCTAACTTCAAGTAACCCTTGTTCCTGGCTTTGATTTGTCCTTTTGCACATCTTTTATTCATTTGTTCTATGTACCTTTTCATATCTCTCATATCTAGAGACTGAAATTTTTGCCCATTCTTCTTTGCAAAATAGCTCAAGCTCAGTCAGATTGGATGGAGAGCGTCTGTGAACACCAATTTTCAAGTCTTGCCAGAGATTCTCAATTGGATTTAGGTCTGGACTTTGACTGGGCCATTCTAGCACATGAATATGCTTTGATCTAAACCATTCCATTGTAGCTCTGGCTGTATGTTTAGGGTCGTTGTCCTGCTGGAAGGTGAACCTCCGCCCCAGTCTCAAGTCTTTTGCAGACTCTAACAGGTTTTCTTCCAAGATTGCCCTGTATTTGGCTCCATCCATCTTCCCATCAACTCTGACCAGCTTCCCTGTCCCTGCTGAAGAAAAGCATCCCCACAGCATGATGCTGCCACCACCATGTTTCACAGTGGGGATGGTGTGTTCAGGGTGATGTGCAGTGTTAGTTTTCCGCCACACATAGCGTTTTGCATTTAGGCCAAAAACTTCAATTTTGGTCTCATCTGACCAGAGCACCTTCCTCCACATGTTTGCTGTGTCCCCCACATGGCTTGTGGCAAACTGCAAACGGGACTTCTTATGGCTTTTTTTCAACAATGGCTTTCTTCTTGCCACTCTTCCATAAAGGCCCGATTTGTGGAGTGCACGACTAATAGTTGTCCTGTGGACAGATTCTCCCACCTGAGCTGTGGATCTCTGCAGCTCCTCCAGAGTTACCATGGGCATCTTGGCTGCTTCTCTGATCAATGCTCTCCTTGCCCTGTCAGTTTAGGTGGACGGCCATGTCTTGGTAGGTTTGCAGTTGTGCCATACTCTTTCCATTTTCGGATGATGGATTGAACAGTGCTCCGTGAGATGTTCAAAGCTTGGGATATTTTTTTATAACCTAACCCTGCTTTAAACTTCTCCACAACTTTATCCCTGACCTGCCTGGTGTGTTCCTTGGGCTTCATGATGCTGTTTGTTCACTAATGTTCTCTAACAAACCTCTGAGGCCTTCACAGAACAGCTGTATCTATACTGAGATTAGATTACACACAAGTGGACTCTATTTACTAATTAGGTGACTTCTGAAGGCAATTGGTTGTACTGGATTTTATTTAGGGGTATCAGAGTAAAGGGGGCTGAATACTTTTGCACGCCACGCCACACTTTTCAGTTTTTTATTTGTAAAAAAATTTGAAAACCATGTATCATTTTCCTTCCACTTCACAATTATGCACCACTTTGTGTTGGTCTATCACATAAAATCCCAATTAAATACATTTACGTTTGTGGTTGTAATGTGACAAAATGTGGAAAAGTTCAAGGGGTATGAATACTTTTGCAAGCCACTATATTTTCGATGTTTTCTATGTATCCACATAGTCTAGTCCTTCTGAAATCATCTCCCCATACCTCAACCCTCTCTTGTCCCCTCCCTTCTCCAATCCCTTCCCATCCACATCCTCGAATGCCTTCCAACATTTAATTCCTCTAAAATCCCCATTTACTAAGAAACATAGAAAATAGGTGCAGGAGGAGGTTATTTGGCCCTTCGAGCAGCACCGCCATTCATTGTGATCATGGCTGATCGTCCCCTATCAATAACCCATGCCTGCCTTCTCCCCATATCCCTTGACTCCACTAGCCCCTAGAGCTCTATCTAACTCTCTCTTAAATCCATCCAGTGACTTGGCCTCCACTGCCCTCTGTGCAGGGAATTCCATAAATTCACAACTCTCTGGGAGAAAAAGTTTTTTCTCACCTCAGTCTTAAATGACCTCCCCTTTAATTCTAAGACTGTGGCCCCTGGTTCTGGACTCGCCCAACATAGGGAACATTTTTCCTGCATCTAGCTTGTCCAGTCCTTTTATAGTTTTATATGTTTCTATAAGAACCCCCTCATCCTTCTAAACTCCAGTGAATACAAGCCTATGACTAGGAAGGGTAACTCTTGGCACAAATGCAGTGTTTTAACAGTGGACCAGATGCCAAAGTCAACACTTGTGTAAGCAAGTAATCGATGGGAATAGAAACATCCCCAAAAGCAATGGATCAAATCATACTGTTTACAAAAAATCAAATTACAAAACCTTGCAAGATTGCTTCACATTATAAACGCTTGTTTAAATTACTGAATGCTGCTAATGTGCCAAATACAGCAGCAATGTTCATGATTGCAAAGTGTGTCCAATTTTATTCAGTAGTTTCAAAACCTCAAAATTTGTTTGGCAAGATTTAGAAGAAATTAAGTTTAAAAGATTCACAACAGCTTTTGACAACAGATTGGCAATGCTTTATCGTTTTAGATTAAGAATTATTTTGAACAGCTAGTGAACCTTATTTACCTTGATTTTTGTATAAACTGTGCCAGGTGATGGGAGGTGTATGTATGTGTGTGTCTCTCTGCAGCTGTAACTCATGGGCCTGTTCCACTTAGGCAATTATTCAGGCGACTGCAGGAGACTAGGCAGTCGCCACATGTTCGCGGGTAGTTGCCGTGGAGTCGCCTTCATGGTCGTGAGGAGTTCCCACATTCTGGGAACTAGTCGCGGCCTCATTATGGTCGCCGCAAATGTTTCAACATGTTGTAAAATTAGCAGCGACTAGAATGAAGCCGCCATTAGAGTAGCGAGAATTCTCTGAGGTTCTTGTAGGTTGTAGTCGCTGCTGACCGATGAATTTCGTTGGCTCATTGGGGAAAAAAAAGTTAAGCAGTAGTTTTCAGAACCAAGGATAACTAACCAAGGATCCTGACCACGGGTGCTGCTGTCTGCTCGGAGTTTGCACGTTCTCCCCGTGAACGCGTGGGGTTTAGCTGTATTTAAGAGGGAGTTAGATGTGGCCCTTGTGGCTAAAGGGATCAGGGGGTATGGAGAGAAGGCTGTATGGGATACTGAGTTGGATGATCAGCCATGATCATATTGAATGGCGGTGAAGGCTCGAAGGGCCGAATGGCCTACTCCTTCACCTATTTTCTATGTTTCTATGTTTAACCTTTCTGTTCAACGCGGTGTGTGTCTGTATCACCTTGGGTATGCACTGTGTACATTTTTTATGAATGAATGAATACGTTTATTGTCATTGCACAATACTGTGCAACGAAATTCCATTACATCTCCTCCGGTTAAAAAAATACAAACACGACAACCATTGACACATATGTACACTTATTAGTAAAATAATAAATAAGTATTTAAAAAGAATTTAAAAGAATTTGGCGACATTTCTTGGAATTACATTTTGCTTCCCCAGTGTTCTCTGTTGGAATTAAGCTATTTTATCGCACATGGGTAGAAACTATTTTTTAGTCTACCGGTGCGAGCCTTCAGAGACCTGAATCGCCTCCCAGAGGGTAGCAGAGTGAAAAGGTGGTTGGCAGGGTGGGATGTGTCCTGCTTGATATTTGTGGCCCGGCGCAAGCATCGGGCCCTATATATATCATCCAAGGAGGGCAGTTGAGCGTTTGTAATGCTCTGTGCAGTTTTTATAATTCCCTCCAGCGCCCTCCTCTCAGCCACAGTACAGCTAGCAAACCACACCAGGATTCCATAGGAGAGCATACTTTCCACGGCGCATCGGTAGAAGGACAGCAGCAGCGGCTGTGAGATGTTTGCTCTCCGCAGAGACCTCAGGAAATACAGCCGCTGATGTGACTTCTTCACGAGAGTGACGGTGTTCATTTGCCATTTGAGGTCCTGGGAGATGTTTATTCCCTGGATCTTAAAGCCAGTGACTCTCTCCACCATGTCTCCTTTGATGTATAAGGGAGCAGGTTCCTCTCTCCTCTTCCTCCTGAAGTCGACGACCAGTTTTTTTGTCTTTGATGGGTTGAGTACCAGGTTGTTTTTGGTACACCAGACGGTCAGTTTTTGGACTTCATCCCTGTAGGCAGACTCGTCGTTGTTGTTTATCAGTCTCACCACAGTCGTGTCGTCCGCAAACTTGATGATCCTGTTTGTACTGTGTGTTGGTATACAGTCATAAGTGTATATTGTATACAAGATGGGACTCAGCACACAACCTTGTGGTGCTCCTGTGCTGAGCGTCAGGACTGGGGAGTAATTGGACCCCATCCTGACAGTCTGTGGGCGGTCTGTTAAAAAGTCCTTAATCCATCTGCATAATCCATCCGCATCCCAAGCATCCCCCGCTTGCCCTGACCCCTGCCTGCATAACTGGCTGGTGAAAGAAGCAATGTGTTTGTGTGTGTATGTTCCACTCTGACAGTCACCGTTCCAGTTGCCGGTTTTACAGGTGACTGCCGGCAACTTGACAGTCGCCGGCAGTCCGCTGAAAAATCGCCTAAGTGGGACAGGCCCATCAGTCCCTAAGCAGATTTGAAATTGGGATTCATTTCCAAACATGTTACTTTGCTACTTGGGGTTGCCATTCTTTCAGGCTTCGTATTGTTCTAAACACCTTGAACTGAGATGGCGAAGAGAAGACTTCAAGGGCTACTGTAGCTGGAACCAAATTACAAGAAGATAAGGTTGAGAAACTGGTGTCATGATGGCTGCAACTGGACAAATGGATTATTCCGACATTTTCCTTGAACCTGGCTACAGATCAGCTGCAGAAATGGGCAGAGAAATGGCAGATGGAGTTTAACGTGAGCACGTGTGAGATGTTGCACTTAGGGAGGTTGAATACAAGGTGAGAGTATACACCTATAGGCAAGACCCATTAAGCCCCTGTCACACTGTACGAGGTTCTCCCGAGTTCTCCCCTAATTCGCTCGGAGAATGTCCGTAGCGGGTCTGTAGGTGTTCGTGGATGTCTTGTAGCGGCTCATACGAGTGAAAAGTAACAATTTTTATCATCACGAGTATTTTTTTACTTGTGGACATTTTTTGCAGGGGTGAAAAAACGGCACGAGTTTACCGGATGTCCCGAGTACCTACCGTTAGAATTACGAGCCACTACGAGACATCCACAAACTCCTACGGACCAGCTACGGACATTCTCCGATTTCAGATCAGGGGAAAATTCGGGAGAACTCATGAATTACCTCGTACAGTGGGACAGGGGCTTAACAGCATTAATGTACAAATGGATCTTAGATTCCTAGTACATAGTTCAATAAAGGTGGCAGCACAAGTAGGATGAATGTTACAAAATTTTGAGATTTTAAAAATCAAGCCTGTAATTTATCCCATCAAATAAAGCATAAAAATAACTTTAATTTGATACCTAATTCACCTTCATATCTTCAGTATTATAAAAGTTATGGTCATCTTCATACTTGCAAATTAGTATCTTGTTCCCTATTGCTTTTCCATTGACAACACAAAAGCTGTGACCGAGGACAGTCAATAGCCCATAATTTTCTTAAAAATTAAGAGAAATGAATTAAATGTTCCGTTATTATAGATTGAAGGATTCTGAAACAAATATGAAACATCTTACTTGGATGACCTGAAATTAAAGCATATGATTAGTTAGTTAGTTAGTTAGTTAGTTACCTAATTGTAGCCAATTACAAAATTTGTGACGGAAATAGTAATAAACACCAAGACTGCCTTGAAAATTAAAAAATGTGATATTTTCAAGATCAGAACTTTATTATTGTATTATTGGCTGTAAGTCCGTAACAGACAGGTAAATAAATCACAATTTCTAGCAAAAGACCAAGTCTTTATGGAGAAGATCAGTTGCTAGCTGGTACATTGGCATATCATAATCAGTAGCATCATCATACTCCTCAGATTGTAACCGATAAGCAACTCTGTACAGCTTGATTTTCCTCAACTTTTCAATTTTGGCATTGTAAACAACATGTTTTTGCTCTTCAAACCACACATGACATGCCTTTCTTCCCACTACTTTCCCATTAATGTCCTGTAGATCATCACATTTGGAGTAGTCCAAATTTGGATAATCTCTGCGAATGCTGTCTAAATCAGTCTCTTTTGCTGGGCATTTGGATTAACAATTTTGCATTTCTTCTTCGGAGACATCTGTTTAAAATGTAAAGAAAAAAAACACTGAACAGCATTAACAGAAAAAAGTTATTATTTGCAGTTTTAATAGAAAAGGTAGAAATTATAAAGTTAAACGCTAAAACAAATAGTAAATACCCAACAAAAAATTAATATTCATCAGTTTCAAATCAATTAAATTCATCTAATCAATTACATTAATCTAAATTCAAGTACTAGATCTAAACATCTATCCATTTCTTAAGAAAAGGCTAACATTTTTAAATAGTCTAAGTATCCAAATAACAAATAACAAATGATCCCATTCACACAAGAAGTCACAATATAACTTGATTTTAAATCTCACTTTGTCATGGGTTTATATGCCAAGTGGAAAGAATTTAACATTTAATTCCCAAAAATGTATCCAGAAACACCCACTCTCAAGATAATCAAAATCATTATTTTTTGCACAATACATCTGACTAAAACTGTAAAAAATTGATCATGGATAGACAATAACACAAAATATAGATGATTTAGATGTTCTTATGACATGATTGTGCAAAAAAAAAAAAGAATGGATGTTTCTGGAATGTGATTGATTGGTTGCCATAAATTTTAAGCCCATATCGGCAGGCAAGACATGGCCGATTTGTATGGGGGGGGGGGGGGCAAAATAACATTTTTCGCATCATAAGATTAAATGAAGCCACACCAAAAAGCAAGATAATTTGTTAAATAAACAACGCACCTTTTGTTTTGTCCTGATATTGCGATCCGTGATGTTGAAGGCATTGAAGGCATTAGAAGTCGCGTTTAACTTCAATCCAGCCATGCAATCGTCCAGCAAATTAAAAAAAGAAAAACGGGAACGGAAGTGCGGACGATTTTTCTTCATCAGCTAGCAGCCCGAGGATATCCCTCTCCGACAATCAATACAAACCTGCATTTTAATCCCGCCCCCCAAAGCCTCCGGAATTGCACGCACAGGCAGTGGCAGATCTGCAGCGCCGCTGATGGTAGGTTGTGTAACAATGCTACAAGCAGATAGCACGGTAAAGAAGCCATATGGTATGCTTCCCTTCATTGCTTGGGGGCATTGATGCAGTTCTGTAGGACTTTGGTGAGGTCACATTTGGAGTATTGTGTGCAGTTCTGGTTGCCCCATTACAGGAAAGATGAACAAGAACGTTATTCTCCACTGCCTCATCCCCTTAGCTCCATCTATTGTACTTGAATTTGCCATTGTATTTATGGTAGTATATCTGATCTGTTTGCATAGCATGCAAAACAAAGCTTTTTATTTGACCATCGTGCAAGACAATAATAAACCTGAACCTAAACCTAAAGTACACTGTGGAATTCCTGAATAAATTACTAATTTCCTGGGCAAGAAATGCTGGCCTTGTCCATGAAACCCCAGACTCAAAAATAATTAGTACAGAGAAAACACGGATCTCAAGGGGGTTTATGTCACTGTGGGGGTGTAGTATGGAAGGTCAACGTGTGAAGGGGCAATAATGTGGGCCAGAGATGCACAGGCAAAGATTGAGGACCTAGAAAAATCTGAGTGCATTTCTGAAGTAGATGTCATGGGAACTAAATGCACCTTGTCAACTCATTTTGATATGGCTATTTCCAACTAGAAAATGATCCTGACAGGCCCCGCCTCATGCATAGTCACAGGAGATTTGGGGTAGGTAGGTTGACCACCAATACAGGTTATAGCAAAGGAGCAATGGTTCATACGTTCATAAGTGATAGGAGCAGAATTAGGCCATTTGGCCCATTAAGTCTACTCAATCATGGCTGATCTATCTTTCCCTCTTAACCCCATTCTCCTGCCTTCTGCTCGTATCCCCTGGCACAGGACAGCGCCCCCTACTTTTACAAGGTTTTCCATTCAGTGCTAGGCCCAGGTGCTACAGCATGGAGGAACAGCATCTCATATTTCGCTAGGGCAGCTTACAACCCAGTGGTATGAATTTGATTTCTCTAACCTCAAGTAACCGTTGCACCTCCCCTCTTTCCATCCCTCCCCCACCCTTGTTGTATCAGCTTCAAACTCATCTTGTTGAGTCTTATTGTAACTCGTTTTAACCCAGAGCCAGTGGCGGACTGGTCAGGGTGTCAGCTTGCCCGATGGCATGTGGGCCCCTGATGAAGTGGGCCCCCTATATCAAGTGGGCCCGTGATGAAGTGGGCCCCCTTTGTCTCCTGGCAACCAATATTTTTAGACCCAGTCCGCCACTGTCCAGAGCACAGGTAGTGTTTCGGCCCGAAACGTTGCCTATTTCTTTCGCTCCATAGATGCTGCTGCACCCGCTGAGTTTCTCCAGCATTTTTGTACTTACAGGTAACAATGGCCTGTTTCCTTTATCATCATTAATTTTTTGCATACCTTTCATTCAATTGTTCTACATCTCTCTATATAGCTCGTTTCCCTTTCCCCTGATTTTCAGTCTGAAGAAGGGTCTCAACCCAAAACACCACCTATTCCTTTTCTCCAGAGTTGCTGTCTGACCCACTGAGTTACTACAGCTAATTGTGTCTATTTTCGATTTAAACCAAATCTGGAGAATCTGCAGTTCCTTCCTACATATTAATGCTTGTGTCATTTGCCAGAGTGAACCCTATTCACCAATCATGAAGTCTCCCACTAAGCCACCATCATACAATAATGGTCAAAAAATCAGATAGGATAACCAACAGAGAGGCCAATGGGCCAATTCACTGATACAAGATCGAGAAGGAAGCATTGCACAGACTTAGACCAAGCAACAAAGAAGGATTAAGATAAAGATCCTTCTTAGTCAACCAAATTTAATTTAGGTTAGTTTAGAGATGCAGCACGGAAAAAGGCCCTTCAGCCCACCAAGTCCGCATTGACCAGCGATCCCCACACACTTATCTATATTACTAAAAGTCTGATCTTGACCACTTCCTGTTGTTCTGAATATTAATTTTAGAAAAAACACTGCCACTTACGGCTCTGATTTTTGGCCATCTTACTCAGAGTCCCCCTCCGCTGCGCAGGACAAGAGGATTTTTTCCATCGATGAAAAATAAAAGAGTTATTAGTGTTTAAAAAATGTTGAGATTCTCTCTCCTGAAGCCCACCCCTTCCGGAGGGACTATAAAACCCAGAAGTGTTGAGTGCCTCAGTCAGTCTCTGCAAGATGGGGGAAGTGAGAGGGTCACGTCTCTCAGTCTGAGCTGTGAATAACACTGAACACGTCTTCTAAACTGAGTGTGTTTTTACTGACCATGAGTCCCCTTAATGTGGTTTGAAAATGAAAATGTGGTTGGTTTGAAATAAAAGCACAGCAAATGGTTGGCCGGGGGGTTGGCTTGAAGTAAAAGCACTGTGAATGGTTGGCGGAGGTTGATTTGAAGTAAAAGCACTGCAAATGGTTGGTGGGGGTTGGCTTGCAGTAAAAGTACTGCAAATGCTTGGTGGGGGTTGGCTTGAAGTGGAAAATGATTAAAAATCTAAACGACAACTTCCTGTTTATCTCTGAACAATGGTCACAATACAAATTACAAAATAAAAGTTCCAGACACTAACACCTATTCAAAATCACTCCTTCCTCTCAGACTCCAAGGTCAATGGAGTCTCTCTCACACAATGGCCAAAGGTCTCTCCGATTCACACTTACTCTCACAATCACTCCCTTTCAACTGTTACCCAGTCACTCCCTCAATCTCACCTATTCAATTATTTACACAACTCGCTCATATCCAATCTCTCCCAACTCTCTTATCAGTTAAATCGAAATTTAACTCTAAACTTAATTCAACTCTAAACTTTCAAACAAAGGATCTCTGGTGTCTCAATCCAAGTCTAACTCTCAATGGCAGTCTTCCACGCAATAATCTCTCTCTCACTCAATCCACTATAAGTTCGTGTAGACAGACAAATCCGAACCACGCTAACAAAACTATAATTAGAAATGAAAATATTCCCCCGATTACCAATAACCCAAGACACACCCCACTATAAATTATAAGCATCCAATAAATCCCACTCTAATAAATTTTCCTCGTGGCGCAATCGGTCAGCGGGATGACTCCTCCCCGACACAGCGATCGAAAGAGTACAACCCCTGATCGAACTACCACGACTCAGATTCCTACAACACCATGCTCTAAATAATTACAAATATTTAACACAAACACACTTTCACTTCACATAACTAAATCCGTAAACACTCGCACAAGCAGCAATACAAATAATGGTCCGCGGACTTAACACAATCTTACTCTTAACTTTCTAAATCTTAATTCACTCTAAGTCTATTTATGTACACAGAATATTTACACAAAATTCCGGATCCTAGAACAATACGAAAAGCTAGATTTTTACAATTTACAAAAGCACTAGCGCATAGTTCACAAGCCCTCGACACTGCACCACGCTAGTATCACTCAGTGAACCTCTCCCTCTGATACCGAAGAGTGTAGCTGTTTGCAGTGTACCTGCTGCTGCTGCTGGTGCCGATGATGGCTGCCACGGTGTACTGCTCCTTGCTGCTTTGTTTGTGTTGGTTCATTTGTGTCGTCTGTGAAAACCCTACAAAGATTACTTTCATGAGAGAGGTACTCATAAACATCGGACAAACAGAACCTCCAAACATCGGTCCGGATTTCTCTCACTCGCTGGATTATTTGGACATACTTGTTGGCGGAGCTGTGGCTGCGTTCAAGGTCTTGAGATAGAGGACCCGTGGGAAGCGCTCTTGAGCACTCACCCGACTCCGGCGACGAGGATCATGCACACCACTCCTGAGCATTTACCTGGTAAACATACGTTCTCTCAAGAACAAAGTGGACGAACTGCAACTCCTGCGCCGGACAAATAAGGACTTCTCTCGAGCTGCTGCCCTGTGTTTCACCGAGACCTGGCTTTGTGAGTCGACCCTGGACAGCGCACTGCCAACTTCACAGAGCGGACCGCGAAGTGGAGGCAGCGGGGAAATCAAGAGGCGGTGGAATATGCTTCTATACCTACCAGGACTGGTGCAGCAACATCATGGTACTGTCAAATTTCTGCTCTCCCAAGCTAGAATCCTTCTTTATAAACTGCAAACCCTTCTACTCTCCGAGGGAATTTATTTATTCTAATAACTAATAAATTATTCTAATAATTTATTCTAATAACTCCTTTATTCTCACTGGAGTTTACATCCTCCCCCCCCCCCCTATGTCTGCCTACTTGAGGCGCAAACGCAACTCGCTGATTAGGTAAAGTGGGTAGAGAGTGACTTCCCGGACTCCATGGTCATGGTCATGGTCACCGGAGAAGTGCGTGGGGTGGATGGGAAGGTTTGGGAGCAACAGCGGGGGAAGAAAGTCAAGAAAAAGAAGAAACATCTCCAGGCGGGTCCCCTAGGAGATGACCACCTCCAAGCGGGACTCCTGGCAGCAGAGAATTTTGTGCACGCCTCTGAGATAGATGGTAGCGCGGAGATAGAGGCTTCTGCAATGGAGCTCACCGTACCACCGAACGCCAGTGGTTGGAAGAGGAGGAGGCATGGATCCTCCGATACACAGAAGGGCCCTGTAGGTCAGGGGCAACCTGAAGGGGGACCTTCCCCTCCTGTTGAGGTAGAGAACCCAGGGCACGCTTCCCGTGAGGGGGAGGATGCCTCTGTAGGTCAGGGACCACCTGAGAGTGGCGATATATTACTCATGGGGGCTGTTCCCTCAGAGAACGCATCTGCTAGCTTAGTGGATGACCAGGGAAAGCCTGAAGGGGAGAATTTGGGTGAGGAGGTAGGTCCCCAACAGGAGCTCCCTGTTGAGGCTACAAGCCCAGTTGAGGGGTGTGATGCCCCACTGGATGAGGGAGTAAGGGGGACTCCAGTAACATCGGCCCCTGAGGGCCACAGTGAGGTGATTCACCTGTTGAAGGGGGACGGGGACTCTCTGGATGATGGTGCAGGGGCGGGTACCTTGGATGAGGAGGAGGGTAAGATCGTTTCAGATCGTGTCCTTCGGTCGGACTCCAGGCAGACCCGCTCACAGCAAGGCCCGGAGACTTGGTCCGACTTCACTGTTCCCAATCCGGTTACAGAGGGCGGTGGGAGCGTGCAGGAGAATGGCCAATTGTCAGTTAGCTTGCCGCAGTCAGAAGCAATGGTACCTGCCCCGGTCACTGATCCTGGAAGTGGGATGATGACAGAGGAGGGACTCTGTGATGTGGCTGAAATGCTCACCTCACAGGGAGGGGTGAGTGAGGCGGCTGAGAGTAATAATCTTCCAACTTCGGGCTCGGACATTGAGTGCGAGGAAGTGGGGTACGCGGAGTCCATAGACAGTGAGTTATCTGACTGCTCCACCCGCGGCCCCGTGTCTCGACTTGTCGAAGTCTGGGAACTTCGGAAGTTCTTAAAGGACACTAGAGGGAGTAGGAACAAGCTGGATTTGGCTGTCGACCACTGGTCGGATCTGAGGGCGCCCATGCAGTCCATTCATGCCATCCTTCAGAAGAAGGGGAATGAGGCGGGGCTAATAAGAAATGAGAGGCGCCAGTTCCAAGAGCTTTTTCAGACCCTAAAGAGAGGGCAGAAGGTTAGGGGCGGCTCCAATCCTTCACCGGGGGCGGGTAAAAGATCTAGTGCACTCTCAAAATGAAGCTCACTATAGCCAGCCTGAATATCAATGGGGGCAGGGGGTCTCTCCGTAGGTTTCACCATCTCTCAGTGCTCAGGGACGGGAGGTATGCGGTGAGCTTCCTGCAGGAAACACACACTGTGGCTAGTGATGAACCCACCTGGCTCCTGGAGTGGGAGGGGGGGGTCTACATGAGTCATCTCAGCTCCAATTCGAGTGGAGTGGCCTTCCTGTTGGCCCCGTCATTCCAGCCAGAGATCCTCAAAGTGCAGAGCATTGTACCAGGCCGTTTGCTGTATCTGGCCGTACGCTTGGATGGCGTGCCATTACACTTCATTAATGTGTACGCCCCCAAGATCGGCGTAATGCAGACGCGCTTAACAAGGGAAGTGACCACGTTGTTGAATACTATCGACCGTGGGGAGTGTGTTTTCCTTGGGGGAGATTTTAATTGTGCCCTCGAGGCAAGAGATCGCTCTGGCGTTCAGCGTGACCCGGGTGCAGTAAAGACTCTAAGGGAGATGGTGGACTCTTTTGAGCTGGTAGATGCTTGGCGGAATTTCCACCCCGACTCTAACGCCTTCTCGTACAGGTTTGAGGGTGGTGGTTCCCGTATTGATCATCTATACGTGTCCAAGGCCTATGTCTCCTGTGTTTCGGCGGCCTCCATGCAGCCGGCACCATGCTCGGACCATTGCCTGGTGCGAGTGGATTTTATCCCGATGCGCACACGGGCTGGGTCCGCGTACTGGCATTTTAATAGCCAGCTGTTGGAGGATCGCCGAATCCAGGATTCATTCAGGCAGTTCTGGGCGAGGTGGAGAGAGAGGCAGGGGCGTTTCCTTTCCCTAAGGCAGTGGTGGGACGTGGGGAAGGCCTACGTCCGTCTGTTTTGCCAGGACTACACGAGGGGGTCGACTAAGAGGCGAAACTCTGAGATCGGACGGCTTGAGAGAGAGTTGCTCGACTCGGGGGCACGTCTGGATCAGACTGGTGGGGCTTCATGTGAGTGGGAGGAATACCAGGAGAAGAAGGGAGCACTGAGGGACTTGCAGCTTAGGAGAGCCCGGGGTGCGTATGTGAGGTCGCGAGTCCAGATGTTACACGATCTGGACCGCGCCTCCCCCTTTTTCTTTTCTCTGGAGAAGGGGCGAGGAGCCCGCAGGCAGCTTGTTGAGTTGCTTGCGGATGATGGCTCCTCTGTCACAGATCCAGAGAGCATTGGTGCCTCGGTTGGGTCTTTCTACAAGACTCTGTTCTCGGCAGGCACATCGAGTGGGGAGGCACAAGAGGTCCTGTGGGAGGGCTTACCTGCTGTGTGCAATGATGTGGCTGAACACCTGGATGATCCCCTAACTCTGGAGGAGATGACTGGTGCCCTGCACCAGCTCAAGGGGGGCAAGTCTCCAGGGCTGGATGGGCTGACTGTGGAGTACCTTAGAGCCTTCTGGGATGTCCTGGGGGGTGACTATATGAAGGTCCTGGGGGAGAGCCTGGCGACTGGGGAGATGCCCTTCTCGTGGCGCAGGGCAGTTGTTGTCCTGCTGCCCAAGAAGGGCGAACTCCGCCTTTTGAAGAACTGGCGCCCGGTCTCTCTCCTCAGCACGGACTATAAAGTTTTTGCCCGGGCATTAGCGAATCGCCTGGGTCCCGTGTTGTCCCAGGTGATCCACCCTGACCAGTCGTACACAGTCCCGGGCCGGTCCATCCAGGACAATGTTCATCTAGTCCGGGACCTGATCTATCTGACCCAGGGAGCTGGTCTGTCGGTCGCCTTTCTCTCCCTCGACCAGGAGAAGGCGTTCGACAGGGTGGAGCATGATTACCTTCTGGGGACTCTGCAGGCGTTCGGATTTGGACCACAATTTGTGGCCTGGGTTCGACTTTTATATACTGCTGTAGAATGCCTTGTTAAGGTCAACGGCTCTTTGTTGGCCCCCTTTCCCTTTGAGAGGGGTGTTCGTCAGGGATGTCCCATGTCCGGCCAGCTGTACTCCATCTGTGTTGAGCCTTTCCTGTGCCTTCTCCGGAGACGGTTGACAGGCCTGGCTTTACCGGGGCCGGGGATGGAGGTGGTCCTCTCGGCCTACGCCGACGATGTAATTCTGATGTTCACCGACCCTGTTGACCTGCGGAGGATGCGTGAGTGCCAGCAGGTTTTCTCGGCTGCTTCCTCCGCCAAGATCAACTGGGGGAAGTGTTCTGGTCTCTTGGTGGGTAGGTGGCAGGTGGACTCCCTGCCGGAGGAGATGGCAGGTTTTGCGTGGAATACCACGCACCTCCTCTATCTGGGGGTCTACCTGAGTCCCGATGCGAGGGGGTGGCCGGCGAACTGGCAGGAGCTGGAGGCGAAGGTGATTGCCCGGCTGGGACGTTGGTCCGGCCTACTTGGTGTGCTCTCTTACCGGGGCAGGGCTGTAGTTATTAACCAGCTGGTGGCCTCTCTGCTGTGGTACCGGATGGCCACTATGGTCCCGTCCTCTTATTTTATAACCATGTTACAGAGGAGATTGGTCAACTTCTTCTGGGGCGAGAGGAACCACTGGGTCTCTGCTGGGGTTCTGAGTCTCCCATTGGAGGAGGGTGGTCAGGCGCTGGTCTGTATTCGCACCCAGGTGGCGGCTCTCCGACTCAGGACCCTGCGGAGGTACGTCTACTCGGACTACCCTCCTAAATGGCACGTGTTGGCGACGTATTTTTTACGCCAGGGGCGCTGCCTTCAGGAGGGCTCACGGCTCCCATTAGCGGGCATGAGTCGACGCGCTAGGTGGGAGTTGCCTGGCTTTTACCGTGACCTCTTGAAGGCCAGGAATTTGGTCACCTTCAGCCAGGGCCCTACTCCTCAGGGGGAGGGGGGTGTCGTGGCTGTGATGGTGGGTGTTGAGGAGAGACGTGTGCATGGAACGATTCCGGACGAGCTTGCCCCCGTTCAGTCGGAATTGTTCATAGGGCCCAAGGCCCGGGTCCCTCCCCGAGAGTCGGCCCCATGCAACATGAGCCGCCTTTCCGAGATGCCCAGCGTACCGTTCTGTGACGTGGAGAGGCGCGTACTGTACAGGCTGCTCCTGCACACTCTCCACTTCCTCGCCCTCGTCTTTCGTCCAGACACACCCTGGCGGTCCGTGTTACCACCTGACGAGGGGAGCGGTCCCCAGTGGAGGTCTCTCTATAAGGGAGTCCTCCCCCTTTACATCGGGGACCTGGGGTGGAGAGTGTTGCACAAAGCCGTGGCCTGTAATAGGTATTTGAGCCGGTTCACGGACTCCTCCCCTGCTTGTCATTTCTGCGGTGAGGTAGAGACCGTGTTCCATGTGTACATAGAGTGTGAGAGGTTGCAGCCACTGATCGAATATCTGAAAGGGCTGCTCCTCAAGTTTTGGCTACATTTTAGTCCAACATTATTAATTTATGGGCACCCGGTGCAGAGGGGGGAAGGTTGGGAGGGAGGAGTGGGTCTCCCTGTCGGTCTGCTCCTGGGCCTGGCCAAGATGGCCATTCGCGGGTCCAGGCAGCGGGCAGTCGATGGCCGCACACCGGTCGCCTGCCTGCCCCTTTTCCGGGGTTACGTCCGAGCTCGCGTGTCCCTAGAAAAGGAACACGCGGTGTCCATGGGGACTGTGGAGGCCTTCTGTGCACGCTGGTCACCACAGGAGGTTGAATATATTATCGATAAGAATGTTAATATTTTAATTTGATAATTTTGTTTAAGTGTTAAGAGGGAACACGTGGTGTCCATGGGGACTTTGGAGGCTTTCCATGGATACTGGTCGCCGTTGAAGGTTGAGTGTTTTGTTGATAAATGGAACACTCGACCTTCAACGGCCATTCGTGGGTCCAGTTGACGTTGATGTTATTAATTTGACGATCATTTGTTTGTAAACTGTCAGCATTGGCAGTCTTTGATTGTGTTAATACTCTATGTTTATGTTTATTTTTTGAATAGAAGTAGTTTCATAATAAAAAAAAATGGTGGCGCAGCGGTCCATGGGGACTGTGGAGGCCTTCTGTGCACGCTGGTCACCACAGGAGGTTGAATACATTATCGATAAGAATGTTAATATTTTAATTTGATAATTTTGTTTAAGTGTTAAGAGGGAACACGTGGTGTCCATGGGGACTTTGGAGGCTTTCCATGAATACTGGTCGCCGTTGAAGGTCGAGTGTTTTGTTGATAAACGGAACACTCGACCTTCAACGGCCATTTCGTGGATCCAGTTGACGTTGACGTTATTAATTTGACGATCATTTGTTTGTAAACTGTCAACATAGACAGTCTTTGATTGTGTTAATGCTCTATGTTTATTTTTATTTTTTGAATAAAAGTAGTTTCATAATTTAAAAAAAAAAAAAAAAAAAAAATGGTCATTGTTTAGGGGTACTTTACAAAGTTAACCTCAGCCATGACCTTCCCCAGTACAGACCTCAGGTTACCTGCCCCACCAGTGGGAATAGAACACTTGACCACTGTTACACATCAATCAAGAACGCATATCGCTCTGTCTGGGTCTCTCTGATCATTGTCTAGTTCCCTTATTCTGACCTACAGGCAGAAACTAAAAGCTGCTAAGCCTGTGGTCAGAACAACAAAAAGGTGGACAAGCGAGGGCATTGAGAACCTACAATCCTGCTTTGACTGCACGGATTGGAATGTGTTCAGGGAAGCAACCACAAGCCACGATGAGTATACAGACACTGTTCTACACCCACTCCTCCACATTCACCACTTCACACATACTTAAAGCAAGACCCACGCAAACCTCTCCAATCACCACTTCACACCCAATTACCCACCCCCTCCATGCTGAAAACATCTTCTCCAGCATCAACAATAAAAATAGAGGATGCTGAGAGGCTTTTCAGAAGACAGAAAAGATGGAAATCTCCAGGTCCGGACAATGTTTCCCCCTCTACTCTCAAGCTCTGTGCCGAACAACTGGCACTGGTCTACACAGACATTTTTAACCAGTCCCTGCAAACCATTACTGTCCCTGCCTGCTTCAAAGTCTCCACTATTGTCCCTGTACCCAAAAAGGAAAGGATTACTGGTCTTAATGACTCCAGGCCTGTCGCACTGACCTCTGTAGTCATGAAGACCCTTGAAAGGCTTGTGCTGGCCAAGCTGAAAAATATCACGAACCCCCTGCTGGACCCTCTGCAGTTTGCATATCGGGCCAATAGATCTGTGGATGACGCAGTCAACCTGGACCTGCACTTGATCCTACAGCACCTGGACAGCCAGGGGACCTATGCGAGGATCCTGTTTGTTGATTTTAGCTCTGCATTCAACACTACAAACTTTCCGAGTTGACTGTGCCTGAAGCCCTCGGTTGGTGGATCACCAGCTTCCTGACAGACAGGAAGCAGCATGTGAGGCTGGGAAAGCGCATCTCGGACCCACAAACCCTCAACATAGGAGCACCGCAAGGCTGTATACTCTCCCCTCTCCTCTACTTTCTCTACACCAATGACTGAACCTCCACTGACTCCTCTGTCAAGCTTCTCAAGTTTGCGGATGACACAAACCTTATTGGACTGATCCAGGATGGTGAGGAATCTGCCTACAGACAGGAAGTGACACAGTTGGTGTCGCAACAAACTGGAGCTCAATGCTCTTAAGACAGTGGAATTGATTGTAGACTTTAGAAGAGCTCCTCCTCCCCTCACCCCACTCACCATCAACAACTCCAGAGTCACATCTGTGGAGTCTTTTAAGTTCCTGGGAACCATCATCTCCAAAGACCTTACGTGGGGGGCTACCATTGACTCCACAGTCAAAAAGGCACAACAGAGGATGTACTTCCTGCGACAGGTGAGGAAGCACAATCTGCCACAGGCAATGATGGTCCAATTCTACACGGCCATCGTAGAGTCTGTTCTCACTGTCTCCATCATGGTCTGGTTTGGCTCAGCCACCAAGCACGACACCCGGAGACTGCAGCGAATCGGCCGATCAGCTGAGAAGGTTATTGGCTGTAACCCGCCCTCCATTGATGAACTGTACACTGCAAGGGCCAGGAAGCGAGCGGGTAAGATTATCTCTTACCCCTCTCACCCTGGCTACAAACTCTTTGAATCACTTCCCTCTGGAAGACGACACCGAACTGTCTAAGCTGCCACAGCCAGACATAAAAACAGCTTTTTTCCACAAGTAGTAGCTCTACTCAATAACCAAAAGTCTGTAGCCTCCTTTTGCTCTGGTATTTTATCTAATTAACATGTTTGATCAATGGTGTTTTATTATTAATGTTTAGTGTTTTATGTGTCATTCGTAACTGTCACTGTATGTCATGTTGTCAATTGTGGGTGGAGCACCAATCCAAATTCCTTGTATGTAAATACTTGGCCAATAAATTTTTTCATTCACCCATTCATTCAACCTCTCCCTCTGATACCGAAGATTTTCCCCTTTTGCTGAGGAGTACTGCTCCTTAAAAGACTACTTTTCCTCCTGAATGTTACTATTCCTCTGCTAAGACTGCACTTCTATAGGGGGACCTCTATCCCCCCTCTCTAAGTTTGACAGAATTCGGGGTACCCTTCGCTATTCGGATTACTTTTCATCAAGTAAATCAGGTTCCCGTCTCTCAGGTACTCTTCACTATCAGGTACAAGTCAACAATCGACCAGAGGGTTACTATTCACTGTTGATCAGCCGCTATTCGGAATCGATCATGGACATGCACCAACTCCGAGGTTCTATATACAGGAATTCGAATTCCTATACTCACACAGGACTCAGATATCTACACGCAGCCACTCTTCTCTGCTGGGCACTGAGGGTTCAGCGCCTAGCCGCTTCACGCTGGCAGTTATCGATGCCGATTCCAATTCTCGCTACCAGCAAAGATCCAATCAATACGTAGGTCGGACCTGTAGTGCAATACCCCACCAATTGGATACCAAATCTAACCTTGGGCCACCCCTCGCTTAATGAAGGTTCTCGTTAAAGCAGCTGCAGTCTGCCAACTACGACCAAGTATCGTAGCAATGTTACAAAATTTTGAGATTAAAAAAATCAAATCTGCAATTTATCCCATCAGATAAAGCATAAAAAGAAGTTTAATTTGACACCCAATTCATTTTCATATCTCAAGTATTTAAAAGGTTATGGCCATTTTCATACTCGGAAATTAGCATCTTGTTCCCTATTGATTTTCTATGGACATAACAAAAAAGCTGTGATCGTGGACAGTCAAAAGCCCATAACTTTCTTAAAAATTAAGAGAACTGAATGAAATTTTCAGTTATCATAGATTGAAGCATTCTGAAACAAATATAAAATAATCTTACTTGGATGACCTGAAATTAAAGCATATAATTAGTTAGTTATCCAATTGTAGCTAATTACATAATTCAATTACTAGATCTAAACATCTATCCATTTCTTAATAAATGATTAACATTTTTAAATAGCGTAAGTGTCCAAATAATATTCACAAATAATTCACAATAAAACATGATTTTTAAATCTCATTTACATTAATTTATAGGCCAAATGGAAGGAATTTAGTGTTCAATTGCTGTAAATTAAAGTCCATTTAAATCAGCTTTCTAGTGGGATCCTGTGAACGCGCTGGTTTAGAACGTTCACATTGCGCTAGATTTGTGCCCTCAAATGCCCAGAAAAATACTGCGGGATATAATGGGGCCCAAATTAGCTACTCGCAACATTAAACTTTGTATAAAGGGATCTTAAGAAGCCCTTTTTAACGTAAAAATAAACAGCCTACCTTCCGTTTTCCCCTGTATGAGATCCGACCCGTTGTCGGCGGTCGGGGGTTTAGAGGTTAATTTTTAACCTACTATAACAAGTAAAGAAATCCCTTAAAATTAAAAATAGCTCCAGCTACGGAATCTTCCAGCGATTTTTTGTTAATAATTAACTAGGCTGATAAACCTCGATTTGAACAGCCTAGGGAAAATCGCGTTTTAAACCAGCCCCCTTCTAAACGGCGCCAAAATCGCGCACACGGGCTGGGACAGATTTTCAGCGACGCTTCAGGTAGGCTTTGCAACATACCTAAGTATTGGGCCATTCCACGCCCGGTTTCCTTTATGGGCCTCCAACCCAAAGGATTGCTAACCACCCTCCGTGCTTGCTAGACTCTGTTCTAATGATCTCGATTAGACCCTTTACCAAGCCAGCGAATGATCGATCCGCTTTGACTAATGAAGTGCTGAAAACCAATGCGAAAACCACACAGTGAGCCCGATTTCTACACTCGCGATCGAAACAGCTCAATACCCTTGATTGCAAACTTGTGTTTGGGGGTCTTTTGAGATCCTGGACGAGCTCATTCTAAGCTTCCCCCCAGTCTAGTTTCAGTCAAAACCACTGAATCAAGCACTTGATCAACTAATCTTTATTTTAACAAAACACAATTACAGTTCCCACTACTGTACCTAACCACCGCGGGTTCGATCCTCGTATCAGCCTGACCAAGCCCTCTAGGCCTCGCTCAAACAGAGATGCTCCATAATGTCATGCAGTCCTAAGCGCTCTTCCAGAAGATCGACATGGGACCTCGTGGCAGAGGACTTTTATAGGTCCCGGGACCTTGAGGGGCCGAACCACATGGGGGTGGTTTCTTTACAATCCAATTACAGATATCGATTAACCCCATACATAACAGACATTTCCCTAACCCAATAATACTTCAGCTAATACATTGTATTCAAACAGGGCTTCTCAAGGAAGCAAACATAGCAACATTTACCCTGATCTGCAAGAAAACCAGACAAGGCTCAATACCTCATCCAATCAACATTCGGCAAAGTAGAACTCTGCAACATTATTTACAATTATTTACAAGATGTATGTCTGGTTTGCAGTCATCCAATCCATTCTATGCATTTTGCACCTAATTGACAGGGTCTGCAGACGTTGTTATTATTTTCCTGCAGCCTGGATCTAGGCTCGAGACAAACTGGCACCACTCTGCAGCTTGTCCCAGTTCTGCAGAGAGCACTTCCAACTTGACTAAATTTCCCAGCAGCCCTGAATCTTTTACCCCATTTTGAAGTTCTTGCCTCTACAATCTGGCCAGGATTAACAAAGTCACCAGATGGGACTTGTAAAACATTCACATGAAGTCAATGTTTTACAAGTGGGCAAGTGGACTAAGCTTAGTCGGCATGGATGTTTGGGCCGAGGGGCCTGTCTCCATGCTGTATAAATCTATGATTGTATATCTTGCCCTGCCATCTTAGTTTAGTTTAAGGTAGACACAAAATGTTGGAGTAACTCAGTTAGTGAATCCAATTATATTTCTACCCTGGGCACTCCTATCATTTTGCCCTATCCAGTTCCTACTTTCCCAATATCTCCTCCCTCATGACTCTAACGGAACTCTGGCTATTACCTCCTACCCTTAACTCCATTAATGTATTTTCACTGTTCTCTCACTTTGCCTCAGTGACTAACCCCACCTCATCCTTCCCTCCCCTCATTGTACCTGTCCCTGTCACAGCCACTCCACTCTATTTTCTTTCTCGTCACTTTTCCCTCAGTACATTCACCACAAACTTTCTAACCAAGTTCTTTGCATTTCATGATGCAGCTTTATAAGGTCGCATTTTCTATATTGCACGCAGCTCTAGTCACCCCATTACAGGAAGGATATGGAAGGTCTGGATAGGATACAGAGGAGGTTTATCAGAATTATGCCTGGATTGAGGGGTATTAGCTGTAGGGAATGGTTGAAAAGACTTGGAAATAGACACAAAATGCTGGAGTAACTCAGCGGGACAGGCAGCATCTCTGGCGAAAAGGAATGGATGATTTTTTGGGACAAGACCCTTCTTCAGACTGATGTCAGGGGAGTAGGCGCTACAGAGATAAAATGTAGTCAGAGCAGTAAGACTGGTCAGAGAACTGGGAAGGGGGAGAGGATGGCGAGAGAGGGTAACGAAGGAATACTTGAAGTTAGAGGTCAATATTTATACTGCTAAGGTGTAAGCTGCCCAAGCGAAATATGAGGTGCTGTTCCTTCAATTTGTGCTGGGCCTCACTCTGACAATGGAGGAGGCCCTGGACAGAGAGGTCAGTGTGGGATTGGGAGGGGGCTTAAAGTGTTGCACAACCGGGAGATCAGGTAGGTTTAGCAGGACTGAGCGAAGGTATTCAGCGAAACGATCGCCGAGCCTGCACTTGGTCTCGCTGATATATAGGGGTCCACACTTGGAACAGCGGATACAGTAGATAAGGTTGGAGGAGGTGCAACTGAACCTCTGCCTCACCAGAAAAGACTGTCGGGGTCCTTGGACAGAGTCGAGGGGGGAAGGTATAGTGACAGGTGTTGCATCTTCTGCGGTTGCAGGGGAATGTACCTGGGGAGGGGGTGGTTTGGGTGGGAAGGGACGAGTTGACCAGGGCATTGCAGAGGGAACGGTATCTGTGGAAAGCAGAAAGGGATGGAGATGGGAGGATGTGGCCAGTAGTGGGATCTCGTTGGAGGTGGTGAAAATGTTGGAGTATTTTATGCTGTATGCGACGGCTGATGGGGTGCAAGGTGAGGACAAGGGGAACTCTGTCCTTGTTAAGAATGGGGGGGGAAGGGGAGCAAGAGCAGAGCTGCGGGATATCGAGGAGATGCTAGTGAGAGCCTCATCTATAATGGAAGAAGGGAACCCCCGTTTCCTAAAAAATGAGGACATCTCTGATGATCTAATATGGAAAACCTCATCCTGGGCGTAGATGCGGCAAAACCGGAGGAATTGGCAGAAGGGGATAGAGTCTTTACAGGAAGCAGGGTGGGAAGAATTGTAGTCTAGATAGCTATGGGAGTCAGTAGGTTTGTAGTAGATGCTGGTCAATAGAAACATAGAAACATAGAAAATAAGTGCTGTCTCCTGCGATGGAGACGGTGAGATCCAGAAGGGAGTTGTCGGAGATGGTCCAAGCGAATTTGAATGCAGGATGGAAATCTGTCATGAAGTTGATGAACTTAGTTTAGTTTAGTTTAGTTTATTGTTATGTGTACCGAAGTACAGTGAAAAGCTTTTGTTGAGTGCTATCCAGTCAGTGGAAAGACATTACATGATTCTAATCGAGCCATTTACAACTTATCAAGTCCATGATAAGGGATGAACATTTTGTGCATGGTAAAGCCAGCAAAGTCCGATCAAAGATAGTCTGAGGGTCACAGATAAAAATTATTTATTTTTTGTCCCAAACCTCTTGTGTTGACCTTTCATTCTCCTATTATGCTACCTGAGTATTTCCAGCATTCTCTTTCTCATGAATACAGAAGTATCGTCATGTTGTTGTCTATGGGAATGTGAGTAATTTGCGTGTATATTGTAATAGTGACTGTGTGTCAGAAGTGGATCGTACACTTTAAAGTCTTTTACGTTGTCCTAACATTAAAAATGAAAACATATAAATGTTATTTTCTTCTTTCTTTTCATGAGTTAGGTTCTCTTGTAAGATAATACCCCAGAGCACAGTGTGACTCTCCACTTACTGTGTTAACTTCTGAAAGTAGACAATCAGTCATGGACTTGGGAAGAATTGCTTCTGTGTTCACTTGACAGCTATAATTAGCTAAAGCTTTTTCATCAGGTTGGCAAGAACAACTAATAAGAAGGCATTATTTCTGCTTGCCTTCGGATAAAAGCTGCAGATCAAACATGGCTTAAGAGACAATGAATTACAAGCGCAACTGTGGAACAGCCTAGAGGAACAAGCAGGGCATAGAGTGTAATGGGGAAGTTAGACAGAAGTTCACAAAGGATGTAGCTTAAGCAGTAGAGAGCTAGGCAAAATGATTTGCAAGAGCAGAATCCTTGGGTGTATTAATCTCACAGAGTTAGGTCCATAACTGTACATGCCATGTGAATGCCAGGGGAAAAGTTAGAAAAGAGAATGCTTTTTATCTTTTCAATGCACCTTAGCGTAGTCATAAAGTTTTACAATGAGGTCATGGAGTAGGACAACCCAGATTGTTGGCTCCTTGGCCGAACTCATCCATGCTGTTCAAGTTATCGAAAATAGACACAAAAAGCTGGAGTAACTCAGTGGGACAGGCAGCATCACTGGAGGGAAGGAATGGGTGACGTTTCAGATCGAAACCCTTTTGAAGTCTCGACCCAAAACGTCAACCATTCCTTCTCTCCAGAGATGCTGCCTGCCCTGCTGAGTTACTCCAGCTTTTTGTGTCTATCTTCGGTTTAAACCAACATCTGCAGTTCCATCCTACACTGTTCAAGTTATCGATCTGAACTAGTCCTGTTTGCCAGTGTTTGCGCCATCAATCCTCCAAATTTTTCCTACACATGCACTTGTTAAAGAAAAGGGCCTGACCCACTTAGGCGATTTTTTAGGTAACTACAGGCGACGTACAGAAGTACAGAAATGGGAGAAAGAAAGATTGTGGCATTGAGATAGAATCAACTATGATCGGATTAAAGGATTGTGCACGTTTGAAGGGGGTAATGCCCCTGTTCCAGGACCTAATCGCTTAGAAAAAAACTTGCCCTGCGCATCTCCTTTAAACCTTGCCCCTCGGATCATAAAAGTACAATATGCCCTCTATTCATTGCTACTTTCATATACACACATGCATATCTATAAACATATGCATATGTATACATATGTGCGTGTGTGTGTACATATATATATATACGCATACATTTATGTGTGTGTGTATGTGTGTACATATGTGCGTATATAAATATATATATATATGTGTGTGTGTGTGTGTGTGTGTGTGTGTGTGTGTGTGTGTGTGTGTGTGTGTGTGTGTGTGTGTGTGTGTGTGTGTGTGTGTGTGTGTGTGTGTGTGTTGGAAAGAACAGTAAATGCTGGTTTAAACCAAAGGCAGACACAAAATGCTGGAGTACCTCAGCGGGACAGGCAGCATCTCTGGAGAGAAGGAATGGGTGACGTTTTGGGTCGAGTCCCTTCTTCAGACTGATGTCGGGGGATGTACTTGGTAGAGTGAGATTGTTTGTTCTGCATACTGTGCACTTATGCAAAGAGTAAAGGGTGCTGACAAAGTTACAAAAGTATTCAATGTAGTCTGTCTTCCTTCTCCCTACCCCCCTCCCCCCCCCATTCTGAGTCTCTCCTTGTTCTCGGTGGTCCCCCCACACCGTGTCCCTCTTTGATCTCAATGGGACGTCCTCGACTCTCCGACATCTCTCCTCTAACTAACGTCCATCCACTCTCACTCGTGTCCCTCCACTCTCAACCGCAACGCTCTTGCTCACCGACGGTTGTCCATATTCTCCGACGTCCCGCCTTGCTTGTCAACGTCTCGCCTCGCCTGCCGATGGCCTTCCTCGTTCAGCCGGTGTCCGAGCCTGGTCCTGCTGAGTGCCGGGGTGGGGGCAGAGCCTGCTCCAACATGGCTGCACAGTGATCACTGGGAGTATGTTCATCGGTAGCTTTAAGGTGAGAGGGGCAAAGCTTAAAGGAGATGTGTGGGCAAGTTTCTATACAGAGGGTGGTAAGTGCTTGGAACACACTGCCAGTGGTGGTGGTTGAGGTCGGCATGATAGTAGCATGTAAGAGACTTTTGGAAACCCATGTGGATAAGCAGGAAATGGAGAGACATGCATTATGTGCAGGTATATAAGAGATGGACTTGGCATCATGTTCGGCACAGATATTGTAGGTCAAATGGCCTGTTCTTGTGCTAAAGATAGACACAACATACTGGAGTAACTCAGCGGCTCAGGCAGCATTTCTGGAGGAAAGGAATGGGTGACGTTTCAGGTCAAAACCCTTCTTTAGACTGAGAGTCAGGGGAAAGGGAAACAAGAGCAATTAAAATGTTACAAACAAATCAGAGTCAGCACCGATGACAAAGGAAAGGTGGAGCCCGCACTGGTGTTGGCTGGGGAAGAGGTGATACCAAATGGAGATATGGATGAGAACAGTGAAACTGGCAGGCCGACTAGGTTAGAGGAGTTGTGGGGAGAGGGAGAATTCAGGGGTTAATTAAAATGAGAGAAACCAAAACTGATCCCACTGGCTTGTAGGGGTGGAAGATTGCAACCTTCATGTGGTCCACCCTGTTTCGACGAATGCAATCAACCCGGCATGCACAATCAAATAAGATCAAATAGAACAAGTTGACCTACAACTTTAGACTGTGCACGCCATACGCAAGAAGAAGACTGGGTTGTAAGCTGCCCAAGGGAAATATGAGATGCCGTTCCTCCAATGTGTGTTGGGCCTCACTCCAACAGTGGAGGAGGCCCAGGGCAGAAAGGTCAGTATGGGAATGGGAAGGGGAGTTAAAGTGTTTACCATATAACCATATAACCATATAACAATTACAGCGCGGAAATAGGCCATCTTGGCCCTACAAGTCCGTGCCGATCAATTATTTTCCCTTAGTCCCACCTACCTGCACTCATACCATAACCCTCCATTCCCTTCTCATCCATATGCCTATCCAATTTTTTTTTAAATGATACCAACGAACCTGCCTCCACCACTTCCACTGGAAGCTCATTCCACACCGCTACCACTCTCTGAGTAAAGAAGTTCCCCCTCATGTTACCCCTAAACTTCTGTCCCTTAATTCTGAAGTCATGTCCTCTTGTTTGAATCTTCCCTATTCTCAAAGGGAAAAGCTTGTCCACATCAACTCTGTCTATCCCTCTCATCATTTTAAAGACCTCTATCAAGTCCCCCCTTAACCTTCTGCGCTCCAGAGAATAAAGACCTAACTTATTCAACCTTTCTCTGTAACTTAGTTGTTGAAACCCAGGCAACATTCTAGTAAATCTCCTCTGTACTCTCTCTATTTTGTTGACATCCTTCCTATAATTGGGCGACCAAAATTGTACATCATACTCCAGATTTGGTCTCACCAATGCCTTGTACAATTTTAACATTACATCCCAGCTTCTATACTCAATGCTCTGATTTATAAAGGCTAGCATACCAAAAGCTTTCTTTACCATCTATCTAATGGAGATTCCACCTTCAAGGAACTATGCACGGTTATTCCCAGATCCCTCTGTTCAACTGCATTCTTCAATTCCCTACCATTTACGTCCTATTTTGATTTGTCCTGCCAAGGTGTAGCACCTCACATTTATCAGCATTAAACTCCATCTGCCATCTTTCAGCCCATTCTACCAAATGGCCTAAGACTTTGGAAATCCTCTTCATTATCCACAACACCCCCTGTCTTGGTATCATCTGCATACTTACTAATCCAATTTACCACACCTTCATCCAGATCATTGATGTACATGACAAACAACAAAGGACCCAACACAGATCCCTGAGGCACCTCACTAGTCACCTGCCTCCAAACCGACAAACAGCCATCCACCATTACCTTCTGGCGTCTCCCATTCAGCCACTGTTGAATCCATCTTGCTACTCCTGCATTTATACCCAACAGTTGAACCTTCTTAACCAACCTTCCATGAGGAACCTTGTCAAAAGCCTTACTAAAGTCCATATAGACAACATCCACTGCTTTACCCTCGTCAATTTCCCTAGTAACCTCTTCAAAAAATTCAAGAAGATTAGTCAAACATGACCTTCCAGGCACAAATCCATGTTGACTGTTCCTAATCAGACCCTGTTTATCCAGATGCTTATATATATTATCTCTAAGTATCTTTTCCATTAATTTGCCCACCACTGAAGTCAAACTAACAGGTCTATAATTGCTAGGTTTACTCTTAGAACCCTTTTTAAACAATGGAACAACATGCGCAGTACGCCAATCCTCGGGGACTATTCCCGTTTCTATTGACATTTGAAATATTTCTGTCATAGCCCCGGCTACTTCTACACTAACTTCCCTCAATGTCCTAGGGAATATCCTGTCAGGACCTGGAGACTTATCCACTTTTATATTTTTAAAAAGTGTCAGTACTTCTTTTACTTTGAAACTCATAGTATCCATAGCTACTCTACTAGTTTCCCTTACCTCACATAATTCAATATCCTTCTCCTTGGTGAATACTGAAGAAAATAAATTGTTCAATATCTCCCCCATCTCCCCCAGGCTCCGGTGGGAAGGCGGCCGTTCCTGGCACCCCAAGCCGCTGGGGGTTCTCCCGACGCCGGAGCACCATCACCCGGCGAGAACATCGGGCGCCGTGGCGGCGACTGTGGAGGCCTCAATAGGCCCGACTTTGGGTGGACAAGAGGATGGGGACTGGACTTTGTGCCTTCCCCCACAGTGGGAATCACTGTGGGGGGATGTTTTTGTGTTGAACTTCTTTTTGAATGCTATGTTGTATTTTTATTAGTGTGCAGCAAGGACATCAGAATTACCCCTGAATAAGGGGCTTAATAAAGTTTAATCTAATCTAATCTCTTTTGGCTCTGCAGATAGCTGTCCACTGTCTCTCCAATGGACCAATTTTATCCCTCGTTATCCTTTTGCTGTTAATATATCTGTAGAAAACCTTTGGATTTACTTTCACCTTACTTGCCAAAGCAACCTCATATCTTCTTTTAGCTTTTCTAATTTCTTTCTTAAGATTCTTTTTACATTCCTTATACTCCTCAAGCACCTCATTTACTTCATGCTGCCTATAATTATTGTAGATCTCCCTCTTTTTCCGTACAAGATGTCCAATTTCCCTTGAAAACCAGGGCTCTTTCCAATTTTTACTGTTTCCTTTCAACCGAACAGGAACATAAAGATTCTGTACTCTTAAAATTTCCCCTTTAAATGTCCTCCATTTCTCTTCTACATCCTTCCCATAAAACAAAATGTCCCAGTTCACTCCTTTTAAATCATTTCGCAATCTCATCAAAGTTAGCCTTTCTCCAATCAAAAATCTCAACCCTAGGTCCAGTTCTGACCCTCTCCATAATTATATTGAAACTAATGGTATTGTGATCACTGGACCCGAAGTGCTCCCCAACGCATACCTCCGCCACCTGTCCCGTCTCATTTCCTAACAGGAGGTCCAGCACTGCCCCTCCTCTAGTAGGTACCTCTATGTATTGCTGCAAAAAACTATCCTGCACACATTTTACAAACTCCAAACCATCCAGCCCATTTACAGAATGTGTTTCCCAGTCTATGCGTGGAAAGTTGAAATCTCCCACAATCACTACCTTGTGCTTACTACTAATATCTGCTATCTCTTTACATATTTGCTCTTCCAATTCTCGATCCCCATTTGGCGGTCTATAATACACCCCTATAAGTGTTGCTACACCTTTCCCACTTCTCAGTTCCACCCAAATAGCCTCCCTAGATGAGCCCTCCAATCTATCCTGCCAAAGCACTGCTGTAATATCTTCCCTGACTAGCAATGCAACACCTCCACCTCTTGCCCCTCCAATTCTATCACACCTGAAGCGACGAAATCCTGGAATATTTAGTTTCCAATCACAGCCCTCCTGCAACCATGTTTCACTGATCACCACAACATCATACTTCCAGCTGTCTATCCAGACTCTAAGCTCCTCCATCTTTCTTACAATGCTCCTAGCGTTAAAATATGCACATTTAAGAAACCCCCCACCTCTTATTCTCTGTTTATTTCCTTTTTCTTCTTTCTCCTCTTGTGCCCGAGTGCTTCCCTTTTCAATACAATACAATACAATACAATTTATTGTCATTTGAGCCTCAGTGAGGCTCAAACAAAATTCTGTTTCCACAGCCATACAAACAAAGACAATTGCTAGACATACACACAATTTAGTTCACACAAACATCCATCACAGTGGACCCACTGTGATGGAAGGCAAAGTATTTTCTCTCCACTGTTCTCCATGTCTCTCCCGATGTCCAAGCCCCAGGTGGGCGATGATAAGTCCCACGGCCATTTTAGGCCGCGCCGGGCGATTTACGGCCCCGCTCCCGGTCTAGAAGTCTCGAAGTTGGAGCCTCCGGCGGGCGCTGTAATGTCCCACGGCCATGAAGCCGTGCTGGGCGATGTATGACCCCGCTCCGGGTCGTTCCAACCCCGCGACACGGGCTGGAGAAGTCGCGTTGCGGGAGCTCCGGGAAGCGGTCTCTCCCCCCGGACCCGTGAGCTCCCGATGTCCCAGTCCACCGGACCTGCGGCTGCGTTGCTGGAGCCTACGAGCCCCATGAGTCGAGTCGCAGCAGCGAGTCACCACCGCTCCCCACGCTCCGAGGCCGGCCAGCCCCACGATGGTGAGTAGTCCGCAGCCCTGCAGTCTCCTGAGCCCCTGGGTCGTTCAGGCTGGAGGCCGCTCCACGGTGCTAGGCCCCAACGACAACGGAGACCCGACAGGGAAAAGGTCGGGTCTCCCGGACAGGGAAGAGATTTTAAACAGTTCCCCCCGCCCCCCACATATACACATTTAAAACCAGTATTAAAAAACACCAACACTACATTTAACTAGACAAAAAAATAAAAAAAAGACAGACAGGCTGTAGGGGCCGCTGCAACGGGTGAGTCGCGCCGCCAACCACTTCTGCTTCCTGCCTCCCATTCTGTCTACTAGCTTTCTCTATTTGAGTCCCTCGCCCCAACCATTCTAGTTTAAAGTCTCCCCAGTAGCCTTTGCAAATTTCCCCGCCAGGATATTGGTCCCCCTCGGGTTCAAGTGCAACCCATCCTTTCTGTACAGGTCCCACCTTCCCCAAAAGAAGTCCCAACGATCCAGAAACTTGAATCCCTGCCCTCTGCACCAGTCTTTCAGCCACGCATTTATCCTCCACCTCGCTCCATTCCTACTCTCATTGTCGCGTGGCACAGGCAGTAATCCTGAGATTGTTACCTTTTTGGACCTTTTCCTTAACTCTCTTCCCAACTCCATAAATCCTCCCTTCAGGACCTCTTCCCTTTTTTTACCTATGTCATTGGTACCTATATGTACCACGGCCTCAGGCTCCTCTCCCTCTGATTTCAGGATATCTTGGACGCGTTAAGACACGTCAGAGACCTTGGCACCAGGGAGGCAGACCACCATCCTGGTCTCCCGACTGCGTCCACAGAATCGCCTATCCGATCCCCTAACAATAGAGTCCCCAATTACTATTGCCCTCTTCTTTTTGTCCCTACCTTTCAGAGCAACAGGGCCGGTCTCTGTGCTGGAGGCCCGTCCGCTGTTGCTACCCCCGGGCAGGCTGTCACCCCCATCCGTACTCAAACAGGAGTACTTATTTGTTAGGTGTACCGACATCGGAGTACTCACTCGTCCCTGCCTCTGCCCCATGCCCTTCCTTAGCGTGACCCACATGTCTCTCTCCCGTGGTTTTGGAGTGACCACCTCCCTATAACTCCTCTCTATGATCTCCTCATTCTCCCTGACCAGACAGAGGTCATCGAGCTGCTGCTCCAGGATCCTAATACGGTCCCTTAGGAGCCCCATCTCTACGCACCTGGTGCAGATGTGGATATCTGGAGGGCCATCCGACACCATGACCTCCCACATCTGACATCCAGAACAGTACACTGCTCTGGCTGTCATTCTCCCGCCTTACATTGGATCCGATACAAGTATAATACAATAGAAACTGCTGGGAGAAATCAGCAGGTATCTGACTCACAACAGCTGCTCCCTCTTGACCTTTAAACTGTACCTTTATTATATAAACAAAAAGCACTGTACCTTTACTAAAGCACTGTACTCTTAGCTCACTGTACCTTTACTAAAGCACTGTACCTTTAGCCCACTGTACCCTTGGCTCACTGTACCTTTACTAAAGCACTGTACCTTTAGCCCACTGTACCCTTGGCTCACTGTACCTTTACTAAAGCACTGTACCTTTAACCAGAAAGCAGAAATGCCAACCTGAGGTTGATCCCAATCAGCTGCTTCCTCTAGTCTGCTTCCACCAATCAGCGGCTTCCACCAGAACCCTCCCTATGAAGTGTGGAACGTTACAGATTTCGGTAAAAGCCCTGACCCTCCTCCACTCGCTCCAACGGTTCCCGGGCCTCTGTGAAAGAAAGCCCCGCGCTCGATTTAAGTACTCACAGCCCTGACCCTCCTCCACTCGCTCCAATGGTTCCCGGGCTTTTTAGAAACCGGGAGATCACATAGGCCAAGGCAGACTGAGCGAAGGTGTTCAGCAAATGTTGGCCAGTCTACGCCTGGTCCTGCTGATATACAGAAGTCCACACCAAGAATAATAAATGCAATAGATGAGGTTGGAGGAGGTGCAAGTGAACATCCACCTCACCTGAAAAGACTGTCGAGGTCACTGTTACACTGTTTGGTATTCTACGTTCAATGTTAATACTATTTCTCTTCCCACAGATGCACACTGAGCCACTGAGAATTTTCTATTTTTAATTGTAGCAGATAGTCGTGGCCTTAATGCTCATAGGTTCACAAGTTCATGTGACAGGGTCAGAATTAGGCTATTCAGCCCATCAAGTCTACTCCGCCATTCTAAATCATGTCTGACAACTCTTATAGAATTTTTCGAGGATGTAACTAGTAGAGTGGATAAGGAAGAACCAGTGGATGTGCAATATCTGGACTTTCAGAAGGCTTTCGACAAGGTCCCACATAAGAGATTAATATGCAAACTTAAAGCACACGGTATTGGGGGTTGAGTATTGATGTGGATAGAGAACTGGCTGGCAAACAGGAAGCAAAGAGTAGGAGTAAATGGGTCCTTTTCAGAATGGCAGGCAGTGACTAGTGGGGTACCGCAAGGCTCAGTGCTGGGACCCCAGCTATTTACAATATATATTAATGATCTGGATGAGGGAATTGAATGCAACATCTCCAAGTTTGCGGATGACACGAAGCTGGGGGGCAGTTTTTAGCGACTGCAAGTTTGACGCCAATGAGCATAGCTTGACTTCTCCTGATGTAGGTGCTGTCGGAGGTTGTCACCAGGATGACGTAGGTTGTTACCGTTTTTTCGGTGACCTGCTACGATGATGACAGTTGCCGGCAGTTGCCTAAAAAATCGCCAAGTAGGACAGGCCCATAACTCAGCGGGTCAGACAGCAACTTGGGAGAAAAGGAATGGGTGCCGTTTCGGGTCAAGACCGTTCTTCAGAGTAAAGAAGGGTCTTGACCCGAAATGGCACCTATTCCTTTGCACCAGAGATGCTTTCTGACCTGCTGAGTTACTCCAGGTTTTTGTATCTATCTTCTGTTTAAACCAGGGTCTGCATTTCCTTCCTACGCACTTATGTTCTGTGCATATGGGTGTGTAGTGCATTTATTGTATTGATAATGTTGCATTGCAGAGTATAGGTGGACAAGATGCACACAACCATGCATTGCGTACACCTCGGTATCTACAGTCTTGCTACTTGCAGTTCTACATTGGATAAATATCCACTTGCATCTCCCTAGCAAGCAGTCTTTAGCCTTTCCTGAAAACAAGACTGCAGAGGAAAATAGTTGATAGTGAAAGGAATGATGTTTTGGGGTAAGTGACATTTGGCTAGTTTCCATGCAGCACAGTCTATTTCTAAGTTCACTTGCAGAACAGACATACGTGCAAAAATGTTCATTTTTAAAGTCCGAGCCATGTTCTGCTAATTTAATTTACTCTCTTTGTACGTGCAAGTCTCATTATGAGCACTTAGAGCCTATTCCCATTATCACCCCAGATGTACCGTGTCAGAGTATAAATTTGATAGACTTTTATAGGCAGCTTTAAAATGAATTTTATGCCATTCCAGGCTTCAGACCAGGTGTGATTCTTGGTTTTATTATTCTTATCTGGCATATGACCAAATGTGAAATGAAATGATCTGTTAGAGTCATAGAATCAAACAGCGTGGAAACTCACCCTTCCGCCCAACTTGCCCACTCCGACCAACTTGCCCCATCCACACTAGTCCCACCTGCTTGCGTTTGGTCCATATCCATCTAAACATATCCTATCCATGTATCTGTCCAAATGTCTTTTAAGCATTGTGATAGTAACTGCCTCAACCGTGTGCGGGCGTGGCGTTGAAGGACGGGAAGCCGAAGCGAAGGAAGCCAAATAACCCAACGGAAACTACGCCGAAAAGCCAAATAACCGAAAGCGTACAAAGCCGAAAAGCCAAATAACCGAAAGGGCGGGACGCCTAAACACCTACGAACCAAAAGGGCGGGACGGCTAAAGGCCAACTAACCGAGAGGGCGCAATGCCGAAAAGCCAACTCACCGAAAGGGTGCGACACAGTAATGTGGGGATCATTTTCCCACACAAGACCGCCCGGGGCTGGAGGGTGACTGGGCACTCTGAACCCGAGCACCAAGGTGTAAGCGGCCCGAAGGAGCGCATCCCTCGGGACAGCCCACACTCTCCCGGGGTCAGCGCTTTGCGGCCATGGCTGCCCTCCGCCTCATCTCCCCTGTGCAGCCACACTGTGATGGGCTGTGGGTCAGCAGCGCACTCAGACACGTGGCCGGATGGAGCGGGGCCGCGGACACACGAGGACAAAAACCCGGCGGCACCTCCGTCAGCTGCAGCATAGTTGGGGACAGTCCGCCCACCCAGAGTCACTGATCGCGATGCACCGCCAACGGACCCCGACCCACACACCAGTGTGATTCACCCCCCAACCCGCGAACCCTGACACCCACACCGGGTGATTCATCTCCCCCACCCCCGGCCGTGGGGACAGATGGCCTGGGGCACTGGCAGCCATACTAAATCGCCTTTAAAACATGGTGGGGGGGGGACAAATTCCCTGGCGGGGCGATGACAAGTGTGCATGGCAATGAACCATTTAATCTCCTCCCACTCCTCCCACTCCTCCCCCTTGACAACAAGAAGCACATTTTATTTATTTTTTAAACACAGTAATACCATCCAGTTGCTTGCAAAACGCACAAAACAAGCTCCCACGCACAAAACACCAGATAATCTGTTTTTTTTCAGTTTAATTGCAGTTCATTTGTTTTTTGAACATTGCGCATTTTCGCAGCGGTGTCGAGTAAATCGTACTTTTTTACCCCACAGATGATACATTATTCTCAAATCACATACCTTACCTCTATTATCCCTCTACATAAAAACAAAGTGTCAATGCCTCTTCAATGCCTACTAATCCACCCATAGCTTCAGATGCAGGTACAGCTGAATGGATTTGGCGCTCGGAACAATGACCGCATTAGAAGATCATCTGAGCATCCTGAAATCAATCTCATGAGCACGAGCGAAAGATCGCCGAGTGACGCGGTATCGATCAGCCCACATCACACAGAGTGGTTAAGAATGAAATGGAAATTGCAAATTATTCAACTGCAACTTTCCCCCTTCCCCGACACAAAGGCAGCAATAACATATTTGCCACATGTTTAATCTTTTTCCCGAATATGCATAAAAAAAGAGGCAGTATATATACTGTGTATAGACAAAGTGGGACCCGTTGGGTCCTATGTTCACACGGGAGGGCTGGTCCCCCAACGCAATATTCCACCTCTCCACCAATTCCAATATTAGTGGCCAGTGGGGGGGAGGGGGAGGTTCTTCTTTCTGGAGCGCTAGTATGGGTATTGTGAGCTGAAGGAACTGGTTTCCAGAGGGCTAGTATGGACATTGTGGGCTAAATGGATTATTGGGGTGACAGCTCAGTCACTCAAGCCTGATGTGCTGGCAGCTCATTCACGGCTGGTGGGCGAGCAGTTGACTCACGGCTATTCCTTGAAATTCCATTTCAAGCAGGGTGCAAGGCCACCAAATTCAAATGCAGTTCCCTACCATTTCAAGCAGGGTGCAAGGCCACCAAACTCAAATGCAATTTTCCTACCTCTTCAAGCAGGGTGCAAGGCCACTGAATTCAAGTGGTTTCCGATCACTTCAAGCAGGGTGCAGGGCCACCAAACTAAAGTGCAGTTTCCTACCACTTCAAGCAGGGTGCAGAGCCACCAAACTCAAGTGCAGTTCCCTACCACTTCAAGCAGGGTGCAGGGCCACCAAACTCAAGTGCAGTTTCATACCATTTCATGCAGGGTGCAAGGCCACCAAATTCAAATGCAGTTCCATACCATGTCATGCAGGGTGCAAGGCCACCACATTCAAATGCAGTATCATACCATTTCAAGCATAAAACCACAAAAACACCACATAAACACCACACTCACAGTTCAGTAGACATTTAGTGTTCAGTTGATTCACAGCTCAGACAGTGACCTCTCCCTCCCCCATCTTGCAGAAACTGAGCCACACTTCCGGGTTTATAACCCCTCCCCCTCCCACCGGAAGGGGGAGGGGCTTAATGGCGTGATTGACAGGGGAGAGATTCTCAACACTAATAACACTTTTATTTTTCATTGATGGGAAGAATCCTCTGCACCTGATGAGTGGAGGGGGACTGAGTAAGATGGCCAAAAATCACAACCGTAAGTCGTAGCATAAATCAATAGAATGCAAACAGGAAGTTGTCAAGTTACCACCACCAACAACCATTTGCAGTGCAGCATTTCAAAGCAACCACATTTTTATTTTCAAACCACATTAAGGGCACTCACAGTTGAGTCGACATGTGTTCAGTGTTATTCACAGCTCAGAAAGACGTGACCCTCTCGCTTCCTCCATCTTGCAGAGACTGAGTGAGGCACAACACTTCCAGGTTTTATAGTCCCTCCCACCAGCAGGGGCAGCAGAGAGAATGTCAACATTTTAAAAACATTAATAATTCTTTTATTTTCCATTGATGGAAAAAATCCTCTTGTCCTGCGCAGCAGAGGGGGGACTCTGAGTAAGATGGCCAAAAATTAAAGCCGTAAGTGGCAGCGTTTTAAAAAAAATCATGAAACAGAAAAACAGGAAGTGGTCAAGATCTTACTTTTAGTAATATAGATAACCTCCCCTTTCTTCTGACCATGTCTTATGCAATATTCAACAATTAGTTTAGTGTGACAATTATGTAGGAAGGAACTACAGATGCTGATTTTAACCGAAGATGGACACAAAGAGCTGGAGTAACTCAGTGGAACAGGCAGCATTTTTGGAGAAACAGAATGGGTGATGTTTTGGGTTGAGACCATTCTTCAGACCTGAAGACTGAGTCTGAAGGGTCTTGACCTGAAAAAATACAGATTACCGGGTGTGTTGTGCGTGGGAGCTTGTTGTGGGCATTACGCAGGCAACCAGATTGCACTAATGTGTTTAAACAATAAATAATACGTGCTTCTTATTGTCAAGGTGGGGGGGGGAGATAGAATTGTTCGTTGTCATGCACACTTTTCATCGGTCGGCCAGGGAATTTGTGTGTCCCCCGTGTTTTAAAAGCGATTTATGGCTGCCAGTGCCCCGGGCCGTCTGTCCCCGCGGCCGGGGGGTGAATCACCCTGGTGTGGGGGTCGGGGTCCGGTGGCGGTGCATCACAATCAGTGACTCTGGGTATGCGCAGGGACCAGACTGTCCCCAACTCTGCTGCAGCTGACGGGAACGTTGCAGTGTTTTCCTCCCCATGTGTCCGCGGCCCTGCTCCACCTGGCCCCGTGTGTGCGTGCGCTGCCGACCCACAGCCCATCACAGTGCGGCCGCATGGGGGAGACATGGCGGAGGGTGGCCGTGGCCGGACAGCGCTGACAACGGGGGAGAGTGGGGGCTGTCCAGAGGGATGCGCTCCTTCGGCCACATACATCTTGGTGAATGGTTTCAGAGTGCCCAGTCAACCTCCAGCCCCTGGCGGTTTTGTGTAGGAAAATGACCCCCCATCCTCCCATCTCCCCTGGCCAGTGATGTGATGGACGGGGGGGGATCTGGACCAATTGCTGATACGTCCCGCCCCCCGGCGACGTCATGTCCGTTATTTGGCCTTTTGTCGTTGCGTCTAAATTACTATCTAAATGGCGTCAAGTTGGGAAAAGGGGAAGTACAACGGGATCTGTGGGTCATTGTACATCAGTCTATGAAAGTAAGCATTCAGGTACAGCAGGCAGTGAAGAAAGCGAATGGCATATTGGCCTTTATAACAAGAAGAATCGAATATAGGAGCAAAGAGGTCCTTCTGCAGTTGTACAGAGCCCTAGTGAGACCACACCTGGAGTATTGTGTGCAGTTTTGGTCCCCTAATTTGAGGAAGGACATTCTTGCTATTGAGGGAGTGCAGCGTAGGTTTACAAGGTTAATTCCTGGGATGGTGGGACTGTCATATGCTGAGAGAATGGAGCAGCTGGGCTTGTACACACTGGAGTTTAGAAGGATGAGAGGATATCTCATTGAAACATATAAAATAGTTAGGAGCTTGGACACACTAGAGGCAGGGAACATGTTCCCGATGTTGGGGGAGTCCAGAACCAGGGGCCACAGTTTAAGAATAAGGAGTAAGCCATTGAGAACGGAGACGAGGAAACACCTTTTCTCCCAGAGAGTGGTGAGTCTGTGGAATTCTCTGCCTCAGAGGGTGGTGGAGGCAGGTTCTTTGGATGCTTTCAAGAGAGAGCTAGATAGAGCTCTTAAAAATAGCGGAGTCAGGGGATATGGGGAGAAGGCAGGAACAGGGTACTGATTGGGGATGTTCAGCCATGATCACATTGAATGGCGGTGCTGGCTCGAAGGGCCAAATGACCTACTCCTGCACCTATTGTCTATTGTCTATTGTCTATTGTCTGTTCGGTGAGTTGGCTTTTCGGCGTCGTATGCTTTTGATTATTTGGCTTTTCGTTGTCGTTTCATTTCAGTTATTTGGCTTCCACTTCTTCGCTTTGGCTTCTAGTCCTTCGATGCCACATCCGGGTACTGCCGCAACTACCTCATATGACAGCTCATTCCATATACCCACCATCCTTTGTGTAAAAACGTGATCCCTCAGTTTCTTAATAAATCTTTCCCCCCTCACCTTAAACCTATATCATCTGGTTCTTGATTCCTCTACTCTGGGTAAAGGACTGTGCATTTGCCCTATCTATTCCTCTCAAGATCTTATACTCTTCTACAAGATCACTGCCCACTTGAGCTCTATGGAATGATCTTAGCCTGCTCCACATCTCCCTATGGTTCAGCCCTCGAGTCCTGGCAACATCCTCATAAATCTTCTCTGCACTCTTTGCAACTTAACAACATCCTTCCCCCAGCAATGTGGGCAAAATTGAACACAATACTCCAAATGTGGCCTTGCAAATGTCTTGTGCAACTGCGACATAACCTCCCATCTTCTATACTCAATAATCTGATTGATGAAAGCCAATGTGCCGAAAACCCTCTTGACCACCCTATCTACCTGTGATGCCACTTTCAAGGAACAATGTACTAGCATTACTAGATCCCTCTGCACTACAACAATCCTTAGAGCCCTGCCATTCACTATGTAGATCCAGCCCGAGTTTGACTTCCAAAATGCGGCACAATCACAATCACAATAATACTTTATTAGCCGAGTATGTTTTGCAACATATGCGGAATTTCATTTACCAAGTCAGTCATACAAATAAAAATCAACGGAACACACAAAATACATTTTAACATAAACATCCACCACAGTGACTCCTCCACATTTCTCTCTGTGATGGAAGACGAAAAAAAGTTCAAATCTCTTCCCTTCTTTGCTCTCCCGCGGTCGGGGCCTCGAGCCCTCCGTTGATGGGAGGATCTTGACCCCCGTAGCCGGCGTCGTTTGGGGCCTCCGCATCGGGGCGATCAGCTCCTGCATTGGGGAGATGTCAGCTCCCAAGCGCCAGTGATCGGAACCCGGGTCGAGCCTCTGCTTCGTTGGAGCTTCCAGACTCGGCCTCTCCCAAGACTGCGAGCTCTTGACCGTAAGTCCACAGGCCGTGTTTGGAGCGATCCCAGGCAAGGGATGATGGTGTTTGCACTATGACCGGCTACGCAGTCATGAGTATAGAGTGAGTACAGCAGGGGGCTGAGCACGCAGCCTTGAGGTGCTCCCGTGCTGATTGTTATCGGAGGCTGACACCTTTCCACCAATTCGAACAGTCTGTGGTCTGTGAAGTGTCTACTGCAAGTAAAAGTTTAATGCCTCAGGTACTCATTTATAAAAGGGTGGACAATCAACAGTGCAAATTGCTGTGAATAAATATCCTTACAAAGACAAATTTGCATATTGATCTAGGCGGCGTGCTAAAGATAAAGAATATTGGATCTTCAGGAAGGGCAGGATAGCATGCAACAAAAGTTTTTTGCTGTACCTTGGTACACATAACAATAAACTAAACTGATACTGTGAATGGAAAGAGAGTGGAGGTGGCAAAATCAGAGCAAAAGTCTTTGGGCCAGAGAAAAAGATGAAGAAACATAGAAACTTTTTTTCAATCTCTTACCTTGCCGGAGATACGATTGTTTTCCGGATCGTATCTCCGGTCGCTCTGCAGCATAACATCATGGAGCTGGCGGCCTTACTCGGGACTGCCTTTGAGCCCCACTGCGGGGCCATAAATTTACCATCGGAGCCTGCGATCCCACCTTGGATCGACGCTCCAACCGTGGCCTGCGGATTTCAACATCGAGGAACTCGCAGTCTCGGGTAAAGACTGATGTCGGGAAGCTCCAAAGTCGCAGAAGGTTCAACTAGCCCCGACCGGGAGTCTGATCGCCCAGCGCGGGGGAACTGAGATCCCCACCGATGCGGGAACTTGATCGCCCCGATGTGGAGGGCCCGACCGGGAGTTAAGATCGTCCCGTCAACGGAAGGCTCCAGAACGCGGGAGAACAAAGAAGGAAAGAGGTTGAACTTTTTGTTTTCGCCTTCCATCACAGTGAGACATGTGGAGGAGTCACTGTGGTGGATGTTTATGTTAAATGTATTTTGTGTGTTTTGTTGCTTTTTATTGGTATGACTATGGCAAATCAAATATCTCGTATGTTGCAAAACATACTTGGCTAATAAAGCATGATTATGATTATGATACAACAAGGGTACTAATCTAATCATGAATGCCTTATGGGTGATAGGTTAAACCAATTAGCAGTAATAAAGTAGACGGTGAATTACTAGAGTGTGAATACTATGTGATTTGACAAATAACGAGAACAAGCTATCCTGGATGGACATTGTGCAATGTGAAGGAGGTAGTTGATAACCTTGTTGTGCAAATCCATTCTTTGTTAAGGTGAAAAATGAAGCGTTGAGTTTAGTTTAGAGATACAGCGCGGAAACAGGCCCTTCGGCTCACTGAGTCCGCACCGACCCCCGCAAACCAACACTATCCTACACACAATAGGGACAATTTACAATTATACCAAGCCAATTTAACCACAAACCTGTACGTCTTTGGAGTGTGGGAGGAAACCGGAGCACCCAGAGTAAACCCACGCAGGTCACGATAAATCTAATATACATCCTCAGAGTTTTATAGTCTGATTCCCAGATGAGAAAAATATGTAGCCATGGAAATAATGGATGCATTGGTTGTCTTCTAACCTATTGTGGAACTACTCCTTGGGTGGCAAATGGAAACTGTGCAGGAAGGAACTGCAGATGCTGGTTTATGCCGAGGATAGACACAAAATGCTGGAGTAACTCAGTGGGACAGGCAGCATCACTGGATGGAAGGAATGGGTGGGTGATGTTTTAGGTCGAGACCTTTCTTCGGGCTGAGAGGGAATCCACTCAATAGTCAGAAATGGACTATTTTAAACAAAAGGCAGGAAGAGAGGAAACAGGGAAGTTTGAAACCGGTTGGCTCAGGATCAATAAAAGAGAAATTGCCTCTGTCTATCATAGATATGATAACAGAACAATTAATGTATCATAGCGGGGCAGGCAGCATCTCTGGAGAGAAGGAATGGGTGACGTTTAGGGTCGAGACCCTTTTTCAGACCCAAAATGTCACCCATTCCTTCTCTCCAGAAATGCTGAGTTACTCCAGCGTTTTGTGTCTACCTTCGATTTAGACCAGCATCAGCAGATCTTTCCTACACAATTAACATGTCATTGTGATTTGATAAAGTCCTCACAGATTAATGAAATAAAATCTCTTTGGCATAAAAATGCTATGGTGGATGTCATGAGGATATGGCTGACAGAAGGGAGAATGCACAGCATTTAATTAATTCCCAGATAAGAGGTGAATGTGCAATATTGAAGTACAAGAGATGAGGGATAATGTCAGTATATTATCCCTAATAGAACATTGACAGAGTTGGAATAAATGTAGTTTCTGGCAGTAACCGATGATCTAACAAGGAACCAACTGTGTTATTACCAAGTTTGCCATTGAGATGAATGAACCTGGATAGGATAGAGTTCGGAGGAGGAGGTAAAGAGATTTCACAGTGATTTAACCAAGCTGATGGAATATGAGCCAGTGTTGTACAGAGGTGAAGGGCAAACGGTGGCACAGCGGTACAGTCGCTGCCTTACAGCCTTTGCAGCGCCAGAAACCCGGTTCAATCCTGACTACGGGTGCTGTCTGTACGGAGTTGGTATGTTCCCCCCGTGACCGCAAGGGTTTTCTCCGAGATCTTCGGTTTCCTCCCACACTCCAAAGACAGCACAACATGTCCCCACCAGAGATGCTACCCCTCCATGAACACTCCGATACACCAGAGGTCATAACTGAATTAACAACTGCCGAGGAGTTTGCTTGCTTATCAAGATGATGGTAACTATGGGAACTTTATACATTAGGAACTATATCTCATTGGGTTTCCTCTTTTTTTTTAACGGTTAGATAGTTTGTATTTGCTCAGCTTTTCATCTTCCCACCATCAAGGCAAACTCTGAATTCTTTCATCCATTTCAAAGTTACCTAATGTGAAGAAATGGGACAAAAATGAGAAGTGATGTAAGGGTTAAACAGACTATGTGATCTAATATGGAGTTATCTGATGAATTAGCAGCAGCACATTTCAAGCCCTGCTTAGGACAACAAGTAGATGTTTTTGATGAATGGTTGGGCTAATTTATAGGGGTCAGTATATCATGAAGACACCTGCAAGGTCAGTGAGATAAGCTTTGCTTTCCCAGAGACATCCGAGACTAGCTCGGTGTCTGATAGGATACATAACTCACGCCATTATGGTACCAAGGAGGATAGCTAGTTTAACACATAATCACCTGTTGGTCTTAGAGATAGAAATTATTAAAAATAATACATGCTTCTACCATGAGAGTATGAGCTTCATCTTTGGGGAGAAAAAAGAGCTTCACCCAGGAGAGAGAGAGAGAGAGAGCTTGGACCGTGGTGTATGTTGGTGCCAGATGGTGTAGATAGGAGACTCGAATACGCAGAGAGATGTGTTATTTTATATTGTTACTTTATTGATAGTTGATTGTTTTTCTGTGTTTTACTTGTATTTTGCTTCAATAAATAGTTATTTGTGCCCGTCACCATGTGCTTCCTTCATTCATAGACCCGATTCCATGAATTCTGCATATATTTCATTACAACGAACTACCCACAAAGGAGCATGACATGTCCCCAGCAGAGATGCTTGCTACCCCTCACTGAACTCTCCCACACACCTGGCATCATAACTGAATTAACTATTCCAAATTAGTTCACCTGCTTATCAAGATGATGGCAAATCTATGTGTAGGAAGGAACTGCAGATGCTGGTTTAAATCGAAGATAGACACAAAATGCTGGAGTGGGACAGGTCGCATCTCTGGAGAGAAGGAATGGGTGACACTTCGGGTTAGACCAGTCTGAAGAAGGGTCTCGACCCGAAATGTCACCCATTCCTTCTCTCCAGAGATGCTGCCAGTCTCGTTGAGTTACTCCAGCATTTTGTGTCTACCTTCGATTTAAACCAGCATCTTCATTTCTTTCCGACACAATGTTCATTGGGGACTATAACTCATTGGATTTCCTCTTTTTTAATGGTTAGATAGTTCATATTTGCTCTGCTTTTCATCTCTCCGGCCTTCCCACCATCAAGGCAAACTCTGAATTCTTTCATCCATTTCAGTTACCGAACGTGAAGCAATGGGACAAAAATGTGACTGTTTTATTAGCATAGCACATACAGCAAATAACATTTTCCTGTGGGCATTTTGTCATGGAAGTGCATATATTTTGAAATAATTGTCATGTTGCTGTCATGAACTAATGGCAAAGCACGAACAAGCGGCTTGTCTCTGCACCAGTAAGGAATTCTACACAGCCTTCAGAATGCGGATACTTTCCTGATCAGCTGATAAACAGTTGCTTCAAAAGGAGGGGGTATTGTGTGATTTTAAATGATTTGTCAAATTTCTTCAGCAGAGACAATCAGAAATAATCGGGATGGAAGATTGCAACCTTCACGTGGTCCGCCCTGTTTCGACTAATGCAATCAACTCGATGTGCACAAACGGAAGATCAAATAGAACAAGTTGTCCAACAACTTTAGGCTGTGCACGCCACACGAAAGAAGAAGAATCAGAAATAATCCAGACGAGCGGGCAGCTTTGATCAGAAAGGAGATGAATACACTTTTACACAAATAACTAGCAGTGGGAGTTGCTTCGAGATTTCCTTTGAAGTTTCATCATCCTGATGAAGGGAGGGGCGGCGAGAACAATGAGGATAGCCAGCATTGGGGGGCAGCGGGAACAAAGGGGGGACCCGGCAGCGGGTGGAGGGGCCATCGAGAAACAATGTGGGGGGGCCGCCTGCTGCCAGGTGCGGCAAAAAGACAGGTTCGACGCTGCGAGCAGAAAATGAAACTGTTCACTTCTTGTAAGAAAGAATGGGCCGACTGTGCTTGTATTGACTGGAATTTAGAAGGATGAGAGGGAATCTTACAGAAACTGAACAGGCTAGATGCAGGAAAAATGTTCCCCATATTGGGGGAGTCCAGAACCAGGGTCACAGTTTAAGAATAAGGGGTAGGCCATTTAGGACTAAGATGAGGAAAAATGTTTTCACCCAAGGAGTTTTTAATCTGTGGAGTTCTCTGGCCCATATGGCAATGGAGGCCAATTCACTAGATGTTTTAAAGAGAGAGTTATGGGCCTATCCCACTTAGGCGACTTTTTAGGCGACTGCAGGAGGCTATGCAGTCACCACATGGTCGCCCCATGATCTTAGGTGGTTGCCGGGGAGTCGCCTTCATGGTCATGAGGAGTTCCCGCATTCTGGGAACTAGTCACGGCCTCATTATGGTCGCCGTGAATTTTTCAACATGTTGAAAAATTAGTGGCGACTAGAATGAAGTCGCCATGGAGAGTAGCGAGAATTCTCGTGCCGCAGGTAGGTCGCCAGGAGGTCTTAGTGGGTTCCCAGGAGGTTGAAGGTTCTCGGAGGTTCTCGTAGGTTGGAGCCCTTGCTGACCGGTGAATTTTCATTGGCTCATTGGGAAAAAAAAAGTAAGCGTTAGTTTTCAGAACCAAGGAGTAATGTCCGCCGAGCTTCACAGCCGTGTATCTCTGGCTTCTTAAAAGTTGTCTCCACTCCTTCTCCCTCCTTCTTCCCCCTCTCACCCCCCCCTCTCCCCCCCTCTTTTAAAGGACTTACCGTACACTTTGCTTTAGCTGACTTTTTACAGCGCCAACCTTCCTGTTCATCGCGGTGTGTGTCTGTATCACCTTGGCTTGGCTCCGTGTGAATTTTTTAGACAGGGCAAGTAGCTTTGTCTAAAAAATTCACACAGGCTGATGAAGTAAGTGATGTGTCTGTATTTGTTCCATTCAGACAGTCACCGTTCCAGTTCCCGGTTATTCAGGCGATTGCCGGCAACTTCACAGTCGCAGGCAGTCCGCTGAAAAATTGCCTAAGTGGGACAGGCCCATAAAGGGCCTTTCGCACGGGCATGCGACCTGCATGCGGCAAGCGCGGCCTAAAGGGCCGGTCCCACCAGCATGCGCCTGCATGCGGCTAGCGCGACCTAATATGGTCGCTTGAACCGTACAGCATGCGGCAAGCGCGATCAAACCAGAAGCGGGAGCTGCGCGGAGGTCAAATGAGTGACACGGCGTCGAGGCGGCTGTGGGCCGGCAGGCCGTTGCTGCGCGGAATTTTTAAACACGGTCAGTTTTTCGGAGCCCCACACAATGTCGGGACCAGCTCCGCACAACTCCATACGGCTCCGGCGATCGAAGTGGGACCGGCCCCGCGAGGCCGTACGGCTCAAGCGACCACGTTAGTTCGCGCTTGCCGCATGCAGGCGCATGCTGGTGGGACCAGCCCTTTAGGTCGCGCTTGCCGCATGCAGGTCGCATGCCCGTGGGACAGGTTAGCTCTTAGGACTAAAGTAATCAAGGGATATGGGGCAAGAGCAGGAATGGGGTACTGATTTTAGATGATCGGCAATTATCATATTGAGTGGAGGTGCTGACTTGTCTGGGCCGAATGGCCTACTCCTGCACCCATTTTTCTGTTTCTATGTTTTCAGGCAACTTTGTTGGCGATAGAACTGTGGCAACTCCTTGTGAACCACCTTCACAAGTTCACTAGTTATAGTAGAATTAGGCCATTCGGCCCATCGTGTCTACTCCGCCATTCAATCATGGCTGTCTCTGCCTCTTAATCCCATTTTCCTGCCTCTCCCCACAATCCTTGACACCTGTTCTAATCAAGAATTTGTCTGTCTCTGCCTTAAAAATATCCACAGACTTGGCCTCCACAGCCCTCTGTGGCAATGAGTTCCACTGATTAACTACCCTCTGACTAAAGAAGTTCCTCCTCACCTCCTTTCTAAAAGAGTGCCCTATAATTCTGAGGCTATGACCTCTGATCCTAGACTCTCCCACCAGTGGAAACATCCTTTCCACATCCACTCTATCCAGGCCTTTCATTGTTCTGTAAGTTTCAATGAGAAGAAGACCTTGGTAGGGCCTGCGGTATGATTTTACCGGGTTGTACGCAAAACAAAGCATTTCACTGTATCTAGTGTCATTGAATGATTGAATAGAGTCAGCAAGCTTGCAGTCCCAGTCAGGTGAGAGAGGGAGTACTACCCACAAGGCACTATACGCACCACGCTGTGATCTGCCCATTTGTACAAAGCCACCACACTCAATGAACAGCTCCCAAAACCAATGGAGTGGACAATGCAGTTGATTAGAAAACTCATGAACAGAATTCATGATTCCGCCTCAGGGCCGATTCTAATTTTTTGGGGGGAAATAACAGCAAGCCACAGTGCCAGCACTAGGCCTCTACTCGCTGGAGTTTAGAAGGTTGAGGGGGGACTTCATTGACACTTACAGAATAATGAAAGCCATAGATAGAGTGGATGTGGAAAGGATGTTTCCACTGGTGGGAGAATCCAGGACCAGAGATCATAGCCTCAGAATTAAAGGGCGCTCTTTTAGAAAGGAGTCGAGGAGGAACTTCTTTAGTCAGTGGGTAGTTAATCTGAGGAACTCATTGCCACAGAGGGATGTGGAGGCCAAGTCTGTGGATATTTTTAAGGCAGAGATAGACAAATTCTTGATTAGAACGGGTGTCAATGATTATGGGGAGAAGGCAGGAGAATGGGATTCAATCATGGCAGAGATCAGCCATGATTGAATTGCAGGGTAGACTTGTAGGGCCGAATGGCCTAATTCTGCTCCTGTAACTTGTGAACTTGTGATCTGTATGAGAGTATTCTCACTGTGCTATCAGGAAGGGGGTTGCAGGAGCCGAACCAGCAGAGCTGGAGGAAAAAACTGAATGACTCTTTACATATTCTGTTGTGCTCCTGCAAGTAAGAAATTCATTGTCCTAACTGAGACATATGATAATAAAATACTCTTGACTCTTGACTGGTAAATTTTCCTTTACCTTTCAGCCAGAGCTCTCTCATGTCTACATGGTCAAAGTTACCCCAAGCTGTTAATGTTGGGAAATTTAGCAATTGTGACGATATGGAATATCAACGGAAGGTTCATTGATTCACCCTCCTTGTGTGATAATAATAATAATAATACATTTTATTTATGGGCGCCTTTCAAGAGTCTCAAGGAAACCTTACAAAAATTTAGCAAGTAGAGGAAAAACATGTAAGCGGAATGAAATAAATAGTAGAGACATGACTAGTACACAAATTAAAGACAGAATTCAATTCAAAACACAATATGAGGCAAATGTTATTTTCCACATATTAGTCCTGGACAAATTTGCCTTGGTCTTATCACATGTCTCCCCATCAATAGTCATGAAGGTTGGTATCAATCGAAAGATAGAAAGCAAATCACCATCCAACATACCATCGACTCCCTGGGACTCTTGTCCATATCACCTGCAACATGACCTGTTGTAATTTACTAAGCCTGGACCTTCCTGATCTCCCAGTTGCCAAATGCTTTGATTCCCCTTCCCATTCCCACACTGCCCTTTCTGTCCTGGGCCTCCTCCATTGTCAGAGTGAGGCTAAATGCAAATTGGAGGAACAGCACCTCATATTTTGCTTGGGCAGCTTACAACCCAGTGGTATGAATATTGATTTCCCTAACTTCAAATAAGCCCTGCACACCCTCTCTCTCCATCCCTTCCCAACCCAGGTCGCACCAGGTTCTCGTTCTCACCTAGCAAGCAGCTAACAATAGGCCGTTTCCTTTATCATCATTAGTTTTTGCATATCTTTCATTCATGTGTTCTATATCTCTCTACATTACTGTCAATATCTCATGTTTCCCTTTCCCCTGACTCATCCAAAGAAGGGTCTTGACCTGAAACGTCACCCATTCCATCTCCCCAGAGATGCTGTCTATCCTGCTGAGTTACTGCAGCATTTTGAAAGTACTTGTTTTTACTGTTCACACACTATTCCAGTAAGGAAACATTTCTTTATTGTCGCTGGCTCTAAAGGCTGGAACTGTCAACTTGATCATTTTAAGGGAGCGCTTCAATCAGAAGGTTAACAAAAGTTCAAAAAGACTGTGGCACAGTGGCACAGGGGTAGAGTTACTGCCTTACAGAAACAAAGACCCAGGTTCGATCGTGACTCTGGGTTCTGTCTGTACGGAGTTTGTGACCTGCATGAGTTTTCTCCAAGATCTCTGGTTTCCTCCCACACTCCAAAGATTTACAGGTTTGTAGGTTAATTGGCTTGGTGTAAACTGTAAAATTGTCCCTAGTATGTAGGATTGTGTTAATGTGCGGGATTCACTGGTTGGTGCAGACTCAGTGGGCCAAAGGGCCTGTTTCTGTGCTGTATCTCTAAACTAAACAAGTCATCAAACTTGCTGAGGGGGAGATGGATGTGAACAATAAACATTGGTCGTGTCAACAGCATCTGCATTGCACTGCTGAATAACACTGGAGAATGTAAAGGTTTCCATTGTTGTGCTTCAAAAAGAATGGGGAGTTCCTGCCACTGTCTTGCGAAGCATGTATTCGCCCTTCACTGTCAAGTGAATGAACATATTATCTGCTGAACACATCCGCTCAGTCCGCCTAAATCTACCTGATCTCCTGGTTGCTAAACACTGTATCCCCCCTCTCATTCCCAGTCTGACCTTTCTGCCCTGGGCCTCCTCCACTGTCAGAGTGAGGCCCAGCACAAATTGGAGGAACAGCACTTTATATATTGCTTGGGCAGCTTACACCCCAGCGGTATGAACATTGACTTCTCTAACTTCAAATAACCCTGGCTTTCCCTCTCTCTCCATCCCTTTGCTAGTTCTCCGACCAGTTTGAATGTCCCCTCGAATAAATCTTATCTCTGTATGCTTCGTTGTCACCTTCTCCTAGCTAACAATGATTTGTTCTACATTTTCCTTGATCTCCATCCCCCTTTGATGTCTTGTTCTCACACCTTACTCTTCCTGATCTCTGTGTCTCCCTGATTCCTGATTCTCAGTCTGAAGAAGGGTTCCGACCTGAAACGTCACCCATTCCTTCTATCTAGAGATGCTGCCTGTCCCGCTGAGTTACTCCAGCATTTTGTGTCTATCTTCGGCGTAAACCAGCATCTCCAGTTCCACCCTACACATCATCCATTTTATTGTTGTTTGTGGGAGCCACCTTTGGGCAATTGACTGCTGAATTTCTTTCAGTACAGCAGTAGACTTCAAAGGTACTTCATAGACTGCAAATAAGTTTGAAAGGTACCATTTAAGTGCAAAATCAATCAATCTATCCAAAAATAATACCAGTCATCAAATCTAAAATCAATCATGGGTTTTGACTGTCAGAGTTCAAGTTATCAATTGGAACAAGCCTTTCAAAAACACCAAAAGATGTGCTTTCAAGAACGCATTAATATTTGTCTAGAGGCAACATATTGCAACAAATTAAGTACCAATAGATGGAATTTGTCAGAGAAACACTGCTGCAGACCACGATTCCTCACACGACATAATTGGTTCTAAATTATCCTGCTTGAAACTATTTTGGCTGGCTCTTTATTCAGACTGAATTTCTGACCACTAACAAACCACTTTTGGGAAATTAACCATTACTAACAATCCTCTCTGTAATACTCAATAATAACACAAATCATGATTGTTAGGAAAGGCAAATCTAATTTCCTTAAAGACAGCAATTTAGAAGACATCGAATGAACTTAAAGGTTGAAAAAAAATGCTTTAAATGCTGGATATCTGCTGGGAGAAATTAAACCGCAGATCAGTGTGAAAACATTAGTTGCTGTTCCTGATGTTCATATACTGCAATTTAACTTTTAAGACATATGTGTCATGTGGTGACCCATTGAGTCATGTTTGTCCCACATATATGGCCACTTACATGAGAGTAGCTCACTTCAAGAAAGAAAGGCCTATGTTCAGATGTATCCGACAGCACTGTGAGAAGCTAGAGATTAAATTGCAGGTCCCCTGGTTGAGATATCTGAATCATTTTTCGACACAGGTGATGTGCCGGAAGACTAAAGTGTGGCTAATGTTGTCCCTCTATTTAAGAAAAGCTGCAAGGGAAAGCCTTGGAACTGTAGACCAGTGACCTTTATATCTGTGGCAGATGAGTTACTGGAGAACATTCTGAGGGATAATATATATATGTATAGGAAAGAACTGCAGATGCTGGTTTAAATCCCAGGGACATTCCCGGGGACACTTCCGGGGAGCCGGAACGCATGGCGGGAGTGTCCCGGGGAGCCGTGTGAGCACGATCCACCCGCCGAACAACCGCAACACCGCTGACCAGAATGACAATGGTCGATTTTGGCGGCAGTGTGGGCCTCGGTGGCAGTGTGGGCCTCGGCGGCAGTGGGGCCTCTGCGGTGGCAGGGTGAGCCTCAGTGGCAGCAGGAGCCTCGGCGGTAGTGGGGCCTCTGCGGTGGCATTGTGGGCTTCAGCAGCAATGGGAGCCTCGGTGTCAGTGGGGCCTCGCGGTCGATGAGCGTGAGGGGGGTCAGGAAGACAATGGGGACCCGACGTGGGGTGACCCAACATGGGGGGACCTGCATGAAGAACAATGGGGACGGTAGGAGAACAAAGGGGGACATGGTGTGGGGGGGGGGGGGGGTGGGGCACTCCAGTTTTAGAATCCTCTGCCCAGTGGATAAGTCTGTGTTTGTATCTTTGTCCATTTGTTCCAGTGAAGGCACTGAGCACACGGCAGCCAGACACCAGTCGCTTGTCTTTTTCTTTTTGTTTTCTCTTTTAATTTCAAGTTCTTGTACCTCGTGTGTTGTGACTGTCGGCGGAACAATTTCCCTCCGGGGATGAATAAAGATTTATTGTTATCGTTATCAGTATCATTAAATCAAAGATAGACACAAAATGCTGGAGTAACTCAGCGGGACAGACAGCATCTCTAGAGAGAAGGAATGGGTGCCATTTCTGGTTGAGACCCTTCTTCAGACGGGTCTCGACCCAAAACGTCAGCTATTTCATCTCTCTAGAGATGCTGCCTGTCCTGCTGAGTTGCTCCAGCATTTTGTGTCCACCTTCGATAAGATATGTATGTTCTTTGTTCTATGTACTATGTTGCGTATGCATTTGGATTGAAGGACGTGATTAGGGATATTTCTACGTGGGAGGCAGTTTTTTACAAATCTGATTGAGCTTTTTGAAGAAGTAACCAAAAAGGTTAATGAGGGTGGAGCGTAGACGTTGTGTATATGGACTACAGCAAGGCATTGATAATGTTCTGCATGGTCGGCTGATTTGGAAAGTTAGATCACATGGAATCCAGGGAGAGCAAGCCAACTAGATAAAGAATCATCGTCATGGAAGGAAAGTGCGGGTGATGGTGGAATGTAATTTCTCGGACTGGAGGTATGTGACTAGTGGTACACCTCGGGGCTTGGTGCTGTGCCCATTGCGATTTCTGGTTGATATTAATGATTTGGAAGAGAATGTAAAAAGCATGATTAGCAAGTTTGCAGATGACACTAACGTGGGTGGTCTCGTAGATAGCGAAGATGGTTATCAAAAATTACAGCACGATCTTGATCAGTTGTGCAAGTGGGCCGAGGAATGGTTAATAAAGAATATTGCAGATACCTTCTGAACCTTCAGAATTTTGTAGTCGGCAGGGCAGTATTCAGCATATCACCAACTTGGACAATTTAACATTTTATCAAGCCAATTAACCTACGAACCTCTACGTCTTTGGAGTGTGGGAGGAAACCGAAGTTCTCGGAGAAAACGCACGCAGGTCACGGGGAGAACGTACAAACTCCATACAGACAGCACCCGTAGTCGGGATCGAACCGGGGTCTCTGGTGCTGCATTTTGCTGTAAGGCAGCAACTCTACCGCTGTGCCTAAGTGCGAGGTGTTCCATTTTGGATGTCAAACTTGGGCAAGAACTTCAAAGTGGAAGGCAGAGCCCTGAGGAGTGTTATGGAGCAGAGGGTCCTAGGAGTGCAGATACATGGTTCATTGAAAGTGGCATCATAGGTAGTTACAGTAGTCAAAAAGGCTTTCGGTATTTTGTCCTTCATCTGTCAGGGTTGTGATTGCAGAAGTGGGAATGTTATCTTATGTTATGTTATAATTGCAGGATAATGATGGGTGATCCTATAGAAGTGTATAAGATCAAGAGGGGAATAGATAAGGTGCATACAAAGAATACTTTACCTGCATGTACAGTGTAAGGTAATCAAGAACAGAGGACATAAGTTTAAGGTAAGAGGGGCAAGATTTAATAGGATCCTGAGGGGCAACTTTTTTGCAAAGAGTGGTGGATATTATGAGCTGCCATAGGAGGTACTTACGGCAGGCACTATAACCTCATTTAAACAACATTTGGATAGGTGCATGGATAGGAGAGGTTTAGTGGGATATTTGCCAAATGCGGGCAGGTGGGACTAGAGCAGATGGGACATCTTAGTTGGCAAGGACAAGTTTCCAAGCTGTATGACTCTATAACTCTAAGATTGTTCCATTTATAACTTGACCTTTGATTAATTTTCAATGCCTGCATCAACATAAAGAATTCCCCAGACACTTCATTGGTGTGTGTTGGGAATATCACTGCTGGATGGTGCTAGCAGGACAAGTAAGGTCATTGGAAAAGTGCACACACCAGGGACTTAGGAACTGGAATGCATGGAACATCCTTGAAGGCAAATGAAGGCAAATGAGGCCGCGGAGAAGCCGGACAGCGAATCCTATCTGGGTCGTGGAGCCTCTTGGCAGTGGTGGAGCCTTGGCAGAGCCTCGGCAGTGGCGGTGCAGCCTCACGGGCCAACGGAGCCTCGTGGGTCGACTCGTGGTTGGCGGAGCAGCAGTCGATGAGGGTGCGGGAGGACCAGGCATGGGGGTGGAGAACAAAGGATGACCTGGCACGGATACTTTGTAACTTTGTCAGTGCCGTTTATGTGACGACTAATTGCATACCTTGGGTTTGCAAGCAAAGATTTTCGCTGCGCCTTGTCACATGTGACAATAAAGTATTTTGTTCCATTGTCCAGGTTCTGGGCTAGCATTAGCAAGGCAATGCTCACAGGTAGTAGAGATAGAAATGCTAAACGCTCATCACTCTGTGCATGAAGGTATTTTTCCTCATTTCAGGCATAAATGGCCTGCATCTTCCATGGAGCCTGTGAACTCACCTACTGGACTGCTGCCTTGCGATAGATTCTCACTGAATCTAGCATGTTGCGTCATTTAAAGATGACATTTGGACTCCTTAGCTAATTTGGACGACAGATGGCACAATGGGCTAAGTGTTCGGCTGGCAACCTGAAGGTGGCCAGTTCGAATCCTGCTTGGAGTGTGTACTGTCGTTGTGTCCTTGGGCAAGACACTTCACCTACCTTTGCCTGGGACTAGAGACGGAAATTAGCTACTGATTGGCTACAATCTCGCATATTTACATGCAAATGTTCATTAATATGCATTGTCCCTATAAACAAATTATTAATTATTAATACATTGATATAGATTTTGAATCGCACTACGTCCCGTCATACCCTACGTGTCACAACCTGATAACAATCCATTTTATACACCAAACTTACCTTCTGAAGAAACAGTGACATCACCAGTACAGAGAAATTGAATTCCACAGTTGCATCAATAGAAAGCATCCTATTCAAATGCTTCATATTTGACAACTGCGCAGCTTAAGATCACAAGAAATTGCAGAGAGTTGTGGACACAGCCCTGACCATCGCATAAATCAGAATCCCTGAAGAAGTCAGAAGAACTGAAGAAGGTCTGAAGAAGGGTCTCAACTGCAATGGCACCTATTCTTTTTCACCAGAGATGCTGTCTGAACCGTTGAGTTACTCCAGTGTTTTGTGTTTATATTTGATTTAAAACACCATCTGCACTTCCTTCCTATGCGTTCCCTTGGCTCAGGTGCCAATACCTTGGCTCACATGGGGATCAGGCTATCTGTGGGGAATAAGATGTTGTAAGGGATCACAGGTGTCCATAAAATCAAGAAGATGTAATTGTTGCCTTGCAGACTGAACAAAAAAACTTGGATCAGGTTCAGGTGAGGTAGTGAGTAGCTTGCAGAAGCTATGTCTGATCAAATTGGAACAGTTTTCTCTGGAATGTTGGAAGTTGAGGGGAGATCTGAGAAAAGTATATAAAATTATGAGAGGCATAGATAGTGTAGGCAGTCAGAACCTTTTTCTCCGGATGGAAATATCATACACTAGAGGGCATAGCTTTAAGGTGAGAGGGGTAACGTTTAATGGAGATGTGAGGGGCAAGAATTTTACACAGAGGATGATGGGTGCTTGGAACATATGGCCGAGGTAGTGTGGAGGCAGATTGAAGAGAATTTTGGATAGAGATGTGGATATGCAGGGAATGGAGGGTATGGATTATGAGCAGGCAGGGAAGAACTGGTCTTGGCATTATCTCCGGCACAGATTTATGGTCGAAAGGCCTGTTCCTGTGTTGTTATGGCTCTGTTCTACGTTCTATGTAAATGACGATTAAGCAGATCATAGTTGTCCAACATGGTCAAAATTGACAAGGATGGGCAGCAAGATGGAGCCACAGTGAAATGATTCTGATGGTTCCACACGCAGGCACACAGCAGGATGTCCAGCTTGGTCTTTGGGAATGGACAACATGAAGGAGCTGCCAGTAGGAGATGAGTACCAGCCAGGGAATGTACAGGAAGCTGATGACCTTTAGGACCCAGTGGTTGGTGGGTCAGCTGCAAGAACAGTGACCAATAACCTTTGCATCTTGCTCCCATTGCTTCAACATCACTTTGAGGGCAGCACGATGGCACAGCGGTAGTAGTGCTGCCTTACAGCACCTGAGACCTGGGTTCGATTCTGACTACGGGTGCTGTCTGTGCGGAGTTTGTACGTTCTCCCTGTAACCCGCGTGAGTTTTCTCAGAGATCTTCCGTTTCCTCCCACACTCCATAGGCGCCAGGTTTGTAGTTTAATTGGCTTGGTGTAATTGTAAAATTGTCCCTAGTGTGTGTAGGGTAGTGTTAACGTGCGGGGATCGCTGGTTGCTGTAGACTCACTGGGCTGAAGGGCCTGTTTCTGTGTCTCTAAACTAAACTAAAACAGTTAATGTGCTCCCTTGCTTTTGTGTTTGTTGCCCACACATATCCTGTGCATAATCTAATTAGTTCATCAATTGGCCCTGCCACATTGAACGATTTGTAACTTTGCACTCATAGGAAAAGCTAGCTCTTTAAACCCTCAAAGTCAATCTTCCTGTCCAACAAGATCTCTCAAAGAGCATCACTTTGCATTTCCACCTGAAGCCACTTCGTTTCTACATGCCCACCTGTTACAATCATGTTCACCATTCAGTAGACTATTGTCAATTTTTGTTAACATCTAAACTGTATTCCCCATTGCCCAATTCAAACTTATTAATAATGAAGCTGTCATCTATATTACTAAATCTCTGATTGACCACTTTTGGCCCACTGTGCTGCGATTTCCGACAGAACGCAGCCACCTACGGCCGTCATTTTTGGCCACCTCGCTCAGAGCCCCCCCTCCGCCTTACGGGTGCAGAGGATTTTCCCATCGATGACAAATCAGAGAGATATTAATGTTTTTAAAAAATTCACCATTCTCTCTGCTGCCTCTGCTGGAGGGAGGGGGAGGGACTATAAAACCAGGAAGTGGTGTGCCTCACTCAGTCTCTGCAAGATGGATGAAGCCAAGGTTCACGTCTCTCTGAGCTCTGAATAACACTGAACAAATGTCTACACAACTGTGAGTACCCTTAATGTGGTGTGAAAATGAAAATATGGGTTGTTTGAGGTAAAAAGGCACTGCCTGCAAATGGCTGTTTGGGTGCTTTGGCTTGAAGTTGAAAGGCACTACATACTGCAAATGGTGGCTTGGGTGCTTTGACTTGAAGTTGAAAGGCACTACTTACTGCAAATGGTGGCTTGGGAGCTGCACAAATTGAGAAGGAGCTGCTTGCTGCTGTCTTTGCCTGCTCTGTTCAAGGACTTCCTTTTCGGGAACTGTTTTACTGTCGAGACCGACCACCAGCCGCTGGTGACCATTTTGAACAAGCCGATCCACGTTGCACCTGCCAGGCTGCAGCGCATGATGTTGCAGGTCCAGCGTTTTGACTTCAAGCTCGTCTATAAAAAAGGCACTGAGATGCACGTTGCTTACGCTCTCTCTCGCGCCCCCCGGGCCTCCTGCGACCGCCACTCCTACGAACGGGAAGACCTCCTGGTGCCCGGCGTTGACTTTGTCCCCACCAAGCAGCTTCAGTGCCTAGCCGAGCACACCGCTGCCGACCCCGCCCTGCAGCAACTTTCCTCGGTGATCAAACGGGGCTGGCCAAGCAAACGAGCCAGTGCACCGACAGAGACTCAGCCCTTTTTCCTGGTCCGTGATGAACTGGTCATCCAATACGGCGTTATCGTTAAGGGAAACAAGGTCGTGGTCCCCTCCTCCCTGTATGACCAGTACTACAGCGTGGCCCACAGCGGACACCCGGGTGTTGATTCCCCGATCGCCCATGCACAGTGCCAATTCTACTGGCCTGGTATGGCCAAGTACATCCGGGACCGCGTCTCGTCCTGCTCCACCTGCATCAGCCTTGCCCCTCACCAGCAAAGGCAGCCCCTCTTGCAACAACCCGCGCCAGCCCTGGCCTGGACCTCTTTGGCCGCCGAACATCTTCGAGTAGCGTGGCAAACACTATCTTGTCCTGGCCGACTCGTACTCGAACTGGTTCGAGGTGGACCTTCTGACCTCCCTCACGTCTGAGATGGTCATCCGCAAGCTTTGGTTCGCCGGTCCGTCTGCAGACCGACAACGGCAGGCAGTTTACCAGCCATGAGTTCAAGACCTTCACCAACAAATGGAACTTTCTCCACTTCACCAGCAGCCCTGAGTACCCGCAGAGTAACGGTCTTGCGGAGCGGGCTGTCAGGAGTGCCAAACTTCTGATGGAGCAAGCGCGCCTGGCGAACTCCGATTTTTACCTTGACCTCCTGAACCTCCGTAACATTTCCAGAGACCTGACCATGGGGTCCCCTGCCCAGCGGCTGATGTCCAGAATGACCAGACCACCGATCCCGATTGCTCAACAAAAGCTGCTGCCTCGGGTGCTGGAGCCTGCCTCCGTCCAGACGCGCATACAGGAGAAACACGACATCCAAAGGCGGTCCCACGACAGATCGTGCAAGCCACTCGAGCCTCTGTGGCCGGGACAGACCGTTCGACTACAGACCGCCAGTGGCTATTCCCGCCTGGCCACAGTCGTTGGTGTGGCCGATTCGCCTCGCTCTTACCTGGTTGACTTTGAAGGGACTGTTTACCGCAGGAGCCGTCAGCACCTGCTCGCCGTGAATGAGCCGAGCCCACCGCCTGCAGGACCCTACGTTCCGCCGCTGCTTTTCCAGCCGCCTGCTGCCGTTCCCGTTGCCGGACCCTGCATGCCTCAAACCCCTCGCGCGTTTCATTCTCCTCCACGTGGGACGCCCAGTGCCATCCGCGGTTTCACCCCTCCTGCATGTCCGTCCCCTTTGCGCTCTCGGTCTCCCCCGCGGTCTCGCCGCCTCCGGGTCCACCCGCCTCCTCTGGTCTTTCCGGTGAAGGGGGGGAAGGTTTGGTCAGTACGTATTCGGGGCTTGTTAGTAAGCCGCCTGTTCGTTATGGTGATTTTGTTTAATTTCGTTGCCATGGTTCTCCGCCATGTTTGATTTTCTAAGGGGAAGGATGTAGATGGTTTATGCATGCAACCAATAATATAGCTGCCTCAGTACTACTAACCCCGCCTTAGTTATCATTTATAATAACGCCTTCTTCTCCCTCTGCGCAGTACAGTAGCAGACTGGGATCAGTGACTACTCATGTATTGTTTAACCCTGTGTTCTCATTAAAGACCATTGTAAAGTTACACGTGTGTAATGACTTATTTACAGGAGCTTTGGTTTAAAGTTAAAAGGCACTACATACTGCAAATGGTGGCTTGGGTGCTTTGACTTGAAGTTGCAAGGCACTACTTACTGCAAATGGTGGCTTGGGAGCTTTGGTTTAAAGTTGAAAGGCACTACTTACTGCAAATGGTGGCTTGGGAGCTTTGGCTTGAGGTTGAAAGGCACTACTTACTGCAAATGGTGGCTTGGGTGCTTTGGCTTGAGGTTGAAAGGCACTACTTACTGCAAATGGTGGCTTGGGTGCTTTGGCTTGAAGTTGAAAAGCACTACTTACTGCAAAAGGTGGCATGAGGTTAAAAGGCACTACTTACTGCAAATGGCTGCACTTCAAATTGTGGCTTGGGAGCTTTGGTTTAAAGTTGAAAGGCACTACTTACTGCAAATGGTTGCTTGGGAGCTTTGGCTTGAGAGCTTTGGCTTGAAGTTTAAAAAAATCACCATTCTCTCTGCTGCACCTGCTGGAGGGAGGGGGAGGGACTATAAAATGATGGCTTGGGTGATTTGGCTTGAAGTTGAAAGGCACTTCTTACTGCAAATGGTGGCTTGGGTGCTTTGGCTTGAAGTTGAAAGGCACTACTCACTGCAAATGGATGCATGCAGTTGAAAGGCACTACTTACAGCAAATGGTGGCTTGGGAGCTTTGGCTTGAAGTTTAAAAAAAAACACCATTCTCTCTGCTGCACCTGCTGGAGGGAGAGGGAGGGACTATAAAACCAGGAAGTGGTGTGCCTCACTCAGTATCTGCAAGATGAATGAAGCCAAGGGTCATGTCTCTCTGAGCTCAGAATAACACTGAACTGAACTTTATTTATAGAGCACTTTAAAAACAACCACTGTTGCAACAAAGTGCGGTACATGACTAATCGTAAACATAAAACAAAACAATAAAAACATTAAAAGACAGTAAAAACAATAAAAAACAATAGAAACAGTAAAACAGGAGCAAAGTCTCATGCAGGGTCAAAAGCCAACAAATAGAAAAGGGTTTTAAGACTAGTTTTGAAAATGGACAGTGAAGGGGCCTGTCTAATGTGCAAAGGTAGAGTGTTCTATAATGTCGGAGCAGCAACAGAGAAGGCTCTATCCCCTCTGAGCTTCCGCTTAGACCTCGGTACCTCCAGGAGCAGCTGATCAGCTGACCTGAGGCACCAAGCAGGATGAAGGGATGAAGCAGCTCAGAGAGGTAAGGTGGGGCGAGACCATTTAAAGATTTAAAAACAAATAAAATAATCTTAAAATGAACTCTAAAGTACACAGGCAGCCAGTGGAGAGAGGCCAGAATAGGCGTTATGTGCTCCTTCTTACTTGTTCCAGTTAAAGGGCGAGCAGCAGCATTCTGAACCAACTGGAGACGTGCAAGGGAAGATTGGCTAACTCCAAAATAAAGTACGTTACAGTAATCCAGCCGAGACGTGATGAAGGCATGGATTATTGTTTCAAAGTGCTGTCGTTCAAGAATGGGCTTCACCTTTGCCAGCTGCCTTAAATGAAAGAAGCTGGACTTAACTACCGCGCCTATTTGACGATCTAATTTAAAATCACTGTCCATCTTAAAACCCAAGTTTAAAACTGTTGGCTTCACATACAGTGCCTAGGGACCCAAGTCAACAGGGGGAGGTTCACGGGAGCCATTGGGACCAAACACTATCACTTCTGTTTTCTTTTCATTAATATTTTAAAAGTTTAGGGCCATCCAGGATTTAATATCATCAAGACATAACAGAAGTGGTTTGACTGAGAAAACACTGAACAAATGTCTACACAACTGTGAGTACCCTTAATGTGGTTTGAAAATGAAAATATGGTTTGTTTGAAGTAAAAAGGCACTGCCTGCAAATGGTTGTTTGGGTGCTTTGCCTTGAAGTTGAAAGGCACTACTCACTGCAAATGGTGGCTTGGGTGCTTTGGCTTGAAGTTGAAAGGCACTACTTACTGCAAATGGTTGTTTGGGTGCTTTGCCTTGAAGTTGAAAGGCACTACTCACTGCAAATGGTGGCTTGGGTGCTTTGGCTTGAAGTTGAAAGGCACTACTTACTGCAAATTAAAGATTATAGAGGAACGTATAATCTTTGCTGCAAATGGTTGCTTGGGAGCTTTGGGTCCCACTTAGTCTAGTATGTTATAAATCTCAAGCGGTTCAACTAAATGATTCTGTTTTTTTCTGTCAGTGTTAAGTGTTGCTAACCCAATGCTATTGCTCTGGTGGTTGCTTGTGCCCTAATGGTAACTCTCCTGATGTTATGGGTGGACAGTAGGATTAACATGAGACATAATGAGCTGATGTAGCAGTGAGCAGTAACAGTAGCAGCAAAATCTCAATGATCTGAACGATTAAATTAATTTCCCTTTGCAGAGAAGGCATTTGTCTCAACTAAAACCTTGGGCCATAACAAGCCATCTGTCTGTGCACTGACAACACACTTTAAAATTGCTGTATATGTTACTTATTACCTGCTGTCACACTTGGCTCTGTGTCAGAACACTCAAACCTCAGCCAGAAGACTAACCGAGGGAGTATAACTGAGGAGATTGGTGCATGCTTGTGATACCGAAGTGAAGTATTAAAACGGCCAATGCTGAAAGCACTCCACAGGTCAGTCAGTATCGCCTTCCGGAGGTGGAATAGGAATAGGAATACTTTATTGTCACATGTGTCTAGGCACAGTGAGATGTTTTGCTTGCACACACAATGTATACACATAGCAGCCACCTACGGCGCTGACAAAGTTGCAAAACATGCTGGGTCCCCCTTTTGTACCCCCCCCCCACAGCGATTCCCCCATGTCGGGTCCTCCATTGTCCTTTGTCCCCTTCCCCGTATTGTCCATTGTTCTCCCCCACCTCTATCACGGCGATTCCACCACGCCGGGCCCTCCATTGTTCTTCCCCTCCTCCCTCACGGAGGATCTCCATGCTCTAATCGACCGTCGACCACTGGTCAACCCGCGAGCAATCTCCACCGCTGTGTTGCTTCATCACCGCCGAGGCCCCATCATCGCGATGCTTCACCGCTGTTGCTGCTTCACTGCCACCGAGGCCTCACTTCACCCCTCCGTGGAGCCGACCCGGGTCCCAGCTGTGGGCTCTGTCGGCCGCTTCGCCCTGGCAATCCGCAAGGCATCGAGACAGCAGCGCCTCGATAAAGGCCGCCGGCCGCGTTCGCAGACCACAGTCGCGGCCCATCATGAAGCCTTCTGTCTGCTCAGCCCGTCGGTGCCGCTGAGAAGCAGAAATCGGGGCTTCGCGGGTTGGAGGTGGAGCTACCCAGGTCGACGAAGCCCGTAACCAATGGCCCATGGGTCTGCGGAGCCCGTGGCTGGGGCCTGGGTCGATGCCATGGAGGTGTCCGGAGAGGACCCGGCAACGATAGTGGAGAGGTCGGTGCGGCGGTCGATGATGGGACCGACCGACAGACAACGACGGACACGTGGAAGTGAGGACGCCGCATCCTGGGGAAGGAACAAAGGAGGAGCTGGTATTGGGGGACCGCCATGAGGGAGGGAGGAGAGGGGGGGAAGAACAAAGTTGGACCTTGCACGTGGGTACTATGTAACTTTGTGGCCAACTATTTGCATACCTTGGGTATGCAAGTAAAGAATTTCATTATGATTTGTCACACGTGACAATAAAGTATCCATTCGTTCATTCATATCTCATCAATACCTGTTAAATGGTATTTGACCTCTAATTGTTTCTCTTTCCACCGATGCAGTCTGACCTGCTGAGTGTTTCTGGTATTTTCTATTTTTATTTCACATTTCCAGCATCTACAGTATTTTGGCTTTTCTTGCTCCAGTGTAACAGAGTAGAATGCATTGTGTTATGAAAACATTCTTAAACCAAGCACCCATACTGTCAAGGCATGGTCAACTAAGGGCTAAGTGGTGATAAATGGGATTAGTTTAGATTGCAAAAGCAAGAGACTACAGAGCAATAAACTTAGACACAAGAGTGTGAGGAAGCTGTTCGGATCTGAAACATTGTCTGTCTATTTCCCTCCACAGATACTACCTGACCCTTTGAGTTCTTCCAACCATTTGCCTTTTACTTAATATTTTAGATTAGTTTAGTTTATTGTCACATGTGCAAAGGTGTAGTGAAAAGCTTTTGTTGCATGCTAACCAGTCAGCAGAAAGACAATACATGATTACAATTGAGCCATCCACAAATCCATGATAAAGGGAATAACATTTAGTGCAAGATAAAGTCCAGTAAAGTCTGATTAAAGATAGTCCAAGAGTCTCCAGTGTGGTAGATGGTAGCCCAGGACCTCTCTCTCTTGTTGTTACTTGGATGTTTCAGTTGCCTGGTAACAGTTGGGATGAAAGTCCCTGAATCTGGAGGTGTGCGTTTTCACACTTCTGTACCTCATGGCCGATGGGAGAGGGGAGAAGAGGGAGTGAGACTCGTCTTTAATTATGCTGCTGGCCTTGCCTGAGGCAGTGTGAAGTGTAAATGTATTCAATGGAAGGGAGGTTGGTTTGTGTGATGGTCTGGGCTGCATCCACAATTCTATGCAACTTCTTGCGGTCTTGGATGGAGCTGTTCACAAACCAAGCTGTGACGTACCCTGATAAAATGCTTTACATGGAACATCTGTAAAAGTTGGTGGGAATTGTTGGGGACATGACAAACTTCCTCAGCCTTCGAAGGAATTAGAGCCATTGGTGTGCTTTCTTGGTAGTTGCTTCAATATGGGTTGGTGCAAATTGCTGGTGATACTTACTCCGGGGAATTTAAAGCTTTCAACAATCTCTACTTTTGTGTCATCAATGTACTCTAAACGATGTCAAAATGATGACACCTACGACACAGCAGCAGGAAGGCATGGGCATCACTGAGACGTCTCGGTAATGACCCCACCCACAGTAAACCACGTGGAAATGTGACTGCTAGCCAGGTTGCACACCAGTTGTTGCCAAATGGCAAGAGTAGTGGTACGAAACCTCCACCCCCAAAGGTTGCTGATGGCAACAACCAAAATGATGGATGGTACACTCAACCTTTCACCATGGACGATCTCAACAAAGCCCTGACAGTGATGAAACCTAACAAAGCAGCTGGCTAAGACAACATCAGAACTGAGATGCTGCAACATCTGGGACCCAGAGCACAAGAATGGTTGCTGGAGATGTTTACCATCTGCATAGCAACCAACTCCATTTGACGAGTCTGGCGGAAATCCAAGATTGTTGCTTTGCCAAAACCAGGAAAAGATGCCAATCTTCCCAGCAGCTACCGGCCTATATCCCTTCTGTGCCACCCATACAAACTGATGGAGAGATGCATACTGAACCACATCATGCTGCATGTAGACAATGTCTTGATATCTGAACAGGATGGGTACCACCACCGAAAGTCAACAACAGGACAACTGCAGAACCTCACTCAGCACATTGAAGATGGCTTCGAGGGGAAGCTGATCATAAGTGCAGTATTTGTAGACTTGTCCGCAGCATTTGACACTGTAAACCACTGAAAGCCAAACTGCAACAAACACTGCAGGTCTCTCATCTTGTGCAGTTCATCATGACAATGATGGAGAACTGCCGCTTCTTCTTACGTCTGAATGGTCATAACAGCTGTAGGAGACGCCAGAAGAATGTTCTACCACAGGGCAATATGTTGTCATATTCTGCAGAGCAGCCTCTAGTACGGTGATATATACACCAATGGCCAACCCATCACCCGAAAACTAGGTTGTTTCTGTATGCCGATAACTGAAACCCTTGTCCCACGGTACGAGTTCATTCCAAGAGTTCCCCCGAGGTTTGCCCTGATTCCAACTCGAAGATTTACGGTAATGGCCACTCGTCGGTACTCGGGGCTCTCGTGGACATTTTTTAACATGTTGAAAAATCTTCACGAGTCTTCCCGTGCTTACCTGTCATTCGCGAGTCTTCCCGAGTATCGCTACGAGCTGCTAAGAGACGTCCCCGAGCTCCGACGTACCCGCTACGTTCATTCTCCGTGCTTACCACGAGTTTAATTTTTTTTAAACTCGGGAGAGCTCTTGGAATGAACTCGCACCGTGGGACAGGGCTTTAATGCATTGCAACGCAATCCTCAGACTTCAGCCAGATTGAGACCGTACTAGACGCTGCTCTGCAGAATATAGAAACATAGAAACATAGAAAATAGGTGCAGGAGTAGGCCATTCGACCCTTTGAGCCTGCAGCGCCATTCAATATGATCATGGCTGATCATCCAATTCAGTATCCTGTACCTGCTTTCTCTCCATACCCCCTGATCCCTTTAGCCACAAGGGCCACATCTAACTCCCTCTTAAATATAGCCAATGAACTGGCCTCAACTACATTCTGTGGCAGAGAATTCCAGAGATTCACCACTCTCTGCGTTAAAAATGTTCTTCTCATCTCAGTCCTAAAAGATTTCCCCTTTATCCTTAAACTGTGACCCCTTCTTCTGGACTTCCCCAGCATCGGGAACAATCTTCCTGCATCTAGCCTGTCCAACCCCTTAAGAATTTTGTAAGTTTCTATAAGATCCCCACTCAATCTTCTAAATTCTAGCGGGTACAAGCTGAGTCTATTCAGTCTTTCTTCATATGAAAGTCTTGACATTCCAGGAATCAGTCTGGTGAACCTTCTCTGTGCTCCCTCTATGACAAGAATGCCCTTCCTCAGATTAGGAGACCAAAACTGGACGCAATACTCCAGGTGTGGTCTCACCAAGACCCTGTACAACTGCAGTAGAACCTCCCTGCTCCTATACTCAAATCCTTTTGCTATGAATGCTAACATACCATTCACTTTCTTCACTGCCTGCTGCACCTGCATGCCTACTTTCAATGACTGGTGTACCATGACACCCAGATCTCGTTGCATCTCCCCTTTTCCTAATCGGCCACCATTCAGGTAATAGTCTACTTTCCTGTTTTTGCCACCAAAGTGGATAACCTCACATTTATCCACATTATACTGCATCTGCCATGCATTTGCCCACTCACCCAGCCTATCCAAGTCATCTTGCAGCCTCCTAGCATCCTCCTCACAGCTAACACTGCCCCCTCAGCTTTGTGTCATCCGCAAACTTGGAGATGTTGCATTCAATTCCCTCGTCCAAATCATTAATATATATTGTAAATGGCTGGGGTCTCAGCACTGAGCCTTGCGATACCCCACTAGTCACTGCCTGCCATTCTGATAAGGACCCGTTAACTCCTACTCTTTGCTTCCTGTCTGCCTGTCAGTTCTCTAACCACATCAATACTGAACCCCCAATACCGTGTGCTTTAAGTTTGTATACTAATCTCTTATGTGGGACCTTGTTGAAAGCCTTCTGAAAGTCCAGATATAACACATCCACTGGTTCTCCCTTATCCACTCTACTAGTTACATCCTCGAAAAATTCTATAAGATTCGTCAGACATGATTTACCTTTTGTAAATCCATGCTGACTTTGTCCAATGATTTCACCAGTTTCCAAATATGACAACAACATAGTACCAACAGAACTCCCTGCGCCCAAACCCAACAAAAACGCAAAGCGCAGCTTTCCACCTCCGGAACCAGGATGTGAAACGTCAACTGCACGTGCGATGGAATTATGTCCTGATCGAACACTGCAAGGTCCCAAAGTACTTAGGTGTGGTCCTCGATCGCATGTTATTATATCACCAACATGTTGAGAAAACCAAGGCAGAGGTCAACACCCGGAACAATGTCATTGAAAAATTGGGAAACAGCTCATTTGGAAGTGACGCAACAACAATCCGCACTGCAACCCTGGCGCTCTGTTTCTCAGTGGAAGAATATGCAAGCCCCGTCTGGAGCCGCTCTAAACATGCACGCAAAGTGGACTCTGCATTGAACACAGCCTGCAGGTAAACCACAGGATGCCTGAAGCCGACAAAGGTTGAACATCTGTATGAGCTGGCAGGCATCGACGAACCATCTTGAAGACGTGATCGGGCAGCTGCGGTAGAACGCTTCAATGCGCACACATACCCCCATCACCCCTTGCACAATCACCAACATGCCCAGAAACGCTTGAAGAGTCGGAACAGCTTCATGGAAGTAGAGCCAACCGTGCCAGGCACCAAAACCAAACAACAGATGACACCAGGACACCACCTGCCTTATACTACCTGGAAAACCCTAAACCACCTCCGCACTGGAGTGGGATGTTGCGGACACAACCTGAAGAAGTGGGGCTTCTCGGACTCTGACAAGTGCAACTGTGGAGAGGTACAGACAATGGCCCAACTACTGACTTGTGGTGGAGACGCATTCACTGCGGATCATCTCCGCAGAGGCACAGATGTGGCACTGGCTGTGGCAAAGCGATAGCAGAATGTCGTCACCCATGAGTGAACGAATGTATACCAGGATATTTGTGCCACTTTGCTTCCTGAAGGCGATCTTTATCTCCTTTGTCTTGCTGACATCGATAGAAATGTTGTTATCTCGACAGCAGGTCATGAGGTTCTCAATCTCCTTCACGTCATTATTTGATATCCAGCCCACAACGGTGGTGTCGTCTGCGAATTTGTAGATTGAGTTGGATTTGCTCATGGCTGCGCAGTCGTGGGTGTACAAGGAGTAAAGAATTGGGCTGAGAACGCATCCTTGCAGAGCACTAGTGTTGAAGATTATTGTAGAGGAAAATTTGTGCCCTATCCTCACTGATTGGAGTCTGTTGGTCAGAAAAGTCGACGATCTAGGCTGAGATGAGTGCTGACTCCAAGTTCCACGAGTTTGGTGATAAGTCTGATTGGAATAATGGTGATAAAAGCTGAAATGTAGTCTATGAATAGGAATCTGATGTAGGTGTCTCTTATCCAGGTGTTCTAGGGATGAGTGTAGGGCCAGGACGATGGAATCGTCTGTGGACCTGTTGTGGAGGTAGGTGAACTGCAGTGGGGCAAGGCTGCTGGATAGACTGGATTTAATGCATTCCATAATCAGCCTCTCAAAACATTTCATGATGGTGGATGTCAAGGCCACTGGACGGTAGTTGCTTAGGTATGGATTCTTGCTTTTCTTTGGCACTTGGATGATGGTGGTCTTCTTGAAGCGGGTGGGTGTCTCTGAGTAGGGAGAGTTCTTCATCAGTCTGAAGAAGGGTCTTGACCCGAAACGCCACCCATTCCTTCTCTCCAGAGATGATGCCTGACCTGCTGAGTTACTCCAGCATTTTGTGTCTACCTAAGGGGAGATCATTTGCTTACCGTGGGTTCACCCTTGGAAAGGCCAATCTAACTTAGGCAACAGTGAGCATGGGCTGAGGCACACTTGAGTCTGATGGGATGAATATCATTGCCCCTTGGCCTTCTGCTCGAAGCTTGCATAGAAAGCATTAAATACATCAGGTAGGACCACACTACCACCAGCAATGCTGCCGGACTTCACTTTGCAGTCAGCTATAGTATTCAGACCTTGTCACATTCTCCGTGTGTCCGAGTGATTATTCTAGGACTCAAATTTGTCCCAGTATTGTCTGTAGGTGTCCTTGATGGTTTTGTGGAGAACATAGTGCGCCTTCTTGTACCGCTCGGGATCGTTTGACTTGTATGCAGCAGACCTGGCCTTAACCTGTGAATGTACCTCGCGGTTAATCCATGGTTGGGGAACATTCGGATTGACTTTGTCAGCACACAGTTTTCCACACACTTGCTGATGAAGTGGTCAAGGGTGTTCTGGCGTCTGCTGAGACAAGAGACATGCTGGTAGTACTGTGGTCGCATAGTTTGGCAATAGAGATAGGACTTGATGGTCAGAATAGACATGATGGGCCAAAGGGCCTCTTTCTGTGATGCAAGACTCAATGTCAAAATCCTATCTGTTAACAAAGGTGATACAGTATATCAATTTTCAAAGAGCTAAATGGTGCCTAGTATTCCTGGTTTGTACATCACCCAACAGGGTGAAGATAATGTGTTATAATTTTATGTGTTATATAAATCCAATACTTTCTTCTCACACAAAGAAAATTAACTGCTGTGCCAGTCTCGGAAGTGCTCGTAAATACATCACTTGCAGCATGATCAGCCATGATCCCAATGAATGGCGGTGCTGGCTCGAAGGGCCGAATGGCCTCCTCCTGCACCTATTTTCTATGTTTCTATGTTTCTCAGTAGAAGGCAAGACTCAGTGGCCCAGATATTAAATGCCAGCTTCTACCAATTTCCCAAACCAAACCATATTTCAGGATTCCATAGGGTGCTAATTGTACAAGACTGGATCACACAGGGGAAAACTTAACTGCATTAGTCTTGAAAGCAGGGACAACTCAATGCTATTAGTGTACATAATACCATAAATTACCAAGGAATTGTGGTGCCTTTTTGTATTTAAACAAAGTTCCACTCGCATCAGTGTTGCTATGCAACTACATAGTCAGTGTAGAGAGTGCCCCACTTTCATGATGCACTAATGTGTCCAAAATGCAGTAACGGGATCTTGATAATGGCCTCTCAGAAGTATTCTAACTCGGATTGAGAGCTGATTAAAACATATGGGAGAGTTTAATGTTTTAATCCACTTATGGTCTCCACCTCCAGGGGGGGCCAAAGGAATACATCATTCATTATTAATAACATTACATTGCCAAAATAATTATTTGATTTATGCCATATAATTATGCTATTTCTGAACAAAGCCACATAAGGAACAAGATAATGAGCAATTGCTGAAGGGAACAGTTTTTTAAAAACATATTCTTTTTCTGGGATCTGGGTGATGTACCATCTTTATAATCTACCGCAGTCCTGCTTCGTCTCTTAATAAGGTCATGGACGATCAGTTTGTAAATTTACATCCATAATCCTGTCTACCATGTTACCTTGCTTGTGCAGGATTCCCAACAAGTTAATTTGCAAGTCGAATCGGTAGCAAGGAATGCAAATTCATTGCTAACATTATATCAAGAGGACTGGAATACAAAAATAGGGAGGTAATACTGAGGCTCTATAAGGCGCTGGTCAGGCCGTATTTGGAGTATTGTGAGCAATTTTGGGCACCATATATGAGGAAAGATGTGCTGGCTCTGGAGGGGGTCCAGAGGTGTTTTACAAGAATGATCCCAGGAATAAGTGGGTTAACATATGACGAGGGTTTGATGGTACTGGGCCTATACTCACTGGAGTTTAGAAGGATGAAGGGGTGTATTGAAACGTTCCGAAAGGTGAAAGGCTTGGATAGAGTGGATGTGGAGAGGATGTTTCCACTAGTGGGAGAGTCTAGGACTAGAGGTCATAGCCTCAGAATTAAAGGACATTCCTTTAGTAAGGAAATGAGGAGTAAAGAAGGTGTTGAATCTGTGGAATTCTTGGCCACAGAAGGCTGTGGAGGCCAAGTCAATGAATAGATAGATTATTGATTAGTACAGTTGTCAGGGCTTATGGGGAGAAGGCAGGAGAATGTGGTTAGGAGGGAGAGATGATTGAATGGCAGAGTAGACTTGATGGGCCGAATGGCCTAATTGGTAGTTCAGATATGTTCTTGACCTAGACAAGAGTTGTATTCTGGAGCATTAAACTAAAGCAGTTAGGCTTTCTGAATTTACTTGCTGTACCTTCAAGCCAGCTTTATGCAAGTCATGCCACAGGAACATAGATCAAAAATTGGCCCATCGGCCCACAATGCTTGTGCCAAACATGAAGCCAGGTTAAACTGATCTCATCTACCTGTACATGATCCATATCCTGCTATTCCCCGCACTTACGTGCCTATGTAAATGCCTCATAAGTACCACTATCGTTGGGGTTACACAGTGGCACAGCAGTAGAGTTGCTGCCTTACAGTGCCTGAGACCCAGGTTTGAACTATGGGCACTATCTGTATGGAGTTTGTAAGTTCTTCCTGAGAACACGTGGGTTTCCGTCGGATGCTCCAGTTTCCTCCCACATGCCGAGGACGTATAGGTTTGAAAGTGAATGGGCTTCGGTAAAGGTGTGCCTCCATCACCACCCCTGTAATGTGTTCCTAGCCTCCACATCTCTATGTGTAAAATACTTGCCCCACACATCTCCATTAAACGTTGCCCCTCTCACCCTGATTCCTCAATACCTCTCTCACCATGAACATGCATACTTTTTTTTTCATTTTTCTTACCGAAATAGACAATTCCAATTTCCTCACATTGAAAGATGGCATCTAGATGCAGCTAATAGCAATGTAGCCTCATATTGACAGAATCTGCTGTTAAAATCTAACAATCCCACCCATATAATATGGCGGCGCAGTGGTAGAATTGCTGCCATACAGCGCTTGCAGGGTTCGATCCCGACTACGGGTGCTGTCTGTACGGAGTTTGTATGTTCTCCCCGTGACCTGCGTGGGTTTTCTCCGAGATCTTATGTTTCCTCCCACACTCCAAATATGTAGTTTTTAGGTTAATTGGCTTGGTATTGATGTAAATTGTCCCTAGTGCGTGTGGGCTTGTGTTAATATGCAGGGATCACTGGTCAGCGCGGACTCGGTGGGCTAAGTGGCCTGTTTCCACGCTGTATCTCTAAACTAAACTCATCTAGTGCTGGCAATGTGGAGTTTGCACAGTCTCTCGGTGACTGCAGTGGCTTCCTCCCGGAGCTCTAGTTTCCTCCCACATCTCAAAGACATGAGATTGGGCATGTTAATTGGCCAGTGTAATTGCCCCTAGGATGATAGTAAGTCATGGAATTTGAGGAGAGTTTAGGGAATTGTGTGGAGAATAACACGGAATTCTGAAGTCTGAAGAAGGATCTCGACCCGAAACGTCACCTAATCCTTTTCTCCAGAGATGCTGTCTAACCCATTGAGTTACTCCAGCTTTTTGTGTCTATCTTCAGTTTAAACAAGCATTTACAATTCGTTCCTACACAACATGGAATTAATGTAGGATTAGGGTAATGGTTGACCCAATGAGCCAAAGGATCTTTTTCTGTGCTCTAGATCAAAATACTCTTTTTGTCAGATCTGCATTTATTCGCTTAACCTATCTAAACTTTTTATGTTTTCTTCCTGGGTTATTTCCTTATCCTTTTTTGGGTAATAAGAGATACCTTCATTCAAGCCATCTACCTAAATTGTAAACGTTTGAGGACCCAGCATCGACCCTGAATGCACACATCTCAGCAACCAGAGAAAGAACCATTTATGCCTCCCTGCTGCTTCCTGTTCACTAGCTAATCTTCAATCCATTGGCAGCTCTCAGTCTGGAAAGACCAAGCTTCTGCGCCACGGTGAGGTCTCCAGGGTCTTTGCACGTGTTGGTAATGTCTGCTGTGGCTGACCAGCCCAATTCTCCAGTGACAGTCTCTGCTGCCATGGGAACAGATAAAGGAGGCCGTTGTGGCTGTAGATGCTCATTTCTCGCCACTGGCCGTCCTCTCTACAGCACGCAAGTTCCTGCCCATGTCCTCCCTCCTCATGCCATCCTGGGCAATTCAATTCAATTCAATTTATTTGTCATTTGGACCCCTTGAGGTCCAAACGAAATGACGTTTCTGCAGCCATACATTACAAAACAAAAAGACCCGAGACACAACACAATTTACACAAACATCCATCACATCGCTGTGATGGAAGGCAAAAAAACTTATCTTTCCACTGCACTCTCCCCCCCCCCCGATGTCAGAGTCAAAGTCAAAGCCCCCGGCTGGCGATGGCGATTGTCCCGCGGCCATTAAAGCCACGCTGGGTGATGCAAGGTCGCACACCGGGTCTTGTTGTTAGAGCCCCCGGCGTGCGCTCCCAAAGTCCCGCGGCCATTCCAAGCTGCGCAGGGCGGTGCTGTAAGGTCCTTGTGAGATGTGTGCATTCAGGCGATCCTCTGCCGCATCCTCCCAGTTGTCAGTGTTGATGCCACAAGCCTTCATATCCCACTTGCAGGCATCTTTGAAGTGGGGAGCAGGCCGTCCACTGCGCCAAGAGCCAAGTTGCAAGCTGGCCGTACAAGATGTGCTATGGCATGCGGCCATCCTCCATCCGTCAAACATAGCCAAGCCATTGGAGACGTCGCTGACTCAGCAGATATTACATGTTGGGGACTCCAACATGTTCCAGGGTGTTGTTGTAGAGGGTGGGTCCTGCCAGTAGATATGGAAAATCCATTTGAGGCATCGCATATGCAAGGTGTTTAGACAGCGCTCCTGCCGCATTCATGTAGCTCATGTCTCGCTGCCGTACTGGAGGGTGGTGAGGACGCATGCCTGGTACACACGTATTCTGGGCTTGTCAGTGAGGAGTTTGTTCTTTCACATCCTCTTAGCCAGCCTGGCCACGGTGGCTGCCACTTTCCGGACTCGCCTGGTGATTTCAGTGTCCAGAGACAGGTTGGTGGAGATTGTAGATCCGAGGTTGGTGAAATCGTCAACCACTTCCAGCCTGTGGTCACAGATTTTAATGCAATGTGAGTGGCTAATGTTCTGTGCACTGACGTTGGTCTTTGACTGATTGAGAGTCCAAACTCTCTGCAGGAATGGACAAAATTGCTAATGAGCCTCTGCTGACCCTCCTCTGTGTTGGATACAAAATGCTGCATTATCGGTGAAGAGCATTTCTCTGATGAGGACCTCCTTCACCTTTGTTTTAGCACGCAGGTGAGCCAGGTTGAAGAGCTTTCCCCCGGGTCTGGTGTGTAAATAGACACCATCCCGGGATGACTGAAGGGGTGGGTCAGCAGCAGGGAAAAGAATATCCCCAAGAGGGCTGGTGCAAATACACAACCTTGCTTTACTCCACTGTTGATTGGGAAGGGCTCACATGATGATCATTGTACACAACCATACCGTTTATGTCCTTGTGAAAGGAGATGATCATGAAGCTAGGGCAGCCAATTTCCCCAAGCAGTAGGGACAGTCCCTTTCTGTTCACCAGGTCGAATGTTTAAGTGACGTCTATAAACACCAGATAGAATGGTTTCTGCTGTTCCCTGCACTTCTCCTGGAGCTGTCGCACTGCTTCCTGTTCACGAGCCAATCTTCTATCCACACAAATCTTTTAGACCAAATGCCTTCCAGACATTCAAGTCAGGAGTCAAGAGTGTTTAGAGATACAGCGCGGAAACATGGAAGCGCGGAGTCCACACCGATCAGCGATACCCGCACACTTACACTATCCGACACACACTAGGGACAATTTTACACTTACACCAAGCCAATTAACCTTCATACTTGTACTTCTTTGGAGTGTGGGAGGAAACCGAAAATTTCGGAGAAAACCCACGTGGTCACGGGGGGAACGTACAAACTCTGTACAGACAGGACCCATAGTCAGGATCAAACCCGGGACTCCGGCGTTGCAAGCACTGAAAGGCGGCAACTCTACCGCTGCGCCACCGTGCCACCCAATGGTCATAAGTTCCGAGCGGTTAACTTACGCGCAAGCATATCGGCTTCTTATGGGCATGCGTGTCAGCATCCCTGACAGCCGGGAACGTTGCTGCTGCACGTGTGTGAGCGGTGGATTTGAAACACCATCCAATCAGTGGACAATGATGCGGGACTTTCGTGGGACTTGATCGGGACTCCATCTAAAAGGCTGCAGCCATTTTTTGAAAGTTGCCATGATGTTTCAATTTCGAAGGTAATTAGTAAATTACTATTAAATTACTTCCTCCCTTGTGGTTATTGTTCCCGGCAATACATAACAATATGCACCAGTAACGGAACAATTACATTTCAAAGAAAGGTCCAGACCTGAAATGTCACCTGTCCATTCACTCTACAGATGCTGCCTGACCTGTTGAGTTCCTCTAGAACTCTAGTTATCTTAATATTCCAGCATCGGCATTTGGAACATAGATGATGGAACGGTACAACACAAGAGCAGGCCCTTCGGCCCACAATGTCTGTGTCGCACATGATGCCAAGACCATCACCTATCTATCTGTTCTGGATCTAGATGTCATGGTTCACAGGCTCCTCCTGTACCTTCTTCCAGATTGTAGCAGTAGTGATGTACAGGTTTGTAGGTTAATTGGCTTGGTAAAATTCTAAATTGTCCAGTGTGTGTGTAGAATAGTGTTAATGTGCAGGGATCGCTTGTCAGCACAGGCACAGTGGGACGAAGGGCCTGTTTCTGTTCAGTTCAGTTTAGTTTACTGTCATGTGTACTGAGGTACAGCGTAAAGCTTTTGTTGTGTGCCAACCAGTCAGCAGAAAGACAATACATGATTACAATTGAGCCATTTACAGTGTATAGATACATGATAGGGGAATAATGTTTAGTGCAAAATAAAGCCAGTTAAGTTCCATCAAGGATAGTCTGAGGGTCACCAAAGAGGTCGATAGTAATTCAGCACTGCTCTCTGGTTGTGCACTGTCTCTCTAAACTAATCAGATGCTCCATTCATTCATTCATTTCTCCAACTCCCAACACCCTTTCAAATACTGTGCTTACTTTTACTAACAACTTATTAAGCAGCAATTTATCAGAAAATATTTGACAGTCACTCTTCAGTTGCTAACTTCAACTTCATTCATGTATCGCCAGCGGTTCTTTCACCCCCCCCCCCCCTCCCCCGCCCACACCTCACTGCAGCAGGATACATCCCAGGAACTGCTGGCAGGCTTGGAATACTTGATAGAATCGCTGCATGAAGTAAATAAATAATCTTCTGAGCATTTGATGAGGGAACACGATGATGCTTTGTTGAGAAAGCTGTAAGTTTAATGTCATTTCATGATTATCACAGGGCTGCAAGGTGGTGTGGCAGTAAAGCTGCTGCCTTACAACATCTGAGACCCGGGTTTGATCCTGACCATGGGTGCTGTCTGTACGGAGTTTGTACGTTCTCCCCATGACCTGCGTGGGTTTTCTCCAAGATCTTCGGTTTCCACCCACGCTCCAAAGACGCACAAGTATAGGTTAATTGGCTTGGTATAAATGTAAAATATTGTCCTTAGTGTGTGTAGGATAGTGTTAATGTCCGGGGATCGCTGGTCGGTGCGGACTCAGTGGGCCGAAGAGCCTGTTTCCGCGCTGTATCTCTAAACTAAGTTGAATCATCCAATCACTTGTTGATTCATCCATTTTATAAAGTGTGATGACATTTTATTTTATTTCACTGACATTAAACTCTGGCGAGAACACAATTTTGCTTTGGGGCAACATTGAATTAATCTCCGAGAAAAGTTCTTGTGATTCCATCGAATTGTGACAGCAGTGAAAGCCAGTGCAACCCCAGAAAAGGAATTCAACTCTGAACCTGAAGCACCAACGGCAGCAGGAGCTTAATCCAGATTAAATCTAGGAATAAGATCATAATGAGCGAAGGAGAAAACGAGTGTAGGAAGGAACTGCAGCTGCTGATTTAAACCGAAGATAGACACAAAATGCTGGAGTTACTCAGCGGGACAGGCAGCATCTCTGGAGAGAAGGAATAGGTGATGCTTCATGTTGAGCCCACTCTTCAGACTGAGAGTTGGGAAGAGGGGAACTAGAAATATGGAAGGGTAAGATGTGAAAATGAGACATCAAAGGAGGTGGAGATCTAGGAAAATTGAGAATAGATCATTGTTAGCTAGGAGAAGCAAACAGATAAAATGTAATTGGGCACAGTCAGACTGGTTGGAGAACTGGGAAGGGGGAGGGATGGAGAGAGGGAAAGGAAGGGTTACTTGAAGTTAGAGAAGCCAATATTCATACCACTGAGGTGTGAGCTAACCAAGCAAAATATGAGGTGCTGTTCCTCCAATTTATGCTGGGCCTCTGGGGAGAGTGTTCGCAGCTCTTAACACATCTGAATCTCCCAGAAGAATTTATATTCTTGCCACCTCTCCATCTTTCCATTCTCTCCTCTTAGCCCTTCCATTTTCTCTTCACGTACAATACTGTTTGTACAATTCCCTTTAGAAAGTTAATATCAATTCAAATTTCACAATTACAGCTAGCAACCAACATGCTGTTTTGTTTTTTCATTTACCCTGACTCCCAGATCTGCAGATTCACAAATATGTATTGTACACATTCACACAGTGTTTTAATATTATTTTCCACTTGGACAAAGAATACAAATTCTGTGATATCTTTCATGTAGTTCAATAATTTTAGGAATATGTTTGTCTAGTTTAGTTTAGAGATACAGTGCAAAAACAGGCCCTTTGGTCCACCCAGTCCACACTAGTTCAAGTTCAAGTTCAAGTGAGTTTATTGTCATGTGTCCCTGTATAGGACAATGAAATTCTTGCTTTGCTTAAGCACACAGGAAATAGTAGGCATTTACTACAAACCAGATAAGTGTGTCCATATACCATGATATAAATATATACACACATGAATAAATAAACTGATAAAGTGCAAATAGCAGAAAGTTGTTATTAATAATCAGAGTTTTGTCCGAGCCAGGTTTAATAGCCTGATGGCTGTGGGGAAGCAGCTATTCCTGAACCTGGTTGTTGCAGTCTTCAGGCTCCTGTACCTTCTACCTGAAGGTAGCAGGGAGATGAGTGTGTGGCAATCCCCGCACACTAACACTATCCTGCGCACACTAGGGACAATTTACCGAGACAGGCCAATTAACGTACAAGCCTGTACGGTTTTGGAGTGTGGTAGGAAATCTTAGTTCCTGGAGAAACCCCACTCAGGTCATGGGGAGAATGCACAAACTCCGTACAGCCATCATCTGTAGTCAGGATCGAACCTGGCGCTGTAGGGCAGCAACTCTACCATTGTGCCACCATGCCATAGTGAGGAACTAATGTAAAATGACACATGAACTCTAAAGGATCTAGTTTACAAAATTGTTTTATAGTTACCTTTCACACAATCATTCATAGTTTTGTGCAACAGGTGTATAATGATTCAGAAAAGTTTGAGGAGGTTCAGTTTCATTTCATTGAGAAACAAGAATTTCCAGAACCCATGTGCCAGTAAATGGGTAGCATAGTTGTGTGTAAACAGGCCTTTCGGCCCAACTAGTCTGCACCGACCAGTGATCCCCGCACATTAACACTATCCCACACACACTAGGGACAATTTTACATTCTACCAAACCAATTTTCTTGCAAACCTGTACGTCTTTGGACTGTGGGAGGAAATCGGAGATCTCAGAGAAAAATCTTGCGGTCACGGGGAGAATGTACAAACATTGTACAGACAGCATCGGTAGTCATGACCGAACCCGGGTCTCTGGTGCTGTAAGTGCTCTAAGGCAGCAACTCTACTGCTGCGCCATAGTACCGCCCTATAATGGTGTTTATCATGGGGGTAAGGTGATCATCTCATGGTGAAGATGATTAATACTGGGGGTTGTGTGGTCTATCACAGGGTGAGTGTGATTTTACTTCGGAGTCACGTGAGTGACTACGTGAAGAACCCCGCCAGGACGCATGCGTGCCATATCGCTACACGCATTGCAACGAGTCACAGCAGGGGGAACGACATTCGCTTAGCGGCAAAAATTGAAAGCCGGGAACAGCAGGTAAGGAGACTCTGCGTTCCAGAATTTGAAAGTCGGGAACAGCAGGTAATGGGGCTTTTTCATGGGGCGAGTTGACGCAAGATGTCACCAGAGTGAAGAGGTCGTGGTCCAGCACGAGTCTCGCATGATATAACGGGGGGTAGATAAAGAGTTCCCACGGTACTCGGCATTTCTGTTATTTGTGCGAGTGACTTGTCCGTCTCCGGAGCTTTCGCGTTAAATCTTGAATGAACATCGTGAACTACACGTGACACAAATGATGTAACTTTTTTTTTCACACACTATAAATATCCTCCCTTGGTTGAATTGGCTCATTTGGAGACATGTTTTACTGTGTATGTGGGAGACACAGACACGGCCGGTGCTAGGAATTGCGGGGCCCAATTAGAAAATTGATGGCGGGGCCCCTACTCTAGAAAAGTAAAAATTTATGTATGTTTATATTTCGTGTAGTATGCTCGTCTTTAACCAAAAAAAACATTAAATGCTTGATATACTAAAATTTTGAAAAACTATATGAAAGTGTCACACATCTAATAAAATGAGCGGCACTTTGAAAGATTGAATGTGTGTGTGTGTGTGTGTGTGTGTGTGTGTGTGTGTGTGTTTATGAGTGTATGCGATTGTGTCTCTGTGTCTGTGTGACTGAGTGTGTGTGTTTGTGTGTATGCGTCTGTGTGTGTGCGTGCATGGCCGGCCTTAGGGGGTTTAAACGGTTTAGAGATGTTTAGAGGGCTTCAGATGGGTTCAGGTGTGTTTACAATTGTTTAGAGGGGAATAGAGGGAAATAGGGGGGCTAGAGGGGGTTTAGAGGTGTTCAGAGGGTCCCAGAGGGGTTTAGAGACGTTATAAGCCCCCCGTGAGAAATTGTATTTCTCTGAAATTGAAGATAGACATAAAGCTGGAGTAACTCAGCAGACAGGCAGCGCAGCGACTCTGGAGAGATGACCCTTCTTCAGACCGAACTGAACTCGCGTCGGTGAGAGTACTTGCGATTGTCTGAAGAAGGGTCTCGACCAGAAACACAACCCTCTCCCCAGAGCCGCTGCCCGTCCCGCTGAGCCACCTTCAACTTCAGAGCCAAACAAAAAACACAGAGTGCTGGAGGAACTCAGCGGGCCAGGCGAATGCCTCACCAGCTGAGTTTCTCCAGCATTTTTGTCTACCGCTAAACATCAATGATTCCGGGAATGCTGAGGGGACAGGGTGATAGAGAGGGAGTGGGAGAGCTAGAGAGAGACGAGACGGGGAGCGGGAGAGAGAGCGCGAGAGAAAGAGGGAGGGAGGGAGTGAGCAAAAGACAGAGAGACACAACGTGGGTCGGTAGGTGAATGACTAACCTGCACACCAGGAAGAAGCCCCTTCTCGCGGTCCGGGGCCCTCACTCATGATGGTGAGTTAAATGAAATTCTCAACGTGTCATCGATCTACATTCCTCAGTAATGTAATTGTGTTTTAAACAAGTATTAATGACGCCGCGTGAATTTTATTCAAAGGAATACGGCGTCATTAAATGAGTCTGAAGAAGGGTTTCGGCCCGAAACATCGCCTATTTCCTTCGCTCCATAGATGCTGCTGCACCCGCTGAGTTTCCCCAGCAATTTTGTGTACCTTCGATATTCCAGCATCTGCAGTTCCCTTTTGAACACGGCGTCATTAATACTTGTTCAAAACACTATAACATTTACTGAGGAATGTGGATAGATGCAGATTCATGACTTCGCATAACAAGGTGTTAACTACTTACCGTTAAGAAGTGCTAACAGCACTAGTTAACAAATCGTTTGTGTATGATGGCCGTGCAGCGGTTGATGCATGTTCGTTTAAAAAAAATCCGGATGGCGAATTGAAAAAAATCTTTATTTAACAAAGAGAATTCGTATTTCCGTACGAAATACTGAACATTAGTGCGGGGCCCCCATTAGGCGCGGGGCCCAATTGGGAGCAATCGCTCAAATCGGCTTAACGCCGGCCCTGGACACAGATGGACTGAGCACAGTACCTCGGTCTTACTGTGTGTGGGAGAGGGGGAGAAAGAGACGTACACTCACAGAGGCAGAGTCTCTCAGCCTGTGTAAGAGGGAGGGAGAGAGAGAGAGAGGCACACACAAGGTGGATGTGAAATCTCACCTGCCTGTTTCAGTGACAGACACCCGCCGCCAGTAAATGAAGACACCCCCATCTGTCTCCCCCTCCTCTCCCTCGACTCCCCCACCTTTCCCTCCCAACTCCAGTCCCGTCCCGACCCCCTGGGGAACTGAATAGAGCAACAATATAGATATAGAAACTGAAACAATATAGAAACTGAATAGAGCAACATGGCAAAAACATCTCTGACACACTTTACCCCCTTTCTTTGAGATTTTCTGGGAGCCATCTCTGCAAGTGTTCCTGTTAAAAAGATTATCCAACAATGACAATTAGGTGGGACGTCCTCAAAGGACACATGTTCCCTTGTCGATATTGAGACCACCTTTTTTACTCACCTTCTGTCCCCTCTGTCCAGCTTCCGGGTTCACCGTTCGCAGGAGTTCCCATGGTACCCGCAAGAGTTAATACGGATATCGCACTGGCCACTACGTCCATATAATGTTGCAATGCTCAACCACAAGTGTATAAGTCACTCTTGGAGAAATTCAAACTTTCTTGAATTTTCTCCCGAGTGACCAAGATACACGATTACCTGCCGTTAGCGCTACGGTGGTCCACGGTGGTCCACGAATGCCGTACTGTTATCGCACGAGGTTCCCACGATGTTAAACTCTGGTTAACTCTTGCGTCAAGTCGCCCCGTGAAAAGGCCGCTTTAGAAGACTCTGCGTTCGTTCCACTTACCTTTCAGGTGGAGACATGGACCAGATCCACGAAGGCTGCGGAAAAGCTGGCGGGGGAGAACCGCGGAGTTGCGGGCAGCCGGCAGCAGCAGCCAAAGGCACGCTAATCTCCCGTAATGGGAACAGCTGTGCCCGAATTCGCTCCCGACTTCGCTCCCGCACCGGCCAAGCCGGGCGGTAGAGCGAAGCAAAAACTAACAGGGTCGTTGACTCCGAGGAGTCCGACTCTGAATAGCCGCGAGCGGCCAGTGCCCATGCGCATTGGGGCCGGTTGGAGCGGCTTTAGGAGCAGCCGCGAGCGGCCAGTGCCCGTGCGCATTGGAGCCGGTTTGAGCGGCTGGGAGCGGGGAACAAAGCAGCTGCGACGGCTAGTGCCCGTGAGCATTGGAGCCGTTTGAAGCGGCTGTAGGAGGACCAGCTTCAAGCAGCCGCGACGGCTAGTGCCCGTGAGCATTGGAGCCGGTTGGAGCGGCTGCTGGAGGAAATACCCCAAAGTGGCAGGCTCCGGGAGATGGAGGCTAGCCACAGTGGGCAGGTAGTAAGCCCCACAGCAGTACCTCGTGTAGGGCTGCACAGTGTTTCTCCCTCATCAGAGGGGAACACCGAGGGTCAATCCTGGGCTGACTGCAGGAGCTGGAGCAGGAGCAGCTTCAGGAGCAGCCGCGACAGCCAGTGCCCGTGAGCATTGGAGCCGGGTGGAGTGGCTGCAGGAACTGGAGCAGGAGCGGCCTCAGGAGTAGCGGCTTCAGGAGCAGCCGCGACGGCCAGTGACCATGTGCATTGGAGCCGGTTGGGTGCCTGAGAGCATTGGAGCCAGCTGGAGCGGCTGTTGGAGCAGGTAAGTGGCAGGCTCCGGGAGATGGAGACTAGTCACAGGGGGCAGCTAGTAAGTCCTACAGCAGTACCTCTTGTAGGGCTGCACAGTGTTCTCCCTCATCAGAGGGGAAAATAGGGGGTCAATTCTGGGCTGAACCTGAACAGGGGTGCAGAACATACCCCTAGTGCACATAGGGTGCAGAAAACCTATTGGAAGACACTTACCATCAGGGAACTGCAAAACACTGAATGTTCCCAGTATCAACCAGTGTATTTGAAAACATGGCAGGGCAGGGACTTGAAACGAAAGAAAGTTCTAAAAGTCCTAACAGCGGGTATTACGGGTTTCGCCCGCGCAATAAACAAAAAAGACATGACACTAGATCACCAGGATGCACTGGCCTTATTTTGCAAACTACCAATACGAGTAAACAGCATTAGGAAGAAGTACCATCCAACCGGCTTTAGACCCTAATTTGCAGGCCTATGCAAACCTGGAACCTCCATACTACCAATATTAAAATTTGGAGGCAACTTATCTAAACAGGTAAAGAACTTGACATAGAGGAAAACTCTGGGGCTCATTAAAGCAACGTCTAAAAACTACTTCCTGGGGAATGCGCTAACCCTCAACACAGACCCAACTACAGATCCAGACACTGGCACCTTAACGTCCACGGAGGATGCCGAAAAAGTAACAAACCTACTAATAGTAACCATGGAGGAAGGTGGGTCTGGCTCCTTACGAGGTTGGTGGGAGATTACAGTTCTATCTGGATGCATAGAATAAATTACTACCGACACTTATATTTTCAGAAGTATAGGGTTATACCATAGAATTATTCAAAACATAATCCTCCAGTTCAGCATGTACCAAACTTAATGTTCATGCTTACAGGCAAAGAAATAATCAATAGCGCATACTGAACTACAGTGCCCAAATAAAAAAGGAGTGTGACATCCAACACGAATCACAGGAATTCGTGTCCAAAAATCTTTATCATAAAATAGATGGTGGTTGCCACATCATCATAGATTTGACTAATTTGAATACTTTCTTACTTTATATTCATTACTAGATGGGAACCTTTGTTACTACAAAGGTATTGATCCTAGGTTACTACATGGCAAGCATCGGATTAAAAAATGCTTACTATACAGTACCCATTAGAGGTGACCACAGATGTGGGCGGCGCGACCGACGTCGCAGCGGCCTCTGCTGTCTGTCTGTTTTTTTTGGTTTTTTTTGTCCCGTTGAGGGTATAGTTTGTAGTGGGCTTTTAAATGTGTATGTGTGGGTGGGGGAAACTTTTAAATCTCTTCCCTGCACGGAGACCCGACCTTTTTCTCTGTCGGGTCTCCATTGTCGTTGGGGCCTAGCACCGTGGAGCGGCCTCCAACAGAACGACCTGGGGGCTCAAGTCACGGAGCCGGCGGAGCTGCGGACCTACCATCGTAGAGCTGGCCAGCTTCGGAGTGTGAGGAGTTCGGAGCGTGGAGAGCTGCGGTGGCGCACGGCTGCGACCCGACTCCGGTGGATGGTGACACCGGGAGCTCGCGGGTCCCCGGTGGGAGACTGCTTTGCGGGGCACCGGCAATGGCGACTTCTCCCGCTCGAATTGCGGGGTTGAGAGTGACCTGGAGCGGGGCCTTACATCGCCCGTGCGGCTTTAAATGGCCGCGGACTTGCTAGCGCCCGTCGGGGGCTCCAACATCAAGACCCGGGGCAGGGCCTTACATCGCCCGGCGTGGCTTTAAATGGCCGTGGACTTGCTAGCGCCCGCCGGGGGCTTTGACTTTGACATCGGGAGAAGAATGGAGAACAGGGGAGAGACAAGACTTTGCCATCCATCACAGTGAGGAGGAGATTCACTGTGATGGATGTTTGTGTAAATTGTGTTGGTGTGTGTCTTGGTTCTTTTCTTGTATGGCTGCAGAAACCAAATTTCGTTTGAACCTCATGTGAGGTTCAAATGACAAATAAATGGTATTGTATTGTAATAAATGGTATTGTATTGTATTGTATTGTATGTATTTAACACAATGGATCATCTGCGGTTTCATTCTTAACTCAGTTCACATGTCAGTGACTTTGCCGTAAGAAAAGGTTACAGCCTTAATGGAGGCTTGCAGTAAACTAAACCATCCATCAGACTGGTAGTAGAATAATTGGCATTATAGTGGCTGTGTTCCAGCCACATAAATCGGACCTTTACATTATCAAATTACTGAGCGCAAACATGCGTGCACTCAAAAATTATGGGGGTCATTCTGACAGACCAATGAAGCTACCAACAGAGGCCACAATGGTACTAAAATGGTGGAAACATAACATTAGGCATTGTTCCAATCCAAACATTAACAGCAACCCGTCTATGGAACTACATACTGATGGGCACTTGGATGGGATGCTACCAATTCTATCTCCAGCTGTGGGGGAGATGGAATGCACAGGAGGCATCATTACATACGCTGGGCATAAATACCTGGGAAAGTTGAGTGCATTCCATGGCTTTAAGTCATATTGTTCTGGGTTATATCACCAGTATGTTAGACTACTAATTGACTACACCACCATGGTAGCATATGTCAACCATATGGGTGGAAACATATTGACATCATGTGACTATCTAGCCAACACAATTTGGCAATAGTGTATCCAGAAAGATATTTGGATATCAGCTACCAACTTACCAGGTAAACTGAATTCAGTGCCAGACAACAGGTCACGCTAAGTCTATGAAAACACTGTATGGATGTTGGATAAAAAATGTATTGCTGGAATTACAGCACGGTATGGAACACCAGATAACGACCTATTCACATCCATGCTCTCACCAGTTATCGAATTATGTTCTTGGGAAGCAGAACCTGGGGTAGTGGCTACAGATGCATTTTTACTGCATTGGGGGATGATTTATGCATCCCTCCTTCTGCCTCATCGGTCGGGTATTTAGGAATAAACAGTAGACTCCGCGTCTGGTATTTTGATAGTACCCGATTGGCCTACTCAACCATGGGTCCCGGTGATACACGACATGGTTTTAGAACCATGCATCACCATCCATCATAGACCTAATTTACTGGTTCTTCCCGCAACAAGGGGAGTTACCCATGTATAATTATATAAACCTATTAATTTATAGAGTTGAAAGCACCTCTACTACACCTGGGACTGACGGACCGAACAGTGGAATTATTTCAGCGGGCCACAGACAGTCCACCAAAAAATCAGTACTTGGTGTCATCAAGAAATGGGAAGTACTGTGACAACAATAAACATCACCCACAGATCTATGAACATCCCGTCTGTTCTGGAATTCCTGGCAAGCCTCCATTATGATGAGAGGCTCAGTCATAGTGCCATCAACTGCGCCAGAAGTGCTCTGTCAACATACCTGTTGCAAGGAACAGAGCGGCATTCTGTTGGGACACACCCTGGTAACCAAACTCATGAGGGGCATTTTTAATGTTAATCCCCCAAGAAACAGGTACTCCCAAATATGTGATGTGAGCATTGTACTGACCATGTTAAGAAACTGGTCTCCAGCTACAGCTCTGTCCCTACAGAAACTGACTATGAAAACAGTCATGCTGATGGCCTTGGTCACGGCACAAAGGGTCCAGTCACTACAGAAACAAAGGTTGGACAACATGATTATTTCATCTGGAAATTTAACTTTTCACATCTATGAAATAGTCAAACAGAACAGACTGGGGTCAGCAGGCCTAAAAACAGAATTCAGGGCCAACCCGACAGATGGTTGTCTCTGTATTGTAACACACTTACTATTATATATGGAGTATACTAAAGATCATCAGAGGGAAAGAAATATCACTTTAATCAGCTACAAACAGACACTCAAAACAGTGACAGTCCAGACCATCTCTAGATGGCTAAAACAGGTCCTAATAAAGGCTGGAGTAGACACTAGCATTTTAAAATCTCACTCCACCAGGGCTGCAGCTACATCGGCAGCTATGAAGTTGGACGTTCCTATGGACCAAATCCTCAAGACAGCAGGATGGTCAATGGAGGAAACTTTCCAACGACTTTATAACAAACCAGTCATTGAACCTGGAACATTTGCAGAAACAAATTTAAGTTCTGTAATATAATTTACCCCATAAATAGGGGCAATAATTGCTGTTAATATTTTTATCGTTGGGTTTCAATATCGTATTGATGTCTAATGATGTTAACTCTATTCTCCCCATAATCAAGGCAGATGTGATGCATGGACTCGTTTCCACTGCATGAAATCACAGAGCTTTAAAATCTTCACATAGTCACTCACGTGACTCCGAAGTAAAATAGTAGGATTAAACGAGAACTTACCAGTTTGAAGTTTGATCGTTATTTTATGAGGAGTAACGTTGAGGGAATACGTGCCCTCCGCTCCCACCCTTGATCATATACTCAACTGGTATCTCTTCTCTAATCTTACTATGTTTAGTCATTACAGTTATCTGTGATTTCACACTGCTGCTTTGAAGAATGACACGCATGCATCCTGGCGGGGTTCTTCATGTATTCCCTCAACGTTACTCCTCATAAAATAACGATCAAACTTCAAACTGGTAAGTTCTCGTTTAATCCTACTATTATAACATAGAAGGAGATTATACCAAAGGTTGGAAAATTATCCACAGATGTAAAATTATCACAGAGAGAAAGAGTGACTCTCAGCAGCAGGGTGATTAACAGTGTTTAATTTAGTTTAGTTTAGAGATACAGCGTGGAAACAGGCCCTTCGGCCCACCAAGACCGCGCCAAGTAGTGATCCCCGCACATTAACACTACCCTACACACAGTAAGGACACTTTACGATTAACCATCAAACATGTATGTCTTTGGAATGTGGCAGGAAACTAGAGCACTGGGGGAAAACCCACGCAGGTCACGGGGAGAACGTACAAACTCCGTACAGACAGCACCCATAGTCAGGATCAAACCCGGGTCTCTGGTGCTGTACGGCAGCAACTCTACCACTGTGTCAGAATGTAATCATCACAAGGTGAAGGTAATTATCAGCAGCTGATAGGGTTATTAAAATAGGGTGAACATAAATATCACAGAAGAGAGACACAAAATGCTGGAGTAACTCAGCGGGACACTCAGCATCTCTGCGGGAAAGGAATGGTGATGTTCGTCACAGACCCAAATATCACAGAGGTGATTATCATCTAATGGGTGTGATGATCACGGGTGTGTGACTATCACAGAGTGCGGATGATTGTCACCAGGGGGCGGTGATTACCAAGGGGAGTGGGGGTATTTATCTGCAGTTTAGGGTTATTGCAGCAGGAGAGGTTGGCAATAACAGGACTATCCCACGGGTGGGTAATTATCAGTGAGTGAGTGTGATTACCACAAGAGGAGGGTAGTAATCATCAACAAGATGATTATCAGCTGGTGATGGTTGTTATATTCCGGACGGCAGAATGAATAACAACTTATACACTGGTTGCCTGGATCATAAGAGAGATTTATTACCCAACATTCCCTGCTTATATTGAACACCAACTCATTAACATATACATGAATATGTATGAGTACATTACACTGATCTCCTCTTTTAAAGTATTAAATCAAAGTACTCAGTTACAATGTTGTTGTGGTGATAGTCTATTTAAATCAGTTTTCATGAAATTTTAAATGATCACATAATTTATTTATTTTACATATCTACCCATTTTTGTTTTACTTGTGCAGTGATTTATTGAACTTACAAACCTAACCTGACTGCTGGTTTACGGATCCTGCCTGATCGCCCAACAGTAACTGGTGTAACAGATTTAAGTGTTGACTCAACTGTAGGCTTGTTTGGCTCTGTTTTGGTACCCTGACTTTGACTAGAGGAATCTGTTTCTTTGTCTGTACAAACTGAACTTTGTGTTACAATCAAGGTGGTCTCTTCCAATTCACTTTCAGATAAATACTCAGGGATTAGTACTTCATGCTCAGTTTTTGGTTCATCTTTGGCTGGAATCATTTGATCAACATGAACACTTTTGATCCTATCTCCAACTACTACTCAGTATCTTTTTGTTCCACACATTTCCACTATTTTCCCAACATCCCATTTGTTTCAACTGGACTTGTTGGGAGGACTGAGAACACTAACTTGCTCATCTGGCTTGAAGTTCCTCTCCTTTTTGTGGGAGTCAAAATGGCGTTTTTGACTTAACTGTTTTTGCTTAACTCTCAAGATCAAATTGGTTTGAACTGGACTTAGGCGTATTCTTAGCCTTCTCTTCATCAACAGTTCTGCAGGTGAGTAACCTGTTGTTGTGTGTTGAAACTAGCCAAACGATGTTTCATGCTGAGCTTTGAACTACCCTGCAAAACCTGTTTCTTGAGAGCATCTTTGACAATTCTAACAGACCTTTCCGCCACCCCGTTGGACGCTGGATGGTATGGGGCAACAAGTGTGTGTTTTACACTATTCCACTGCATGAACTATTTGAACCGTTCTGAACGAAACTGAGGCCCTTATCAGAAATAGGTTTTTCCGGTAAACCATGGCATGCAAAAATGGATCTCAACTCATCTATGGTACAATCAGTAGTAGTGCTTGACCCCATATGCTTAACCTCAATCCATTTGGAATGACTATTTACGAGTACCAGAAAGTGATCATTATCCTTTTCACAAAAATCTACATGAACTCTCTGAAAAGGTCTACTTGACTATGACCAGGGTTGCAGTGGTGTTTTGGGTGGTTTACTGCGGCAATTTTGTCAGTCACAACATTTTTGCAGTTGTACAGAGTCCTAGTGAGACCACACCTGGAGTATTGTGTGCAGTTTTGGTCCCCTAATTTGAGGAAGGCCATTCTTGCTATTGAGGGAGTGCAGCGTAGGTTTACAAGGTTAATTCCCGAGATGGCAGGACTGCCATATGCTGAGAGAATGGAGCAGCTGGGCTTGTACACTCTGGAGTTTAGAAGGATGAGAGAGGATCTCATTGATGCATATAAGATTGTTAAAGGCTTGGACACGCTAGAGGCAGGAAACATGTTCCCGATGTTGGGGGAGTCTAGAACCAGGGGCCACAGTTTAAGAATAAGGAGTAAGCCATTTAGAACAGAGATGAGGAAACACTTTTTCTCACAGAGAGTGGTGAGTCTGTGGAATTCTCTGGATGCTTTCAAGAGAGAGCTAGATAGGGCTCTTAAAAATAGCGGAGTCAGGGGATATGGGTAGAAGGCAGGAACGGGGTACTGGGGATGATTAGCCATGATCACATTGAATCCTACATAATTGGCCTACTCCTGCACCTATTTGCTCACCAGTAACTAGATGTCACTGTCAATGCCAGGCCAATACGCAAAACGTCTGGCAATTGACTTCATGCTTTCTATACCAGGATGTTCGGCATGAAGTTAATTCATAATTTTGTTTCTCAAAGACTCTGGTACAACCACTCTGTAACCCCACTTAATTCGTCCCTGCTCACATGATAACTTATGGCGTCAATTGCAGTCCAACCGTTCAATGTCTGTTCATAGACCCACTTCAGCACAGTGTCTTTCTCTGTTTCTGCTGCAATTTCTGTTGCAGTCACTGGAAAGTCTTCATCTACAACTTGCAGTGTGTAGATTGAGTTCCCACTTCCCACGTCAGAGTTCTCATGGGGCAACCGGGACAACGCATCTGCAACTACGTTGCGCTTGGAACCACTGTACTCAATCTTGTAGTCATACTGGGACAGCAAAATTGCCCAGCGCAGCATCCTTGATGCCACCATGGAAGGTATAGCTGACTTGGGACCAAGTATCACTAGTAGTGGCTTGTGATCAGTCACTAGGGTGAATGGTCTGCCGTGAAGAAACTGATGGAATTTCTTGATTCTGAACATGATGCTGAGTGCTTCCTTTTCTATCCGTGCATAGTTGTGGTCACTCGGTGATAGGCTGTGGGATGCAAAAGCAATAGGATTTTCATGTCTGTCATTCATTACGTGGAAGATCACTGCACCTAAACAATAACGTGAAGCATCACAAGCAAGTTTCATCTCGCGTGTCGTATCGTAGTGAACAAGGAGTTTGTCACTTGTCAAGTTTTCCTTGCAGATGTCATATGCATGTTGCTGTTCCTTTCCCCACGTCCATTTCACATCTTTTTGTTGCAGATGATGAAGTGGCTTTAGCACAGTTGCTAAATCTGGAAGGAATCGTGCATAGAACTGCATCATCCCAAGGAATGATCGTAGCTCTGACACATTGTTGGGTTTTGAAGCATTCACTATTGCTTCAACTTTCGCCTTCACAGGACGAAGTCCGTTGGCATCTACTTTGAGTCCAAGATAGACAACCTCTGACTGCGCAAATACACATTTACTTTGTCGCCAGTTCGACATCGTGGCAGTTCAGTCATGTGAGAACTTACTCAAGGATTACCAGATGTTCTACCATGCCCTCTGTGAATATCGGTAGGTCATCCTGGTTGCACACACAGTGCCGAATGACTTGTAATATTTGGTCCATGACTGGAAAATTTTCGACAATGATTTCACACCATAGGGCAGCTTTGTATATGAATACAAGCCCTTATGTGTGTTGATGGTCAAGTACCGCTGACTTTCCTTGTCGACATTGAGTTGGGCGTAAGCGCGAGTCAAATCCAGTTTAGTGAAGACTCTTGCTCCGCTAAGTTCTGCGTACAGATCTTGCGAGGTTGGTAACGGATATTTGCTTATCTCTTTTTCAAGTCGTGATTTGGACAAATCAACGCTGAAAATATTCTTCCAGTCTAACTCTATTCTACTCAGCCAATCCTTTCCAAGGAGGGTTGGTTTATTTCTGTAACTGGCCACTATGATGGGCAGTGTTACAGACTGACAATCATGCTGAACTTTACAGTTTATTTGTCTGCATGTCTCCAAAACTTCGCCCGAGTAGGTTCTCAGCTTGGCCTTACTCTCAAACAATGGTACCTGTAGGAACTTTGCTTTGTACAGGTCTTTGCTCATGACCAAACAATTTGCATACACATATCGATTAACTGTTCATTTATCAGTAGTTTAGTTCGAAAGTCCTTGCCTTGGCTGGCTGTAGGCTCATCAATGTTGGTTGCATAAATGGTGTACAACCCAAGTTCATTTACATCTGGGTTCATCTCCAAGTTGTGAACTCCTCTCTGGTGTTGTTGCTTGTTTCCTGCAGATTGTTGGTTTCCTGTTTTAAGCTTGGCCCGACATGCTGAGGCGATATGACCTTTCTTCTGGCAGTTATAGCACTTGGCCATTTTGAACTGACAAAATTGGGATGAGTGATTACCGTTGCAACTATATCAACTGGCTGAACTCGGCTCCCCGCCATAATTTGGTTTTGGTTTAGTGCCTCTTGGTTTGGCCATCGGCATTGCTTTGTGACTGTAAATGGCCACTGCAGTCCGTGGTGGACGAAACTCGCAAGTATTCTTTGATGCCATTTCCATTGTGGTAGCAATCTTGTATGCTTTCTCGAATGTGAGATGTGGAGTGTTCATGAGTTTGGACTGAATTAGTTCATCCACTAGACCACAAACAAATCTGTTGCATAGTGTGCGTCCGAGAAATGTTCCAAAGTTACAGTGCAAACGTAAGTTTTTCAAGGCAACAATGTACTCATTGATTGTCTTATTCTGCTTCTGGTTTCTAATGTCAAATGTATAGCTTTCTGCAATTTCCAGAGGCTTTGGGTTGAAGTGCTCCTCCAACTTCTTCATAACATAATTGAATGGCATATCTTTTGCCTTTATGGGCGCAAGGAGATTCATGAGTGTGCCGTACACTTCAGGACCGATCTCTGTGAGCAGAATCACTTTCATGCATTTGCAAATGGCCTTATTTGTTTCAGTCACTATCTCTCCTTCACCACTAATCCCCATTATGTTGTTTGTCGTGAAAAACATGTTCGCTCTCTCCATATAGGAGCTGAACGGCTCTCTACTCTTGTCAAAAGTGCCAAGGTTTCTGATGTAGACCGTGGACGCTGCCATCGTTCTCTCTTTTTTTTTAAGTACGTTCAAAAACCCAGATTTCCTGGCTGTGTGGTGTAACAATTCACCTAAAATTTAGCTGTAAAAAGGCTGTTCAGTTTGAGGAACTCGACAAAAAAAAATCTTACACAATCCCAAGGATGGCATCTTGCCATGCGGACACAACATAGAGATAGCCTGACAAACTCTCGATGATTTGTCCAGCTGCTGTTTTAAACTACAGTTCCCTGCATAGAAGGATCTGCGGCCTATCATGTCCAGCTCGCAAACAACTGCGACACAACTCTGTATTTACTATTTAAAATGTTAAACCATACTGCATGTTGCAAAACAGTCCTGCACTGTATTTAAAGGATGAGTTCACAAACTCTATCCCATTCTCGTCGCCAATTTTGTTATATTCCGGATGGCAGAATGAATAACAAATTACACACAGGTTGCCTGGATCACGAGAGAGAGATTTATTACCCAACATTCCCTGCTTATATTGAACACCAACTCATTAGCATATACATGAATATGTATGAATACATTACAATGGTGATCTGCGGCAGGGTGATTATCAGCACGTGGGCACGATTATTACAGGGAAAGGACGAGTATCAATGGGTGCAGTTGACGTTCTCCGATTGAGAAAGATTACCAGCACATGATGGTATTTATCACAAGATGTGAGTAATTATCACAGAGGTGTGAGTAATTATCACAGAGGTGTGAGTAATTATCACAGGGTGAGTAATTATCAGAGGATGTGAGTAATTATCACAAAGGTGTGAGTAATTATCACAAAGGTGTGAGTAATTATCACAGGGTGTGAGTAATTATCAAGGGTTGAGGGTGATTTTCTCAGGACAAGGATGATTTTCTCAAGAAGAAGGTGATTATTGCCAGTGTCACTGCTTGGGTCATTGCAGCTCTACTAGATCAATTGCTGCTGGGGGTGGGAGTTTATCACTGTGGGGAGGTTGATTTTCTGGGGGGATATTATTGATTTTCTGGTCGAGGGGGTGTTTTTGAATTTATGCTGACCAATTTTACAGGGATAATATTTACCAACTGCGGGACGTTTCTAACACAGTGTGGTGGATCGATCGTTGCTCCGGGTCAGGTTAGTGATTATCACAAAAGGGCCATCAATCATTATCAGGTGGGTCGATGTTTATCACAGTGAGTTTATCATTATCAGAGCAGGATCAGCCTTTATCGCTGAGGTTGATTACTACCCCAAGTCATTCAGCCATTAGCACCACCAGTTAATCTTTATCTCAAGGATTGATCGATACCACGAGGTTACATCATTATCAGAGGCATTTCGAACATGATCAGATCATTGATCATCATCAGAAAAGGTTGATGGTTCTTTTTTCTCTCCACCAGAGCAGGACAATTGCTATCATTTTGGGTCAGGTTTAATCTGGAGAAGAGGCCTCCACCTGAAACACCGTCTGTTCATTGGCTTCCATTGATCTTGCCTGATCTGCTGAGTTCCTCCAGCAGTTTGTTTTTCACTCAAGAATCCAGATCTCACAGCTGAGCAATCCTTGACCCCCATCCTCACCATCCAAGCTGTGATATTGCAAAGTCGGGCATGACGCTGGGTTTGGCAGTGACCATGTCGACACTCGCAGAAGGGTAATCTTGAGTGATATGGTTTATTTACAGTGACAAGAAAATCCAGAACTGAATGGTGACGCTTTCCGATGTCACCGGGACACATGTGTGGTTGATCTGTCGATCTCGGGCTTGTCCGACCTCGATCTTGGGCTTGTTGGTCTTTTAGTTTTTAGAGATACAGCGCGGAAACTGGCCCTTCGGCCTACCGAGTCCACGCCGACCAGCGATCCCCGCAAACTATCGCTATCCTGCAAGCACTAGGGACAATTTACACTTATACCAAGCCAATTAACCTGTAAACCTGTACGTCTTTGGAGTGTGGGAGGAAACCGAAGACGTCGGAGAAAACCCACGTTGGTCACGTGGAGAATACATAGATACATAGAAAATAGGTGCAGGAGTAGGCCATTCGGCCCTTCGAGCCTGCACTGCCATTAAATATGATCATGGCTGATCATCCAACTCAGTATCCTGTACCTGCCTTCTCTCCATACCCCCTGATCCCTTTAGCCACAAGGCCCACACCCAACTCCCTCTTAAATATAGCCAATGAACTGACCTCAACTACCCTCTGTGACAGAGAGTTCCAGAGATTCACCACTCTCTGTGTGAAAAATGTTTTTCTCATCTCGGTCTTAAAGGATTTCCCCCTTATCCTTAAGCTGTGACCCCTTGTCCTGGACTTCCCCAACATCGGGAACAATCTTCCTGCATCTAGCCTGTCCAACCCCTTAAGAATTTTGTAAGTTTCTATAATCTCCTCAATCTCCTAAATTCTAGCGAGTATAAGCCGAGTCTATCCAGTCTTTCTTCATATGAAAGTCCTGACATCCCAGGAATCAGACTGAATGTACAATCTCCATACAGACAGCACCCGTAGTCGGGATCGAACACGGGCCTATGGCGCTGCAAGCATTGTAAGGCAGCAACTTTACTGCTGCGCCACCGTGCTGAAAGGAGGAGGCGTAGCTGTCTCAGGTTTCTCCCTACAGTTCACCCCTGCTGCGAGAGGGGGCGCTGGTGGTCTCAGGCTTATCCTGGCAGCTCAATTGTAGAGCTTGAAGAGGCAACGCTGGCAGTCACTGGTTTATCCTGGAGCTTGGTCTTTGCCCGTGTGTGTGGGTGCAGTACCTGATTGTCTGTGGGTTGGAGGAGAAGAAGGGAGGAGTAATTGTTGTTACTTTTTCGGCACTTTTGTGGCGACTCTTTTGTGTACTTTGTACGCAAACACAAAGAATATCATTGCACTTAGGTCCAAGTGACAATAAAGTATCTTCATCATAACTAGGGCAGGACCTTCACAGTGACCTATAGGGAATTGGGTCTTGTAGAGCTGAGGGATCACAGAGTAGAAATACTTGTTTGCCTGAAATTGGCATTGCAGATAGATAGGATGATGAAGAAGACATTTGGCAACCTAACCTTCATAAGTCAAGAAATTGAGTGGAGACATGGTATTACATTGTACAAGATGTTGGTGAGGCCGCACTTAGAGTATTGTGTTCAGTTTTCGTCACCCTGCTATTGAAAAGATGCCATCAAGCTAGAAAGTGTGCAGAGAAGGTTTATGACGATGTTCCTAGGATTCAAGGGCCTGAGGTATAGAGAAGATTGGACTGAATTGGTCTTTATACCATGAGGGCAACAGGTTTAGGGGTGATCTTATGGAAGTGTATGAAATCATGAGTGGGATAGATAGTGTGCATGCAATCTTTTTCCAGGGGAAGGGGATTTACAAACTAGAGGACATATTTTAAGGTGAGATGGGAAAGATTTAATAGGAATCCGAGGGACAACTTTTCATGCAGAGGCTCTGTATATGTGGAATGAGTTGCCAGAGGTAGTTGAGGCAACACGATGGCACAGCGGTAGATAGGCTGCAATCCTGGCTACGTTTGCCTCAGGGAACCAAGTACCTCTAGTGTGGATGGAGTTTGTACGTTCTTCCCGTGACCTGTGTGGGTTTTCTCTGAGATCTTTGGCTTCCTCCCAAACTCCAAAGACGTACAAGTTTGTAGGTTAATTGGCTTGATGTATATGTAAAAATTGTCCCTAGTGTAGGATAGTGTTAAGGGCCTGTCCCACCAGCATGCGATTGCATGCGTTTAGCGCGACCAAACGGAAGCGGAGTTCATGCTAAGATTGTGGTAAGTACGTGCAAAGTTCGCGCGTGACGTAATTTACGTCATACTCACCAATCAGCTGGGCAGGAGGTGGGCCGACTGAATTTGGACGTCGCACGGCGTCGGGCGGTGACATCATCATGCAACGGCATGCCGGGCGGTGACGTCATCGCGCAACGCTATGCACTAGGTGTACGCTGTCAATGCGCCTGCGGGCCGACAGGCCGTTGGCGTGCGGAATTTTTGGACAGTGCAGGATTTTCGGAGCCCCGCGCGATGTCGGGACCAGCCCCGCACAACTCCATATGCCTCCGCGCTTCGAAGTGGGACCGACCCCGCGCTGCCTGTACACCTCAAGCGACCACGTTTGGTCGCGCTAGCCGCATGCAATCGCATACTGGTGGGACAGACCCTTTAATGTGCGGAGATCGCATGACGGTGCGCACTCTGACTCCAAGTGAAGTTCAGAAGGATCCAGGTATTCTGGCGTGTGAATCACAAATAGTTGCCAGGCAGCTCCAACGTGATTAAGAAGAAAAATGGCATTTTGGCCTTCATTGTAAAGGGGGTTAAGAATAAGAATTTAAGAATAGTCTTTGCAGGTGAGGCAGAGGTTCACTTACACCTCCATCAACCTTGTCTACTGTATCCGCTGTTCCAGGTGTGGACTCCTGTATATCGGCGAGTCCAAGCGCAGGCTCAGCGATCATATCGCTGAACTCCTCCGCCCAGTCCGTCCAAACCTACCTGATCTCCCGGTTGCTCCACACTTTAACTCCCTCTCCCATTCCCACACACTGACCTTTTGTCCTGAGTCTCCTCCATTGTCAGTGAGACCCAGTGCAAATTGGAGGAACAGCACCCAATATTTCGCTTGTGCAGCTTACACCTCAGCGGTATAAATATTGACCTCTAACTTCATGTAACCCCTGCTTTCCCTCTCTCTCCACTCCCTCCCCATTCCCAGTTCTCCGACATTCCCTGTCCCTGATTACATTTCATCTCTGTTTGCTTAGTTGTCACCATCTAGCTAACAGTGATCTATTCTACATTTTCCCAACTCCGCACTCCTTTTGATGTCTCCTTTTCACACCTTACCCTTCCTTATCTCTGCCCTGCTGAGTTACTCCAGCATTTCTGTCTATCTTTAAGAATAGGGAGTTTTGTTGTAATTGTATAGGGTGCTAGTGAGGTCTATCCAAGAATATTGCATTAGATTTTGACCCCTTACTTGGAAAAAAAAAGGATATAGTACTGTTGGATTGGAGGCAGTCCAAAGGAGATTTGCCCAGCTAATTCCTGGAGTGGGAGGGTTGTCCTTTCATGAGAGGCTGGACAGCTGGGGTTCTGATTTCCATGGAGTTCAGAGGAATGAGTGTAACTAAATTTACACATAAGATTTTCAGAAGGGTTAACAGGGTAGATATTAGGATATTGTCACTACTGTGGCCTGATCCACCAGCAGGCCTGCATTGTCCACTGCAGACAGAACACCGAGGACCCACCAGAAGATCCAGCTCACCCACCACAGAACAAGGATGGAGAACCTGCCCGGAAAGCCTGGCTTGCCTGTCACAGACTGGGGACTCGCCTGCCGTGAACGGTGGACCCACCCGGTAGGCCCGATTTGTCCGCCTCAGATCAAGGACCTGCGCCGTAGACCGAAACCCATCTGGGAGGCCTGGCTCTCCTGCCCGGAGAAGAAGGAGTCGGACGGTGGGCCTGTAAGTAGACCGTCTGCGGGAGGGAGCGCACGGCTTCGACAGTGAAGTGGGCCGCTGGAGGCCCTGCAGCAACCTGAGGCTCGGCTGGACCAGGCGCCGCTCCAAGTGGCCGAGCATGTGGACCGCACGCGGTGGAGTAACGGCGGAGGACACCACTGCTACGCTTGGCCAGGCCGACCCTACAACGCCAGCAGGACAACAGATCAAGATCCCTACACTTTCAACAACTGGGATTTGAAAATGGAGCCAAGCTGGCGACTCTGTATACTGTCTCAGTGTATTATTGCTGTACACTGTACACTATTCCTGTACTGTATCTGAGATGCTTATCCAAGATGTATCTAAGTGCTTATGTATAGTGATATTTGTACTGAACCAAAAATGAATTTCACTGTACCTCATTACATGTGACAAATAAAGTCCCAAACCATATTGAGGGGGTCACATTCTTGGGGACATTACTACATGGAATGCCGCCAGACATTTAAGTTTTTTTCTCTCGGAGAGTTATGAATTTTTGTAAATTTCTTCCCCCGGGGTTGATGCAAGGCAGATCATTGGACATATGTGAAGTGGAGGTAGATAAATATCTAAAAGATCGAGGCATTAAGAGTTATGGGGAACAGGCATTGTTGGGAAGTTAAGGCCAGGATCGGCCAGCTATGATCATATTGAATGCTGGGTGTGGCTGGCTTTAGTGAATGAGTAGCCTACTCCAACTCCTATTCTTGTGTTCTTATGCGATCTTGTAAGAGATTGATTGATCATAGAATCATAGAGTCATACACAGTGGCAACAGGCCCTTCGGCCCAACTTGCCCACACCGACCCACATGTCCCATCTATATGAGTCCCACCTGCCTGCGTTTGGTCCATATCCCTTTAAACGTGTCCTATCAATGCGCCTAAGAGCTGAGTAATTTAGCGGGTCAGACAGCATATCTGGAGGGAAGGAGTAGGTGCATCTATGTGTCTGTCTAACTGTTTCTCAAACGTTGGGATAGTCCCTGCCTCAACTACCTCCTCTGGTTGCTCGTTCCATACACCCACCACCCTTTGTGTGAAAGAATTACCCCTCATACTCCTATTGAACGTTTCCCCTTTCACCTTAAACCTTTGTCCACTGGTCCTCGATTCACCTAATCTGGGCGAGACTGTGCATCTACCCGATCTATTCCTCTCATGATTTTGTACACCTCTACAAGATCACCCCTCATCCTCCTGCGCTCCAAGGAATAGAGTCACAACCTACCCAACCTCTCCCTATTGCTCAGAGGCTTGAGTCCTGGCAACATCCTCGTAAATCTTCTCTGTACTCTTTCCAGCTTGATAACATTTTCCTATAACATGGTGCCCAGAACTGATCACTGTTCATTTAATCTATGGAAACAATTCTACAGTTTCTAGATGCAGAGAATGAGTCATTATGTTCCTGCATGGTCTAAGACCTTGGTAACATTCTGGGTTGGATTGCTTTGTGACAGATTGTACTTGTGACACACACTGAAGGCAGGCAATGAGCATTTCCCACAGAGGAACACCTGGTCATTTTCACCAGCATTCAATAATATCACCTCATCCACATTCTGGACCACAAGCTCAGTTGCATTAGGCAACATTTGTGATGTTCAAGCAGCACAATAATTTGTGTGGTATTGTATAGTGCGGGATTAAACAATGGAGATCTCAAAGCCGTCAAATCATCTGCAAAGTCCAGGTCAAGATATAGAGTCATAAAGTCATCATAAAGTCATAAAGTCATCATAAAGTCATAAGAGCGCTACAGCGCGGACACAGGCCCTTCGGTCCAATGTGCCCACACCGGATAACATGTCCCAGTTACACATGTCCTAGTCCCACCTGCCCGTGTTTGGCCCATATCCCTCCAAACCTGTCCTATCCATGTACTTGTCTAAATGTTTCTTAAATGTTGGGATAGTCCCTGCCTCAACTACCTCCTCTGGCAGCTCCTTCAATACACCCACCCCTCTTTGTGTGAAAAAGTTACACCTTAGATTCCTACTAATTTTTTTCCCCTTCACCTTAAACCTATGTCCTCTGGTCCTCGATTCACCTATTCTGGGCAAGAGACTGTGGGTATTTACCCAATCTATTCCTCTCATGATTTTATACACATAAGTTGCAAAACAATTATAACCATATAACCATATAACAATTACAGCACGGAAACAGGCCATCTCGGCCCTTCTAGTCCGTGCCGAACACGTATTCTCCCCTAGTCCCATCTACCTGCACTCAGACCATAACCCTTCATTCCTTTCCCGTCCATATAATTATCCAATTTATTTTTAAATGATAAAATCGAACCTGCCTCCATCACCTTCACTGGAAGCTCATTCCACACAGCTACCACTCTCTGAGTAAAGAAGTTCCCCCTCATGTTACCCCTAAACTTCTGTCCCTTAATTCTCAAGTCATGTCCTCTTGTTTGAATCTTCCCTACTCTCAGTGAGAAAAGCTTATCCATGTCAACTCTGTCTATCCCTCTCATCATTTTAAAGACCTCTATCAAGTCCCCCCTTAACCTTCTGTGCTCCAAAGAATAAAGACCTAACTTGTTCAACCTTTCTGTGTAACTTAGTTGCTGAAACCCAGGCAACATTCTAGTAAATCTCCTCTGTACTCTCTCTATTTTGTTGACATCCTTCCTATAATTAGCCGACCAAAATTGTACACCATACTCCAGAATTGGCCTCACCAATGCCTTGTACAATTTTAACATTACATCCCAACTTCTATACTCAATGCTCTGATTTATAAAGGCTAGCACACCAAAAGCTTTCTTTACCACCCTATGTACATGAGATTCCACCTTCAGGGAACTGTGCACAGTTATTCCCAGATCCCTGTGTTTAACTGCATTCTTCAATTCCCTACCATTTACCATGTACGTCCTATTTTGATTTGTCCTGCCAAGATCTAGCACCTCACACTTATCAGCATTAAACTCCATCTGCCATCTTTCAGCCCACTCTTCCAAATGGCATAAATCTCTCTGTAGGCTTTGAAAATCTACTTCATTATCCACAACACCACCTATCTTAGTATCATCTGCATACTTACTAATCCAATTTACCACACCATCATCCAGATCATTGATGTACATGACAAACAACAGTGGACCCAACACAGATCCATGTGGCACCCCATTAGTCACTGGCCTCCAACCTGACAAACAGCCATCCACCATTACTCTCTGGCATCTCCCATTCAGCCACTGTTGAAACCATCTTGCTACTCCACCATTAATATCCAACAATTGAACCTTCTTAACCAACCTTCGATGAGGAACCTTGTCAAAGACCTTACTGAAGTCCATATATACAACATCCACTGCTTTACCCTCATCAATTTCCTGAGTAACCTCTTCAAAAAATTCAAGAAGATTAGTCAAACATGACCTTCCAGGCACAAATTCATGTTGACTGTTTCTAATCAGACCCTGTTTATCCAGATGCTTATATATATTATCTCTAAGTATCCTTTCCATTAATTTGCCCACCACTGACGTCAAACTAACAGGTCTATAATTGCTAGGTTTACTCTTAGAACCCTTTTTAAACAATGGAACAACATGCGCAGTACGCCAATCCTCCGGCACTATTCCTGTTTCTAATGACATTTGAAATATTTCTGTCATAGCCCCTGCTATTTCTACACTAACTTCCCTCAATGTCCTAGGGAATATCCTGTCCGGACCTGGAGACTTATCCACTTTTATATTTCTCAAAAGTGTCAGTACTTCCTCTTCTTTGAATCTCATAGTTTCCATAGCTACTCTACTTGTTTCCCTTACCTCACATAATTCAATATCCTTCTCTTTGGTGAATACCGAAGAAAATAAATTGTTCAATATCTCCCCCATCTCGTTTGGCTCTGCAGATAGCTGTCCACTCTGACTCTCTAATGGACCAATTTTATCCCTCGTTATCCTTTTGCTATTAATATAGCTTTAGAAACCCTTTGGATTTACTTTCACCTTACTTGCCAAAGCAACCTCATATCTTCTTTTAGCTTTTCTAATTTCTTTCTTAAGATTCTTTTTACATTCTTTATACTATTCAAGCACCTCATTTACTCCATGCTGCCTATAATTATATATTTTTCTCTCTTTTTCCGAACCAAGTGTCCAATTTCCCTTGAAAACCATGGCTCTTTCCAATTTTTACTATTTCCTTTCAACCGAACAGGGACATAAAGATTCTGTACTCTTAAATTTCACCTTTAAATGTCCTCCATTTCTCTTCCACATCTTTCCCATAAAACAAAATGTCCCAATTTACTCCTTTTAAATCCTTTCGCATCTCCTCAAAGTTAGCCTTTCTCCAATCAAAAATATCAACCCCAGGTCCAGTTCTGACCCTCTCCATAATTATATTGAAACTAATGGTATTGTGATCACTGGACCCAAACTGTTCCCCAACGCATACCTCTGCCACCTGACCCATCTCATTTCCTAACAGGAGGTCCAGCACCGCCCCTTCTCTAGTAGTTACCTCTATGTATTGTTGCAAAAAACTATCCTGTACACATTTTACAAACTCCAAACCATCCAGCCCTTTTACAGAATGTGTTTCCCAGTCTATGTGTGGAAAATTGAAATCTCCCACAATCACAACCTTGTGCTTACTACTAATATCTGCGATCTCCTTACATATTTGCTCTTCCAATTCTCGCTCCCCATTTGGCGGTCTATAATACACCCCTATAAGTGTTGCTACCCCTTTCCCATTTCTCAGTTCCACCCAAATAGCCTACCTAGACGAGCCCTCTAATCTATCCTGACAAAGCACTGCTGTAATATCTTACCTGATAAGCAATGCAACACCTCCACCTCTTGCCCCTCCAATTCTATCACACCTGAAGCAACAAAATCCTGGAATATTTAGTTTCCAATCACAGCCCTCCTGCAACCATGTTTCACTGATCGCCACAACATCATGTAACATTACTCAGGTGAGTGCAGCTTCAAGACACAACAGAAAGTTTGACGTTATCGCAAATAGACAGCATGATAAACCCCCCTTCAATCACTCTGAAAAATATTGCTGTCTATACGTGGACACTGACCGCAGTGTGTACCATTTGCAAAATGCAGAGTAGCCTCCATTGTATACTATTATTATTATTATTATTGTACTATTATTGATTTTTATGTTTTGATTAGTTTAGTTTAGAGATACAGCACGGAAACAGGACCTTCGACCCACCGAGTCCGCACCGACCAGTGATCCCTGCGCACCACCGTAAGCACACTAGGGACAATTTTACATTTATACCAAGCCAATTAACCTACAAACTTGTACGTAGTGTGGGAGCAAACCGAAAAATGTGGAAAAAACCCGGGCAGAACACAGGAGAATGTACAAACTCCATACAGACAGCACCCATTGTCACCCATATGTACATATGTGTGTGTGTATATATATCTATATACATATAGAATATATACATGTACGTGTGTGTTACGACTCCCGAATGCAGGTACTTCAGAGCCGCGTAACATAATTCAAAAACCAGGTTCAAGTTCAAAAATAGTTTTAATTATTCAATGGAACACAAAACCCAAACCTGATTCAAACAACCCAGTCAGGGATATGGATGGACTGACAAAAAATTTAACCATGCTCCAGCTAGCCACGTGATGGACCATCGAACCGGAGACTCTAAAACCTGCCTAAAGAGATATAACCCTGAAACAAAATACACGAAAACACTAAGGTCAGCCCTTATCCATCCCAATTCAATATTTATTAACAAGTAATGGTGAAAGTACACAAAGTTCTATGCCATGTGGCCAGGCCTTCCGCAGCTCACACCAACTGGCTGCTCACAAGTCAGGGTCGACGAAGAAGAGAGATAATTCTGGGAGACTCTGGTATTTAAGCTTCAGATGAGCCTTTTAACCCCGTGATTCCTGACTCACAGCCACGAGGCCTGTACTCGGGAGAGAAACAGAGAAAGGTAAGTACATAGCATTCACCAGGGGGGGGGGGGGGGGGGCGCCTAACACCCCCACCCAAAGATACTGAAGAGAGAAAAAACACCACCAAATCCCAGAAACTATTCAGGAGCTAAAACACTACTGGCGCGACAAGGCGTCAGCCAAGACATTATCCTTGCCACAGATATGCCTGACCTCCAGGTTGTAGTCTTGCAGCTGCAAACTCCAGCTCATTAACCGCCGGTTCTTATTCTTCATACTATGCAAAAATACCAACGGATTATGATCCGTGAGTACGATGACAGGGACATTCGAGGAGCCAACATAAACCTCGAAATGATTCAGAGACATTAAAATAGCAAGGGCTTCTTTCTCAATGGTGGAGTACCACTTCTGATGACGATTAAACTTCTTAGAGAAGTACGAAACTGGATGCTCCACCCCATCTGAATCATCCTGTAGAAGAACTCCACCAACCCCACGATCACTAGCATCCACTGCCAGCTTAAATGGACGCTCAAAATCAGGTGCGCGCACCAGAAGACTTTTAGTATGATCAAAGGCTTGTTGACACTCTGCGGACCACACAAAAGCTACCTTCGGACTCAGCAAATCCGTCAAAGGGGCAGCCACCGCAGAGAAGTTTGGACAGAATCCTCTATAGTACCCAACCATAGCCAGATACCTACGGAGTTCAGTCCTATAGTTTGGAGCAGGAAATGCGACAATATGCCCCACCTTTTCCTCGAGAGAGCGAACCTGACCCCGGCCCACCACCTTACCCAGATACGTTACCGTGGCCTGGCCAAACTCACACTTCCCCAGATTGATCGTTAGGTTTGCCACCGCTAGACGATGAAATACCTCCTTCAGATGACCGATGTGTTCGATCCACGACCTGGAGCACACAACCAAATCATCAAGGTATGCCTCACAGAAGGACAAACCAGACAATACAATGTTCACCAACCGTTGGAAGGTTGCCAGCGCATTGCGCATCCCAAATGCCATTACCGTGTACTGAAGAAAGTCATCAGGCGTAACGAACGCAGAGATCTCCCTCGCCCGCCTAGCCAAAGGAACTTGCCAATACCCTTTTAACAAGTCCAACTTAGACACAAAAGATGCACTTCCCACACAATCCACGCAATCCTCCATCCGTGGAAGAGGATAGCAATCCGGCTTAGTTACACCATTCACTTTCCGAAAGTCCATGCAAAACCTGTCCTCCCCATTAGCCTTCGTAGCCAGTAGACACGGAGAACTCCACGGACTACAACTAGGTTCAGCAATGCCATGCCGCAGCATATAGTCAACCTGACTCCTTAGACGATGACGCCTGTCAGGGTTGACCCGATACGGATGCTGTTTAATTGGCGCAGCACCGGCCACGTCAATGTCATGCTGCAGCACAGACGTCTGAGAAGGCACATCCGAGAACAGTGACCCATTTGACTCTGCCAAAGCAAGCAGATCACCCCGCTGACTGCCAGTCAAATGAGACAACCGCAAGGGAAGCGACTCCAAAGCCTCAGAGTTACACAGCTTTCCCTGCGTCACTGCCACAGACAACCGTGCCTCCCCCACATCACCACCCGTGTCAGGGGGCAGCACCACTGCAGCCAAAACAGGCTTAGACTAAACCGAAGGACACAGCTCAATATCTAACAACTTCATTACCTGACCAAAACCCTTCGACATGAAGTTGGAACCTTGGTCAGTCTGCACAACCTTGGGCAAACCGAACAACCAAAAAATCTTGGTGAGAGACTTCACAATGGTAGGGGCAGTAATTCTACGCAAAGGGACCACCTCCGGAAAGCGGGTAGACGCACACATAATTGTCAATAAAAACTTGTTGCCCGCCCTTGTCTGAGGTAGAGGACCAACACAATCAACTAGTATCCGCTCAAACGGCTCACCGACCACAGGGATTGGATATAAAGGCGCAGGAACAATCGATTGGTTCGGCTTTCCTGCCACCTGGCAAATGTGACAACACCTGCACTGCTGTTTCACATCCTTTTTCAACCCTGGCCAAAACAAATTCCGTAAGATACGGTCATACATCTTATAGACCCCCAAATGTCCACCCAGAGGACCATCATGAGCCAAACAGAGTATCTCATCCCTATACCGACGAGGTATCACAATCTGATCAACCACGCTCCAATCATCATGCCCAGATATATCCAAGGCAGACCACTTTCGCATCAGTAAGCCCTCCCTTAGAAAATACCCCTTTGCTGTGGAATCCATATCCCCCTCAGGCACCGCGCAGTCGAACAGATCAGATAAACCTGGATCACTCTTTTGCTCCTCAAACAGCCGATCATGTGACAGCGACACCGGCCCATTTCCAGACACTATCCCATCTTGAGATGTAGATACACCCTTCACAACACAGGATCTATCATCCTGATCCCCAAAAATGCTCTCACTCAGGTCCACTACATCCCCAAACTTCGCCTGGCTCTTAGCCATAGCCCTCATGACAGCACAAGCTGCGAAGACCCTCGGATGCTGCATAGCCAATCTATCAGGACTCTGCACCATCGGAACAGCTGTCACCTCAGGAGTAACTAAAACTCTACCTCCTGCCAAGTCATTCCCCAAAATTACAGAAACTCCCCCAATGGGAAAACACGGCCGTAACCCAACAGTTACCCGGCCTGAAACCAACTCGGACTCGAGACTAACGGTATGCAAAGGCACTACCATGCCATCCATCCCGAATCCTACCACAGGGACACTTGACGCAACCGATGATTCCCCAGATAACGGCAGTACACCATCCAATATAAAGGACTGAGTAGCACCAGTATCACGCAAGATGGATACTGGAACTCTATCACCCCCATCCTCCAGAGAAACAAAACCATTCATGATGAACGCAGAATAATTCCTACACTCATCAGACTCAGGCACCTCAGGTACCACAGGTGCCTTCTGTGTACCCACCAAAGCCACAGGCTTTGCATTTTTCTGCTTCAGAATGGGACACGCCTTTAACATGTGCCCCCTCCCTCTACAATAGTAGCACACAGGACCTTCATTAGTCCTCAAATTTCCGTCAACCTTATCAGCTCGGACCTCCCCCTGTATCAACGTGCTGCCACTTGCAGGCACAGAAACACCTTTGACACTGCCACCGGCGACACCACCACGATCAACCGGCCGTGCACCTAAACTATAGGATCGCCCAACAAAATCAGTTTTATGAGTCAATATATACTCATCTGCCAACACCGTGGCCTTAGACACCTCATTCACCTTCTGCTCATTAAGGTAAGTAGTAACCCTCTCAGGGAGACAGTTCTTAAAGTCTTCCATAATCATCAAGGCCCGCAGTAGCTCAAAATCCTTCACTCCTTGAGAAGCGCACCACCTGTCAAAAAGTGCCTCCTTCTCCCTAGCAAACTCCACATAAGTCTGACTATCAAACTTCCTAAAGCGCCGGAATTTCTGCCGGTACGCCTCTGGAACTAAATCATAAGCCCTTAATACTGTAGACTTCACACACTCATAGTCCAGACTGCTTTCAACAGACAAAGACGAGTACACCTCCCGTGCTTTACCCACAAGGACACACTGCAATAGCAAGGTACACACGTCCCTAGGCCACTTCAAGGACAAAGCCACCCGTTCAAACATTGTGAAAAACTTGTCCACATCCTTCTCACTAAACGGGGGAACCAGGCGGATGTTCTTGCTCATATCAAACTCCCGTTCCCTAGAAGAAACCCGGGAGGCATCCAACTCCTTCTCCCGTAGCCTAATCTCTGCCCTCTTGGTTTCCTCCTCTGCCCTCTTGGTTTCCTCCCCTGCCCTCTTGGTTTCCTCCTCAGCCCCACGCAGCTGAATCTCTGCTCTTTTGGTCTCTTCCTCTGCTCTTTTGGTGTCCTCCTCTCTCATTGCCAGCTCTAACTCCTTCAACCTAATGACTGCCTCCATGTCCTGACCAGGCTGAACAGAAGGTGGGGGACTGTCTGAACAGCCAGGCAAAACCCCACCCTCCACCAACGCAGCCCACAACACCGATTTAATGGACTGTTTCTTTGAATGCTTGTTAATAGGCACGTCATAGTTCTCTGCCAGAAAAATCAAATGCTCCTTCGTACATCTATCAAACAACTCCCGACTAGGAGCCTCAATAAAGTCCTTCCCTTTAAACTCCATATCAAATGTAGCACCAAACCACCAGTTAAACCCTGGGCACCAATGCTACCACAAACAGGGAAGAAAAATTTCCCTCACAACACAGACTGCCTCAAAGCAGGGAAGAAAAAATTCCCTCACACACACAGACTTCCTCAGTCACCAGAAGCATACCAAAAAAAAAACCCAAAACGTCTAGGCTAGCCAGCCACGTGATGGACCGTCGAACCGGAGACTCTAAAACCTGCCTAAAGAGATATAACCCTGAAACAAAATACACGAAAACACTAAGGTCGGCCCTTATCCGTCCCAATTCAATATCTTTTTTTTTTTTTTTTTTTTTTTTCTTTAAATTTATTTATTAGAAGTAGACATATTATAAAATGTAGTTGCATATTATAGTAAAAAAAAAACTTTTCATATACATCAGTCATACATTATTAAAATTTTCCATTATCAATTACTTCTGCTTCTAGTATTTTTATTTTTTATAGAAAGCGAGAAAAAGAGAGGGTAGAAAGTTACAAATAAAAAAGAAAGCAAAAAAAAAACAAAAAACAACACAACAGAAAAACAAGGGAGGTGGAATGGGTTACCTGTAATACATCAATGGAGATAGGTTCGTAGGTTATAAAGTATAGTTTTTCATCTGTTCCTGAGTTCAAGTTTCAGCTGGGTCCTCGTGCTGTGCCAATCTATCCCTTCAGATAGTTAATGAATGGAGCCCAAATTTTATGGAAAAGATCTTGTTTGTCCATTAAGACAAGTCTAATTCTTTCTAAGTATAGGGTCTCCGACATTTCCGTAATCCACATTTTAATTGTGGGGGTTGTAGGGCCTTTCCAAAATTTTAATAATAATTTTTTTCCGGTTATTATACTGTAATTGAGGAAGTTTCTTTGGTTTGTTGTGAGTGTTAAGCTTTGTTCTGATATTCCAAGTATTATTAATTTTGTGTCTGGGTCCAGTTTTGTATTAATAACTTCTGAAGTTATTTCAAAAATATCTGTCCAGAAATGTTTAAGTTTTATACAGTTTGCAAACGTATGTGTTAAATTAGCCTCTAAATGTAGACATTTATCACAAATAGGAGAGATTTGTGGGAAGATTCTATTTAGTTTTATTTTAGAGAAGTGTAGTCTATGTAAGACCTTGAATTGTATTAAAGTATGTCTGGCATTTAATGAACATTGATGTATTTGTTGTAAACTTTCGTCCCACATATCTTTCGTGATAGGATGACCTATTTCATTTTCCCATTTGTATCTATATGGTTCGGTCGGTGGTACCTCGTTATTTAGTAGGGTGTTATAAATATAAGCTATTAGTTTTTCAGTATTAGGATGCTTGTTCAGACATTCATCAAGAATTTCTGATTCCCTATTCCTGTAAACTTGTGTATTAGATTTAACATAATCTCTAATTTGTAGATATCTGAAGAAATTATTTGAGTGCAGTCCATAATTCAGTTGTAACTCTTGAAATGAAAGAAAAGTACCTTTCCCATAAAGATGACCTATATTTTTGATTCCATGATTTTTCCATTGTGTGAAACCTTTGTCCATAAAGGATGATTTGAATAAAGGATTATTTACAATGGGAAGGCAGAGTGGTATATTATTCAATTTTAAATCTTTTTTTATTTGTTTCCAAATTCGTATTCCACTATGTATTATGGGGTTTTCTTTATAGGTTTTTTTGTGCAGTTTTGTGGGGGCAAATATGATCGGTCCAATTTCAAAAGGTAGACAGTCTTCCTTTTCCATCATTAGCCAATCTGGTTGTTGGTCCATTTCTTCCAGCCAAAAATTCATGTTTTTAATATGGACTGCCCAAAAATAAAATAAGAAATTTGGCAAAGCCAGACCTCCATTTATCTTTGACTTACATAAATGTTTTTTACTTATTCTATGATTCTTATAATCCCAGACAAAACTTGTAACAATGGAGTCGACTTTTTGAAAAAAGTTTTTGGGATATATATCGGAATTAATTGAAGTAGGTACAGCAGTTGCGGTAAAAAAATCATTTTTATAGCATTAATTCTCCCAAGCATTGAAATGGGGAGTGTTTTCTAGTATTGAATATTCTTATGTAGTTTATTCAGTAAGGGTGGGAAATTTAGTTTAAATAAAGAGGTATATGTCTTAGTTACATAGATTCCTAAGTATTTAAATTTATCTTTAACTATTTTAAAAGGGGATTGTTGTATTGTATGTAAATTGAATTTTGTTATTGGCATGATTTCGCTTTTATTCCAATTGATTCTATATCCCGAAAACTGACCAAATTGAGTTATTAGATTTAATAGGTTTGGAATACTAGTTTCTAATTTTGTAATATATATTAGTATATCATCTGCATATAAGGAGATTTTATTCCTTGTGTCTCTAGTATTGTATCCAAATATTCTTGGATGGTTTCTAACGCTTTCTGCTAGGGGTTCGATTCCAAGAGCAAATAATAGTGGGGATAGTGAGCATCCTTGTCTACAGCCTCTAGAGAGATTAAATTTAGTTGATAACATTTTGTTTGTTAATATTCTAGCTGTTGGGTTAGAATATAACAATTTAACCCATGTACAGTACTTCTCTCCTAGTTGAAATTTTTCCATCACCGAAAATAAATATGGCCATTCTAACGAGATAATTGCTAGCTCTGCGTTAGGGATTCTATTGGAGTATATAATATTAAATAATCTTCTCAGATTAAAAAATGAATACTGTTTGGGGATAAACCCTGTTTGGTCGGGATGTATTAATTTACTGATCACTAAGCTCAATCTATTAGATAGAATCTTAGTTAATATTTTCTGATCAGTATTTAAGAGGGCTATAGCTCTGTATGAACCTGGGTCTTCAAGATCCTTGTCCGTTTTTGGTATAAGTATGATTGTAGATTCATTTAGAGTTTCTGGGAGTTTCTGTTGAGTATATGCGTATTTGTACATTGTCTGTAGGCGTGGGGAAAGCAAATCATAAATTTTTTAATAAAATTTCCGAATTTAGACCATCGGGTCCTGCCGACTTTCCGTTTTTTAAGGACTTTATTGATTCTTCAATGTCTTTTATCGTAATTTCAGCCCCTAGCAATTCTCTCTCTTTCTGATCTAGACCCGCAAACTTACAATTCTGTAAAAATGTTTCCATTCCCGTTGATTGTTCTGTTATTTTAGATTAATACAATTTTTGGTAGTATTGTAGAAATCTATCATTAATATCTTTAGGCAGTGTTAATGTTTCTCCCTTATCTGTTCTAATTTTGTATATTGTTTTTTCCCCGTCCAATTTGCGAAGTTGACGCGCTAATAGTTTTTGTGGTTTGTCACCAAATTCAAAATTTAATTGTTTTGTATGTTGATAAAGTTTTATAACTTGGTCTGAATAAATCTTGTTTAATTTATATTTCAATACTGCAATTTTATTGTGTTTTATCGTGGATGGTGCTGCTGCATTTTCTGTGTCTAATTGCTTTATTTCCATTTCCAGTTTCTGTTGTTTGGCCCTATTCTCTTTATTAAAAAATGATTGGGAAGAAATTAATGCTCCTCGTACAAATGCTTTAAATGTTTCCCAAAGAAGGGAGGCAGAGATTTCAGGGCTATCGTTAGCCTCAAAAAACATTTTAATCTGTTTTACTAGATATTCATTACATGACTTATCTTTTAAGATTTGGGGATTAAATCTCCATTGTGACTGTGTCTCTGCCATTCCGTTTACTTTGATCATAAATGTTAATGGGGCGTGGTCTGAGATTATGATGTTATGATATTGTGAGTTATAGGTGAATGGGATAAGTTTTGAATCTACTAAAAAATAGTCTATCCTTGAGTAAGTTTTATGTACTGGTGAGTAAAATGAATATTCTCGGCCCGATGGATTTTCAATTCTCCAAACGTCCTTAATATTAGTAGTATTAATGTATGAATTTAAAAATTCACTTGATCGAGATTTTAGTTTTCTTTGAGTTGATGATCTATCCAAACAAGCATCCAATGTACAATTTAAATCTCCACCGATTATTAAGTTTTGTTGTGCACCTTCCGGGATATTGTTAAGAATTCTCTTAAAAAACAGAGGGCTATCAAAATTTGGTCCATACACATTGAGGAGAGTCACCTTTTTTAAGTATAACTGCCCTATTATTATAATATATCTGCCTTCAATGTCTTCTATCGTTGATATATGTTTAAAGGGTATACCTTTACGAATTAATATTGCAACACCTCTTGATTTATGTGAGAATGAAGAATGGTACGCTTTAGCAATCCATTTTGCTTTCAGTCTGTGTTGTGCTTCCTTTTTAAGATGTGTCTCCTGGAGAAATATTATATCTGTTTTCAATGATTTTAAATGAGCTAACACTTTGCCTCTCTTGATAGGTTCATTAATTCCCTTAACATTCCAACTACAGAATTTAATTCCCTCACCCCCAATTTTTATATTCATGTCTTGCATCTTGTGATTAAGTGGTAGAGCAGATGATTCAGCACACTCAACCCTACCTTATACTTGAACTTCAGGTAGATGAATTTTAGGTCACGTCTGTTTTCCATCCGAACGTATCTCCTTAAATAAAATATGCAATTCCATTCCAAATACAAAATATAATGTGATATAAGATAAAAAAGGTGATAGCTAATAGGGTTAGTAAAGTGTGGAAAGTAAAAAAGAAAAGCAACTACAACTACAATTAGTGCAGTTAGTGATAGCCACCCTAATGTGGCTAAGCATCTATGGACTTCCGTAGCTTTTGGTTTATAAAAATACTAGCTCCGTGCTTTCCTTGAAAGGAAAGTTTCCAATTCGATGCATACAATTTGTGGGGGGGAAAGAAATATTGATTATATTCCATTAATGGTATAATTAGTAGTCTCAAATTGAAATATTAGTTTTGTATAATATAAACATTTATCAAAGAATAATCAAAAACGAAAACATCAGAGCGAGGGCCATCAAACATTTCTCATTATAAAATACCTGAATCATACTTTACTTATATTTCATACTTGTAATTAATTCTTAAATAATCTAAATAATCTTATTATCATTAGTTAGTGTTAGTTAATATTCTTGATTATTAATAGTTGTTAGAGGTTAGTACTAGAATGTTAGTATTATATATCCGTTGCAGGAAATATACCCAATTCTTATTGTGAATTTTAGGCAACTCTTAAATATAATAGTTTAAAGTTTAGAGTTCCATATCTTCTCTGCGAGATAGCAGTGTCCGAGTAGGTGTTAAGAGTTGAATATTTTTCAATCTTTGATCTTGTCCTCGACTTTCTTGGCAAATTCAAATGCTTCCGTGTGCTTGATGAAGAAGTATTCCTTCTTCTCGTAACTGACTCTCAGTGTTGCGGGGTATAACAGTCCATATCTCAGATTCTTTATGTTCTTTTCTTCTTGTTTCTGTGAACATCGCTCTTTTCTTAGCAACTTCCACGGGGTAATCTCTGAATACGCTAATCTTGTCTCCTTCATATACAAGATTTCTGCTTTTGCCAATTTTCCTCATCATGTCATCCAATACATGGTCATATTGGACCTTTACTATCATTATTCTTGGTCGGTCGCCCTCCTTTGTGCGCTCGGGCAAGTAATGGCGCCTGATCCAGGTTCAAAATTGTTTTCAGTACTTCTGCAGCAAATTCACGGGGGTCACGAGTCCCCTCTCTGCCTTCCTGGATGCCCACGATTCTTAAGTTCTGACGCCTCTGTCGTCCCTCCAAGTCTGTACATTTTTCAGTTATTTGATACAATAACTTTGATAGGCGTTGGTTCTCAGTGATGAGTTGTTTTGTAGTTGCGGTGCTTGTCTCAGCAAGTTCCTCAAGTTCTTTTACAATCTTGTAGTGTTGGTCTAATGTCAGGAGAATAGGTTCAAGTTTAGAATCAAATCTGGATTCCATCTTATTCAGTTTTCCATTTACTTCTTCAACATTTTGAGTCATATTTCTTTCCATTTCTAATTTCCAGCCTTCAAGGACTTCGTGTACAATCTCTGTGACATCCTCTTTAATTTGTTCTTGCATTTCTTTTTTTAAAGATGCTAGCTCCTCTTTAACCTCTTGAAAGTTCTGTCTAAGATTTTTAAGTTCCTCCTTAAGGAACGTTTTTAACTCTTCCATCTCAGTCTTTTTCTTCTTCTTTGAGATGTCTTCACGGGATGCTGTTAAACCTGAGGCCGAGGCTTCAGTTGGGCCTACCTCTTTAGTCTTGCCGTTTTTTGCCTTGTGGGGGGGAGTATGTTGAGTCGACATACTGCCGGTGTCGCGCGCCTGATGACGTCACAGGCTTAGTACAAAACAATCGGTCCCGTTTTCTGCAGGTAGGATCTGTCTTTTCCTCCCGTTTTTTCGTTTTTTTCACGGAGCTAGTTGGCGCGAGTCTCTCCTACTCCATAGCGCCACCGGAAGTCAGCCCAATTCAATATTTGTTAACAAGTAATGGTGAAAGTACACAAAGTTCTATGCCATGTGGCCAGGCCTTCCGCAGCTCACACCAGCAGGCTGCTCACAAGTCAGGGTCGACGAAGAAGAGAGAGAATCCTGGGAGACTCTGGTATTTAAGCTTCAGATGAGTCACCCGTCACCTGACGCAGCTTGGCCAATCGGGTACAGGAGCCTTTTAACCCCGTGATTCCTGACTCACAGCTACGAGGCCTGTACTCGGGAGAGAAACAGAGAAAGGTAAGTACATAGCATTCACCAGGGGGGGAGCTCCTAACAGTGTGAGTATGTGTATATACCCACACACACTGATCTTTTTCTCTTGTTTATTACATTGCTTACAGTGTACTATGTTTACATATTCCGTTGTGCTGCTGCAAGTAAGAATATCATTGTTCTATCTGGGACATATGACATTAAAACAGTCTTGACTTCATGCTTAAACCTTTTGGCCTTATTCTGTAGGTTACCCATTGAACTCCTTACCTGAGCCCTGTGAAACAGTATTCAGCCTCTGTGGTTTTCTCCCACCCTTGACTCAGGCCTCTCATTCTCTGTGAGTCACCCAACCCGACCTGCTCATGTCCTGAGCAGTGTACAGACTGCCAGACTGTGCGCCCTCTTCAATATCCCTCTCCTCAGCAGATGACTGTGGCCAGAAGTCTCCTTTGTCCTACTCCAGCGCACATTCCAAGTAACTATTATGGGAAGAGTAATGGAGAGAGACCCAGACCGTAAATGGTGAAATCATAAATGGGATATAACAAATGTAGACCAGCACACGGATAGATAAGTGTAGGATGCTGATGCTTGTTTAAACTGAAGATAAACAAAAAGCTGAAGTAACTCAGTGACTCAGACAACATCTCTGGAGAAAAGGAATAGGTGGTGTTTTGGGTCGAGACGTTTTGGGTCTGAAGAAGTTACTCCAGCTTTTTGTGTCTACACAAATAGATAAACTGTATCGCTATGCCTGAGTTTAAACCTTGACCTTCCAGGAATCAAATAATGATTACCTTGTGTAGGCTGCACTCCATCTTGGATTGATTTTCTGCCTTATATGACATATATATGAATCAGTATAGTCATTATGAGTTGTAATTCATTTGTAATGCCATTTAACAGCAATGCTAAAATTCAATAATTGTTTAAGATAGTTTAAAAAAAAAATGTGCATGAGTACTTTAAGGTAGTACAAATAAATATTTGAGGTAAAGTTGTGTTTAGTTTAGTTTAGAGATACAGCACAGACACAGGCCCTTCGACCCGCTGAGTCCTCACTGACCAGCGATCCCTGCACACTTACACTATCCCACACACGCTAGGAAAATTTTAGATTTATACCAAGCCAATTAACCTACAAACTTTTACGTTTTTGGAGTGTGGGAGGAAACCGAAGATTTCGGAGAAAACACACGCAGGTCACGGGGAGAACATAAAACTCCATACAGACAAGCACCTGTAGTCGGGATCGAACCCGGGTCTCTGGCACAGTAAGGCAGCAACTGGACCGCTGCACCACCGTGCCACCTTGCACTGTACCTAGGTACGGGTGCCAATAAAGTATCATAATCATCATCATCATCATCATTATCATCAGACATTGATGGATTGATGTAGAGCAACATGAAACCTAGATGAAGACCTACCAAGATGCCAGGAGGGGAAGGAACAAACTAAGCAGTTGGTTAATGCCAAGCCGGGCTGCAGATGGGTTACTGAGATGAGGAAGAGGAAAACATCAGGGGGCATTAGAACATAGAGCAGTACAGCACAGTAACAGGCCCCAATGCCCACAATGTCAATGTCATATAAGATGCCAAGCTAATCATCTCTACCCTGAGTGTCTGATGAGATCTTTTTGCGCAAATGGATTTACACAATTTCCTTGTCAGCCATGTCACTGGCATAGTCTGTTTTAATTGGATGGAGGCTTCTGCAAAGCCAACTAAAGGACGTTAGGCAAAGGGTGCCTCGAGGCTGAAGGCTCCCTCAGCCCACCACGGCCAAAGAGAAGTCGTCGAGGAGCGAGGTCGGGGTACCGGCGGTCGGGGTTCCTGGGATCCGGCCCAGGCCAGAGACTCAAGGTTGGAGTCTTGAGGCCGGAGTCCATGTGGGTCATGCCAAGATCTGAGACCCGGTGGTTGGGCCGAGCTGGACATGCCATGTGGTGGACAGAACGAAGAAGGACCCGGCGTGGAGGGGACTGGTAATAACAAAAAGGGACAAGGTGTGCGGGGGGGGGGGGGGGGGGGGGGGGGGGGTGCACCAAGAACAAAGGGGGACCCTTTTGCATAGGTGGGGGGTGGAGCGGAGAAGGGACCAACATTATGTAAATGCCAGGTGATCAGTCTGAAGAAGGGTTTCGGCCCAAAACATTGCCTATGTCCTTTGCTCCATAGATGCTGCCGCACCCGCTGAGTTTCTCCAGCACTTTTGTCTACTTACTTAAAGTGTGCTTTTTGTAACTTTTGTCGGCGCATTTGTTGGTGACTCTTTTGTGTCCTTCGTTTGCAAGCCTGAGAACTGCACTGTACCTAGGTACCGGTGCCAATAAAGTATCATAATCATCATCATCATCATCATCATCATCATCATCATCATCATCATCATCATCATCATCATCATCATCGTCATCGTCATCGTCATCATCATCATCATCATCATCATCATCATCATCATCATCATCATCATCATCATCATCATCATCATCATCATCATCATCATCATCATCATCATCATCATCAAAGACATTGATGGATTGATGTAGAGCAACATGAAACCTAGATGAAGACCTACCAAGATGCCAGGAGGGGAAGGAACAAACTAAGCAGTTGGTTAATGCCAAGCCGGGCTGCAGATGGGTTACTGAGAGGGGAAGAGGAAAACATCAGGGGGCATTAGAACATAGAGCAGTACAGCACAGTAACAGGCCCCAATGCCCACAATGTCAATGTCATATAAGATGCCAAGTTAATCATCTCTACCCTGAGTGTGTGGCAGAGGAACAGCACCTCATATTTTGCTTGGGAAGCTTACAACCCAACAATATGAATATTGACTTATCTAACTTCAAGTAACCCTTGCTTTCCCTCTCTCTCCATCCCTCCCCATCCTAGTCCTCCGACCAATCTGACTGACCTCCTGATTAGAATTTTTCTTTGTATGCTTCGTGGTTACCTTCTCCTAGCTAACAATGATCTATTCTACATTTTCCTCTATACTGCATCCCCTTTGACGTCTCGTTTTCACACCTTACCCTTCAGTATATCTGTGCTCCCTCTCCCCTAATTCTCAGTCTGAAGAAGGGTCCCGACCTGAAACGTCACCCATTCCTTCTATCCAGAGATGCTGCCTGTCCCGCTGAGTTACTTCAGCATTTCATGTCTATGTTTGGTGTAAACCAGCATCTGCAGTTCCTTCCTACACCATATCCCTCCATTCCCAACATGTTCACATGCCTCTTCAATGCAGTGTGATATGTGCCTCAACCACCACTCCTGGCAGTGTGTTCCAGCACTTACTACTCTATGAAAAAACTTGACCCATACATCTCCTTTAAATTTTACCCCTCTCACCTGTAGGCTTTGACATTTTCATCACGGCCTGATTCGTCAACTGGAATGCCCAGGAGCGCAGACGACTGCAAAAAGTTGTGAACACTGCCCAGTCCATCACCGGCACACCATCGAAGGGATTTACCAGAGTCGCTGCCTCAAATGAATACAAACACACTGTCTGCTTTCTTTACCACTCTATCTACTTGTGTTGCAACTTTCAAACTGCACCAAGTATGCCAGGACATGGAATTGCTTTTGTCAGAGGGCGGTGAATCTGTGGAATTTATTGCCATAGAAAGCTGTGGAGTCCGTCAGTGGATATTTTTAAGGCAGAGATATATAGATTCTTGATTAGTACATGTGTCAGTGGTTATGGGGAGAAGGCAGGAGAATGGGGTTAGGAGGGAGAGATAGATCAGCCATGATTGAATGGCGGAGTAAACTTGATAGCCTAATTCTGCTCTTATCCCTTATGAACTTATGGAAAACTAGCGTATGTTGATTTGTTGAATTTAGCTCAATGTGAGGCTTTTTCAGAGCCAGATTCCAGCACTGGGAACAAAGTAATTTCCATTGAGAAGAATTGTCAATGACCCAGGCAATTCTACAGTTCTCAGAAATGTTCATAGTGATCAATATCTTCTGAGCAAGCTCAGAAAGCTTGTGAACTGAAAACACACACCTTAAAGTGAGATTCCACTCCTTCCTGCAAGAGACGCTGATCTCCTTGATCACTCGTAATGGTTTCAGCAATGCACTGGAAGTTAATTTGGTCATTTACTGGAATAGTAACAGGGCATACCTCGGCAATTTCCACCCCATTAAAGTCTGTGCATTTTTCAGTTTAAGTATATTGTTTTCGTTAAAAATATTAGAGTTAAGATATTAAGAATAAACCTATGTAATTATTACATTTTAAACATACATAATTCATATAACTATTTGAGCCTAACAGGCATAATCAGAATGTAAGGGCTATTAAAATGAAGCTTCCAACATACCTTCTTTTAGCTCTTACCAAATAATTGTGGGCGACACAGTGGCGCAGTGGTGGAGTTGCTGCCGTATAACGCTTTCAGCACCAGAGACCCAGGTTTAATACCGACTGCGGGTGCTGTCTGTTCTGAGTTTGTACGTTCTCCCCGTGACCGCGTGGGTTTTCCCTGAGATCTTCGGTTTCCTCCCACACTCCAAAGACGTACAGGTTTGTAAGTTAATTGGCTTGGTATAAATGTAAAAATTAAAACTAAACTAAACTAAATTGATCTCCCTATCTCCTGCTTCTGGATAGAGTGGAAATAGAGAAGATGTTTCCACTAATGGGGGCGCCTAGGACTAGAGGTTATAGGCTCAGAATTATAAGACGTTCCTTTAGGGAGGAGATAAGGAGGAATTTATTTGTCACAGGGTGGTGAGTCTGTGGAATTCTTTGCCACTGAAGGCTGTGGAGGCAATGTCAATAGATATTTTTAGGTGAGAGATTGATACATTTTTGATTAGTACAGGTGTCAGGGGTTATGGGAGAAGGCAGGAGAATGAAGATAGGAGGAAGAGATAGATCCTCCATGATTGAATGGTGTAGACTTGATGGGCCGAATGGCCCAATTCTGCTCCTATCACATGACCTTATGACCTTCCAAGCTGAATGACTGGTGATTCTCTGCCCTTTCAACAGCAGCCACTAAGCAAGCTACATGTTTAGCTGCGACACAGAAGTTCCGAGACTCACAAGAGTCAGCAGTCAGTCATTCGGACAGCAAACTGAGATTGCTTCCCATGGTGTTGTTGTATTTTTTGCACCATTCTTCCTTTTTTGCCTGTCCCACTTAGGCAATTTTTTCGGCGACTGCCGGCGACTTGGCCCCCCTACAACAATGTCTACGACAATGTCTACGACAACCTACCACCTAGTCGACGGCAAGCTACCGACAACCGGCGACCCATTAGGACGTCCACCTACAACTACATCTACGACAACCTACGTCCACCCGCAACACGCTACGACAAGGTACGACCCTGTCGGCGGCAACTGAAGATAACTTAAGACAATTCAGTCGCCGGTACCTGTCGCCGGTTGGCGTAGGTAGTCGCCAATGGAATTCACCGAAGTCAGCACCGGAGACAACCTATGTCGTTCTGGCGATAACCTAGGACAGTACCTACGTCAGGAGAAGTCAAGCTACACTCATTGTCGTCAAGCCAACTGTCACCGAAAAGTTTTGAACATTTCAAAATCCAGCGGCGACCAGACAAAACCCTCTGATTCTTTGAGCAACTGAGGGAACTACTCACGACCATATAGGCGACCATGTGGTGACAGCCTAGTCACCTGTAGTCACCTAAAAACTTGCCTAAGTGGGACAGGGGCATTACATTCAGCCTTACAATTTGGGGCGGCATGGTGTTGCAGCAGTCGAGTTGCTGCCTACAGCTCCAGAGACCCAGGTTTGGACATGGCTATGGGTGCCGTCTGTACATTGTATGTACATTCTCCCCTCTCCAAAGACTTCATCTGGGCTGCACAGTTCTGTCATTCCGTTACTAAATTTCTATGGGAGACTTCATCGTAATTTTAGATAATTAATGAACATTTGGAAGGTAAAAGTTGTATAAGTCTACAGAAAAAGTATAAAGGAATAAAACTAATCTGACGGAAACAAACTACAGGAGGAACTCAGTAGATCAAGCAGCATCTGTGGAAGGAAATGGATGGATGACGCTTCAGGTCAGGAAACTTCTGCGCACTTTCCAACTTAACAACGTCACCCCTGTAACAGGATGACCAAAATGGAACACAATACTCCAAATGTGGCCTCTCAATGCAACAGTAACGTGACCTCTCAACTTCGCTTCTGCACTGAGTCAGCAGCAAAGCAATGCTTAAGATAGTGCTGCTGCTTTACAGCTCTGGCCATCTACCAAGTGTTGGATGGATCCAGGTGAAAAACAATTGTTTGTCAGTTGAATCAGGTGGGGGAGTGAAGGCTGAAGATAGTAACCAAGGTGAAGAACACAAAAGACTGTAAATGGCGGGAAAGGGTGAAGTTCCCATTGTGTCTTCTCCACCTTTGGTTAATCTCTCCACCCTTCTCTCCCCCCATCTGACTCATTTCCCAATTAATCACTCCTCACTTGGATCCATCCATCATCATAAGGTCATAAGGTCATGTGATAGGAGAATAATTAAGCAAATCGGCCCATGAAGACTCCTCTGCCATTCAATCATGGCTGATCTATCTCCTCCTCCTAACCCCATTCTCCTGCCTTCACTCCATAACCCCCATGACACCTCATATGCCAGGACATGCCCCATCCCTCCTCCTCAGCTCTTTCATTTAGTTATCTCTCCTCTACTCCATCAACTTGAGGATGAGTACTAACCAGGGACATTGTTTGTCCATTCTGCACCACAGATACTGCCAGATCTGTGGTATTCGTCCAATATTTTTGGTCAAGATTCCAGCATCTGCTGTGTCTGGCACGTCCAGTAAACTGATATTAACAATCTCAGGGGGCTGTACTATTAAAGGCAGCATTTTGAAGTCACACATAGGTATTGACCAACCTTCAACATGAGGAATCCTCTGTGGTGGATGTTTATGTTAACTTTTATGTAGTTGTGTGTCTTGTTGCTTTTTTTTAGTATGGTTGTATGATAATTTGAATTTCATTGTACCTGAATTGGTACATGTGACAATAAACTGACCTTGAAACCTTGAAACCTTGAAATCGTGAAATATCTCAACACTGTTATGTTTCTAATGAACTTGTAAAATGAGCCAGGAGATGAAAAGCAGGAAAAGGGACAAAGTGCTGGAGCAACTGAGCAGGTCAGGCAACATCTCTTGACCTTCTTCAGGCTGGGAACAAGATAAAAAGTAGGAAGGGTTAACATGTAGAGACACAGACAATTGATATTACAAATACTGTAACCAAGGAAGAGGCTATAGTGATTTGCCACAAAATAATACAAATTTGTTCAAATCCGTGGTGGTAGATATTCCTATGCTTCATTCACATTCTCACTCATCAAATTCCCTCCATTAAACCATTGAGAATATTTCCACACCACAGTGTTTGGGGCAGCACGGTGGCGCAGCGATAGAGTTGCTACCTTACAGCACCATAGACCCGGGTTCACACCTGACTACGGATGCTGTCCGTACAGAGTTTGTACGTTCTACTTATGACCTGCGTGGGTTTCCTCCGAGATCTTCAGTTTCCTCGCACACTCCAAAGATGTACAGGTTTGTGGGTTAATTGGTTTCGCTAACATTGTATAAATGTAAAATTATCCCTAGTGTGCGTAGGGTAGTGTTAAAGTGTGGGGATTGCCGGTAGGCACGGACTCGGTAGGATGAAGTGCTCTCTAAATTAAACTAAACTAAATGATAGATTTGCTGGAAAAGTATGGCTTCAATACCAAAGCTTCAGGTTAGCCGAATGCAAGGAGCTTTTCTAACTCGTGTGCTCCCTCTAAATCTGCCGACACAGCATGTTATACAAATTATATGGACGCATACACACAAATAAAATATTGTGCCAACCAGTGAAGAAGTACACAGAATGTAAAATGTAAAATGTTTGTTCCATCATCAAATTATACCTTCTAAATGCATTCGTGGACAAAGTCCAATTCATTTGAATTTTCAGTCTTGTGTGATGTTAATTTCATTTAAATATATCTATATTTATTTATACATAAATACACACAAACACACGCATATATATATATATATATATATAAATTAATTTTGGTGGCTATTGCAATGAGGAGTATCTGTACGGTGGAGCAGCAATAGAATTGCTACCTTACAGTGCCATAGGCCCAGGCCCAGGTCTTTTATACTCTCCCATTTGTATACATTTATTTGCCTATGTACCAGTTTAATTCATCCACAGTGCACACATTGTTTAACCAGTATTTTTATTTCTACTATCTTGCACTATGACCAGACGCCAAACTGCATTTCGTTGTACCTGTACTCGTATTTGTGCAATGACAATAAAGTTGAATTGAATTGAATTGAATTCACACCTGACTATGGATGCTGTCCGTACGGAGTTTGTACGTTTGCCCCATGACCTGCATGGGTTTTCTCTGAGATCTTCAGTTTCCTCTCACACTCCAAAGAAGTACAGGTTTGTAGGTTAATTCTATAAGATACCCTCTCATCCTTCTAAATTTCAGTGAATACAAGCCCAGTCTTTCCAATCTTTCCTCATATTACAATCCCTGAGATTAACCTTGTGAACCTATGCTCCACTGCCTCAATAGCAAGGTTGTCCTTCCTCAATTTATGAAACCAAAATTGTACGCAATACTCCAAGTGCGGTATCACCAGGACCCTGTGCAACTGCAATAGGACCTCCTTGCTCCTAAACTCAAATCCTTTTGCAATGAAGGCCAATATTTCATTCGTTTTCTTAACTGCCTGCTGAACCTGCATGCTTACTTTCACTGACTGATGCACAAACACATCCAGGTCTCGTTGCACCTCCCCTTTTCCTACTCTGACACCATTCAGATAATAATCTGCCTTCCTGTTCTTACCACAAAGTGGATAATCTCACATTATACTGCATCTGCCATGCATCTGCCCACTCACCTAACCTGAGAAAGTTTAAAGATTTAAAAGTTACAAAATGGATTCAGCTGTAGATTTAGAAGCAATAAAATGGATGCTTTCACCTTTCTCCTATTACACTAACAAGGCTGACAGAAATGTTTTTGCCCTTCTTCCATAACAGCACAAGTATCATAGACATAAACAATCAGAAGAATGTTCAGACAGTGGTTCTTTCCCTTTGCTCTACTTAATGCAATGTACAAACAACAGATCAACAAGGTCAAAAAACAAGAATACTTGAATCTTCAGAAAAATAGCTTCTTTAGCATAACCATATATGGGCTAACCTTTTCTCTCTCTCGGAAGAACCTGTCAATCTTAACAGGCCAGAGGCTGTACATTGCTGTGTAAGATAAAGTATTGCTGAATTGCTGATTATTGGGGTATAAATATATCTGATTGAACATTACCTGTTTGTGTGGGGGTAAACTCTGTATAGTCTGTATTTTGACGGCCACACCCGCCTGGGCGAAATAAAGATTTTACTACTTGATTACTAATTTTATTGCATTTTTCTCTGTTTGAAGTGAAACAAACCTTAACAACCTATCCTAGTCACCCTGCAGCCTCATAACATCCTCACCACAGCTCACACTGCCGCCCAGCTTTGTGTCATCCGCAAACTTGGAGATGTTTCATTTAATTCCCTCGACCCATTAATTCCTATTCTTTGCTTCCTGTCTGCCAATCAGTTCTCTATCCATGTCAATACCCTACCCCCAATACCATGTGTTCTAATTTTGCTCACTAATCCCTTGTGTGGGACCTTGTCAAAGGTTTTTTGAAAGTTCAGATACACCACATCCACTCACTCTCCTTATCCATTCTACTTGTTATATTCTCAAAGAATTCCACAAGATCAGTCAAGCATGATTAATCTTTCATAAATCCATGCTGACTTTGACCGATCCTGTCACTGTTTTCAAATTGCGTTGCTATAACATCTTTAACAATCGACTCAAGCATCTTCCCCATGGCTGATGTAAGGCTAACTGGTCTACAATTCCCCATTTTCTCTCTCCTTCTTTTCTTAAAGAGTAGAGTTACATTGGCTACCCTCCAGTCCATAGGAACTGATCCAGAGTCAAGACAATATTGGAAAATGATCACCAATGCTTCCAGATTTCTAGGGCCACCTCCTTGAGTACTCTGGGATGCAGACCATCAGGCCCTGGGGATTTATCTGCCTTCAGTCCCAACGGTTTACCTAACACTATTTCCTGACTAATGTGGATTCCCTTCAGTTCCTCCCTCCCACCAGATCCTGGGTCCCCTAGTATTTCTGGGAGATTGTTTGTGTCTTCCTTAGTGAAGATAGAACCAACGCACTTGTTTAACTGTTCTGCCATTTCCTTGTTTCCCAATATAAATTCACCTGTCTCTGATTGTAAGGGATTTGTCTTCACTAATCTTTTCCTTTTTACATATCAAAGGAAGCTTTTAGAGTCAGTTTTTATATTCCCCGCAAGCTTTCTTTCATTCTCTTTCCCCCCCCCCCCTCTTAATTAATCCCTTTGTCCTCCCCTGTCCTAAATTTCTCCAAATCCTCCGTTTTGTTGCCTATCTGGCCAATTTACATGCCTCTTCCTTGGATTTAACACTATCCCTGGATTTAACTCCTTGGATTTAACACTATCCTTGACTTCCCCCATTAGCCACGGTTGAGCCGCCTTCCCCCGTTTATTTTGCACCAGACAGGGAAGAACAATTTTTGGAGTTCATCCAAAATCTTTGCCATTGCATCTCCACCGTCAACCCTTTAAGTACAATTTGCCAGTCTATCCTAGCCAATTCCCGTCTCATACCTTCAAAGTCTCCTTTAGTCAAGTTCAGGACCCTAGTCTCTGAATTAACCATGTCACTCTCCATCCTAATGCAGAATTCCACCATATTATGATCACTGTTGCACAAGGGGCCTTGCACAACAAGATCACTAACTAACCCTTCCTCATTACACAATACCCAGTCTAGTTTTGCCTGCACTCCAGTCGGTTCTTCTACATATTGGTTTAAAAAAACATCCCGTATACATTCCAGGAAATCCTTCTCCTCAGCACTGTTACCAATTTGGTTAGCCCAGTCTATATGTAGATTAATGTGACCCATCATAACCGCTGAAACTTTGCTACACGCATCCCTAATTTCCTGCTTGATGCTATCCCCAACCTCCCTACTGCTGTTGATGGCCTGTATACAACTCTAACAAGCGTTTTCTGTCCCTGGCTATTTCACAGTTCTACCCATACCGATTTTACTGCATCCAAGCTAATGTCTCTCCTTGCTATTGCATTAATCTCCTCTTTAACCAACAATGCCACCCCACCTCATCGTCCTTTCTGTTTATCCTTCCCGAATATGGAATACCCCTGCATGTTTAGCTACCAGCCTTGGTCATCCTGGAGCCATGTCTCTGTAATTCCAACTATATCATATTCCTTAACTGCTAACTGCACATTCAATCCATCCACCCTAATTGGAATGCTCCTCGCATTAATGGGGCTTTTTCACGGGGCGAGTTGACGCAAGATGTCTCCAGAGTGAAGTGGTCGTGGTCCAGCACGAGTCTCGCACGATATAACGGAGGGTAGATAAAGAGTTCCCACGGTACTCGGCATTTCTGTTATTTGTGCGAGTGACTTGTCCGTCTCCCGAGCTTTCGCGTTAAATCTTGAATGAACATCGTGAACTACACGTGACACAAATGATGTAACTTTTTTTTTCACACACTATAAATATCCTCCCTTGGTTGAATTGGCTCATTTGGAGACATGTTTTACTGTGTATGTGGGAGACACAGATGGACTGAGCACAGTACCTCGGTCTTACTGTGTGTGGGAGAGGGGGAGAAAGAGACGTACACTCACAGAGGCAGAGTCTCTCAGCCTGTGTAAGAGGGAGGGAGAGAATGAGAGAGAGAGGCACACACAAGGTGGATGTGAAATCTCACCTGCCTGTTTCAGTGACAGACACCCGCCGCCAGTAAATGAAGACACCCCCATCTGTCTCCCCCTCCTCTCCCTCGACTCCCCCACCTTTCCCTCCCAACTCCAGTCCCGTCCCGACCCCCTGGGAAACTGAATAGAGCAACAATATAGATATAGAAACTGAAACAATATAGAAACTGAATAGAGCAACATGGCAAAAACATCTCTGACACGCTTTACCCCCTTTCTTTGAGATTTTCTGGGAGCCATCTCTGCAAGTGTTCCTGTTAAAAAGATTATCCAACAATGACAATTAGGTGGGACGTCCTCGAAGGACACATGTTCCCTTGTCGATATTGAGACCACCTTTTTTACTCACCTTCTGTCCCCTCTGTCCAGCTTCCGGGTTTACCGTTCGCAGGAGTTCCCACGCGCTATACCTCTAAAATCTAATGTCTAAAGGAACTGCAGACGCTGGTTAATGCTGGTTAATATCCACAGAAGGACACAAAATGTTGGTGTAACTCAGCAGGTAAGTCAGATCTGGGAAGAAAAACATAAAAAGCTGGAGTAAGTCAGCGGGTCAGGCAGCATCTCTGGAGAAAAAGAATAGGTGGCGATTCGAATCGGAACTTTTCTTCAGACAGCCTAATCGGAATTGAGTCTGAAGATGTGTCTCGTCCCGAAACATCAGCTATTTTTCTCCAGAGATGCTGCTTGACTCACTGAGTTACTCCAGCTTTTTGTGTCTGTCTTCGGTATAAACCAGCATGTGCAGTTCACTCCTTACACGGGTCTCTGTACAACATTGATTGGTAGCGTTCCGGACCCTGCTTCGGAAAGGCATCGATCGCTAGTCGGCGAGGACTCCGACCTGTATCTCTCAAAGAAGTACATGTGAAAAATTTCTCACGGACCATAAAAATGCGTAACCTTTCAGTAAAGTCCCTTTTAAAGTCCCTTTTAAAGATTATAGTTATTTTCTTGAATCTCATTAACATAACTCATGAATAAGTTGATGTCCATATGCGGATGCAAATCTTTATTTTTATTTATTTTTTAAATTCAATCCCACAGAAGACAATTTTTACTCACCTTCTGCCCCCTCTGTCCAGCTTCCGGGTTCACCGTTCGCAGGAGTTCCCACGGTACCCGCAAGAGTTATTACGGATATTGCACTGGCCACTACGTCCATATAATGTTGCAATGCTCAACCACAAGTGTACAAGTCACTCTTGGAGAAATTCAAACTTTCTTGAATTTTCTCCCGAGTGACCAAGATACACGATTACCTGCCGTTAGCGCTACGGTGGTCCACGGTGGTCCACGAATGCCGTACTGTTATCGCACGAGGTTCCCACGATGTTAAACTCTGGTTAACTCTTGCGTCAAGTCGCCCCGTGAAAAGGCCGCTTAAGGCACAAGATTTCAGGTTTGTTTTATTATCTCCCTTTTGGTTCTGTCCTCCTTTTATGGCCGTCTGTCTCTTTGCATTGGCTCCCATCCCACTGCCCTGTTAGTTTAAACGTGAACTATCCTAAACTTTCTTTCCCGTTAACTGCATGGGTAAGCGTCCACATTGTTGACTCCACCCCCCACTGTTTAGTTTGAACCCACCATGTTGCACTAACAAATCTGCCTGTCAGAATGTCGGTCCCCCTCCAATTAAGGTGCAACCCGTTCCTTTTTTTTTAGTTCACCCCTGCCGAGAATAGATTCCAGTGATATAGAAATCTAAATCCCTGCCCCCTGCACCAACTCCTCAGCCACATATTCAGATCCCCTATCTCCCTGTTCCTTTACAGCTTCCTACCTAGTTCTCTGTACTCAGAACCTCCTTCCTCTTCTTACCCACGTCACAACTACTTCTGGCTGCTCATTTCCCTTTCGAGTATGTTCTGCAGTCGGTCTGAGATGTCTTGGACACTTGCACAAGGGAGGCAACACAGCATCCTTGAGCCTTCAGCCTGTTACCCTATCACAGGCGAAAGGGCTGCATTACGAACCAGAACAAGTACACAGAGTCCCTCCAACCTTCGCCATCATCCAATGGCCATGTCCAATCCAACCTTGTTTTCAAATTTTCCTAGCTTCTCACCTCGCCCAAGTGATGCCAAAATCAATTTATCTTAGCCTTGAGAGAAAGCACAATCACCCAACCAGGAGCCTCATAGTCGGTTGTGATCCAATGGGGTATCCTGCCAACTACGCCAATTGTAGGAGCAAAATGGTAAGGGCACACGGAGTTGGTGTTCAAAGTAACGGCCGATTTAATCAATCTGGTGCGCACCAAGAAGCCAGCCAAAGTACGACTTTAGTATGGTTTTTATATTCTCAGTTGACAAAATTACTCAGAAACTTGACACTAAAATTGCAAATACTCGACTAACAACAAAGCAAGGACTTACACATCAACTTGACTAACAATAAAACAACATAAATGGTATGTGAAGACTGAAACGTCACCCATTGCTTTTCTCCAGTGATGCTGCCTATCCCGTTGAGTTACTCCAGCATTTTGTATCTACGTATGAAATGATATGTTATACTGTGATTTTTTATAAATTATTTAACACATTTCTTCAGTAAATTTAGACCTTGATAAAACCATCAGTGAATTGTATGGCCAGGAAGAGATACTAATGAATTTTACCTTGAACATGGCTCTGCGTCAGAATAGTGAGTGATTCGGTGCAGGACAGGTAGTGAAAAACCTGTTGTTTTTGCAGTTAGTTTCGTTTAGAGATACAGCATGGAAACAGGTCCTTCCACACACCAAGTTCACACCAGCCAGTGATCCCTGCAAATTAACACTACCCTACACACACTAGGGATAATTTTTACATCAAGCCAATTTACCTACAAAACCTGTACGTTTTTGGAGTGTGGGAGGAAGCCGAAGACCTCGGAGAAAACCCACGTGGTCACGGGAAGAACATACAAACTCCATGCAGACGGTACCCCTGGTCAGGATTGTACCTGGGTCTCTGGCGCTGTAAGGCAGCAGCTCTACCTCTGCACCACCTTGCCGCCCTATTCACCGTGCTCTGTGCCATATTTTGGGGGCCTGACAGTACCACAGAAGAACCCTTGATAAGTTGCTGCAGAGCATTTTATAAATGCCACCTACTCTAAATGGCACATGGCAGTGGAGGTAAAACATGTCTCATGTTTACAGGAGGAAACCCTGTCATGATCAAGATAATGTCAACCTTCATGAGCACCATTGTAGCTGCTCTCTTCTGGATAATTGAGACAATCACTTTTCCGACGTGTTTTGCAGACGATTGAATGGCTCTGGGGATTCAGGATCTGAATTGGTTGCACAGAATATACATTCTCAGCCCTGATCCTTTCTGCAACTAGCCCAGTTACATTTCTGGCCAATACTGACCACCAGCATGTTTAGTGTGATAATGACATAAGCTATTGGTAATGCCATTTATATCAACGAATTACATTATTATCACCTGACACTGTGGCATACAAACATTAATTAAACTTATTAGTCCAGTTCTTGTAGACTTTGTGATTCGATACCAGTCTGAAGAAGGGTCTCGACCCGAAACATCACCCATTCCTTCTCTCCAAAGATGCTGCCCGTCCCGCTGAGTTACTCCAGCATTTTGTGTCACAAAAACACAAGATACACAAAACACAAAATACATGAAACATGAAATTGAAGTGGCGAGTGGAAAGGCTTGGGGGATGTGCAAAGATTGGGGAGGGGTGGGGGGGGGGGGGGGGGGGGGGGGGGGGGGGGGGGGGGGGGGGGGGGGGCAGTCAGTCTCAGTCTCAGTCCACGCCACGGCAGAAGGGTGAGGAGTTGTAATGTGCGATGGTCACAGGGAAGAAGGATGTCCTGTGGCATTCTGTTCTGCATCTTGGTGGAACCAGTCTGAACAAAACCAAGCACTATTACCATCAGTGAATGTCTTCACTCTAGCGCTTGGAGTGGAGGCAGGGTTAATAATTAAACTGCTGATGATGAAGGACCCAGGGAACTACTCTGAGGAATTCCTGCAACAGAAGCCTGAGGTTTTTTACCAGTAATATCTGTAACTACAAATATCTTTACTTCCGCAAGGTAAAGTTTCAGCCTATGGGGAATTTTCACCTTCATTGCAGTTGACTTCAGTTTTTCTGGAGCTCCTTGATGCTATGGTCAATCCACTGAAATGTTAATGTAACCCCAGGTCATACCTGGAATTCAGATCTTTGTTCTGTATTTGTACAAGGCTCCAGTGAAGTGTGCAGCTGATAGGTCCTGGAAGAATCCAAAGTGAACATTGAATATGAGTAGCTCATTTGTACTCTCCATTGATGATGGTTGGGAGTGGATGAATGAGACTGTAATTGGCTCGATTACAATTCCAGCCTTTAGTGAACAGATGTATCAGGACAATTACTCACTTTGTCAGTGAGTTGCAGGATCTATTGACTCTTGGCTACAGGCAGCCTCCAACGGGCTTGTAGCTTTTGTAGTAACTCATTCATTGAGCCACCTCAATGTGTAAATCACATTCAATGCGAATTGGCTTCAACTGCGTTGGGGACTCCCAGAATATCTTGGAATGATTCGTGTAAGTGGCAGCGTCTGTATGTTTGCTCCATCATTGTCATTGTTGTGGAGGTTCATCAAGCTTCTGAAAACTCTTGGCTGTTAAATTTTCTGGTGACTGGATGTGGCAGGATGACAAAGCTAAGAATGTCTGAAGTCTTCCAGTTTGAAGAAGGGTCTCATCCCGAAACATCACCTGTTCCTCATTCACAGACCACAGTCTGTTCGTATTGGTGGAAATGTGTCAGACTCGATAACAATCAGCACAGGAGCACCTCAAGGCTGCGTGCTCAGCTCCCTGCTGTACTCACTCTATACTCATGACTGCATAGCCGGTCATAGTGCGAACTCCATCATCAAGTTCACTGACGACACCACTGTTGTGGGACGTATCACTGATGGGGATGAGTCAAAGTATAGAAGAGAGATCGAGCGACTGTCCATATGGTGCCAGCACAATAACCTGGCCCTCAACACCAGCAAAACCAAGGAACTGATTGTGGACTTTGGTAGAAGTAGGATGGGGACCCACAGTCTCGTTTATATCAACGGGTCGATGGTTGAAAAGGTCAAGAGCTTCAAATTCCTGGGCGTGCACATCTCTGAAGATCTTTCCTGGTTCGAGAACACTAATGCTATTATTAAGAAAGCACATCAGCGCCTTTACTTCCTGAGAAGATTATGGAGAGTCGGTTTGTCAAGGAGGACTCTCTCTAACTTCTACAGGTGCACAGTAGAGAGCATGCTGACTGGTTGCATCGTGGCTTGGTTCTGCAACTTGAGTGCCCTGGAGAGGAAAAGACTGCAAAATGTTGTAAACACTGCCCAGTCCATCATCGACTCTGACCTCCCTTCCATCAAGGGGATCTATCGCAGTCGCTGCCTCAGAAAGGCTGGTAGTATCATCAAGGACCCACACCATCCTGGCCACACACTCATTTCCCCGCTACCTTCAGTTAGAAGGTACAGGAGTCTGAAGACTGCAACGACCAGGTTCAGGAATAGCTACTTCCCCACAGCCATCAGGCTATTAAACTTGGCTCAGACAAACTCTGAACATTAATAACCCATTATCTGTGATTTGCACTTCATCAGTTTATTTATTCATGTGTGTATATACGTATATAATGGTATATGGACACAATGATCTGTTTTGTAGTCAATGCCTACTATGTTCTGTTGTGCTGAAACAAAGCAAGAATTTTATTGTCCTATCAGGGACACATGACAATAAACTCTCTTGAATCTTGAATCTTGAATCTTCATTCTCTCCAGAGATGCTGCCTGTCCCACTGAGTTACCCCAACATTTTGTGTCTATCTAAAGCTAAGAAATTACTTGTTTTAGTTTAGTTTTGATATACAGCGTGAAAACAGGCCCTTCGACACACCGAGTCCACACTGACCAGCGATCCCCGCACACTAACACTATCCTACACACACTAGGAACAATTTACACTTAGACCAAGCCAATTAACCTACAAACTTGTACGTCTTTGGAGTGTGGGAGGAAACCAAAGATCTCCGAGTAAACCCACGCAATCACGGGGAGAATGTAGAAACTCTGTACAGACAGCACCCGTAGTCAGTTCAAACTCGGGTCTCCGGTGATGCAAGCAGTGTAAGCAGCAACTCTACCACTCTGCCACCGTGCCAACCTTTTGTTGTTGATTTGTCAGATTGCTTCACTCGATCTATGATACGGTCTCTCCCTGTTTCAAATTCATTTAGTCCTGCTATGCAGAATTTCTCAATTAGTCCTGTTTTTATTGGAGCTACTGGAGCTACTCCTGGCAATTGCTTTCTATATTTGTCATAAAGCCATGGTTCTTGCACTGTTTGAAGATAATAACATAACATATAGACTGCAATGGACTATGAACTGGTGGAACTATACACTAATCATTTATAAATGGCTGGATCAGCTCTGAACAGATGTTCTTAGTGTGAATGTGGACCATTATGTGCCCAGGGCCCAGGCAGTAGATGATCCCACTACCATGGACATATATCTTGGACATCTGGAGTTGTGTCTATGCAATAACAATAGATACTGAAGTTTAGTTTTGTTTAGTTTAGTTTAGAGACACAGCGTAGAAACCGACCCTTTGACCCACCAAGTTCGTGCCGACCGGCGATCCCCGCAAACTAACACTAGGGGCAATTTACAATTTTACCAAGACAATTAACCTACAAACCTGCAGTCTTTGGAGTGTGGGAGGAAACCAGAACTCCCGGAGAAAACCCACACTGGTCACGAATGTACAGACTCGATACAGACAGCATCTACAGTCAGGATCGTTCCTGGGTCTCTAATGCTGTCAGGCAGCAAATCTGTACATGGAACAAATTTTCCAGCCAAATAGTACAGAACTATAGAAAAAAAGTTCTGTCAATATTAATTTTTGATCTGAACCACATCACCAATTCATGACCATCAATTCACTGTTGCTTAACCTAAGTTTTAAGGTCATCCTTAGCCCAATTCTCTCATATAAGTTGAGGTTTGACTTTTCACATCACACTCCAAGACCTTGGTCTTTCTTATCAAAAATTGAACCAAAGTCCCAACTTCTCATTCAAGTGAATGTAAAATAATCTCCAGGTTATACTTCAAAGCAGGAGTTGTGTTTAATCTTATTACCTGACCATAGAAGATAGAAACTGTACAGCACTAGAATGGGCAGTCCAGCTCACAATGTTTGAGCTAAAGCACCATGCCAAGTTAAACTGGTCTCATCTGCCTGAACATGATCCTTGTCCCTCAATTACTTGCACTTCCATTTGCCTATGTAAACGCTTTAAAATGGCGCTATTGTATCAGCCTCTACCAGCACTCTATGCCTTTTTTACTACTCTATCTACTTGTGCTTCCACTATCAGTGAGCTATGAACTTGGACTCCACGATCCCTCTGAACATACGATATGTTACGATACGATACGATACAATAGACAATAGGTGCAGGAGTAGGCCATTCGGCCCTTCGAGCAAGCACCGCCATTCAATGTGATCATGGCTGATCATCCACAATCAGTACCCCGTTCTTGCCTTCTCTCTATATTCCTTAACTCCACTATCCCTAAGAGCTCTATCTAACTCTCTCTTGAAAGCATCCAGATAACCAGCCTCCATCACCCTCTGAGGCAGAGAATTCCACACACTCACAACTCTCTGTGTGAAAAAAATGTTTCCTAATCTCCATTCTAAATGGCTTACCACTTATTCTTAAACTATGGCACCTGGTTCTGGACTCCCCGAACATTGGGAACATGTTTCCTGCCTCCAGTGTGTCCAAACCATTAATAATCTTATATGTTTCAATAAGATCCCCTCTCATCCTTCTAAATTCCAGAGAATACAAGCCCAGCCACTCCAATCTATCAACATATGACAGTCCCGCCATCCCGAGAATTAACCTTGTGAACCTACGCTGCACTCCCTCAATAGCAAGAATGTCCTTCCTCAAGTTTGGAGAACAAAACTGCACACAATACTCCAGGTGTGGTCTCACTAGGGCCCTGTACAACTGCAGGAGGCCCTCTTTGCTCCTATACTCAACTCTTCTTGTTAGGAAGGCCAACATGCCAGTCGCTTTCTTCACTGCCTACTGTACCTGCATGTTGATGAACAAGGACCCCCAGATCCCATTGTACTTCCCCTTTCCCAACTTTACACCATTTAGATAATAATCTGCCTTCCTGTTTTTGACACTAAAGTGGATAACCTCACAATTATTCGCATTAAACTGCATTTGCCATGCATCTGCCCAATGACCCTACCCGTCCAAGTCACCCTGCATCCTCATAGCATCCTCCTCACAGTTCACACTGCCACCCAGCTTTGTGTCATCTGCAAATTTGCTAGTTACTTTTAATCCCTTCATCCAAATCATTAATGTATATTGTAAATAGCTGCAGTCCCAGCACCAAGCCTTGTGGTACCCCACTAGTCACTGCCTGCAATTCTGAAAGGGACCCGTTAATTCCTACCCTTTGTTTCCTGTCTGCCAACCAATTTTTATATCCATGTCAGCACCCTACCACCAATATCATATGCTCTAAATTTGCCCACTAATCTCTTATGTGGGACCTTATCAAATGCTTTCTGAAAGCCCAGGTACACTACATCCAGTGGCTCTCCCTTGTCCATTATCCTGTTTACATCCTCAAAAAATTCCAGAAGATTAGTCAAGCATGATTTCCCCTCCATAAATCCATGCTGACGCGGACTGTCCTGCTACTGCTATCCAAATGTGCCGCAATTTCATCTTTGATAATTGACTCCAGCATCTTCCCCACCACCGATGTCAGGCTAACTGGTCTATAATTCCCTGTTTATCCTCTGCCGCCCTTCTTAAAGAGTGGGATAACATTAGCTACCCTCCAATCCACGGGAACTGATCCTGAATCTATAGAACATTGGAAAATAATCACCAATGTGTCCACGAATTCTAGAGCTACTTCCTTAAGTACCCTGGGATGCAGCTCATCAGGCCCTGGGGATTTATCAGCCTTCAGTCCCATCAGTCTACCCAACACCATTTCCTGCCTAATGTGAATCTCCTTCAATTCCTCCACCATCCTAGATCCTCTGGCCACTAGTACATCAGGGAGATTGTTTGTGTTCTCCTTAGTGAAGACAGATCCAAAGTACCTGTTCAACTCATCAGTTACAATATGATAGAACTTTATTTATCCCAGGAGGGAAATTGGTCTGCCAACAGGCATAAAAAAACCAAGATGAATGAAACATGAAATTAAAGTGACCGGTGGAATGTCCAGGTTTGGGGTTGTGCATAGATTGGGGAGGGGGGTGGGAAGGGGAGACAGTCTACCCCACGACAGAACGGGGAGGAGTTGTACAGTTTGATAGCCGCAGGGAAAAATGATCTCCTGTGGCGTTCTGTGCTGCATCTTGGTGGTACCAGTCTGTTGCGGAAGGTCTCCTCAGGTTGACCAGTGTGTCATTGAGGGGTGAGCTGCATTGTCCAAGATGCTCTGCAGTTTGAGGAAATGCTCTCCTCCAAGACCATCTCCAGTGAATCTAACTCCACCCCAGGGCAGAGCCAGCCTTCCTGATGAACTTGTTAATTCTGTTGACGCCCGCGACCTTTGCCCTGCTGCCCCAGCACACGACAGCGAAGAAGATGGCACTGGCCCCACAGATTGGTCGAACATCTGCAGGATCTTACTGCAGACATTGAAGGAGTGGAGCCTCCTCAGAAAGTACAGACGGCTCTGACACTTCTTGTACAGGGCCTCAGCGTTCCTGGACCAATCCAGTTTACTGTCAAGGTAAATTCCAAGGTACTTGTACTCCTTGGTAAACTGCACATCGACTCCCTTGATGGAGACAGGGTTCAGGGGTGTTCTCTCCTCCTAAAGTCCACCACTACCTCCTTAGTCTTGTTGGCATTGAGCTGCAGATAATTTAGCCTACACCACTCAACAAAGTTATTAACTACACCTCTGTATTCAGCTTCCCTCCCCTCACTGATGCAGCCCACATCGTCTGCAGGTGGTGGAGTCTGAGTTGTATCTGAAGTCCGAGGTGTGGATGGTGAACAGGAAGGGAGAGAGGACCGTCCCATGGGGGGCCCCTGTGTCGCTCACGACTAATTACTAATTGTACATTAATGATTTGAACGAGGGGGATTGAAGGCTTTGTGGCCAAGTTTGCGGATGATACGAAAATAGGTGGAGGGGCAGGTAGTGTAGAGAAAGCAGGTACTCGGCAGAAGGACTTTGACAGGTTGGGAGAGTAGGCAGAGAAGTGGCAGATGGAATTTAGTGTAGCAAAGTGTGGAGTCATGCAGTTCAGTAGACAATCAGTGTGTTCAGTTGATTCACAGCTCAGAGTCGTGACCTCTCTCTCCCCCATCTTGCAGAGACTGAGCCACACCCACACTTCCAGGTTTTATAATCCCTCCCCCTCCCACTGGAAGGGGCGTGGCCTTCATGGCGTAATTGACGGGAGAGAGATTCTCAACATTTTTTTAAACACGAATAACACTTTTATTTTTAATTGATGGGAAGAATCCTCTGCACCTGATGAGTGGAGGGGGACTGAGTAGGATGGCCAAAAATCACAGCAGTAAGTGGTAGCTTTTTATCTAAAATCAATATACCATGCAAACAGAAAATTGTCAAGTTTAGACCAACAGCCATTTGCACTGCAGCATTTCAAAGCAGTTGCCACCACCAACAACAACAGCCATTTGCAGTGCAGCATTTCAAAACAGTAACCACCACCAACAACAGCCATTTGCAGTGCAGCATTTCAAAGCAACCACCACCAACCTCCATCTTGCAAAGACTGAGTGAGGTGCAACATTTACGGGTTTTATAGCCCCTCCCCCTCCCACCAGCAGGGGCAGCAGAGAGAATGTCAACATTTTTTAAACATTAATAACTCTTCTATTTTTCATCGATGAGAAAAATCCTCTTATCCTGCGCAGTGGAGCGTGACTCTGTGTAAGATGGCCAAAATGAACATCTGTAAGTGGCAGCGTTTTTTCAAAAATCATGAAACAGAAAAGCAGGAAGTTGTCAAGACCTTACTTTTAGTAATATAGATGTGAGGAGGATGTTTCCTCTAGTGGGAAAGTCTAGGACTAGAGGTCAGAGCCTCAGAATTAAAGGAAGTTATTTTAGGAAGGAGATGAGGAGACATTTCTTTGTTTGCCACAGAAAGCTGTGGAGGCCAAGTCAGTGGATATTTTTTAAGAGAGATAGATATAATTTTTATTAGTATAAGTTTCACATGTTATGGGGAAAGGCAGGAGAATGTGGTTAGGAGGGAGCGATAGATCAGCCATGATTGAGTGGCGAAGTAGACTTGATGGGCTGAATGGCTTTCTTCTACTCAAATCACTTATGACCTTATGACTATCATGTCCGAGAAACAGTTCTGTAGCCTGACATACTGTGGTCGTCCAGTCAGGTAGTTGGTCATCCAGGACACCAATGGAGCATCCACCCACATCTTTGTCAGTTTGCTCCCTAGCAGTGCAGGCTGGATGGTGTTAAAAGCACAGGAGAAGTAAAAAAACATGACTCTCATACATACATCCAAGTGAGCATAGAATGATGGAGCAGGTGGATGATGGCATGCTCAACCCTCATTTTTGTTTGTTAAGTGAACTGCAGGGGGTCCAGGTAGTGTTTAACCAGGGGTCGCAGGTGAGTGAGCACCAGCCTCTCCAGGGACTTCATGATGTGTGAGGTCAGCGTCATTGGTCTGGGCTCATTGGAGGAGCTGGGGCGCATCCTCTTTGGTACATGAACCAGGCAGAATGTCTTCCACATTACAGGAACACTCTCTAGGCTCAGGCTCAGGTTGAAGATATGCTGGAGTCCTCCACACAACTGGCTGGCACATGCCTTGAGTACCCTAAGGCTGACACCATCGGGACCCGTGGCTTTGCCTGGGCGGACTCTGCTCAGCTCTTTCCTCACCTGCTCAGCCTTGATGTTCAGGTGCGACAAGGAAAGGGCAGAGGAAGTGGACCTGGGGGGTTGAGGGGGAAGAGTCTGTCGTGAGGCCCCACCAAGAAATCTGTTAAAAAAAACACATTTAACTCATTGGCCTAGTCATTGGCCAAACATCAATGCTGTTCACTGTATTACATTCCCTTACATTCAACCTCCCAAAGTGCAACACCTCACTCTTGTTCCAATTTCTGCCCTTGGCTTGCTGCCATTTTTCCATCCATTTCTGCAGCTGATCCATATCCGTCAACTATTATCAATATCTGATCTTTAATAGTAAGATTAAATGAGAACTTACCAGTTTGAAGTTTGATCTTGATTTTATGAGGAGTTACGATGAGCGATTACGTGAAGAAGGGCCGTCCGTCTGCGTGCGCGTCAATCTTCAAAGCAGCGGTGTAAAATCACAGATAAGAAAAGACCTGAGAATAGTGAGATTTTGAAGAACTAGAACTACCATATGACCTTGATAATATGAGGGAGGGAGCGGTGGGCACGTAATCTCTCACCGTAACTCCTCATAAAATCAAGATCAAACTTCAAACTAGTAAGTTCTCGTTTAATCTTATTATTTACTTCGGAGTCATGTGAGTGACTACGTGAAGATTTCAAAGCTCGGTGATTTCACGCCGGTTACGAGTCCAGGCATCTCACACTGAATGGATTGACCATGGATGAGTGTAATCCTTAAAGCATTAAGACATAATGTAGTTAAGTAATGACTCTGGTGCTTTAATGTGAAAAAAATATATTTTTTTAATAGTAACCCCTCCCATCCTGGGGGGAAACTACAAAACAGAACTTAAAATGGTACGTGCAAACACCCCCAGTCCGTTTATAGGTTTGTTGTAAAACCGGTGGAACATTCGTTCATTGGCCCATCCTGCAAGCCACTAGAATGTCGTCAAGGGGCACGTCCATAGCTCTTGCTGCCGAAGTAGATGCAGCCCTGGTGGAGTGAGATTTGAAAATGTCAATGTTGGACTTCCGGTGGCGCCATGCTGGACTATCAGTCGCAAGTTTCAGCTCCGCTGCTGTAAAATCGCGTTAAAATCGGGTCTGGAGGTCGGGACCAATTCAAAAACTCACCGGAGCCCCGGGACGTCGCGCTGATGACGTCATCAGTAAGCGCTGTGATTTAAAACGGAGGATAAAGGATTTTAAATGAAAAAACCGTCTTCAGCTCAGAGCCCTCAGAGAACAATCTCAAAACTGCTGAAAACACAGAAAACTGAAGAACAGACCTCTGAAGTGGATTCTGGAATGGCTACAAGGGCCAAGACAGAGATGGCTACTAAGGAGAAAAATGAAATGGAGGAGATAAAGAACTCGGTAAGAGAACTGAGAAAGGATATTGAGGCTGGAAACTCAAAAATGATGGAAAATATTAATGTTAAATTGATGGAAAATATGTTGAACATCAATGCTGGTAATCAAAAAGTTATTGACTGCATTGGCATTATACAAAAACAAATTGAAGATGTGCATGAAGAGCTAATGGGGAGAATTAATAAAGGGGAAGAAGAATCTAAGAAGAAGTTTGAGGCTGTGCATGTAATTGTTTCTTCACATGTAACTGAAATGAAAGACATGGAAACAATTGTTGATCAAATGGCTGAAGATATGCATGTGAATGAAGCTAGAACTAGACAGCCTCAAGAGTCAACTGGCGAAAGTCTCAGATAAATGTCTTTATCTCGAAGCTCGCTCAAGACGCCAAAATTTACGAATACTGAGAGTAACAGGAGGGGCAGAGGGGAACAACGCCCGTGAGTTCACTGCCAACTTAATCAAACATGTACTCAATTTACCTGTGGAACCGGAAATTGAAGTGGCACATCGAATACCTAGATTTAAGCCAAGATCACAAGCAGATCCAGCCCACCCACGACAGATCATAGTCAAACTTCGGGACATTTCAGCACTTGAAGAGCTGATGAAAAAAAATCAAATACGGAGTGAAGATGACCTTTGGAAACGACTCTATCAAACTCCTCCGGGATTATCCCTATGAGATCGTGCAAAAGAGAAGAAAGTTCTCACAGACAAGACAGATTCTCCATGGAGTTAAAGATGTCAGATGTGGCGGTTTTTATCCGGCCAGGATGCGCATTACTTTCAAGGGAAAAGAGAAAACTTTCACTAATTCGGACGCATCTTATAAATATGCCCAAGAGATTGTGGCAGAAACAGAAGATTAATCAAGGCAGCGGGACAATATGGACAATCTCTTTCCTTTTATTACTTCACAGAGAACACCTGAAGATAAGGGAAGAAACACCGTTCTCTAAAAGTTTAAAATGGAAGAGCATTTCCACGTGCGATGGTCTAGACACCTTATCTCCTTTGGACGCTTTGGAATTCAACTCAAGGACATTCTTTGTTTAAAACGAAGGAAAGACTGATAAGCAATGCAGAGATGAACAGCAGAGCCGAATGTGGAAAACACCACAAGGACAAATGGCGGTTTAAGATCTTAAAACAGCTTTACAAAATATAGAGAATTAATAATAATTAACAATACTAATATAGAAATATAAATGGAAACTAACCTGAACACTATATAATGGGCAAAATGTAATAATGTGCTAATAAGACTGACTAGCTCGTATATAGAGATAACAAATTTTAGAATTAAAGTAGATAATACTGAAAGGTTAAGTGTTATGTAGTTCTTGTGGAGAAGGGAGGAGACTCAGGCACCTGGCATAATTCCAGGAGCCTGTTTCTGGTTAACCCTTACAGCTAACAGCTTACTATTATCAAAGGTATAACTAATTATAAATAATTAGTAGATGAAAGTGTTAGATAAATAAATTTCACAGTAGCTGAACACAGATCTGATAAGTCTGAATGAAATATATATATATATATATATATAGTGTAATTGGGTGAAATATAATTGATTTTGAAATGGCACCGCCTTCCTAGGTTTAGAGTAATAAAAGGAGCGGAGCTAATTGTACAACATCAACTTCGGAAGTCGAATAGATGTCGAATCCCACAGACGCGTGGGACACGCACTACAGTGTCGAATACTTTAGACACTGTAATTTTACTTGTTCAATATTTTTTAATCACAATATGTCACTACTATGTGGTTTTTTTTCAAGGAAAATTGCAAAAGGGATCTACCAAGGAAGTTAGTAATATAAACGCCCCCCAAATATCCAGAGTCCTGAGGTATGGATGCACCATAATAAATAAGGGTATTAAAATCAGAGAAAATGCAAGATGATAAACAAAAGAAAATGGGAGGAATCACACTGTGTAGCTGGAATATAAGGGGTATTAATGAACCAATTAAAAGGGGCAAAATACTAGCTCAGTTGAAATCATATAACACGGACATTACTTTTCAACAAGAAACGCACCTTAAACATCAAGATCAGATGAGATTAAGGGTGAATTGGATAGGCCAAACATTTCACTCCTCATATACTTCGAAATCCAGAGGCACCGCAATTATTATTCGCAAAGGAATACCATTCAAATCAAAGAACATTATATCAGATAAGGAAGGGAGATATCTTATAGTTACAGGTGAGATCCATGCTACGCCAATCACTTTGGTAAACATATATGTGCCCAATTTTGATAATCCTCAATTTTTTAATAAAATCCTGAATACAATCGCAGAATTTAACTACCAAAATGTTATAATTGGAGGAGACTTCAACTCTGTTTTAGATCCGTACTTAGATAAATCGATGCAAAAACAAAGAGGTAATATGAAATCTAAAACTAGTGAACTCTTAAATACATATATAAAAAAAACAAATATAGCAGACGTCTGGAGGATCGCGAATCCGACTGGAAGGGAATACTCGTTTTATTCAATGGTACATAAAACATACTCACGTATAGACTACTTCCTAGCGGATACAAAACTAATCCTTTATATTATGAACCCTAAATATCACACCAATACGATTTCAGATCACACCCCGCTAACTTTCGTTTTAAAATTAGAAGGAATGTCTACGAACCAATCGTTCTGGAGGTTTAACTCGCAAATTCTGAAAGACCCACAAGGGAGTATATATCTAAAAAAACAGATGGACCTATTTTTTGAGACAAATGATACACCAGATATATCGCCCACTTTATTATGGGAATCCTTCAAAGCATTTATTAGAGAAGTCATTATCTCGTATCAAGCTTTTCAAAACAAAAAGAATAAGAATGAACAAAGACAATTAGAAGAACAAATCAGACGACTAGATATAGATAATGCTAAAGACCCAACAATGGATAAACATAATAAAATTTTAATACTGAAATTTAAGCTAAATAAATTATTATCAGAGAAGATTATAAGATTATTCCAAATTACAAAACAAGAACATTTCGAATTTGGGGATAAACCCCATAAACTTTTGGCAATTAAAAATTAAATCAGATAGAGGGGAATTATTAACACTACCTAATGATATCAATAAAAGATTTGCTCAATTTTACAAGAATTTATACACATCGAAAACGCTAATAAACAATAATAAAGTTTCAGAATTTTTGGACAATTGTAACCTTCCAAAACTAGAATTGAAGGAACAAGAGGAACTGGGAGCACAAATTACATCTAAGGAAATAGAAGACTCAATAAACACACTTAAGAATGGAAAAACACCAGGACCAGACGGATTCAGTAATGAATTTTATATATGTTTTTACTACATAGTTGCACCACGTCTACAGAAAATGTATACATACACTTTTAAAGAACAAATCTTACCTGAAACACTAGCAGAATCAACGATCACATTAATACTTAAAAAAGATAAAGATATAGAAGAACCAGGCTCATATAGAGCTGTTGCTTTGTTAAATACGGATCAAAAAATATTAGCGAAAACACTAGCTAGAAGACTAAGTCAACATGTTAGTAAATTAATAAATGAGGATCAAACGGGATTTATACCTAAGAGACATTCATTTAATAACCTGAAACGTCTGCTTAACATAATGCACTCTCACAAACCTCAAGAACAAGAGTTATCTATCATTTCATTGGACGCAGAAAAAGCGTTTGATCAAGTAGTATGGGATTATATGATTAAAGTATTGCAAAAATTTCAAATGGGAGAGAACTTTATCGCATGGATAAAATTATTATATAACAAACCCACGGCTAGAATATTAACTAATAATATATTATCTACGAAATTCCAATTAACAAGGGGCAATAGACAAGGATGTTCATTATCACCGCTGTTATTTGCTCTGGTAATTGAACCTTTAGCTGAAAAAATCAGAACACACCCGGATATTTACGGTTATAGTACAAAATATTCAAATAACAAAATATCCTTTTACGCAGACGATGTATTACTGTATATCACAACACCCCAAATCAGTATACCAAACATATTAAATCTAATTGAGGACTTTGGATCTTTCTCAGGATACAGAATAAACTGGAACAAAAGTGAAATTATGTCGATAAAACCGAAAGACTCAACACATCTCTTGAAATTCCCCTTTAAAATAGCCACAGAAAAATTTAAATATTTAGGAATTGAAATTACTAGAAATTATCACGCTATGTTTAATGCCAATTATAGCCCCTTACTTAAGAAACTAAATAATCTAATCAAATTCTGGAAAACGCTCCTGATGTCTTTAATAGGTCGAATAAATGCTATAAAAATGATCTTTTAACTACAAATCCTATATTTATTTCAATCAATTCCAATATATCTTCCAAAAACGTTTTTCAAAAAACTAGACTCAGACATTACAAATTTTATATGGGATTACAAATCCCACAGAATACAAAGAGCACACCTTAGTAAATCAAAATAGATGGGTGGTCTAGCGCTCCCTAACTTTATGTGCTATAATTGGGCAGTAAATATTAAAAATATGATTCTCCTGCTGGACAACTCTGCCCAGCAGGTGGACTGGATTGTAATGGAGAGAGAGGACTGCTCTCCGTGTAATACAGGAGCGACTCTCCTCTCACCAATGAATCTGAATAACAAAAATTATAATAAAAATCCAATTATACATAGCACAATTAGAACTTGGAAACAAACAAAACAGAATTTAAAATTAAGAAATCTATCTCTTTTAATGCCAATAGTCAATAATCCGTCGTTTAAACCTTCAATTATAGATAAATCATTTACACAATGGGAAAGAATGGGAATCAAAACGCTCGGAGACTTGTATAAATTAGGAAAATTATTATCATTTCAACAATTACAACTGAAATATAATTTGAAAAATAATCAATATTTTAAATATCTTCAAATCCATGACTATCTGAAAAAATACACAAAAGACTATCATAACATGCCCCCAGACTTATTGGATGAAGCCATGAAGACAAAGGCTGAATCCGCAAATCTAATATCATACTTATACAACATTATTTTAAATATAGAAATACCTACAACCGATCGTATTAGAAGAGACTGGGAACAAGAACTAGCTATAAAAATTTCAAAAGAGAGCTGGGATAAACACTTACTATATGTGCATAAATGCTCGATCAACGTACGACATACTCTAATTCAATATAAAACATTACATAGACTATATTATTCAAAAACTAAAATAAATAAACTTTTCCCCAATGTCTCACCCATTTGTGATAAATGTCAGTCACAAGAAGCTACCATAGCGCACTCTTTTGTTTTTTGTATAAAAATTCAAAAATTCTGGAACGAAATATTTGAAATCTTCACAAAATTATTTAAAATAAAACTTGTACCAAAAGCAGAATGGATCATTTTTGGAATATCGGAAGGTAACCCCGAATTAAACGTGTTTCAAAAGAACTTACTTAATTACAGGCTAATAATGGGAAAAAAGCATATACTCAAATTTTGGAAAATGCTCCAATACCAACAATAAAAATGTGGATTTCAAACATGTTCGAAAAAAAGAAAAAGAAAATGTCAATGTTCACTCCTGCATTCGCCATTACATCGTTTAAGCATCTGGAAATGGTTTGTGTCGATACCTTGTGGTGAGGCTTTTTGTAACTGATCAGGACCGATAGCTCAGAGCCTCTGAGGTCCTTGGTGACTCTTAGGTAATGGTTGTTACAACACACAACCGTGGATCCTCGGGATATGCCAAGAACTCTATCTTGATCCCTGGCACTCCTGATCTGCTCTGTTTGATCAAGTCCTTCATGACGAAAGTTATATTATTGACATTGGTGGTCATGTTGTCAAGACGCAGCTTGTGCAGAGTCTGGACTTGTTGTGCAGTTACCAGCGCCATTAGCATGACCACCTTCAGGGTGAGCTTAGATAAGGGTAAAGACGTAGCTGGTGCCCACTGGCGAGCAGTGTAAGTACCCCGCTCACATCCCAGATGTCCGTGTACCTTGGCCTGGGTGGTGTAGAATTGAATATGCCCTTCATAAATCTGGTTATTAGAGGGTGCGTCCCTACCGACCCGTGCCCTGACTCCAGCATTAAATAGGAGGATAGTGTGCTTCTGGCACTATTTATTGCACTATAGCCTAGATTTTGGTCATAGTACAGGGTAGATAGGAACTCCAGGACATCCGTGATATGAGCTGTATCATATGAGATGTTAGTGGCTGTGCAGAACATCTCCCACTTCTTGATGTGAGTGACGTACTGTTTTTGTGTACTGTCCCTCCAGGCCGCTGTTATCACATCCACAGTCCGTTTGGACAGTCTGAGCCCCAGGTATGGTCTCCTCAGAATCTGCAAACCAATAAATTGATTCGGTCATGAAGTGGATGGTTGCTCCCCGTAACTGGGTGCATGAGTAGTTCCCTGCTCTTGGGAACAGCCATTAATGGCTGTGTTGTCATTCCCAAGATTTTCGGAAACCAGGCTTGTGTAGGCCAATCAGGCACTACAAAGATGCCTGTGGCATTGTCTTGCTTGATTTTTGTCAAGCATCGGCTGATGAGGCAAAATGGAGGAAATGCATACATGAACATTCCTCCCCAATGTAGAGAAAATGCATTTACTGCCACTGCCCCTGGGTCCGGCTCCCAGGACACATATTTGGGTAACTGGTGGTTTAATCTGGATGCAAACAGATCAATATCTAGGATGCCATATCGGGTGATTATTTTGTTAAATACTGCACAATTCAACATCCATTCCATGTTGTCATTGAATATCCATGATCTGGCATCTGCCACCGATAGCTGAGACCCAAATATCCCTCGCAATACACCAGTGCCAAATAAGATTTGCCAATCTGTCGCAAGATACAGATTTTACACCACCCATGTGATTGACATATGCCACCGCAGTTGTGTTATCAATCTGAAGTTGAACATGCACATGTTGCATGGTGCTGCAATAAGCCTTGAGCCCATAGTGTGCCCCCAACAATTCTAGGTAATTAATCCCATGTTGTTGAAGAATTGCGGACTCCTGCTCGTTCCATCTACCCCCGCAGCTGGTGACGGTATCAATTGCTCCCCATCCTAAACCGCTTGTAGGACCACCGATGGGGTAACCAGCAAAATTTCCCTTGAGCTATGACGTAGGTTCGTCATCCAAAATTGTAATTCAACAATGGCCTCGGCTGGCAATCGCATTGGTATGCCGTACTGACCAGCGTGGGATCTGAGTGTTCGTTCCTTTGCTCGTTGTAAATTTTGATAATGCAAAGGCCCGTAGCGTACTGCTGGAAATGCAGTCACTAATTTGCCAATTACACTCACTGTTTGCCTGATAGATGGCTTATTTTTGACTATAAGGTAATTGCAGGCTTTGGTTAAATCTAATTGTTTGCCCCTAGGCAAAGTCACTGACATGTGAACTGAGTTAATTGTGAACCCCAGGTAATCAATAACCTTGGTAGGTGTCAATTTGGACTTAACTGGATGGATGAGGAACCCAAGTCTTTCAAACATGAGTTTAGTAGCTATGACCGATGATTCTGCCAATTCTTTGGTGACTCCAAAAATAAAAATGTCATCCAAATATGCCATGACTATGTGATTCTGAGATCATAGTAACCCCAGAATAGGTTTCAGTAGTTTGGTGAATAGTCTGGGGGCTGAAGTTAGGCCATTCGGCAGCACTTTGTATTGCCATAGCTGACCCATCCAGTTAAACTTCAAATATCTCCTCTGCTCTCTGTGAATAGGTACCGAGTAGTATGCATCTTTTAGGTCGATGCATGCCATATAACCATCTTAGGAAACCAGCTGGATGGCTGTGCCAAATTTATCCATTTTAAAATGTTTATACTGCACATACGTATTGAGTTCTGTTAGGTCTAGGATGATACGACACCCTCCATCCTTTTTCTCCTTGGAGAATATATTAGATATAAATTGGTGAGGTTCCGGATGCGACTTCTCAATGACCTCTTTGTAAGACAGAGTTTGGATTTCCGCTTGTATGTCCAAACTTTCTTGGAGTGAGAAAACATATGTGCAATTTGGTGAGTGTTGTGTGGGTGGTAATGAGTCCATAATTAACCCAATTTTGAACCCTTGTATACTGTGCAGTATAAACGGATCCGCTGTGACCCAACACCATTCATTCAAGAAAAGTTGCAACCTTCCCCCCACTGGCGTGTGAGGCATGTGTAATGTGTTCCACAAGGAACTAGGTTGACTTACCTCCGATGTTACTGGTGGTATGGCGCTGGTTTCCGCTCGCGAGGCTTGGGAGGTTGAGCTGGTGGTTGCCCTTTGCGCATCCTCGCCATGGGCTGGCTGGGGCCTATCCCTAAAAAAGACCTTGATGCCTCCTGCGCAGGTCTTCCACTAGTGCCGTGGCCCCTAGCCATGTATCGCCTGGAGCTATAAGGGTGCATCCGTTGTGATGAGCCCTTTGGTGTTGTCTGGCCTTTACTTATGAGGCGGATGGTCTTTGCCTCATCGTCTAGCTCCCGTACCTGCCTTGGCAGATCTTCGCCAAATAGGAAGTTGGCTGGCTGAACGTTGCTGGCTTTGCATAGCACAGCAAACTTTGAATTTATTGCCGGTCTGATTGTGTTTTTACGCAGGCAATTCATTTCCAAATGGGCATTGCAGAGTAATGCCATGGTATCTTGTTGCCTGTCGTTCAGTAGCCCTCCATCTACTGACCTTGCAAATGACGTGATGCCAGACGCCACCAGTTTGAGGACTTTGTGGAGTTTTACCTCCTGTGTTCTGACTCCTGGTCCAATCTGTCCCCTGATGGTGTGGTTCACTGCTTGTACATTGAGGGAGGCACAGTTTGCAGGTGGGGGGTACCTGTTCATGGTCTCCTCCATAGCCAGGTCTTTCATCTGGTGAGCCGCCAAGTAGTTTATATTACTGGTACACAAAAATGCTGGAGAAACTCAGCAGGTGCAGCAGCATCTATGGAGTGAAGGAAATAGGTGACGTTTCGGGCCGAAACCCTTCTTCCTTCGCTCCATAGATGCTGCTGCACCCGCTGAGTTTCTCCAGCATTTTTGTGTACCTTCGATTTTCCAGCATCTGCAGTTCCTTCTTGAACAGTTTATATTACTGGCCAGGTCTTCATCCAGGGGTGCACCCAATGGTGTGGTTATCGCAAACCTGGATGACAGTAGTGGAACTTCTGCTCCGCACCGCTGGGAATGCTCCCCCACTGTGCTTCCGTATTCAGTGTCAGGGTAATGCTGACCCGATGTACTTCCCCCTCCTGCGGGGAAGACATTTTGCTGCCCCATGTATGAGGCTGCTGATACTACTCCCTACGGAGCAGATCATTCTGGAGCCACCTCTCCATAAGGTGCTCCATATGGGTAAGTCGCCCACGGACGCTTCCCGACAATGGAGGGGATCCCTCCTCGCCCGACTCATCTGAGTCTACGGGCCTCGCAGACTTCTGTGTGGCCTTGCGTCCCGTCGGGACCGCCACGGTGCTTTGCTCGTGCATGAGGTCTGCTCCTGCCGGCTCTGCTGCCGGCGGCAATGTCGGTGAAACGGACAGTCGCCCGCTACCCGGATTACCACGGTCTTCGGTAGCCGACTTCCCCGCAGACCGTCTCTTCACTTTCGACATAGCTGGGTCCACTCCTGAAAATACAAGTTTTCTGAACCCGCCAAAAGACCGCAGAGTAGTTTTAAAAACCCTTACCTGCCGTTTTTTAAACTTACCGCTGGGAGGACGCAGCGCACCTGCCAGTCAGTCGTTGGCACATAGCTTTCAGACGTAATGACGCGCACGCAGACGGACGGCCCTTCTTCACGTAGTCACTCACATGACTCCGAAGTAAATTTAGCAGTGTCATGGAATACCTAACTTATTCTTTACACATTTACCATAGTACAATGAAGATCGAGCTGTACTTCAGGAGCATTTGGGACAGGCAATAGCCATCCAGATGGCTACATAAATCTCTGCTCCACTTGTAAAAGAACAGATAATTTTTGCAGAAGATAGACACAAAAAGCTGGAGTAACTCAGTGGGTCAGACAGCATCTGTGGAGAAAAGGAATAGGTGACGTTTCGGGTCGAGACCCTTCTTCAGACTGAGAGTCAGGGGAAAGGGAAAGGATTGCTTGGTTATCCTTATTACTCAGCCTGTTTATTTTTTACTGATTCAACATGACAGGGTTAAAGTTGTACGCAGATTAATGATGCAATCTCATGAGGCACTTACTTGCAAATATTAACTAATGTGACACTTACAATTCTACATAAAAAGTCGTTGCATACCGGATAAATATCTTTGCAAATTATTTTCATTCTAAAGTTCCTAAGATAATTCAAAATAGCATTATATGAAATTAACATTACTTCCAGCTATGGTCTACAGGATCAATTATTTCTTGGATAACTGCAATTTCTACATTTTAGAATGCCCTCATGTTCTTATTATATCCCATTTCTGAGTTCAGGTTAATATGAAGCTCAGGGTTATTTTCCTGTTGTCCAATTTGGAGACTGCATATTAAAGTGCTTTTCTGGATTATTAAAGCTGATGATGTTTCAAGATAAAAAATAAAAGATTTAATAGAAATCTGAGGGGTAACATTTCCACACAAAGGGTGGTGGGTGTATGGAACAAGCTGCCAGAGGAGGACTATCCCAACATTTAAGAAACAGTCAGACAGGCACATGGATAGGACAGGTTTGGAGGGATATGGACCAAGCACAGGCAGGTGGGACTAGTGTGGCTGGGACATGTTGGCTGGTGTGAGGGTGAGTTGGGCCGAAGGGCTAATTTCCACACTGTATCACTCTATGACTCTATGATGTTGATATTAGTGGATTGTAAAAAGAGGAATGGGGAGGGGGTCCCTCTTTTGGAGAGAGGCCTCTTCTGGATGTCCTACCATCTTGGCCTTCTGCTGAAACAAAGCTCATGAACTGTGTGCGTAGGCTAGTCCTTACACATTCTCTCATAAACAGAGGGCTCTCCTCCACGTTCACTCCCCTGAGAGAGAGATTGCATATGATGCAGTAAGCGTGTTGGACCAGAGATGTTGAGTTGGTGATGACATGGTAAGATCATTTAGTACTATGAGTGAGAAGATTGTGCTGGGACGGTACCCGGACGGGACGTTTAAGGACGATAAGCCGAAGCGAAGAAGTGGAAGTCAAGATGCTGAACGGAAACGACCAAAAGTCCAAAAGCGGCGAAGGTAAATTAAAATTCCCCCCCACCCTCCTGTCTCCCCCGGCAATTGATGTGATGGATGCGGGGGTCTGGACCAATCGCTGACAAGGTCTCAGACAAATCCTGTCCCCTGTGACATCATGTCCGTTCGGCGGCTTTTCTACGTCATGTCCGTTCTGCTTATTGTCCTTTCGGCGTGGAGTCCGTTCGGGTTCGTATACTTTTGGCGTCGTGCCCGTTTGTTCATTAGGCTTTTCGGCGTCATGTCCGTTCGGTTATTTGGCTTTTCGCCGTTGTTTCCGTTCGGTATCTTGGCTTCCACTTCTTCGCTTCGGCTTCTTGTCCTTCGACGTCCCGTCCGCACACGTGCTAGGACATGGAATGACTCGGGGGTTGAACGAGCACATATTTAGATTGTGATCTATTGGATTCCTTAGTTAGTTAGTTAGTCAGTTAGTTTAGTTTATTGTCACATGGTACAGTGAAAAGATTTTGTTGCTTGCTATCCAGTCAGCAGGAATACAATGCGTGATTACAATCAAGCCATTTACAGTGTATAGATACATGATAAGGGAACAATGTTTGGTGCAAGGTAAAGACAGCAAAGTCCGATCAAGGATTGTCCGAAGGTCACCAATGAGATAGATGGTAGTTCAGGTCTGCTCTCTGATTATGGTAGGATGATTCAGTTGCCTGATAACAGCTGGGAAGAAACTGGAGGAGGGGGGGGGGTAGAGGAGGGGGTGGTTGTGTCGAGAACTAAGGGGAGGGGGGATTGGGGGAACCATTGGGAAACAATTTGTATTTTATAACTTTGACGTGGCTCTACGTGGCAGCTCTTTGTATGCCCAGGTATGCAAAACAAAGCATCTCACTGTGACTTGTCATGTGTGACAATAAAAGTCTCTCATCTCATCTCAATTTCCCAGCACACAAGGTTCAGTTGGCTGAGAGCAGAGCAGGCAGCGGATGTGGAATTTTCTGCAGTGTTTCTCTGAGCTCCTTTAACCAAATCACAACAAAAAGGTTATGATCCGTGGGTTTACCAGCTAACTGGGCCAAGAAGTTACTATGCACAGCTCACTTTCTACAACTTCGAACCACTCTGGCAGAAGGATGTTTGGCTTTTCCTGGATGGTTCAGTGCAGACCTCATCCTTGTGCTGGCTAACGTGGGGGGCCAGACCCACTCTGCCCCCAATGCGAGGATAAACCCTGCAGGCAGGTATCCGCAGGCCCGTGCTGAGAGGAGCTGCAGGAATGACAGTGTGAATATCCTCTCTTGCTGTGAGACACAGTCGCAGGGGTTGAATGAACTCATCAAGTGAGAAAAGGTCAGACGGACCATGCAAATGGAACAATTGCTGTTCTACTTCAGGTGAAAGTTTTGGATTAGTGGCAGCCTGATTATTAGAGTCATAGAGTTATACAGCACGGAAATAAGCCTGAAGAAGGGTCTTGACTGGAAACATCACCTATTCCTTTTCTCCAGAGATGCTGTCTGACCCGCAGTTACACCAGCTTTTTGTGCCTATCTATGGAAAAAGGCCCTTCTGCCCAACTTGCCCACGCCACCCAAGATGCCCCATCTACATTAGTCCCACCTGCCTGCATTTGGCCCACATCCCTCTAAACCTTTCCCATCCATGTACCTGACCAAGAGTCTTTTAGATTACTGTTATGACAGCACCTGTATCTAGTCAAGTTTCCCCATTGGCAGCTCATTGCATAATACCACCATCATCTCTGCGAAAAAAAGTTGCCCCTCAGGTAACTATGAACTTCTTCCCCCTCTCACTTTAGACCTACAGTATGTCCTCTGGTTCTTGATTCCTTAATCAGGGTAAAACATTCTGTGCATTCACCCTGTCTTTTCCCCTCATGATCTTACACATGTTCACATGGCCCGCGTGTTCTGGCAACATCCATTAAATTCTTCTCTCCACCTTTTCCAGCTTGACAACATCTTTCCTATCAAAGGGTAACCAAAACCGAACACAATACTCTAAATGTAGCCTCACCAATGTTTGGACAACAGTAAAATGACCACACAACTTTTACACTCAACGAACTGTTTAATTTATATCCAAATACAGAAAAATTAATAGCCTATATATATAACATCATTTTGGATAAGGAGAATCCAATAACGGAAATATATCGTCAAGCATGGGAAAATGAAATGGGATTGGCTATAACAAAAGAAAACTGGGAAGAAAGTCTACAACGAATACACCGGTGTTCATTAAACGCCAGACATATACTGATACAATTTAAAGTATTATATAGGTTACATTATTCGAAAACTAAATTAAATAGTATTTTTCCGAATCTCTCCGCTATTTGTGATAAGTGCAAGAAAGCAGAGGCAAATTTAATACATAGTTTCGTTACATGTCCTAAATTGAATTATTACTGGACAGAAATTTTTAAAGTTATTTCTGAAGTCATCAAAGTTAAATTGGACCCTAACCCAAAGCTAATAATATTTGGAATTCCGGATTTACATCTATCACTTACAGTAAATCAAAGAAATTTCTTTGATTACTGTTTGATAATTGGGAAAAAAATCATATTGAAATTTTGGAAGGGAACATTATCCCCCACAACCAAAATGTGGGCAACAGAGATGATGGAGACGTTACATCTGGAAAGAATTAGATTTGTCCTATTGGACAAGTATAATTCTTTTGAACAGATATGGTCTCCATATATACAGTATTTAGAGAAGTAGCTGTTCTTGGCAACACAGCTCGGCGTGCACCCTGCGGGATTTGGTGAGAAGAATTCATTTTTATATTGGAATTAACATATATCTTTATCGATAATATCACTTGTAGTAGTGTTATTAATAATACATATTGTGGTTTCTCAATTTTTTTTTTTTTTTTTTTAATTTTTTTTTCGTTTCTCTTTTCTTTCTTATATATAATCAAATTATTATTTAATCACTCTCTTAATGATTTATAACTGTTCTATTCTTTCTCTATCATTATTTCTAAAAAAATAGTAGATAAGTATTACTAGTGTTTTACTTAATGCAAATTGAATTAATTTGATATAAAGTTGTTTGAAGCATTGTAATTGATTACCTTTAATAAAAAAATATATTAAATAAACTTTTACACTCAATATCTGACTGATGAAGGTCAATGTGCCAAAAGCCCTCTTGCCACCCTATTTACATGTGTGATGTCACTTTCAAGGAACTATGTACCTGCACTCTCAGATTCCTTTGCTCTAAAACAGTCTGCAAAGCCCTGCCATTCACTGTGAAAATCCTGGTCTAGTTTGACTTCTCAAAATGCAACGCCTCGCAATTATCTGTATAAAAACTCCATGAACCATTCCACAGCCCACCTGCTCACCTGACCAAGGTCCTGCTGCAATTTTTCGGTGACCATCCTCGCTATCTGCAAACTTACTAATAGTACATTCCTTACACATTCTTGTACGTAATACAAAATGTTAAAAATAAAAAAGTGGAGGCAAAATAGTGTTGACAAAAGGTTTATAAATCATGGAAAACAACAGATCCTTCACCGCCAATTTTCACAAGCTCAGAATAATTTAAACCATCAATAGTCTTCCTCTATCTTAAACATGCATATTAATCACATTTGAAATTAGTTGCTCTGTTCCTAAAGCAGTCACTTTGGCTAATTGCTATCAAAAGAACCAATGTCCCGTTAATCAGCTCCAGCTGTGAAGAATTGCCATGTGGCCATTTGAATTCCTATTAATTTTCCCAGAGAAAATAAAATTTAATTAACTCCATTTTCTGCATTGCAACCATTTCTCACTGCTCTGAAATGCAATTAGGCTGCCGAGATTCCTCAACGTTTTCCACTTGATAAAAGATGCTTGAAATCTTAATAAAACCTTGCGTACTGCAGGCTAACAGTCACCGTTCAAGCATGCAAGAAGAAAGTACCTGGTCAGAGAACACCTGCACTATAAATGTAGGGTTGGGTGGCTCACCTTAAGAAAGATATATTGGCCTTGGAGGGAGTGCTGAGCAGATTTGCCAAAGCAACATCTGCAGTACAAGAGTTACATTACGTGGTGTGGGAAGGAACTGCAGATGCTGGTTTACATCGAAGATAGACAGAAAGTGCTGGAGTAACTCAGTGGGACAGTCGGCATCTCTGGAGAGAAGGAATGGGTGACGTTTCAGGTTGAGACCCTTCTTCAGACTGTTAGGATTGCATTTTATGGATTTTTTAAAAGTAATACAGAAATCGGTCTTGAAGATATTAAAGGGGATTAATGCTAAAGAGGATTAATTAGAAAATCTGGAAATGGGGGGTAGGCAAGATTTGAGTCAGGAAACCCATGCATATGAAGGTTAGGAAACCCATGTAGACACTTGTAACATTTCGGCAAGGGTAATTTGTATATTTTACATCAGAGATGAAGTGTTTATTTTTAAATTAATTTTGACAAAGTTATGTCAGTCATAAATTGGGAGAGAAGGAACACATAAAGTGAAAGGTGGAGAAAGAGTATGAGAGCACTGATTGGGAGAAAGGGAGATTCACAAAGAAGCACAAATTGCGAGGGTGAGAATCAAAATCTGGGAGAGAGAAAGAATGATAAACACCGGCTTGGCAGAGAGTGTGGTAAGAAATTGGGATTAAATGGTCAATGAAAGAAAGTAAACAAGCTGGGAAGGGAGTGAGAGATGAAAAGCATAAATAATGTTCAACCAAATTTGTGTGACACAGTGGTGTAGCTGTAGAGTTGATGCCTTTAAAGCGCCAGAGTTTGCACATTCTCCCCATAACCTGTGTGTGTTTTCTCTGGGAGCTCTGGTTTTCTCCCGCACACCAAAAACCTACAAGTTTGTAGGTATTCAAGAAGGAACTGCAGATGCTGGAAAATCGAAGGTACACAAAAATGCTGGAGAAACTCAGCGGGTGCAGCAGCATCTATGGAGCGAAGGAAATAGGCAACGTTTCTGGCCGAAATCCTTCTTCAGACTGATAGGGTGTGGCGGGGAGAAGGAAGGAAAAACTGTAGGTAAATTGGCTTGCCCCGAGTGCACTTTAGCTTAGTTTAAAGATGCAGTGTGGAAACAGGCCCTTTGGCCCATTAGTCCATGCCAACCAGCGATCCACTCACACTAAAATGCACATTTAGTGTGCGATAGTGCTAAGTGTGAGGGAATCGATGGTTGGCGATGGATATCGAATAATGACAAATAAGAGTACAGAAAGGAGATATCGAACCCTGTAACTTGATGCCAAGACAATAACCTCTTCCACAATGCAAGCAAGACAAAGGAGATTGTGATTGACTTCAGGAAGCAAAGCAGCACACACACACCAGTCTGCATTGATGGCGCTGAAGTAGAGATAGTCAAGGTTTCAAGTTCCTAGAAATGAATATCACCAGTAACTTGTCCTGGACTAGCCACATTGAAGCAATGGCCAAGTAAGCACACCAATGCCTCTACTTCCGTAGAAGGCTTAAATTGTTTGGCATTTCCCCCAACAACCCTCTTATTTCAAAAAAGCATCTTACTGGAATGCATCACAACCTGGTTTGGGAATAGCTCCATCTAGGACCCCAGGATAGTTGTGGACATGGTCCAGACCATCACACAAACCAACCTACCTTCCACTGACTCCATTACACCTCATCTGCCTCAGCAAAGCCAGCAGCATTATCAAGGACCAGTCTCTATTCTCCCCTCTCCCATCAGGCAAGAGGTACAGACGTCGGAAAACGCATACCTCCAGATTCAAGAGCTGCTTCTTCCCAGCTGTTATTCGGCAACTGAACGGTCCTCTCATCAGCTAGGGCGCGGTCCTGACCTCCAATCTACCTTATCCTAGCCTTTGAACTATCTTTAATCAGACGTTATCAGACCTCAATGTGCAATCTGGCACTAAACACTGTACCTTTATCTGTGCTCTGTGGATGGTTTGATTGTATTCATGTATTTCCCTTTACATACATTTTGAGTTTAGCTCAGTGGAAAATAAAAGGCTACATATTATTAAAGACTAATGCCCCTGTCCCACTTAGGAAACCTGAACGGAAACCTCTGGAGACTTTGCGCCCCACCCAAGGTTTCTGTGTGGTTCCCAAGGTTGCAGGTGCTTGCCGGAGGTTGCAGGTAGTGGAAGAAGGTAGGGAGACTGACAAAAACCTCCGGGAACTGCACAGAAACCATGGGTGGGCCCAAAGTCTCCAGAGGTTTCCGTTCAGGTTTCCTAAGTGGGACAGGGGCATTAAGCATTTAACCATGATAACTGTGAACAGTGTTGTCAATCATATTGAAGTGTCATTATACATTATACATATGCAGGAGAGCAGAGAAGGGAAAAGATCTGAACTTTTTTTTTCGCCTTCCATCACAATGAGGAACGTGGAGGAGTCACTGTGGTGGATGTTTATGTTAAAATGTATTTTGTGTGTTGCGTTGCTTTTTATTTGTATGACTGACTTGGCAAATTAAATTCCCCGTATGTTGCGAAACATACATGGCTAATAAACTATTATTGTGTTTGTGATTATAAGCAGCTGCACACTGAAGTTCTTTTTGCATATATTACACATGCAGGCACAACGATTATCCAAAGCCCAAAGTCTATAGGCTCGTTTGGCCATCTTTGTGTCCCAGGGTGCACCTCCTGCAGCCGACCTTGAAGGCGTTGGAGCCATTACCACACTTCACCCTCCTACCGGCCCACGCTCCCCACATCTGATGTCTCCAGCTCCCTCCCGGTAATGACGACTGATGAGCCTTCGGGCGGGTTACTGCTCCCACCGAAAGATGAGCCTTCGGGCGGGTTCCTGCTCCCGCCATCCAATGAGCCTACAGGCGGATTATGTTGGCTGCTTCTCCGGGGCAGAGTTAAGTGTACATGGAGTCAACGATGGGAAGTCTAGTCTGTGTGATGGTCTGGCTTACATCGACTACTCTGCAATTTCTTACAGCCTTGGGTAGAGCTTCAAGAAAATCTCCATCATTTGTCTCCAAGAAAAATAAAGTGACCTGCTCAATGACTAACGCCCGGTAGCTTTAACTTCAACCATAATGAAGTTCTATGAAAGATTGGTGCTGGCCTACATTTGCACCAGTCTTCAGGACAATGTAGATCACCTGCATTTCGAGTACAAGAAAAATGGGTTTATGAAGGATGTCCTTTCTCTTACACTACATGAATGAATAACCATATAACCATATAACAATTACATGCTGTAATTGTTATATGGTTATATGATTATTCATTCCTGGATCACCTTGCCAATAAGAACAAATATATTAGGATGCTAGACACAAAATGATGAAGTAACTCAGCGGGACAGGCAGCATCTCTGGAGAGAAGGAATGGGTGCCGTTTTGGGTCGAGACCCTTCTTCAGATGCTACTCACTGTCTACAGCTCAGTCTTCAACACCATAATATTGAATGAGCTCATCCCTGAGCTCCTGTATGTTTGGGCTTGGTCTGCAACTGGCTTTCAGAATTCTTGACTGGCAGACCTCGGGCGGTTGCAATTGCTCATGTGATTTTCTGCCTCTCAACACTGAGGCCCTTCAGGAAGTAGAACAAGGAACTGCTTCATCCCTGCACCCCGATGAGTTTGCCCGAGTATCCTGCCAACTCAATTCTGAAGTTCACCGAAGATGACACTGTTGTTGGCTGGATCTAGAACAAGGATGGGATGAAGTACAGGAAAGAGATTGAGCACCGTGTGTCATGGTGTCAGGAGAATAACATAGTCCTTAGTGTCAACAAGAAAAGAGAGTTGGTGGAAGACCTGCAGAAGTGAGGGGATGAGAACATCTCTGACTCCAGATGGTCAACAAGGTGCTAGACATCCTTATAAACAGCGATTGAACTTGTTTCCTTCACACGGATATGGTGATCAAGAAAGCTCATCAGCACGCTACCATTTTAGACATCTGAACTGATTTAACTTGTCCATGAGGATTCCCTTAAACTTCTGCAGATATGCTGTGGAAAGTATTTTGACGGGGTGCATCTCAGCCTGGTATCATAACTGGTCTGCTCGTGACTGCCTGAACCTGCAGAGAAAGGTCAGCACAGCCCAGTCTATCACAGGCTCGTCACTACTTTCCACCCAGTCCCTCCTTACAGTGTGCTACTTCAGGATGACTGGAAGTATAATCAAGTGTGCGTGTCATGCTGGCCTTTGTTCCTCTACTTTGTTCTGAGAGAAGATATATCAGCTTGAAATCACAGATGTCCGTACTTAAGAACAGTTTCTTCCCCACTGCTATCTGACTTCTGAACCAGTTACTTCTTTCACACCCCCATCTCAGAGTTGCTGCCACACACTCTTACCTTTTTACTCTACCTCTGTTATTGTACTTTTTTTTGCATTCCATCAGGTTGCAATAAAATCTTGCACCATTCTGCTGTTTTACTCCTGTCATATTTATTGTTCCATTTATTGTTACTGAATGTGTTTGGTGGTGCTTGGCCTGTACTCGCTGCAGTTTAATAGGATGAGGGAGGACCCCTCATGTATCAAATAGTGAAAGGCTTGGATAGAGTAGATTTGGAGAGGATGTTTCCACTAGTGGGAGAGTCTAGGGCTAGAGGTCATAGCCACAGAATTAAAAGATGTTCCTTTAGGAAGGAAGTGAGGAGGGATTTCTTTAGTCAAAGGGTGGTGAATCTGTGGAATTATTCACCACAGAAGGCTGTGGAGGTCGTTGATGGATATTTTTAATAGATAGATAGATTCTTGATTAGCACGGGTGTCAGGGGTTATGGGGAGAAGGCAGGAGAATGGGATTAGGAGGGAGAGATAGATCAGCCATGATTGAATGGTGGAGTATACTTGATGGGCCGAATGGCCTAATTCTGCTCCTATCACTTATAGGTTCATGTGAACAAGGAATTTATTTGCACTCTAGTGTATATGACAATAAACTAACCTGATCTAATCTAATATAATCAAACCTACATTTGAAAAATTCAAGGGCACCCTCCAATCTTCTATCAAAATGATTCACCCATAAAAAAGCTTAATTGTTACGATATAAATCCTAAACTCTATGACTAGTCATCATAGCGATAGTCACCCTTCAATAATGACCAGCAAGGCCATACTGGAGGGATATCCAAGGACTGGCAATAATTTTTTACAGCATCACCATTTTTTCAAAAAATGTATTTGGTATAGGTATTGGTTTATTATTGTGATGCATCATGAGATATAGTGGAAAGCTTTTTTTTTGCAAACCATCCAGTCAAATCAAATCATACTATACACGAGTACAAGCACACCATGCACTACTAATAGGGTGGAACGGTTGCATAGCGGTAGAGCTGTTGCCTTACAGCACTCACAGCGCCAGGGACCTGGGTTTGAGCAGTTCCATGTTTCGGGACTAGGATATTTAGTTAATAGAAGCAATATTAAGGTGTGCACTGGCTACAGATTTTTTGTTTAGTTTAGTTTTAGTTTAGTTTAGAGATGCAGCACAGAGACAGGCCCTTCGGCCCAACGAGTCCACACTGACCAACGATCCCTGCACATTAACACTATCCTACACACACAAGGGACATTTTTTTACATTATACTAAGCCAATTAACGTAAAACCTCTACCTCTTTGGAGTGTGGGAGGAAAGTGAAGTTCTCGAAGAAAACTCACGGGGAGAATGTACAAACTCCGTACAGACAGCATCCGTAGTCAGTATCGAACCAGGTTCTCTGGCCCCGTAAGCGCTGCAAGGCAGCAACTCCACCGCTGCACCACCGGGCCGATCCTTAAGCATATGTTTTTATGCCAGAGAGAAGGGAGCTACCAAGAAACCTTTATACTTATCCTGGTCCTTCCTACAGTGAGATCTGATTCAGTAAGTTTCAACGTTGGGAATGGCTCTCACAGGCAGCTTGGTATTTCTCCAAAGGGCTCAGCCCTGAGGTGTCTTCTGGATCATCTCTCCATGAGAGCTAACTGGGTGGTTTATTTTGCATCCAACCTGCCCCACCGGTCCTAAAACTGTTAGATGAGAGCTTTACTCTATACCCCACCCATGTTGTCCCTGGCCTAGAAATGTTTGATGGGACATTGAGTATTTCTGTTTGGAATATAACCAATGTTGCATTGATCCTCAGTGTATTGGAAAGGTTGGAAGGAGCGTGGAAGGAGTTTTATTTTGAGCCTGACCAGTGCTTTACAGACATTGGGAATCCATATTGGGATTTGAAGAGAGAGAGCACTATTTGGAATGGAATGGAATACTATATTGGCACATGTGACAGGGCACAGTGAAATTCTATGCTTGCATATCCAAGGTATGCAAATAGCGGCCACCGACGGCGCTGACAAAGTTACAAAGTACACCAGCTCCTCCTTTGTTCCCTCCCCCTACCCCCATGGTGGTCCCCCCACGCCGGGTCCCCATTGTTCATTGTTCTCCCCTCTCACGTGGTTCTCCAGGTTGTCATCAACCGTCGACCACGGGTCAACCAGCGAGGCTTCACCACCGCCGAGGCCCCACCGCCATCGAGGCCCCACCATCGCTGAGGCCCCACCATCGCTGAGGCCCCACCATCGCTGAGGCCCCACCACCGCGAGGCTCACCACTGCCATCGCAGCTCCATTTGGCCCAGGCAGGCTCCGCCACCCGGCTTTTCCACAGCCTCCTAGGAGGCCTGTGTGGGTGAGTTGGGCTCACCGGGAGGGTTCCGGTTCATGGTGCAGTTGTTCCGTTAACGAGTCGAGCGCACACGGCATGCCAGGATATCGATTTGGAATCTAAGCTCATGCTATACACATATCTAAAATATTTCAGTAATGGAGACCTGAAATATAAATAAGGAGATCCTGTGCTGAGTGTCTTTGATGGCACACTGTCGATGGAGCTTGACTGCGTATTTGCTTTTGCTGCAACTCTCTGGAACATTGCCTGACAGGACACTGTTAAAATATCTTAGCTGGCTCTTAGCTGATTGCTCTGCCATCCACTGGGAAGGGGGATCTTCTGCAGACATTGAGTGGCATTATCCCTAATAGAACTATTCGTGTGTGAGACAGAGCTCCTCTCCAAATAACATGGCAAAGAAGGTGACTCATGCAAATGCTAACACACCTTCAGAGGACATCCGGAAGCTATCTATGTGTAGGATGGAACTGCAGACGCTGGTTTAAACCAAAGATAGACACAAAAAGGTGGAGTAACTCAGTGGGTCAGACAGCATCTCTGGAGAGAAAGAATAGGTGTCAGGGGAAAGGGTCCATATCTCACCGTCTATATCTCTCATCTCCCTTTCCCCTGACTCTCAGTCTGAAGAAGGGTATCTGCCCGAAACATCACCTAATCCTTTTCTCCAGAGATGCTGTCTGACCCGCTGAGTTACTCCAGCTTTTTTATTTTTATTTTTTTTATTTATTTATTAGAAGTAGACATATTATACAATGTAGTTACATATTATAGTAAAAAAATTTTTTTTCATATACATCAGTCATACATTATTAAAATTTTCCATTATCAATTACTTCTACTTCTAGTATTTTTATTTTTTATAGATAGCGAGAAAAAGAGAGGGTAGAAAGTTACAAATAAAAAAGAAAGCAAAAAACACAACAGAAAAACAAGGGAGGTGGAATGGGTTACCTGTAATACATCAATGGAGATAGGTTCGTAGGTTATAAAGTATAGAGTATAGTTTTTCATCTGTTCCTGAGTTCAAGTTTCAGCTGGGTCCTCGTGCTGTGCCAATCTATCCCTTCAGATAGTTAATGAATGGAGCCCAAATTTTATGGAAAAGATCTTGTTTGTCCATTAAGACAAGTCTAATTCTTTCTAAGTATAGGGTCTCCGACATTTCCGTAATCCACATTTTGATTGTGGGGGTTGTAGGGCCTTTCCAAAATTTTAATATTAATTTTTTTCCAGTTATTATACTGTAATTGAGGAAGTTTCTTTGGTTTGTTGTGAGTGTTAAGCTTTGTTCTGATATTCCAAGTATTATTAATTTTGTGTCTGGGTCCAGTTTTGTATTAATAACTTCTGAAGTTATTTCAAAAATATCTGTCCAGAAATGTTTAAGTTTTATACAGTTTGCAAACGTATGTGTTAAATTAGCCTCTAAATGTAGACATTTATCACAAATAGGAGAGATTTGTGGGAAGATTCTATTTAGTTTTATTTTAGAGAAGTGTAGTCTATGTAAGACCTTGAATTGTATTAAAGTATGTCTGGCATTTAATGAACATTGATGTATTTGTTGTAAACTTTCGTCCCACATATCTTTCGTGATAGGATGACCTATTTCAATTTCCCATTTGTATCTATGTGGTTCAGTCGGTGGTACCTCGTTATTTAGTAGGGTGTTATAAATATAAGCTATTAGTTTTTCAGTATTAGGATGCTTGTTCAGACACTCATCAAGAATTTCTGATTCCCTATTCCTATAAACTTGTGTATTAGATTTAACATAATCTCTAATTTGTAGATATCTGAAAACATTATTTGAGTGCAGTCCATAATTCAGTTGTAACTCTTGAAATGAAAGAAAAGTACCTTTCCCATAAAGATGTCCTATATTTTTGATTCCATGATTTTTCCATTGTGTGAAACCTTTGTCCATAAAGGATGATTTGAACAAAGGATTATTTACAATGGGAAGGCAGAGTGGTATATTATTCAATTTTAAATCTTTTTTTATTTGTTTCCAAATTCGTATTCCACTATGTATTATGGGGTTTTCTTTATAGGTTTTTTTGTGCTGTTTTGTGGGGGCAAATATGATCGGTCCAATTTCAAAAGGTAGACAGTCTTCCTTTTCCATCATTAGCCAATCTGGTTGTTGGTCCATTTCTTCCAGCCAAAAATTCATGTTTTAAATATGGACTGCCCAAAAAGAAAATAAGAAATTTGGCAAAGCCAGACCTCCATTTATCTTTGATTTACATAAATGTTTTTTACTTATTCTATGATTCTTATAATCCCAGACAAAACTTGTAACAATGGAGTCGACTTTTTTGAAAAAAGTTTTTGGGATATATATCGGAATTAATTGAAGTAGGTACAGTAGTTGCGGTAAAAAAATCATTTTTATAGCATTAATTCTCCCAAGCATTGAAATGGGGAGTGTTTTCCAGTATTGAATATTCTTATGTAGTTTATTCAGTAAGGGTGGGAAATTTAGTTTAAATAAAGAGGTATATGTCTTAGTTACCCAGATTCCTAAGTATTTAAATTTATCTTTAACTATTTTAAAAGGGGATTGTTGTATTGTATGTAAATTGAATTTTGTTATTGGCATGATTTCGCTTTTATTCCAATTGATTCTATATCCCGAAAACTGACCAAATTGAGTTATTAGATTTAATAGGTTTGGAATACTAGTTTCTAATTTTGTAATATATATTAGTATATCATCTGCATATAAGGAGATTTTATTCCTTGTGTCTCTAGTATTGTATCCAAATATTCCTGGATGGTTTCTAACGCTTTCTGCTAAGGGTTCGATTGCAAGAGCAAATAATAGTGGGGATAGTGAGCATCCTTGTCTACAGCCTCTAGAGAGATTAAATTTAGTTGATAACATTTTGTTTGTTAATATTCTAGCTGTTGGGTTAGAATATAACAATTTAACCCATGTACAGTACTTCTCTCCTAGTTGAAATTTTTCCATCACCGAAAATAAATATGGCCATTCTACCTGGTCAAATGCTTTTTCAGCATCTAACGAGATAATTGCTAGCTCTGCGTTGGGGATTCTATTGGAGTATATAATATTAAATAATCTTCTCAGATTAAAAAATGAATACCGTTTGGGGATAAACCCTGTTTGGTCAGGATGTATTAATTTACTGATCACTAAGCTCAATCTATTAGATAGAATCTTAGTTAATATTTTCTGATCAGTATTTAAGAGGGCTATAGCTCTGTATGAACCTGGGTCTTCAAGATCCTTGTCCGTTTTTGGTATAAGTATGATTGTTGATTCATTTAGTTTCTGGGAGTTTCTGTTGAGTATATGCGTATTTGTACATTGTCTGTAGGCGTGGGGAAAGCAAATCATAATTTTTTTTATAAAATTCCGAATTTAGACCATCGGGTCCTGCCGACTTTCCGTTTTTTAAGGACTTTATTGATTCTTCAATGTCTTTTATCGTAATTTCAGCCCCTAGCAATTCTCTCTCTTTCTGATCTAGACCCGCAAACTTACAATTCTGTAAAAATGTTTCCATTCCCGTTGATTGTTCTGTTATTTTAGATGAATACAATTTTTGGTAGTATTGTAGAAATCTATCATTAATATCTTTAGGCAGTGTTAATGTTTCTCCCTTATCTGTTCTAATTTTGTATATTGTTTTTTCCCCGTCCAATTTGCGAAGTTGACGCGCTAATAGTTTTTGTGGTTTGTCACCAAATTCAAAATTTAATTGTTTTGTATGTTGATAAAGTTTTATAACTTGGTCTGAATAAATCTTGTTTAATTTATATTTCAATACTGCAATTTTATTGTGTTTTATCGTGGATGGTGCTGCTGCATTTTCTGTGTCTAATTGCTTTATTTCCATTTCCAGTTTCTTTTGTTTGGCCCTATTCTCTTTATTAAAAAATGATTGGGAAGAAATTAATGCTCCTCGTACAAATGCTTTAAATGTTTCCCAAAGAAGGGAGGCAGAGATTTCAGGGCTATCGTTAGCCTCAAAAAACATTTTAATCTGTTTTACTAGATATTCATTACATGATTTATCTTTTAAGATTTGGGGATTAAATCTCCATTGTGACTGTGTCTCTGCCATTCTGTTTACTTTGATCATAAATGTTAATGGGGCATGGTCTGAGATTATGATGTTATGATATTGTGAGTTATAGGTGAATGGGATAAGGTTTGAATCTACCAAAAAATAGTCTATCCTTGAGTAAGTTTTATGTACTGGTGAGTAAAATGAATATTCTCGGCCCGATGGATTTTCAATTCTCCAAACGTCCTTAATATTAGTGGTATTAATGTATGAATTTAAAAATTCACTTGATCGAGATTTTAGTTTTCTTTGAGTTGATGATCTATCCAAACAAGCATCCAATGTACAATTTAAATCTCCACCGATTATTAAGTTTTGTTGTGTACCTTCCGGGATATTGTTAAGAATTCTCTTAAAAAACAGAGGGCTATCAAAATTTGGTCCATACACATTGAGGAGAGTCACCTTTTTTAAGTATAACTCCCCTATTATTATAATATATCTGCCTTCAATGTCTTCTATCGTTGATATATGTTTAAAGGGTATACCTTTACGAATTAATATTGCAACACCTCTTGATTTATGTGAGAATGAAGAATGGTACGCTTTAGCAATCCATTTTGCTTTCAGTCTATGTTGTGCTTCCTTTTTAAGATGTGTCTCCTGGAGAAATATTATATCTGTTTTCAATGATTTTAAATGTGCTAACACTTTGCCTCTCTTGATAGGTTCATTAATTCCCTTAACATTCCAACTACAGAATTTAATTCCCTCACCCCCAATTTTTATATTCATGTCTTGCATCTTGTGATTAAGTGGTAGAGCAGATGATTCAGCACACTCAACCCTACCTTATACTTGAACTTCAGGTAGATGAATTTTAGGTCACGTCTGTTTTCCATCCAAACGTATCTCCTTAAATAAAATATGCAATTCCATTCCAAATACAAAATATAATGTGATATAAGATAAAAAAAGGTGATAGCTAATAGGGTTAGTAAAGTGTGGAAAGTAAAAAAGAAAAGCAACTACAACTACAATTAGTGCAGTTAGTGATAGCCACCCTAATGTGGCTAAGCATCTATGGACTTCCGTAGCTTTTGGTTTATAAAAATACTAGCTCCGTGCTTTCCTTGAAAGGAAAGTTTCCAATTCGATGCATACAATTTGTGGGGGGGAAAGAAATATTGATTATATCCATTAATGGTATAATTAGTAGTCTCAAATTGAAATATTAGTTTTGTATAATATAAACATTTATCTAAGAATAATCAAAAACGAAAACATCAGAGAGAGGGCCATCAAACATTTCTCATTATAAAATACCTGAATCATACTTTACTTATATTTCATACTTTTAATTAATTCTTAAATAATCTAAATAATCTTGTTATCATTAGTTAGTGTTAGTTAATATTCTTGATTATTAATAGTTGTTAGAGGTTAGAGGTTAGTACTAGAATGTTAGTATTATATATCCGTTGCAGGAAATATACCCAGTTCTTATTGCGAATATTAGGCAACTCTTAAATATAATAGTTTAAAGTTTAGAGTTCCATATCTTGAGTTACTCCAGCTTTTGTGTCTATGAATCTATCTATACCAATCTCATTTACAATCAATAATCAATAGACCAAGTGCTGATAAATGAGTTCACCACTGCCAGATGACAGGGATACGATGGGGCAATGGGATGTTTCTGTGCTGTATGTCCTATGAATCTGACATCTATTATAAACCCACTGACTCCCATAGCTATCTAGACTACACTTCTTCCCTCTCTACTTCCTGTAATGACTCTATCCCCTACTCCCAATTCCTCCGTGTATGTCACATCTGCGCCAAAGATGAGGTGAACCATACCAGATCATCAGAGATGTCCTCATTCTTTAGGGAACGGGGGTTCCCCTCTTCCATTATAGATGAGGCTCTCACTAGGTTCTCCTCAATATCCCACCGATCCGTTCTTGCTCCCCCTCCCCCCCATTCGTAACAAGGATAGAGTCCCCCTAGTCCTCACCTTCCACTCCATCAGCCGTCGCATACAGCACATAATCCTCCAACATTTTTGCAACCTCCAACAGGCTCCCACTACTAGCCACATTTTCCCATCTCCACACCTTTCCGCTTTCCGCAGTTATCGTTCCCTCCGCAACTCCCTGGTCATCTCGTCCCTTCATACCCAAACCACCCCCTCCCCTGGTACTTTCCCCTGCAACCGCAGGAGATGCAACACCTGTCCCTTTACCTCCCCCTTTGACTCCGTCCAAGGACCCCAACAATCTTTTCAGGTGAGGCAGAGGTTCACTCGCACCTCCTCCAACCTCATCTACTGTATCCGCTGTTCCAGGTGTGGACTCCTGTATATTGGCGCAGGCTCGGCGATCGTTTTGCTGAATATCTCCGCTCAGTCCTGCTAAACCTACCTGATCTTCCAGTTGCTCAACATTTTATGTTGTTGTTGTTCGTCCTTCGCAGTCGAAGAAGACCATAACTTCAGTGTTTTTGTTTGCGGGTCCGGAGGTGACTGGTGAGACCGATCTGGACCCCGAAGGCTTGCCCATATATGGGACACAGTTGGGTGGGTGCTGTAGTAGAAGTTGAAGTGGCTCGAGCCTTGCACACAGTGTGTTTCCTCTGAGCTTCTGCCGTGCGTTTCTTCTCAGCTGCATGGACTCCTGGTGATCTTGCTTCGCCCAGTTGGGCGTTACGGGTCCTGAAGTCATGACTTGCGCGTTGACTTGGATTAAAGTGAGAGAGAGTTGCGCTAATGGTGGTCTCCCCCGCATATTCCCCTGGATGCAGTCTTCACCTTTCCTGAATAATGGAATAGCCACAAGGCAGTGAAGGTTTGCATTTGGTGTTTTCCTTCACCCCTCCAGGGTGCTATATGGAGGTTATAACTCCCCCTCCCATTCCCACACCGACTTTTCTGTCCTGGGCCTCCTCCATTGTAAGAGTGAGGCCCAGTGCAAAATGGAGGAACAGCACCTCATATTTCACTTGGGTAGCGTACACCCCAGCGGTATGAACATTGACTTCTCTAACTTCGCGTAACCCTTGCTTTCCCTCTCTCGCCATCCTCTCCCCTTCCCAGTTCTCTGACCAGTCTTACTGCTCCGACTACATTTATCTCTGTAGCGCCCACTCCCCTGACATCAGTCTGAAGAATGGTCTTGACCCACAACGTCACCCATTCCTTCTCTCCAGAGATGCTGCCTGTCCCGCTGAGTTACTCCAGCATTTTGTGTCTATTTCCAAGTCTTTGAATAATAATAATAATAATAATAATAATAATAATAATAATAATAATAATAATAATAATAATAATAATAATAATAATAATAATAATAATAATAATAATAATAATAAAAATAAATAATAATAATAATAATAATAATAATAATAATAATAATAATAATAATAATAATAATAATTACTTTATTAATCCCCTTATTCAGGGGAAACTCAGATGTCCTTGCAGCACACTAATAAAAATACAACATAGCATTAAAGAAGAAGTTTAACATTAAAACATAAAAACATCCCCCCACAATGGTTCCCACTGTGGGGAAGGCACAAAGTCCAGTCCCCATCCCTTTGTCCACCAATAGTCAGGCCTATTGAGGCCTCCACAGTCGCCGCTACGGAGGCCTGATGTTCCCGGCCGTTCTTGCCGGGTGATGGTGCTCCGGCATCGGGAGAACCCTCTCAGCGGCATGGGGTGCCAGGAACGGCCGCCTCCTTAAAGGAGACCAAGGCTTCCAAGCCAACAGGCCACGCTGGATGGAGCTCCACCACTGGCGATCTCAGCGAGTGATCCCAGGCTCCGCGATGTTAAAGTCAGCGCTGCCGCCCACAGCTGGCTGCTCCACAGACCCGCGGCTTCGCAATGTTTTTATCGGCGGTCCCAGCATACCGGAGTTCCAGCGCGGCGACCTAGGCAAGGCATCGCCCGCTCCAGCGCTGTGCCGCCGCCGAAGCCGAGGTTCAACCACTCCCTACAACTAATACCCCCTAATCCAGGCATAATTCTGATAAACCTCCTCTGTATCCTATCCAGACATTCCACATCCTTCCTGTAATGGGGTGACTAGGGCTGCGTGCAATATATAAAATGCGGCCTAACCAAAGTCTTATATAGCTGCACCATGAAATGCAAAGAACTTGGTTAGAACGTTTTTGGTGAATGTACTTGGACTGAAGGAAAAGTGCAGAGAAGGAAAATAGAATGGAGAGGCTGTGACAGATGCAGATACAATGAGAGAAGGATGATGTGGGGTTAGTGACAGAGGCAAAGTGAGAGAACAGTGAAAATACATTAATGTAGTGAAGGGTATGCAGTAATAGCCAGAGTTCCGTTGGGGTTCAGAGGGAGGTGATATTGGGAAAGTAGGAACTGTTAGAAGTGATAGAAAATGATAGAAGTGCCCTGGGTAGATGAAATAACTAATTAACTAACTAACTAACTAACTAACTAACTAACTAACTAACTAACTAACTAACTAACTAACTAACTAACTAACTAACTAACTAACTAACTAACTAACTAACTAACTAACTAACTAACTAACTAACTAACTATGAATCAAAAGTTAGCAACAAACAATATTTGACAATAAAATAAATTGATTAAAAATGTTAGTAGCTCCGTGTAAAGTAAATGCACTAAAAGATTCACGTAATTTTATAATGGAGAAAAAACATTCAAGTCAAAAGCCATGTTATCACGTGTTGTCTTGTATCTGCCTTTTCTCTTTGTGTAGCAAGTCAGTAGCAACCAAGAACCAACTTCGCAGAGAACCAGGTTTGGGGCAAACGGCAGAGCAGAGGAGAGAGAAGGCTTAGACTGAAGACGGCACCAATTACCTTAAAAGGGGAGGGGGGGGGGGGGGGGGGCATGCTGGAGAGGAGATGAGGCACACTGTCCTTATACCAGGGAAGTATTAGTCATTGATGAACAAGATAAATGGTTTCCTTGTAAGTAAGGAACGGGGGGGAGAGGTTAGTGTGGGGAGACGGACTGTGGAGTCGAGGTTGTAACTAAATCAAGCACAATGACCTGAACTGGCAGAGCAGGACATGGGGAACTCGAGCCTCATCCCATCCAAATCCCTACTGAGAGGTTTGCTGTGTGAGTGGTTTGCCACCTGTTGCTGAGAGTCTGTCACCACATGATGATATATTTACATCAGGAAAACCCATCCAAAATGGGGAAGTGTTGGCACAGCAATGGACGGCAAAAAATATGGCACCAGAAAACTAGTCTGAATGGTGAAAGTTGGAGCTGGTGGAGGATTTATAATGAAACAGTGACAGAGGGGGCTAACATTGCCATCTTCATGCCTTGTATCACTCGGCCAGTCTTCCTGTCTCTGACCCACTTGCCTTTCATTCTGTTGAGCAATTGCTTCATTTCTTTTGGAGTCCTCATCTCTACAGTCTCTCCTCCCCATGTCAACCCCTCCTCCTGACCTACACCCATCAGTCTTCCAACATGCCGCTGGGCTTCTCCTGGCCAATTGGTCTCTGGTTATTGATCTCCTACAATGTCCTTTGACTTCATTGATCCACTGCAGCCTCCGTTTACGCCCACACTCTCCCTTATAGCAGCAGAGATGGGAACTTCTATCCCAGGGAATTTTGTCTCTCACTTTGAGAGACATGCATGGTTAAGATTTATTTTGCATTTGTCGATATTCCAAATCTCCTCAATTTCCTAAGGAAGTAGATACATTGATGAGCTTCCTTTGTCAATGTGGTGGGCCCAGGATCTCCAGAGATATGTACGCCCAACAACTTGAAGCTGTTGACTTTTTGCACCGCTGTCTCATGAATGAAGACAGGTCTGCAGCAACAAGCGACAACTTGCCCTGGATTCCATGGTGAGTAACCTTTTCATTGATTTGTCTCCCATATGGGACCTTGTCAAAGGCTTTACTGGTTTAAGTGAACTATGGCAACTGCACTGGCCTCATTATCATATTTAGTTATCTCTTCAAAAATAAAATCAATCAAATGTTGAGAGAGTATCTCCGCAATAGCAAGGCCATGCTGACTATTCGTGATTCATACCTTCCTGTTCGAGTACAGATTAATCCTGCCTCGCAGAACAATTTCCAATAACTTCCCTGATGTTACAATCCAGGCTAATCCCTGCTGCCATTCTTGAATGGAAGTACCACATTTGCTGTTCTCCAGTTATCTGGCATCTCACCTGAAGACAGTGAGGATTAAAAATCACTATTAGGTGCCCAGAAAACTCCTTCATCCCCCCCCCCCCCCTCCCCTCCCCCCACCACCACCACTGGAATACATTGCATCAGGCTCTTGTGATTTATCATATTTATGAGCTTGTTAAAGAATCAAATGCCTGCTCCTTTTCAATGGTAAAATTTTTACGTTTTTTGTAACCCTTCCTGAATACTCCAACTGAAATGACCTTCTCCTGAGCGAATTAATTTCACTATTATTTATTTAAGGCCTCACCTACATCAACTGGCTCTACACAGAGGTTGCCATATTGGTCCCTAAAGGGGCTGTCCCACTGCGGCGACCTAATCCTCGAGTTTAGAAGAGTTTTCCCTTGACTCATACTTGCTGCATGGTCGACACGAGGTCCGAGGAGGTCTTTGTAACTCTCTATCATGCTCGAGAGTAGTCCCCGCGTACTCGACGCCTCAGCTAGGCATATTTTTCGAGCAAAAAAAGGTTGCCATGGAAAAAATCGATATTTTTTTTACTCGTAGGTTTAGTCGAAGTAGGTCGGAGTAGGTCAGCATGTTAGTCGTAGGTAATCGAGGGGAGTCGAAGGTAGTCGTAGATAGTCTTCAACATAATCGAAGGAGATCGAAGGAGATCGTCTTCACTCTCCACTATTCGGTGTCCAATTTTCCCGAAGCTCTTCGATGCTGGTTGAAGCTAGTCTTCAACATAGTCGAAGGAGGTCTTCAACATGACACTTTTTCAAACGCTCTTAAACTCGCCAATTAGGTCGCCGCAGTGGGACAGCCCCTTAATGCGCTACACTTTCTCTGGTTACTCTCTTCCCCTTAAAGTAAATGGAATAATTCAAAATGTTCGTTATTCTTGTCAACCTATGATATTTTGTGTCCCCCTCTTTTCCCTGCTGAGTTCTCTTACTGCCTGCCCCGCTGAGTTACTCCAGCATTTCGTGTCTATCTTTGGTGTAAACCAGCATCTACAATTCTTTCCTATACAATGTAATAAAAGATTAGGTTTAGAACTGCCTCTTCTCCAATAGAACTATTTACTCGTTGGCCCAAAAATCTTTCTTAGAAGCTCTTAAAAATTCCACACTCCACATATTTCATAGTAACCTGATGCCAGTGAATAATGGGGAACTTGAAGCCACCCACAACTATAATCCTATTACTTCCCCAAATCTCTGTGATTTATCTAGATATCTACACTCTACCTTCTGAGGACCATATGGCGGGGCAGGAATATACCCCCAGAAAGTGATCTCCAGTTTTTTCTCCTAAACCTGATACAAATGGCCTAATTTGAAGTTTTCCAAGGCATTCTCCCACTTTACCGCAGTAATGAGTTTGTTTTAATATGTCAGTCAATATGCCCTCCCCTCCTTTACATTTCCTTCCAGCAATGTCCATCATGCCTGAAGCTTCAGTACCCTAGAATATTGAGCCACCAGTCCTGATCAAGATGCACTTCCCTCTCACCCACAAAAGCCCAGGGTTCAAGAGTGCTGCTCTCCAAGGACATCCATTAAAAAAACCCCACTTCTTTCAAAAATATCTCTGTTATGTCACCAAAGTCCAAGTCAAAGTCAAAGTATCCTTTATTGTCATTCAGACCTTTCGGTCTGAACTAAATTTTGTGCCTGCAGTCATACATAGAATAAAATAACAAAACACACAATAAACACAAATTTAACATCCACCACAGTGAGTTCACCAGACACCTCCTCACTGTGATGGAAGGCAAATGTCTTAAAGTCTTTGCTTCTTCCCTCCTTGCTCTTCCTCTGCACTGAGGCGATCCAGGCCTCCGATGTTGTGACCCCGCCGGGTGATGGTAAGTAAGTCAGTCCCGCGGCTCAACCGTGCTCCGCGAACGGGCCGGTTCAAACTCCGCGGCCCGGGGTGGTCGAAGCTGCTGAAGCTGCCACCCTCCAGCCCAGCGGACGAAGCTGTTGTTGCGGGAGCTCCAGAAAAACAGGTCACCAACCTGTTCATACTGTATTAGAACTGTGGAAGTGAAAATACTCACAAAACACTGACCTCATTTTATTTGAAAATATTTCACTTACAATTAGAAAAGGCATATTGCCACTCTGGGTATCTTGTTTACCTCTCTATCTGTAGATCTGCTCTACCAAATACTAACAAACATATGTTATACACCTCCCTGATCCATAATCCAGTCCGGGTCTTACCTTACAGTCACCATGTGTTACTAACGTTTTTAACTAGTCGTTAGTCAGGATGTAGTCACGGTGGTGACTACTTGTAGTGTAACTTTACTATATGCTAATGAACTTGTTGGACCTTCACTTGGCGTGTTCTTTATTAGCTCCACACTATCTGAAACTGTAAACGCAAAATCCTGACAAGATATTTTGCGATGAATTGCAAGGATTTTATGGGCAGCACGGTGGCGCAGTGTTAGAGTTGCTGCCTTAGAGCGCATGCAGTGCCAGAGACCCAGGTTCGATCCTGCCTATGGGTGCTGTCTGTACGGAGTTTGTACATTCTCCCTGTGACCTGCGTGGGTTTTCTCAGAGATCTTCTGTTTCCTCACACACTCCAAAGACGGACAGGTTTGTAGGTAAATTGGCTTGGTGTGTGTGTAAATTGTAGCTAGTGTGTGTAGAGTAGTGTTAATGTGCGGGGATCGCTGGTCGGTGCAGACTCGGTGGGCCAAAGGGCCTGTTTCTGCTCTGCATCTCTAAACTAAACTAGAACTTTGAGGATGAAACTGAGGACAAACTTAAAAATTAAATAATATGTACTTTCCTCTCACCCACAAAAGCCCAGAGTTTGAGAGTTCTGTTTTCTCAGGACTTCCTTTCTTTGCTGCAATCTCAACTAATGTTTCCTAATAATGCTTTCAAATTAACTATTACTTCAAAGGTAAAGTACAATTGCTTTCAGAGGCTTAATTATATCATACTTCAAATAAATAGATGATAAATGACAATCATTGTTTGTGACTCCATCCTTTTTATCTTTTTCAAATTTACTGATTATGTGATACTTCTAATTTCTGCAGCATCCATTTTAGCACAACTAGGACATCCTTCATTACAGCACTCCCCAAACTATTCACATCCCTCCCCCACCCAAGTCGTAACTCCATCCCTCCCCCACCCAAGTCGTACCAACTTCAAAGTCGTCTTGCTGAGTCTCATAGTCTGTACTTGTACTTACCTGACAAACAGCTACCAATGGCCTATTTATTTTATCGTACCTTTCATTTTGCATATCTTTCATTCATTTGTTCTATATCTCTCTGCTTCACCTTTTATATCTCTCACTTCCCTTTCCCCTGACTCTCAGCCCGAAGAAGGGTCTCGACCCGAAACGATGCCTGTTCCTTTTTACCAGCGATGCTGTCTAACCCGCTGAGTTGCTCCAGCTTTTCGTGTCAATCTTCAGTTTAAACCAGCGTCTGCAGTTCCTTCCTACACATTTACCATTCCGTGATATCATCTCAAAGAGGCAACATAAGCGGATAGAGTGCTAAAGAAGTTGTTTCAAATGCTTGCCTTTGTCAGTCGAGGCAGTCAGTATGAGTCAGAGGCATATTGTGACTTTATAAAATATTGATTAGGTTGCATTTAGCAGTATTCTGTTTCAGTTGCCATGTTACAGGAAGGATGAAGGATCTTTGGACAACTAGCAGAAGGGGTTTTACCAGAATGCTGCCTTGATTAGATGGTATTAGCTACAAGGAGAGGTTAGACAAACTCTTCCTGGAGACCTGATATTATAAAATGATATGATTTAAATATTATATAATTATTGTATTATATAATTTAAATAATGTTATTAAAAAAATATAATAGGATAATAAATAAAATATATAAAAGATGAGTAAACAATCAGACAACAACATTTTTCCCAGGGTGGAAATATCAAATACTAGTGTGCACAGCTTTCAGGTTAGAGGGGGGAAAGATTAAAAAAGAAGATGTACAGGACAAGATTTTGGACCAGAGAGAGGTGAATGCCAGAGGTGGTGGTGGAAGCAGAAACGATAGTGGTGTTTAAGAGGTTTTTCGATAAGCTCATAGATATGCAGGGAATGGAAGGATATGGATCACGTGTAGGCAGAGATTAGTTTAACTTTGCATCATGTTTGGCACAGATATCGTGTTACACTGATCTATGTTATATGTTCGATGTTCCCTGTATTTCCTGTATGTCTAATTTTCACATTGGTTTTCTGCTGTTGACAATCTATTTTGCTCCATTAGATTGCACAAAATTAGACTCATGCCCATGGCGACCAAGATGTCCCATCAACGCTAGTCCCTATTCATGTTAGGCCCATATCCCTCTAAACCTTTCCTATCTATGTAATTGTCCAAATCTCTTTTTCAAATGTTGTCATAGTACCTACCCCAACTACCTCAATTGAAAGGTCATTATATACTTTATACATATATCCACCACATCCTTTGTGTGAAAAAGTTGCCCCTCGGGTTCCTTTTCAATCTTTCCCCCCTCACCTTAAACCGATGTCTTCTGGTTCATGATTCCCCTACTCTGGGTAAAAGACTGTGCATTCACCCTATGTATTCCACTCATAAGATCAACTCCCAGCTGCTTGCTCTCCAAAGAATATAGTACTAGCCTGCCCAACCTCTCCTTATTCCTTAGGCCTTCGGGTCCTGGCAATATCCTTGTAAATCTTCTCGGCAATCTTTCCGGCTTTACAACACCCTTCTGAAAGCAAGTGTTCATAGCTGAACATAATACTCCAAATGCAACATCATCATTGTCTTGTATAACTGGAGCATGACATTTCACCATTTATACTCAATACATTGACTAATGAAACCCAATGAGAAAACCCTTCTTACTTACCCTATCTATGCCGATATAGACCTGAACTCCTTGATTCCACTGCTCTACAACACTCCACAGGGCCCCACCATTGTCTGTGAAGATCTTGCCCAAGTTTGACTTCTAAAAATGTAACACCTCTCACTTATCTGCATTAAATTCCATAAACCATTCCTCAGCCCACTTGCCCAGCTGATCAAAATCCTGCTGTAATGTTTGATAACCATTATCGCTATCAATGACAACACCCACTTTAGTGTCATCTGCAATCTTATGGACCTGTCCCACTTAGGTGACATTTAGGCGACTGCAGGAGACTATGCGGTCACTACATGTTTGTGGGTATTTGCCGGGGAGTCGCCTTCGTGGTCATGAGGAGTTCCCGCATTTTGGGATCTAGTCTCGGCCTCATTACTGCGGGCCAGTGGATGACATCGTCGGGAGCTCGCGGGTCACAGGTTGAAGCCTGTTTTCCGGAGCTCCCGTGGCAACAACTGCGTCCGCTGGACTGGAGGGCGGCAGCTTCGACCATCCCCGGGCCCACGGAGCTTGAACCGCGGGACTGACTTACCATCGCCCGGTGGGGTATCGCCTCAGCGCAGAGGGAGAAGAGGAGGGAAGAGACAGCAACCCTAAGACTTTTGCCTCCATCACAGTGAGGAGGTGCTTGGTGAACTCACTGTGGTGGATGTTAATTTGTGTTTATTGTGTGTTGTTTATTATTACATGTATGGCTGCAGGCAACGACATTTCGTTCAGACCGAAAGGTCTGAATGACAAATAAAGGATTCAATTCAATATAGTCGCCGTCAATTTTTCAAGATTTGGAAAAATTAGCGGCCACTAGAATGAAGCTGCCATGGAGAGTAACGAGAATTCTCGAACCGTAGGTAGGTCGCCAGGAGGTCGAAGGTTCTCGTAGGTTGTAGCCGGCACTGACCGGTGCATTTCATTGGCTCATTGGGGAAAAAAAAGGTAAGCAGTAGTTTTCAGAACCAAGGATAACCGACCGGTAATGTTAATGTCTGCCGAGCTTCACAGCCGTGTATCTCTGGCTTCTTAAAAGTTGTCCCCACTCCTTCTCCTGCCTTCACCCCCCCTCTCCCACCTTCACCCCCCTCCCTCTCCACCCCTCTGTTAAAGGACTTACCGTACACTGTGCTTTAGCTGTCTTTTTACAGCGCCAACTTCCTGTTCATCTGTGTGTCGGTTTCACCTTGCCTTTGTACCTTGTGAATTTTTTAGACAGCGCACCCCCCGCTTGCCCTGTCCCCCGCCTGCATAACGGGCGGGTGAAGGAAGCGATGTATTTGTGTGTGTGTTCCACTCTGACAGTCGCCGTTCCAGTTGCCGGTTTTCCAGTCGCTGGCAATCCGCAGAAAAATCGCCTAAGTGGGACAGGCCCATTACTAATCATAGTGATTGGGTGATCTATCATTGGCGCGAACTTGGTGGCCTGAAGGGCATGTTTCCATGATGTATCTCCAAACTCACATAGAGTCACAGAGTGAAACAGTGTGGAAGCAGGCCCTTCAGCCCAACTTGCCCACACCAGCCAACATGTCCCAACTACACTAGTCCCACCTGCCTGCGCCTGGCCCATATCCCTCCATACTTGTCCTATCCATGTACCTGTCTAACTGTTTCTTAAACGTTGAGATAGTCCCAGACTCAACTACCTCCTTTTTGTTTAGTTTAGTTTAGTTTAGAGATACAGCGCAGAAATAGGCCCTTTGGCCCACCGGGTCCGCGCCGACCAGCGATCCCCGCACATTAACACTATCCAACACCCACTAGGGACAATTTTTACATTTACTAAGCCAATTAACCTACAAACCTGTATGTCTTTGCGTGGGAGGAAACCGAAGATCTCTGAGAAAATCCACGCAGATGGGGAGAATGTGCAAACTCTGTACAGACAGCACCCGTAGTCAGGATCAAACCCGGGTCTCCAGCGCTGCATTCGCTGTAAGGCGGCAACTCTAACGCTGCACGATCGTGACCGCCCATGCACCATCGTGAAAGCTCTCTGGCAGCTTGTTCCATACACCCACCACCCTTTGTGTGAAAAAGTTACCCCTCAGATTCCTAGTAAATCCCCTTAACATTGAACCTCTGTCCTCTGGTCATCGATTCCCCTACTCTGGGCAAGAGATTCTGTGCATCTACCCAATCTATTCCTCTCATGATTTTGTGCACCTCTATAAGATCACCCCTCATCCTCCTGCACTCCAAGGAATAGAGATCCAGCCTAATCAACCTGTCCCTATAGCTCAGACCATCTAGTCCTGGCATCTAAATCTTCCCTGAACCCTTTCAAGCTTGACAACATCTTTCCTATAACATGGTGCTCAGAACTGAATATAATACTCTAATTGCTGTCTCACTAACATTTTGTACAACTGCAACATGACCTTCCAACTTCTATACTCAATTCTCTGACTGGTGAAGGCCAATGTACCAAAAGCCTTTTTGACCACGTTATCCACCTGCGACTCGACCTTCAAGGAACCATACACTTGTACTCCTAGATCCCTCTGCTCCACAACATTCCCAGAGGTCTACCATTCACTGTGTAGGTCCTGCCCTTGCAACACCTCACACATGTCTCTGTATACAAATTCCATCAACCATTCCTCAGCCCACTAGGCCAATCTATTCAGATCCTGCTGCAATCTTTCACAACCATCTTCACTATCTGCAAAACCACTCACTTTTGTTTCATCAGCAAACTGGCTAATCTTGCCCTGAATGTTCTCATCCAAATCATTGATGTAGATGACAAACAGTAACGTGCCCAGCACCGAACCCTGAGGCACACCACTAGTCACAGGTCTCCAGTCTGCGAAGCAACCTTCCACCATCACCCTCTGCTTCCTTCCATAAAGCCGATTTGCTATCCATTCAGCTATCTCTCCTTGGTTCCCTTGCGATCTAACCTTCCAGAGCAGCCTACTATGCGGAACATTGTTGAACGCCTTACTGAAATCCATGTATACAACATCTACAGCTCTGCCCTTGTCGACCTTTTTGGTCACATCTTCAAAATCTCAATCAGATTTGTGAGACACAACCTCCCACATACAAAACCATGTCGACTATCCAGAATCAGCCCTTGCCCATCCAAATGCCTGTACAACCTATCTCTCAGAATACTCTCATGTAACTTTCCAACTACAGATGTTAAGCTCATCGGCCTATAGTTCCCAGCATTTTCTTTGCAGCCCTTCTTGAATAGAGGCACAACATTTGTCACCCTCCAGTCTTCCAGCACCTCTCCTGTATATATGGACGACTCGTAAATTTCAACCAGGGCTCCCGCAATTTCCTCTCTAGTTTCCCACAATGTCCTCGGATATATCTGACCAGTCCCTGGAGATTTGTCAACCTTCACACACGATAGTACCTCCAGTACTTCTTCGACAGTAACACTGACTGCTCTCAAGACACTTCCATTGACTGCCCCAAGTTCCTCCATCCTACTGTCTTTTCTCCTCGCTAAATACAAAGGAGAAATACTCATTGAGGACCTTGCCCATCTTCTGTGGCTCCAGACAGAGGTGACCACTTTGATTCATGAGAGATCCCACCTGCTCTCTCGTTACCCTTTTCCTCCTTATGTATTTACAATATATTTTGGGATTGTCCTTAATGCTACCCGCCAGAGCTATCTCATGGCCCCTTTTTGCTCTTCTGCTTTCCTTTTTCAGTTTACTCCTTAGTTCCCAAAACTCCTCCAGGGATGCACTTGATCCCAGCTGCCTAAACCTGTCCCATGCATTCTTCTTGTCTTTGACCAATGCCTCAAATGTCCTCATCAGCCAAGCTTCCTTACGTTTGCCTGCTTTGCCCTTCACTCTAACTCATATCTTGGACATTCTCCATGATTACATGATGTAACTCTAAACTCATGTCTTGTGCATTCTCATCTAAGTCATTGATATAAACCATAAACAGTAATGGACCTCAGCACTGGTTCCTGAGGCACACTATTCACAGGCCTCCAGTCCAAAAATACAACCTTCCACCATCATCATCTGCTTCCTTCCATGAAGCCAATTCTCTATCCAGTCAGCTAATTATCCCTGGATCCCAAGCAATCTAACCTTCCAGAGCAGCCTACCATGCAAAACTTTGTCAAATGCCTTGCTGAAGTCCATGTAGACAACATAAGACTTTATTGTTACAGTACTTCTTCAAAAAAACCTCAATCAGATTCAATTCACAATATCCAATTCAATTCAATTCAAGCACTTTATTCATCCCCAAGGGGCAATTTAAAGGGCGCATTACAGTAGCTTTTTAAAAAAAGAAAGGGACACAAACAACATAACGAAGAGACAAACATTCAAAGCTACTCTCTGCACCGACCGGTCGACCGCACGAGCAGTGACCCGGCAAGGATTGGGTTGTCAGCAGCGATACAATAATAACGAACACACAAAATGTAACACAAACATCCACCACAGCATTCATCACTGTGGTGGAAGGCACAAAAATTTGGCCAGTCCTCCTCCATTTCCCCCCCGTGGACAGGACCAGAGTCCAGAGTCAGTCCAGGATCGGCTCTTCCTCACCGGAGACCGCGGCTTTAGATTGTTGTAGGCCGCAGGCCGGCGGTCGAGATTTAAAGTCCCCGCCGCAGCCAGAAGCACCGTAGACTGCAGGGCCGGCGGTCGAAGCTCCCCTCCAGGGGTGATGGTAAGTCCATGGCGACCCCGCGGTAGAAGTTGGCCGCGGGCCGGCAGTGATGGCTTCTTCTTCCCCCGGGTCCCCCACGAGGGATCCCGGGCTGTAGTCGCCGCACCAGCTGGAGCTCTGCAGACCGCGGCTTCAGGCTGCGACTTCAGGCTGCCGGCTGCCCCGGGCCAGCGAAACAGAGCGCTCCCCTCCAGCGAGCCCCAGCGAGGGTCCACCCGCTCCACGCCGAGAGTCCACGCTGCGCCTGCCACTGAAGCCCTGGGCACGTCTCCGGGAAAGTCCGCGCCGATCCTTGATGTTAGGCCACGGGGGAGGCGACCTGGAAAAAGTCACCTCTCCATGGAGGAGGCGACCAAAGCGGTTTCCCCCTTACCCCCTCACACCACCCCCCACACAAGACACACAAAGAAACATTAAATACACACTTTAAAACATACTAAAAAAAAAAAAAAAGTTGAAAAAACTGACGCACTGCTGACATGGCTGCGGTCAGAACATATCCTTTGTACAAAACCATGCTGACTATCCCTAATCAGCCCTATCTATCCAAATGCATATATATATCTTGTCACACATAAATTTCTCCAGTAACTCCCTAACACAGATGTTAGACTCGCTGGTGTATTATTCCCAGGCATTTCCTTGCAGCTCTTCTTAAATAGAGTCACAACATTGGCCACTTTCCAATCTTTCGACATCTCACCCATGCTAATGGTGATTCATATATTGCAGCCAGGAATTCGGCATTTTCTTCTCCAGCTTCTCACAATAACCTTGGATATGTCTAATCAGGCCCGGGAGATTTATCTACCTTCAAACGCCTTAGGATATCCAGCACCTCCTCAACCATAATACTGACTGTCCTCAGACATCTCTATTAACTGTCCCAAGTTTCCCAAGCTTCATGTTTTGTTTAGCTTAGTTTAGAGATACAGTGCGGAAACAAGCCCTTCGACCCACCATGTCCCCACACACTAACACACACTAACACACACTAGGGACAATCTTACCATTACACCAAGCCAATTAACATACAAGCCTGTACATCTTTGGAGTGTGGGAGGAAACCGGAGATTCCTGGTGAAAATCCACGCAGGTCACGGGGAAAAAGTACAAACTCCGTACAGACAAGCACCCATAGTCAGGATCGAACCTGGGTCTCTGGCGCTGTAAGGCAGCAACTCTACTGATGCGCCATTGTGCAGCCCTTTGTCTTTCTCCATGTCAATAACAGAGGAGAAACACTCATAGAGGACCCTGCCACCACCTACAGGTTGATATCGTTGTAAATGAAAGGGCACCTCCATTGATATCTTTGAAGAGATAATTCTATTCAAATTAATTACTACTGTCACTTCGTTGAATGCTTACCATTTTTTTTTGGCACAGATACAGGCGATTTGTGTCTGCAACAACTACTGGAATTGTTCATCCACCACCTGAGCTTCCTCCCACTCAGCAACATGTCCAACAGATCCATTCGGTCTGGCCCACCCACACCTTCCCTCTGACAGCATCCACCACATTCCGCACTGCTCTGAAGTACTTATGGGTTTGCAGTCATTCATTTTCCCCAGCGTGTGTCTGCCCGTCTTGATACCTTCACTTCCTTCATTTGTGTTTTTTCTTCCTTCTTTTTGCTTATCGCATATTTTGGACGCTTTTGCAGAACCTGTGATTTGTATTATTAATTTTTCAGAGGTCATTTACACCTCTGTTGCAGCAAAGGCAGAAATAACAATCGTGTCAACTGTGTACCAGAAAAGACAATAATAATGCACTATAGGTTGATACAGCGTGGAAACAGGCCCTTTGCTCCAACTTACCCACGTTGGCCCACATGTCCCTGCCCACACTTGTCCCACCAACCCGTGTTTGGTCCACATCCCTCCAAACTTGTCCTATCCATGTACGTCTGAAGAAGGGTTCCAGCCCAAAACGTTGCCTATTGCCTTCGCTCCATAGATGCTGCTGCACCCGCTGAGTTTCTCCAGCATTTTTGTCTACCTTCGATTTTCCAACATCTGCAGTTCCTTCTTAAACAACTATCCACGTACCTGTCTAACTGTTTCTTAAATGTTAGGATAGTCCCAGCCTCAACCACCTCCTCTGGCAGCTTGTTCCATACACCCACTACTATTTGTGTGAAAATGTTACCCCTCGGATTTCTAGTAAATCTTTTCCTCGTCACCTTAAACCTATGTGCTCTGGTTTTCAATTCACCTACTCCGGGCAAGAGATTCCATACATCTACCCAATCTATTCCTCTCATTATCTTATACACCTCTATAAGATCACCCCTCATCCTCCTGCACTCCAAGGAATAGAGTCCCAGCCTAGTCAAGCTCTTCCTAAAGCTCAGACCCTCCAGTCCTGGCAACATCCTCGTAAATCTTATCTGTATCCTTTCTAGCTTGACAACATCTTTCCTGTAACACGGTGCCCAGAACTGAACACAATACACTAAATGCGGCCTCATCAACGTCTTATACAACTGCAACATGACCTCCCAACCCCTATACTCAGAAAGTAGAGGTGGGAGGTCATTGTAGTGTTTATAGCCTGAGGCTGTTGGGAAGAGGTTGTTCATATTGACATATCCATGGAAAAGCAGGTTTGGAACCAACACTGCTGATGATGGTGGGTGTCAGGGGTGCGGCATGGGGAGGAGGAGTCAGTGCCCCAGAAAGAACAAAGACATTCTTGCAGCAGCACAACAGAATATGTAAACATTGCACATTCAAATAGATAAACAAGTAAAAATGTTCAGTGTGTGTCTTCTCCATGGATTGTCACCTTGTCGTGGTGGAGAAGCTTGTGTGGACCTGAGATCCTGAGAGTGATGCCGTCTGGAACTATGCTCCTGGTAGGGCCACAGATGGCGGTAAGGTCGAGGGGGAGGTCTCTGACAAAGAGCAATCCAACCAAGTCCTCAACGGTGGAACAGGCGGAGGACGATGGCTGACCTTACTGGAGTGTCATAACTGCTGGAAATGCAGATGACGGCTGCAGCAGAAAAGGGTCTCTGGTCGTCTTGGATTCCATGCCACTGGATCCTGACCCATATCTGTCAAGGACCGTGGGGTGGCTGTCTGTGCACCAGTCTCCCCACGTTAACCAAAGTCACGCACAGGCATCCTCCATCTAGGGACTAGCACCCTGGAGACAGCCATAGTCAGCCATGACCGAAGGGGACCTAAGATCGTGTTTACATACACATGTTCACACACACACACACATATATATATATGCTGTAGATATATACACACACGCACACATAGAAACAAACAACAATAATCGTGCAATAATAATAATTGTCTATGTAGTTCAGTGCTTAATGGAAGTTGTAGTGTTTATAGCCTGAGGCTGTTGGGAAGAAGTTGTTCATATTGACATATCCATGGAAAAGCAGGTTTGGAACCAACACTGCTGATGATGGTGGGTGTCAGGGGTGCGGCGTGGGGAGGAGGAGCCAGTGTCACTGTATCAGGCATGGTGAAGGGGTAAATCCCACATACTGTACTAGCTTCCCTGGCAATGTTAAGCCAGTAAAATATATTGGAGGTTTTCAAGGAAGACAACGGACAGTTTTGTGATTAACTATCACCACCCAATGTTTGAAGAAGGGTTTTGGTCCGAAACGTCGCCTATTTCCTTATCTTCATAGATGCTGCTGCACCCGCTGAGTTTCTCCAGCATTTTTGTCTGCCTCCCAATGTAATCTCAACACTGTTAAAATACGGTGAGCGTTTGATGTCACTAGGCTTGTACTCAATGGAGTTTCGAAGGATGAAGGGGTACCTCATTGAAACTTAGTGAACCGAATAGTGAAAGGCTTGAATGGAGTGGATGTGGAGAGGATGCTTCCACGAGTGGGAGAGTCTAGGGCTAGAAGTCATAGCCTCAGAATTAAAGGACGTTCCTTGAGGAAGGAGATGAGGAGAAACAACCCCCCACACAACCCCCCCACCCCCGCCCACAGGATGCTCCAGGAGGTCCCCACCTGCACCCGCCCACAGCTGCAGGACGCTCCCCCCCCCCACCGGCCCCCAGCTGATGCCGTCCCATCCCCAGCTGAAGGATGTTCCCCACTGGTCCCCTCCTGAAGCTGGTGGGGAGTGGCAGCGGTAGGCTACGGCAGCGACAGGCCAGGGCCACGGCAAGCCACAAAAGCGATAGGCCATGGTACTCCCCTCCTGAAGCCGTCCCCCTGCCCCAGCTGCCGAACCCTCCCCCCCGACAGCCCCTGCCTGAAGCCATCACCCTCCCCCAGCTACAGGATGTTCCAGCCAGCCCCTGCCTGAAGCTGTCCCCAGCTGCAGTACGCTTCCACCACCCCCCCCACCCACCCCCAGCAGCCACCACCTGACCCCGTCCCTGACTGCAGGATGCTCCCCAATGACCCCACCGGACAGGATATTTCCACAAGTGGGAGAGACTAGGATGAGAAGTCATAGCCTCAGAATTAAAGGATGTTCCTTGAGGAAGGAGATGAGGAGAAATATCTTTAGTCACAGTGGTGTACCTGTGGAATTCATTGCTAAATAAGGCTGTGGAGGCCGTCAATGGATATTTTTAAGGTAGAGATAGATAGATTCTTGATTAGTACAGGTGACAGGGGTTATGGGGAGAAAGAGAACGGGGATAGGAGGGAGAGATAAACCAGCCAAGATTGAATGGTGAAGTAGACTTGATGGGCCAAATGGTCTTTTTCTGCTCCTATCACTTTTGACCTTATGACTTTATCACTGTTATGTTTTTATAATCACTTTTATTTACAGGACAATGGCCCAGATGTTTTTGATTATCAATAAGGGGCTTAACCTCATATAGATCTACCTAAAACAAGCACTGAGATGTGGAGTTATCCCTTTCCAGCTGAACTGTGATCTGAACACTTTAGTAAAGGATCGGTGACATTTACTGTGGTGTATGCCCCTTTAAGAGATATCATACACCTATTGTAATACCGGTAGCCACCAAAGGGGGCTTGCTTAGTATAAAAGCCCTGGTGGTAGTGTGAGCACTTGCTCTTCCTTTCCCCCTCTGAAACCATGATTAAAGGCACGTTGGTTTTACCTGATGGTTTCTCGATGGTTATTTAAGTATCTGACTCCAGTACTTAACAGTGGCGACGAGATTAAATAACCCTGATGTCTTACCGACCTCGGCATCCTGAAAGATTGAGTGGAGAACGCTCCCCGCACCCTCCCAAGGCAAAGAAGCTTGGTAGAGGCGGGTGTGTGGTTGAGGCTGGACTGGAGCTCCAAAGTTGTGAGTGTTGGGGCAAAGTGCAGTCAAGGGGGAGAAGTGACCTCGGAGAGCGGGCCCCAGGAACGCATTGGTAGTTGGGGTGAATACCGTCGGTAGTGCATAGTGTGCATAGTGTGCCGGTGGGGGTTTTCCAGTTTCAGCAGTTAAAGAGGCCTGTATACCCGATGGAGGCTGAAGAGACTGGTTGGAAACGGACGTAGAGGGTCCAGGAAAAAGAAACGCTGCGAGAGAAGGGCACAGACAGGGCGGGAACCGCCATTTTTGGCACGCCTAAAAACCGGAAGAGAAGGGTGCAAAAGCGGGAACCGCCATTTTTGGCACGCCTAAAAACGGAAGAGAAGGGTGCCATTTTACAAGTTTTACAATTTTTATTGAAGCTAATTGATGAGCAACATGGCAATAAAAGGAAAATTTGGAATCTTCGAGAGCAACTTAGAGACTTGGGACACATATTTGGAAAGATTTGATGTTTTCTGTACTGTTAATGATATAGCAGATGATAAGAAAGCTGTGAATTTATTGAATTATATGGGTGCTAAGACTTATGGATTAGCAAAGGGGTTGTTACATCCTACAAAAGCTGCAAATGCAACATTTAAACAGATATCTGATAAATTAAAGGAACACTTGAATCCAGCACCATTGTTCTTATCTGAGCGTTTTGCATTTTATAAAAGGGACCAGCAGTTAGAAGAAACTGTGGCACAATTTCTGGCAGAGCTAAGAACATTAGCTGTATTTTGTAAATTTGATGATTTTTTAAATCAAGCATTACGGGATAGATTTATTTGTGGATTGAAAAGTGAGACTCTATTACAAAAACTGTTAGCTGAGGGTGATATAGATTTGTCCAAAGCATTTACAATGGCTATGTCATTTGAGAAAGCCCAAGAGGGCGCGGCGGCCATACAACAGAAGAGTCCAGAGTTTGAAACCCATAAATTATTACCAAAGGCTGAGAGATGTGTCCGGTGTGGAAAAACCACTCACCATCAGAAAGATTGCTGGTTTAAAGATAAAATATGTAATGGATGTGGAAAAGTGGGTCACATTGTACGGGCTTGTAGGTCAAAGAAGCCTGGTAGAACTGAACACTATAGAGCAAGGACATTGGGGGCTGAGGCCAAGTTAGTCCATGAAGTTAGGGAAAGTAGTGTAAGCAGCAGTTGTAGTGACTCAGACTTAGAAGCAAGAGAAGTAAGTTGCTTAAAGATTAAAGCAGTGCAGAATTCGACAGAACTGGATACAATGTGGGTAATGTTGACCATTTCAGGAGTTTCATTGAAACTAGAATTGGATACTGGTTCAGCGTTAACGGTGATAAATGAGAAGGATTATTATAGGTATTTTTCACAAGAACGGTTGCAGAAGACTAATATTGCTTTAAAAACTTATACGGGTCAAAAGGTTAGGCCAAAAGGAAGGATTGAGGTATCAGCCAAGTACAATGGTATGACAGTGAGGAATCTGTTTATATACGTGCTGAGGGAAGGCGGACGGCCATTACTGGGTAGAGAGTGGGCTAGGAGGCTGAAATTTGATTGGTCAACTATTCACTCATTAAAGCACAGGGAGCTGGGGTTAACAGGGCCCTTGCAAAGTAAATTGGTTGAAGTAAAGCATAGGGAGCGGGGGTTAATAGGACCCTCAAAAAGTAAATTGGCTGAAGTGTTGGCAACAGCTCCAGAGGTGTTTCAATCAGGACTTGGCAAGTTGGTTGGTATTCAAGCTACTATATCAATTACTGAGGGGTCTGCCCCCAAGTTTTTTAAACCTCGACCAGTACCTTTTGCAATTAGACCAGCAGTGGAAGCTGAATTAGATAACTTAGAGCAACAAGGAGTGCTCTCAAGGATAGATTGGAGTGAATGGGCTACACCTATTGTGCCGGTTATGAAAAAGGCTTTGCCGGATGGCCCGGGATTAGCACAGAAAGTACGTATTTGTGGTAATTTTAAAGTTACAGTGAATCCAGTGTTAAAAGTAGTACAATATCCATTGCCAAAGATTGATGAGATTTTTGCCTCATTGGCAGGAGGGCAACATTTTTCTAAAATAGATCTGGCACAAGCATATTTGCAGATGGAGGTAGAGGAAGATTCCAGACATTACCTGACGATTAATACGCATAAAGGCTTGTATAGGTATAATAGGTTGGTTTTTGGGGTAGCTTCGGCGCCGGCTATGTGGCAGAGAGCCATGGAGCAGGTGTTGCAAGGTATTCCAGGTACCCAATGTTACTTGGATGATATTTTGATCACAGGTAGGACGGTGGAAGAACACCTCTCCAATTTGGAACGGGTGTTGGGCAGGTTAAAACGTTATGGCCTTAGGGCTAACAAGGCCAAGTGTGACTTCTTCAAGGAACAACTGGCGTATTGTGGACATTTGATTGATAGACATGGGTTGCATAAATCACCAGACAAAATTGCTGCGGTGGTAAATGCGCCAGCTCCGGTGAATGTGTCACAGTTACGCTCATTTCTGGGACTGATAAATTACTATCATAAATTTTTGCCAAACTTATCTGCTATCCTGTATCCATTAAATGGATTGTTAAAATCAGGGGTGAAATGGAATTGGTCGTTGGAATGTGTGAAGGCATTTGCTGATAGTAAGGCCTTGATTACATCAAGGAAGGTGCTTGCACATTTTGATCCAGCAATACCAATTAAGCTGGCTTGTGATGCATCTCCTTATGGTATAGGTGCAGTGCTTTCACATCAGTTTCCAGGGGGTCATGAACGACCAATTGCATTTGCATCAAGGTCATTGTCCACGGCTGAAAAGAATTACGCCCAAATTGATAGGGAGGCTCTTAGCCTTGTATGGGGTGTTAAAAAATTTAATCATTACTTATATGGACAGAAATTTACATTGATTACGGATCATCAGCCGTTGGTTTCGATATTTAATCCAAAAAAGGGGGTGCCCTTGATGACGGCACAGCGCTTGCAGAGATGGGCCTTGTTTTTGGGTGCACATCGTTATGACATCCAGTATAGAGGCACAAAGTTGCATGGGAATGCAGATAGTTTGTCAAGATTGCCATTACCGATTGTAAGTGATGTACCAATGACTGATGTGCCAGAATTGTTTCATATGTCCATTTGTGAAGTGTTGCCAGTGGATAACAAACGTATAGAGCGTGAGACAAGGAATGATAGGACTCTTTCAGGGGTATATGATGTAACAGTACGAGGGTGGCCAGCGGAAGGAGATTTTCATTTTCCTCAATATTCAGCAAGAAGAGAACAATTGTCTACGTGCAGGGGTACCGTGATGTGTGGTTCTAGAGTGGTGATCCCCCAAAAGTTACAGAAACAAATCTTGGAGGAACTACACGTTGGTCATCTAGGATGCACTAAGATGAAAAGTCTGGCTCGTGCATATGTATGGTGGCCAGGTATTGATGGACAGATTGAGGAATTGGCCAAAAATTGTTCTGGCTGTCGGCTTGAGCAGAAGACACCTCCATTGGCCCCTATCCATCCATGGGAATGGCCGTCTGGTCCATGGAAACGGGTTCATATTGATTATGCAGGACCCTTTCAAGAGTCTATGTTCCTGGTGGTAGTAGATGCGCATTCGAAATGGCCAGAGGTTATAAAGATGTCCTCGACTACGTCTCAGAAGACGATTGCGACGTTACGAACAATTTTTGCAAGGTATGGTTTGCCTGAACAAATATGTTCGGATAACGGGCCTCAATTTGTATCTGAAGACTTTAAGAAGTTTCTGAAGACTAATGGCATTAAACACTTTACGTCGGCACCTTATCATCCAGCAACAAATGGACTGGCGGAGCGTTTTGTACAGACCTTTAAGAAGGCGCTTAAAGCAATGAAACATGAGGATCTGCCTATGCAACATAAATTGGACAATTTTTTGTTCAACTATAGAAATGCGGTTCATGCTGTAACAGGTCAATCACCTGCGATGGTGTTTTTCAACAGACAGTTGGGTTCCAAATTGGACTTAGTTCGTCCTGATCTTAGAAGACAAGTGGAACAGAAAGTGTTCCATTGTGCACCTCAACGTCTTACCAGGAGTTTCCAGGTTGGTGAAGCTGTACTTGCCCGCGATTATAGAAACCAGAAATGGCAGCCGGGAGTTGTTGCGGAGGTACAAGGACCTCTAATGTATGCAGTCAACACGGCCGATGGCCAGATTCGCCGGCATGTGGATCAAATCGTACAATCTACTATTGCTCCTCACCTGGAACCTCGGTTAAGTGCATCGGATCAGCCAGTATCAATGGGGGGCCAATGGTCGAATAAGGAATTGGAACCTATTGTGTCTATGTCTTGTTATCCTGTTCTAGCTGCCAAAGAAGCACCTATGCCTTCGTTGGATATTTCACCAGCTAAAGTAGCAGTACAGGTTCCTGACCAGGTGGTTGCAATACCAAAACAGGTGTTCCCTAGCTCGGAAGTGCGGTGTTCGCCTGTAGAATCTGGATTAAGACGCTCAACCAGAATATCAAGGCCGCCACAGAGGTTGATTGATGAACTTTGACATTGAATACGGGACTGACTAAGTGATGTTTCCTGTGTGTGTTTGTTTTTTTTTTTTCCCTCACGTATTGGTGATGGTGTTATTATATTGTGCTTGCAAAATATAAGGTGAAGGTGATAATGTAATTTTGTCATCTATTATATGATCTGTTGTAGGTATGGTGTACTTTTCCCCTTAGTTTTTGTGTAAAACTAAGGGTTTTAAAGGGGGAGGATTGTGGAAACCCCGCCCCCCTTTAAGAGATATCATACACCTATTGTAATACCGGTAGCCACCAAAGGGGGCTTGCTTAGTATAAAAGCCCTGGTGGTAGTGTGAGCACTCGCTCTTCCTTTCCCCCTCTGAAACCATGATTAAAGGCACGTTGGTTTTACCTGATGGTTTCTCGATGGTTATTTAAGTATCTGACTCCAGTACTTAACATTTACCAATCTGATTTGAACATTTTCAAAACTGACTAATCACGAAGCTGAAAGCAATGATATAATATAAAAAGTTAACAAAAGATGAACGTATTCAAGAAGAATTAAAGTAAAGTCTTTAAAAGTTTTTCTTTTCTTCCCAGCTGTTATCAGGGAACTGAATCATCCAGCGAGCAGTGCCGAATAACTATCTACCTCTTTGGTGACCCTCGGACTATCCTTGATTAGACTTTGCTGGCTTTACCTTGCACTGAATGTCATTCCCTTATCGTGTATCTATACAATGTAAATGGCTCGACTGTAATCATGTATTGTCTTTCTGCTGACTGGTTAGCAAGCAACAAAAACTTTTCACTGTACCTTGGTACACGTGACAATAAAGTGAACTGAATTATTTTATTTTTTATAGAAACATCTATCTACATCTATCTATCTATTTATGCATCTATCTATACATAACTAAAGCTCTGATCTTGTTATCTTCCGGTTTGCGCGGTCTTTCTATTTGCGCAATAACGGTACGCAATAGCACTACAATTTTTCGCCAGCTTACTCACCGTTCTCCTGTGCTGTGAGTGCACCAAGTTTTGTTCCGATCGGTGGTCTAATATAAAAGTTAGCGAGGTTTAAAAATCTTTAAAAACGCGCGTGCGCAGATTGATTTCCTCTCCTGCTGGTCAGCGCCGCGTGGATTGGCCTTTTCTCCTGTCACTCCGCGGGATGATCCACCCCTTCCTGCACCATTGCATCCTTACTGGAACTGAGGGAGGCTCTGGATGGCCGGCGGAGGTTTCCAACCAGACACAATTTTCGGAGGGACCGGAAATTGCCCGGCGCAGGAAATGTCGCCAAACAGAAAGCGGAGAATCCGATCCCGGTGGAGGAGAACGACCAGTGACCAGCGACCAGCGACCAGGTGTGAGTCCCCATCACACCGTCACCTTCAGCCCCTTTCCCTCTGGTCCCCCCGTTGGCTTCTGCCTCCATCCCCGTGACACCTCCCTCTCCCCCACAACCCCCGTCTTTTCTCCGAGCTCACTCTCCCCCTGTCCACACCCCCTCCAACAAACCCCCCCACAAACTCCGCCCACACATCCGCGCCACCCGCCCACACACCCCCTCCCCACCCACACATCCCCTCCTCCCGCCCACATAACCCTCTACCCCCCCGCCGACACACCCCCCACACCCACCCCCCCGCCCATACACCAACCTCTCCCCACAACCCCACCCACACCCCTCCCTGCCCACCCCCCCCACCTGCCCACAACCCCTGCCCACACCCGCCCGCCTCCACCCACCCACACCCCCCCCCCACCTACACACCCTCTGCCCCCCATACAACCCCACCCCTCCCGCCCACACCCACTTCCTGCCCACACGTCCCCCCCCCGCACCTCCCATACACTCTGCCCACACACACACCTCACCCACACACACCCCTCCCCCACACCCGCCTGAAGCCGTCCCCCTTTCCTGGCTGCAGGACGCTCCTGCAGCTGGGGACGGGGACGGCTTCAGTTGGGGACTGTCAGGCTGCCGGTGGGGTGGGGGGGGGGGAGCGCTGCCGTGGCATTCCCCTGCCAATATCCAATAGGTGCAGGAGTAGGCCATTTGGCCCTTCGTACCAGCACCACCAATCAATGTGATCATGGCTGATCATCCGCAATCAGTGCCCCGTTCCTGCCTTCTCCCCATATCCCCATGACTCCACTATCTTTAAGAGCCCTCTCGAGCTCTCTCTTGAAAGTATCCAGAGAACCTGCCTCCACCGCCCTCTGAGGCAGAGAATTCCACAGACTCACCACTCTCTGTGAGAAAAAGTGTTTCCTCGTCTCCGTTCTGAATGGCTTACTCCTTATTCTTAAAATGTGGCCCCTGGTTCTGGACTCCCCCAACATCGGGAACATGTTTCCTGCCTCTATCGTGTCCAAGCCCTTAACAATCTTATATGTTTCAATGAGATGTCCTCTAATCCTTCTAAACTTCGGAGTGTACAAGCCCAGCTGCTCCATGCTCTCAGCATATGACAGTCCCGCCATCCCGGGAATTATCCTTGTAAACCTATGCTTCACCCCTCAATAGCAAGAATGTCCTTCCTCAAATTAGGGGACCAAAACTGCACACAATACTACAGGAGTGGTCTCACTAGGGTTCTGTACAACTGCAGAAGGACCTCTTTGCTCCTATATTCGATTCCTCGTTATAGCAAATGTACAGGTAGGGTTAGGGTCAGTCACTTGCTCACTCAGTCGGTCGGGCAATCAGTCGGGCCTGTCGGTAGGCTGATGGTGCTGTGGAGGATCGGTCAGGGTGTCGGGCCGTCGGGCTGCCGGTGGGTGGTGAGAGTTGGGCCGGGCCTCCGCCGGGTTGATGAGCGTCGGGCCTCCGGGTTGGTGAGCGTTGAGTGAGGCCGGAGCCGGGAGGCTTCAGGTAGGCAGAGGATGGCTTCAAGCAGGGGAGCTGGGGATGGGGACGGCTTCAGGTGGGGGCCAGGAGGAGCATCCTCCCCGCGGGCCCCCGCCTGAAGTCATCCGCAGCTGCAGGTTTCTTCCCCCCCCCCCCCCCCCCCACCAGTCACCACCTGAAACCGTCCCTATCCTCCGGCTGCAGAAAGCTCCATTCCGACCCCGTCTGAAACTGTCCCCTTCTTCCGGTTACAGGACACACTCCCCCCACCCCCCCCCCCCACCTGAAGCGGTCCCCTTCCCTGGCTGCAGGACGCTCCCGCCTGATGCCGTCCCCAGCTGCAGGATGCTCCCCGCCCCCCTGCTTGAAGCCATCCCCGCACCCACCCCCCCCCCCCCCCCCGGCTACAGAATGCTCCCACCAACCACCGTTTGGCCAACAACACCTGTACTAGCCATCCAGAAAGCCCCCACCCCTGGCTACAGGAGGCTCCCCCACCTTGCCTGGCTGTCCCCCTCCCCCGGACCTCTGCCCCGCTGCAGGACGCTCCCCCCCACCAGCCGCCGCCTGAAGTTGTCCCGTCCCCAGTTGCAGGGTGCTCCCACTACCCCCCACTGGCCCCCGCCTGAAGCCCTCCCCACCCCCAGCTGCCGGATGTTCCCCACTGGTCCCCGCCTGAAGCTGGTGGAGAGCGGCCATGGCAGCAATAGGCAGCAATCGGCCACGACAGCGTGTGGCTGCGGCAGCAGTAGGGCAGGGCTAGGCAGGGCTAGGCAGGGGTAGGCAGGGGTAGGCCACAGCAGCGCCACCCTCTCCTCCAGCCCCGACAAGCCCCACCTGAAGCCCTGCCCCGGCAGCAGGAAGCTCCCCCCTCCCCCCTCCCCCCTCCCCCCAGCTGCAGGATGCAACAAGAGATGCAACAAGAAAGAATGGACTGAACAAATCTTATCTTTAACATTTAAATTGTTATTACATTTTAAGAGTTATTCACATATTAAGCTTTAATAAATCCCTTTTCCACTTGCCGTGCCTGACAGCTGCGACTGCGCAGTAATACCTGCGTGTTCTACGTCACAATGGGAACCTAATGGGCGGGAATGGTTGCGCCGCCAGAGAGCTGCTAAGAGTGGATTGTGGGGGGGGGGGGGGGGGAATGGAGTGAGTGTGTGTGGGGAGGAGTGAGGATCAGGGGCGTCACAACGGGAACCTGTCAGCTGCGCCTGCGCAGTCGGGGGCTATGCATGAGTGGTGGAATATTGCGTTGGGGGAACAGGCTTCCCATGTGAAAATGGGGCCCAATGGGTCCCACTTAGTCTAGTATTCAAACACACACACACACACACACACACACACGCACACACACGTACACATAGAAAACAAACAAACAATAATGGGGTGGGAGCCTGCAACCTTCACGTGGTCCATCCTGTTTCGACTAATACAATCAACCCGACGTGCACAAACAAGATCAAATAGAACAAGTTGACCTACAACTTTAGGCTGTGCACGCCACACACAAGAAGAAGAGGATAACAATAATAGTCTATGTAGCTCAGAGCTTATTTGAGGTTGTAGTGGCTCTAGGACAACAAGGACAATTATGAAATGATGTATAGAAAAGAGATCAATAACTAGTGTCAGGACAATAAACTTGCCCTTAATGTAGCACGATGAAAGAGTTGTTTGAAGACCTCAGGCTACCAGTGAGTGAATGCAACTCTGATATTTTCACATCGTGACCCATCCTGCTAGCCAGCACAAGACTACCACATGTTGCATTAAAAGATGTTGCAGAAAACTAATGGGAACCCAAACTGAATTGCTGTGTGTTCATTCTTTACCTATATACAAATTGCTTATTTCATCTCATGGTCATCTGGTGCCTCACATTTGTTTCATCATTCTCTGCCACAGAAGGCAATGGAGGCCAATTCACTGGATGTTTTTAAGAAAGCTCTTAGGGCTAACAGAATCAAGGGATATGGGGAGAAAGCAGGAACGGGGTACTGATTTTGGATGAACAGACATGATCATAATGAATGGCGGTGCAGGCTCAAAGGGCCAAATGGCCTACACCTGCATCTACTTTCTAGGTTACATAGAAACATAGAAAATAGGTGCAGGAGTAGGCCATTCGGCCCTTCGAGCCTGCACCGCCATTCAATTTGATTATGGCTGATCATCCAACTCAGTATCCTGTACCTGCCTTCTCTCCATACCTCCTGATACCTTTAGCCACAAGGGCCACATCTAACTCCCTCTTAAATATAGCCAATGAACTGGCCTCAACTATCTTCTGTGGCAGAGAATTCCAGAGATTCACCACTCTCTGTGTGAAAAATGTTTTTCTCATCTCGGTCCTAAAAGATTTCCCCCTAATCCTTAAACTGTGACCCCTTGTTCTGGACTTCCCCAACATCGGGAACAATCTTCCTGTATCGAGCCTGTCCAATCCTTTAAGAATTTTGTAAGTTTCTATAAGTCCCCCCTCAATCTTCTAAATTCTAGCGAGTACAAGCCGAGTCTATCCAGTCTTTCTTCATATGAAAGTCCTGACATCCCAGGAATCAGTCTGGTGAACCTTCTCTGTACTCCGTCTATGGCAAGAATGTCTTTCCTCAGATTAGGAGACCAAAACTGTACGCAATACTCCAGGTGTGGTCTCACCAAGACCCTGTACAACTGCAGTAGAACCTCCCTGCTCATATACTCAAATACTTTTGCTATGAATGCTAACATACCATTCGCATTCTTCACTGCCTGCTGCACCTGCATGCCTACTTTCAATGACTGGTGTACCATGACATCCAGGCCTCGTTGCATCTCTCCTTTTCCTAATCTGCCACCATTCAGATAATAATCTACTTTCCTGTTCTTGCCACCAAAGTGGATAACCTTACATTTATCCACATTATACTGCATCTGCCATGCATTTGCCCACTCATCCAGCCTATCCAGGTGACCTTGCAGCCTCCTAGCATCCTCCTCACAGCTAATACTGCCCCCCAGCTTCGTGTCATCCTCAAACCTGGAGTGTTGCATTCAATTCACACATCCAAATCATTAATATATATTGTAAATAGCTGGGGTCTCAGCACTGAGCCTTGCGATACCCCACTAGTCACTGCCTGCCATTCTGAAAAGGACCCGTTTACTCCTACTCTTTGCTTCCTGTCTGCCAGCCAGTTCTCTATCCACATCAATACTGAACCCCCAATACCTTGTGCTTTAAATTTAATCTTAATCTAATCCCTTATGCGGGACCTTGTCGAAAGCCTAAAAATCCAGATATAACACATCCCTTGTCCACTCTACTAGTTACTCCTTGAAAAATTCTATAAGATTTGTCAGACATAATTTACCTTTCATAAATCCATGCTGAATTTGTCCAATGATTTCACCACTTTCCAAATATGCTGCTATCCCATCTTTAATAACTGACTCTAGCTGTTTCCCCACTACCGATGTTAGACTAACTGGTCTGTAATTCCCCATTTTCTCTCGCTCCCTTTTTAAAAAGTGGGGTTACATTAGCTACCCTCCAATCCTCAGGAACTACTCCAGAATCTAAAGAGTTTTGAAAAATTATCACTAATGCATCCACTATTTCTGGGGCTACTTCCTTTAGTACTATGGGATGCAGCCTATCTGGCCCTGGGGATTTATCGGCTTTTAATCCATTCAATTTACCTAACACCACTGCCCGGCTAACCTGGATTTCACTCAGTTCCTCCATCTCATTTGACCCCCAGTCCCCTGCTATTTCCGGCAGATTATTTATGTCTTCCTTCGTGAAGACAGAACCAAAGTAGTTATTCAATTGGTCTGCCATGTCCTTGTTCCCCATGATCAATTCACCTGTTCTGACTGCAAGGGACCTACATTTGTTTTAACTAATCTTTTTCTCTTCACATATCTATAAAAACTTTTGCAGTTAGTTTTTATGTTCCCTGCCAGTTTTCTTTCATAATCTATTTTCCCTTTCCTAATTAAGCCCTTTGTTCTCCTCTGCTGGACTCTGAATTTCTCCCAGTCCTCTGGTAGGCTGCTTTTTCTGGCTAATTTGTATACTTCATCTTTTGTTTTGATACTATCCCTGATTTCCCTTGTTATCCACGGATGCACTACCTTCCCTGATTTATTATTTTGCCAAACTGGGATGAACAATTGTTGTAGTTCATCCATGCAGTCTTTAAATGCCTTCCATTGCATATCCAACCCTTTAAGGAATCAATTGCCAGTCTATCTTGGCCAATTCACGTCTCATACCCTCAAAGTTGCCTTTCTTTAAGTCCTGAACCCTTGTTTCTGAATTAATTATGTCACTCTCCATCCTAATGAAGAACTCAACCATATTATGGTCACTCTTGCCCAAGGGTCCACGCACAACAAGACTGCTAACTAACCCTTCCTCATTACTCAATACCCAGTCTAGAATAGCCTGCTCTCTCGTTGGTTCCTCTAGATGTTGGTTTAGAAAACTATCCCGCATACATTCCAAGAAATCCTTTTCCTCAGCACCCCAGCCAATTTGATTCACCCAATCTATATGTAGATTGAAGTCACCCATTATAACTGTTTTACCTTTGTTGCACGCATTTCTAATTTCCTGTTTGATGCCAACCCCAACTCCACTACTACTGTTAGGTGGCCTGTACACAACCCCCACTAGCGTTTTCTGCCCCTTAGTGTTTCGCAGCTCTACCCATATCGATTCCACATCCTCCAAGCTAATGTTTCTATGTTTCTATCCTGTGCTAGTTCAGAAAGCTATCCAGTTAATCCCAATAGAGTTGCAGTTGTATAAGACGTTTTTTGAGGCCACACTTAGAATATTGTGTTGAGTTTTGGGCACCGACCTGTAGGGGGTATGGCTGCCTAGCCTGCAGCTGTCTGTTTTTCATTTCTTTTTTCTTATTTTTAGTTAGTTTAGTGTTTTGTTTTTAAGGAGTTCTAGCTTTTTTATGTGTGGGGGGGGGGGGGGGGGGGGGGAAGGGGGAAACGAATTTTCAGGGTCCCTACCTGGTCGGAGATGCAGCTTTTCTCCGGGCTGCACTTTCGACCCGTCCTCGCGGCCTACCAGCGGGCCTGGAGCGGCATTTCCTGAGGGGACCGCCCGGAGCCTCGGCATCGGCGGCGGCGGAGCTGTGGGTCTGAGGACGGCGGTGCAGCGCTGGAGCGCCATTGCGGGGCGGGCGGTGCCTTGCCTGGGTCGCCGCGCTGGAACTCCGGTGAGCTGGGACCGGCGTTAAAAACATCGCGGAGCTGCGGGCGGCGGCGCCGAACTTTACACCGGGAGCCTGGGATCTCGCGACGAGATCGCCAGTTGAGCTCCATTCGGCGCGGCCTTGTCGACTCCGGAAGCCACGGTCTCGAGTAGGGAGGCGGCCGTTCCAGGGTTCCCAGGCCGCTGAGAGGACTCTCCCGACGCCGGAACATCATCACCCGGCGAGGATGGCCTGGAACATCGGGCCTCCGTAGAGGCAACTGTGGAGGCCTCAATAGGCCCGACTATGGGTGGACATTGGGGATGGGACTGGACTTTGTGCCTTCCCCCATAATGGGAACCATTGTGGGGGGATGTTTTTATGTTAAAGCTATTTATTATTGTTATGTTTGTATTCTTTCTTATGTGCTGCATTGGCAAAAGGAATTTCACTACATCTAGGTGTATGTGACAATAAATCAACCTTTGAACCTTTGAAACATGTTAATGGAAATATGTTAAGCTGGAAAGGGAGCAGATAAGATTTACGAGGATGTTGCCAGGATTCAAGGGCCTGAGCTATAGGGAGAAGTTGAGCAGGCTGGGACTCTGTTCCTTGGAGCGCAGGAGGTCGAGGGCTAATCTAATAGAGGTGATCAAAATCATGAGGGGTAACATTTTCACGCAAAGTGTGGTATGTGTATGGAAAGAGCAGCTGGAGGAGGTAGTTAAGAAACATTTAGACAGGTATATGGATAGGACTGGTTTTGAGGGAGGCAGATGGGACGATTGTGGATGGGGCATGCTGGTCGGTGTGGGCAAGTTGGGACGAATGGCCTAAATCCACACTGTATGACTTTATGACTCTTTGACTCTGTTCCTTCCCCATAGCCCTACAACAGTACATTTACTGTAGCTTATAAATCTGCTCCAAGCACAATCAGATGTGCAATGGAGATTGTATAATAAAACCAGGCAATGCTTGCCTGAACACGTATATGATGCAGATTTCAATTCCTCCTCTACACAAGGGAATAGTTGATTTTAGATCGAATGGCGGTAGATTTTCGTTAAGCAAACAGAAGCGGAATGATGTCACTGACCAGCCATGCTCACTAAATGAATGGTGGACATTATGGGCAAAGTGATCTCACCCTGGTTCCTGTCAGTACAAATCTATACAACCAATGTAGGGCAGCCCAGTGGTGTCGTTGGTAGAGCCCGTGCTCACAGCAGTAGAGAACCGGGTTCAACCCTGGCCCCGGGTACACTCTTTATAGAGTTTGCACATTCTCCCGATGATCACACGAGTATCATCCAGGTTTTCATCACAAAGATGTTTTTAGTTTGGAAATATAACATGGAAACAGGACCCCAAAGACCACCCCGACCATTGATCACTGGTTCACACTAGATATCCCACTTTGTGGGTTTGAAGGTTAATTGACCTCTGGAAATTGCCCTAATTGTGTAGGGAGTTAATGTATAAGTGGGCCGACATAGAATTAGGGTGAATGGGTAATTGATGGTCGCGTGGACTCGTGGAGAAGAGGGCCTGTTTCCATGCTGTATCTTTTAATTAAGAAAACGCACTGTTTGAATAGTCATAGAGTCATAGCCATAGAGTGATACAACGTGAAAACAGGCCCTTCGGCCCAACTATCCCACACTGGCCAACATGTCCCTGCTACACTAGTCCCACCTGCCCGCGTTTGGTCCATATCCCTCCAAACCTGTCCTATCCATATACCTGTCTAACTGTTTGTTAAATGTTGGGATAGTCCCAGCCTCAACTATCTCCTCTAGCAGCTAGTTCCATTCACCCACCTCCCTTTGTGTGAAATGGTTACTCCTCAAATTCTTAAATATTTTCCCCTTCACCTTAATCCTACGTCCTCTGGTCCTTGATTCACCTACCCTAGGCAAGAGACTCTGTGCATCTACCTGATCTCTCATGATTTTATACACCTCAATAAGATCACCCCTCATCCTCCTGCGCTCCAAGGAATAGAGACCCAGCCTACACAACCTCTGCCTATAGTTCAGCCCCTCTATGCCTGGCAACACCCTCGTAAACATTCTCTACACCCTTTCCAGCTTGACAACATCTTTCCTATTACATGGTGCCCAGAACTGAACACAATATTCTAAATGCAGCCTCACCAACGTCTTATACAACTGCAACATGACCTCCCAACTTCTATACTCTATACAGACACAAAAAGCTGGAGTAACTCAGCGGATCAGGCAGCATCTCTGGAGAGAAAGAATGGGTGATGTTTCGGGTCAAGACCCTTCTTCACACTCAATACTCTGACTTGTGGAGGCCAAGGTGCCAAATGCCTTTTTGACCAGCATATCTACCTGTGACTCTACCTTCAAGGAACAATGCACAAACACTCCTAGATCCCTCTGCTAGAGAGCCGCTAAGAGTGTATGAGAGGGGAGGGGGGGGGGGGGGGGGGGGTTTGAGGGGGGTATGGCATGAGTGCGTGGGGGGGGGGGGGGGAGGGCAAGGGGCGGAGTGGGTGGTGGTGAGGAGAGTAGGGGGGGGGGATCAGGGGAGACACAACGGGCACCCGTCAGCCGCGCCTGCGCAGTTGGGAGCTATGCGTGAGTGGTGGAATATTGGAAATAGTGGAGAGGTGGAATATTGCGTTGGGGGACCAAGCCTCTCGTGTGAGAATTGTTGCTCATTTAGCAATTTAGCAGCAGAAATCCAAACAGAGGCATGTTTTAACTGCAGGAAATCAGACTCCTGGATGGCATAGCTGGGACAAATAAAGCTGAAAATGACAACATTCAGTCTGCTAAACTTCATAACATGGAGGGCATGAGATTTAATTAAATACTAGATTAAGTGGGACCCGTTGGGTCCCATGTTCACACGGCATGGCTGGTCCCCCAACGCAATATTCCACCTCTCCGCCAATTCCAATATTGATGGCCAGTGAGGGGTGGGGGGGGTCCTGGAGCGCTAGTATGGGTGTTGTGGGCCGAAGGGACTGGTTTCCAGTGGGCTAGTATAGACATTGTGGGCCGAATGGATTCTTGGGATGGCAGTGCAGTCACTCAGGCCTGGTGGGCTGGCAGCTCAGTCACTCAGGCCTGGTAAGCTGGCAGCTCAGTCACTCAGGGCTGGTGGGCTGGCAGCTCAGTCAGTCAGGGTTAGTGGGCTGGCAGCTCAGTCACTCAGGGCTGACGGGCTGGCAGCTCAGTTACTCGGCGCTGGTGGGCCGGCAGATCAGTCACTCAGGGCTAGTGGGCTGGCAGCTCAGAAACTGCCAGAAATTCTGCCCAAAAGAGGTGAGAGACTCTGTGAGAGAGAAGGGGGAGTGGGTGGAGTATCAATTTAAGATATTTTTCATCTTTTTCGACAGATCACAGCAATGAAGGAAGAAAGTCTATCCTGGCCTGGATCACCCAGGGAGAACATGAAGGGAGGGAGAAATATACTGGGGTGAGGTTTAATACTTACAGGTGGAATACTTACTGATGGGCTGAAGGGACTCCTCCTGGGCTAGTACATGCCTGATGGGCTGAAGGGACTCCTCCTGGGCTAGTACATGCCTGATGGGCCGAAGGGACTAATAAAATATAATAATCTGAGTGAAAGCTCAGTGAAAGGCACTTTTGTGAACTTTTCCTGGCCTGGCACGGGGCATTTGGGCCAAAATGCTCCTCCTGGGCTAATACAGGCATTTTAAGCAAAAGCGACTGGTTTCTGGGCTAATAGGGGCCTTGTGGGCTGAAATGAGTGATTTCAGGTAGGCCTAAAGTGGGCTGGCAGTTCACTCACTCACTAACGGCTGGTGGGCTGGCAGTTCACTCACTCACGGCTGGTGGGCTGGCAGTTCATTCACTCACGGCTGGTGGGCTGGCAGTTGACTGACTCACGGCTGGTGGGCTGGCAGATGATTGACTCACGGCTGGTGGGCTGGCAGTTCCCTCACGGCTATTCCATTTCAAGCAGAGTGCAGGCCACCAAATTCAAATTCATATTCATTTCGTACAATTTCAAGCAGGGTGCAGGCCACCAAATTCATTTCATACCATTTCAAGCAGAGCACAGGCCACCAAATTAATTTCACACCATTTCAAGCAGAGTGCAAGCCTCCAAATTCATTTCACACCATTTCAAGCAGAGAGCAGGCTGCCAATTCATTTCATTCCAAGCAGAGTTCAGTTCATTCACGGCGTAGACTCACAGTTCTGGACTCAACTCTCACTCACAGTCTTCCAGGGTGACTGACTCGTATCCGGCCTCTGGGGCTTTATACTCTTGCCCCCCACCCCCAGAAGGAGCGTTATCTTCATCATGTTGATTGACAGGCGAGAGGACCAATCAGCTGATCTCAAGATGTTTTAAACATTCATAACTTTTTTCTTTTTTATCGTTTGGAAAAATCCTCGGGGCTGCCTCAGCGGAGGAGGTCTGTGAATAAGGGATAAATCATAGTGATATATGGTAGCGTTTTTTCTAAAATCAATATACAGTGCAGACAGGAAGTGGTCAAGATGAGACTTTTTGTTTTTAGATAAACTGCAATAGGCATAAATTACGGGGTTGAATTTTGGCAAAAGAGCTTGGGCCTACAAAGTGCATCAATGCTAACAGAACATAGAGCACAAAACAGGACAGCATAAGAACAAGCCATTCGGCCCACCATATCACTTCATTCCATGCATATCCATATGCCCAATTGAAAAATCTCTCAAATCCGTTGGCAATTTGTCAAGAATGGTAACATTAAGATCGCTGTACGATAAATAGGTATTATGCTACATGGAAGGAATTGAAAACTTGTAGGAGAATATCGCTTGAAGTAATGCCATATGTTTTAAACCGTTGATCAAAGCAATATGAACTCCTGCATTTTTCAAAACATGCAGGTAAATGGACTGTGACTGAGTGATATGTTGGACCTGTGCAGAGTGAGAATGAGTGGACGTGTGCCCTACATTATTACAATAATCTCTTCACTCTGTAGGTTATTGTGGTGAAATAATATGTGGTACAGTGTCATATGGGGTGCTTCTCACTGAATGCAAAACACCATTTGATAGAAATTGTCCATCTCACAAAACAAAGGTATGTTGTATGGGTGAAATTGAGAAATGTTCTTTCTCATGCAGCAGAAAATATTCAAGGGTTTAGAGCCATTCTTATTCTGCATCCTTTTTATTCTGCATACTTATTCTACATTTGTGGTTTACATTAACTTTAACAAGGCTTTTGACAAAATCCCATATGGACAGCTGGTCCAAAGGCTTAGGGCAGTTTGGACCCAGGTATGTTGGCAAAATGCCTTCATAATTGAGCTCAGTGATGGAGTAATGGTTGAGGATTGTTTCTATGATCGGATGTCTGTAACCAGTAGTGTACCATGGGGATAGACACAAAAATCTGGTGTAACATAGTGGGTCAGACAGAATCTCTGGCGAAAAGAAATAGGTGACGTTTCAGGTCGAAACCCTTCTTTAATTTGAAGAAGGGTCTCAACCCGAAACGTTACCTGTTTCTTTTCTCTAGAGATGCTGCCTGAGTTACTACAGCTTTTTGTTCCTATCTTTTATTTAAACCAGCATCTGTAGTTCCTTCCTACACATGGCGTAGCGGTAGAGGTGCTGCCTTACAGCACTTACAGCACCAGAGACCCGGGTCCGATACGGGTGCCATCTGTACGGAGGTTGTAAATTCTCCCCGTGACCGCGTGGGTTTTCTCCTAGATCTTCGGTTTCCACCTGCACTCCAAAGACGTACAGGTTTGTAGGTTAATTGGCTTGGTATAAATGTAAATTACCCCTAGTCTGTGTAGGATGGTGTTAATATGCAGGGATCACCGGTCGGTGAGGACTCGGTGGGCTAAAGGGCCTGTTTCTGCACTCTATATCTAAACTAAACTAAACAAAAACTAAACATAGAGAAGATCAGTGTTAGAACCTTTTTGCTATTTGTCTGATATATATAACTAACGCAGATGAGAATGCAAATAGACTGATTACAGCTGCTAACTTATTAATTGTGGGATCAGTATACAGAGTTAAAGTTGTACAAATATACAGGGGAACATGGATCAGTTGGAAAGTTGGGAAGTGGGTGGAAAGTTAAGTGTGAAGTAATGAATTTTGGAACATCAAATCTTAATAGTACATGTAGAATAATTAGAATTATAGCGACATAGAACTGGCTATTCAGCCCATCCATGCTGACCAAGATTTCTAATCAGTTGGTCCCATTTGCCTGCACCTGATTAATACCCCTCCAAACATTTCCTATTCAGGAGAGAGCAAAAGCAAGGGTCACTTGAAGTTAGAGAAATCAATACTCGTACCGCTGGGGTGTGAGCTTCCCATGCGAAATATAAGGTGCTGTTCCTCCAATTTACGTTTGGCCTCACCCTGACAATGGAGGAGGCCCAGGACAGAAAAGTCAGTGTGGGAATGGGAAATGGAGTTAAAGTGTTTGGCAACCGGCAAATCGTATAGGCCTAGGCGGACTGAGTGAAGGTTTTCAGCAAACCGATCACCCAGACTACGTTTGGTCTCACCGATATATAGGAGTCCATACTTGGAACAGCGGATATTGTAGATGAGGTTGGAGGAGGTGCAAGTGAATCTCTGCCTCACCTGAAAGGACTGTCGGGGTCCTTGGATGGAGTCCTGCCAGGAAGTATAGGGACACGTGTTTCATTTTCTGCAGCTCTACACATAGATAACCACCCCTGCTCCCCCTCCCCCTAGTTGTAACAGAGACAGTGTCCCTCCCAGTCCTCAGTCAGCCATCGCATACAACACATAATCCTCCGCCATTTTCGCCAAATCCAATGGGATCCCACCACTAATCACATCTATCCATTTCCACCCCTCTCTGCTTTCTGCAGAGAATGTCCCCTCCACAACCACTCGGTTAATTCATCCCTTCCCACCAAAACCACCTTCTCTCCAGGTACCTTCCCCTGCAACCACATCCTTAGTAGAGTGAACCAGCCAGCGGGAGTATTCACAGACAGCATTAGTCCCTTCTGAGGTACCCCCCTACCCCAGGAAAACCACCATCATCCCAGTGCCCAAGATAAGCAAGATATCGTGTCCTAACAACAACTGTCCAGTGGCCTTGACATCCACCATCATGAAGTGCTTTGAGAGGCTGGTTATGGAATACATTAAATTGTGCCTACCAAGCAACCTTGACCTACTGCAGTTCACCACAACAGGTCAATGGCTGATGCCATCTCCCTGGCCGTACACTCATCCCTGAAGCACCTGGATAAGAGAGACACCTACGTTAGACTCCTATTGATAGACAACAGCTCTGCTTTCAATTATTCCATTATTCCATCCAAGCTCATTACCAAACCTATGGAACTTGGAGTCTGCACTCATCTCTTCAACTGGATCCTTGACTTCTTGACTAATGGACCCCAATCAGTGAGGATAGGGGACAAATCATCCTCTGAGATAATCCTCAACACGGGCGCTCCACAAGGCTACGTTCTCAGTCTCTTTCTTTACTCGTTAAACAGCCACGACAGTGTAGCCACGTACAAATTCAACTCAATTTACAAATTTGCAGACAACACCACCATTGTGGGCCAAATATTAAATAATGACAAGACGGAGTGTCCTGGTGTTGAGCCAACAACCTTTCTCTCAATATCAACAAGACAAAGGAGATAGTGATCGACTTCAGGAAGCAAGGCGGTACACATTCCACGGATACATTGACAGCACCAAGGTAGAGATGGTTGAAAACTTCAAGTTCCTAGGAGTCAATATCACCAGCAACTTGTCCTGCACTAGCCATATTGAAGCAAGGGCCAAGAAAGCACACCAATCCCTCTACTTCCTTAGAAGGCTTAGGAATTTCGACATGTCCCCAACAATTCTCACTAACTTCTACACATCCACTGTAGAATGCATTTCATTGGGATGCATCACAGCTTGGATTGGGAAGAGCTCCATGCAAGACCGCAAGAAATTGCTCACACAAATCAATGTCCCTTCAATTGACTCCATTTACACTTCATGCTGTCTCGGCAATGCCACCAGCATGATCAAGGACCAGTCTCACCTAGTCACTTCCTATTCTACCCTCTCCCATCAAGCAAGAGTTACAGAAGTATGTAAACGCACACTTCCAGATTCGAGGACAGTTTCTTCTCAGCTGTTACCAGGCAACTGAATCGGACTTTACAGGCCTTTACTGGCCCAAGTCTTATTTTTTCTGACCAGAGCTTCAATTTCTCACATCATCCAGACTTGCTTATTTGCACCTGTCTTGCACTGCCCACCACTTTTAAAAGCATCCCATTTTCCAAATGTCCCTTTGCCTGCAAACAACTTACTCTCATCAATTTTCTGTCTAATAGCATTTACTGTAAGTTGGCCTTGGCTCAATTCAGAACTTTAACTTGTAGGCCCGCCCTGTCCTTATCCATAACTATTTTATAGCTATGTTAGTGGTGGACTTTAGGAGGAGAGGAACACCCCTGACCACTGTCTCCATCAATGGTGCGGACCTGGACAGTATACTGGACTGGTCCAGGAATGCTGAGGCTCTGTACAAGAAGGGACGGAGCCCGCTGTACATTTTGAGAAGGCTCCACTCCTTCAACGTTTGTCATGGGATAGACTGACTCCCTCCCCCCCTCCCCCCATTCCCACCTCCCCAATTTTTGCACATTCCCAATCCTTTCCACTCATCCCTTTAATTTCATGCTAGGCTAAACAAGTCCAGTCATACTGACCCACAAAGTCAACAACTTGGACTCGTGTATGTCTTGTTTTATTAGTGGCAAAGCTGTGTTACTAGGGTGAGGGCAGAATACCGGAACATAATACCCAACCATGTGAACAACAGTACGTGGCCTATTCCACATATATCCTGTCAAAAATGATCTAAAAAGGCTGCATGTCTTGAATCTTTACAGCAGTCTCTTGCTTGACTGTTCTCCTCATCTGCTGAGCTACTGCTAACAAGTTTCGAAAAAAAAGATAAAGTTAACCGTCACTCATTTCTCGTGTAAATTATTCTGACACATGGACAAGTTGGACCAAAGGGCCTGCTGCTGTGTTCTACACCTCTCTGTTATTCTGCATTAAATCTATGTCTGTGCCACAGTGAGTGCTCATTATTTCATCAAAAAACTGGTAAAAATTCACCACCTGTGGTAATATACTGCTTCCTGCGATAATATTATGTAGAAGATACTTCTGCACGTAGTGTATATGTGTGTGCATTAATGTGGGTTTGAGTGGAGTGGGCATGTATAGCCTGGCCATGATAAAAATATTGTTCTGGATTTATTAGACATTTTGTTTCTTTAAGTTCCTTCAAAAGAAAGAGATTGAGGCGACACGTGGTGTAGCGGTAGAGCTACTGCCTTACCGCGCCAGAGAACCGAGTTCAACCCTGACTACGGGTGCTGGTCTGTACAAAGTTGGACAGGGAGGAGGAGCCATCTTGGGGAACGGCTGCTAACCAGCAGCCATTCGTTTAATCCATTTTTTTCCCAGTTTTTAGTAAGTCTTGTTTTTCGTTTGTAGGAGAAATGGACTTCTTAATGTGGGGGGAAGGAGGTAATCTTACTTCCAGGTCCCTACCTGGTCGGTGAGGCAGCTTTTTCTCTGCGCTGCCCGTCGACCCGTCCTCGTGGCCTACCAGCGGGCTTGGAGTGCCGTTTCCTGGCGGGGACCGCGCAGCACCTCGGCTTCGTTGGCGGCACAGCGCTGGAGCGCTATCGTGGTGCGGAGCGGGCGATGCCTTGCCTGGGTCGCCGCGCTGGATTGACGCGCTGGAGCTCCAGTGAGAAGTGACCGCCGAGATCAACACCTCCGTGCTGCGGGTCTGTGGAGCAGAGCAGGCGGCGCCGTCTTTAACATCGGGAGCCTGGGAGCTCCAACCCGGTGCGTCCCTGTCGGCTTCGGAAGCCGACAATCCCCTGCTAGGAAGCGGCCGTTCCAGGTGGCCCAGCCACTGTGAGGACTCTCCTGACGCCGGGGTAACTCCACCCGGCTAGAACGGCCAGGAACATCGGGCCTCCGTAGAGGCAATAGCGGTGGCCTCAAATAGGCCTGACTTCTGGGAGAACTGGGGTTGGGGACTGGACTTTGTGCCTTCCCCCACAGTGGTAACCGTTGTGGGGGGATGATTTTTCTGTGTGTAGTTACTATGTTAGTCTGTGTCCAAGATGGCTGTCGGAAGAGAGAGTGGACGCTGGCGCGCTTTAGCTGCCGCTGCTCTCTCATCACATTGTGTATTTGATTTTTTTTGATTTTGTATCTTTGGAGCGATTTCTATCTTTAATTTGTATATTGATGATGTCCTTATTATTTATTTTTCTCCGACTATATGTCTTTTTCTCTTCTGTTAATCTTTGTAAGGTGTTCTTGAGATTTGAAAGGCGCCCGAAAATAAATTTTATTATTATTATTATTAAAGTTTTTATGTTCTCCACATGACTTCCCTGGGTTTATCTGTGAGATTTTCGGTTTCCTCCCACACTCCAATGACATACAGGTTTGTAGGTTAATTGTCTTGGTATTAATGTAAAATTGTCCCAAGTGTGTGTAGGGTAGTGTTAATATGGGGGGATTGCTGATCGGTGTGGACTTGGTGTGTCGAAGGGCCTGTTTCTGCGCTGTATCTCTAAACGAAACTAAACTAAACATGTGTCATGGTGCCAGGGCAATAACCTTGCCTTGTATGTCAGTGGAACAAAAGAGTTATCTGTTGACCTGAGGATATGAGAGGGTGAGCACAGCCCTGTCATCATCAACAGATTTATGACACTGTTGCAAGGACTTGAGGGCCCGAGCTATTGGAAGAGGTTGGGCAGGCTGGGACTTGATTCAATAGTAGAAACAAAGAACTGCGCTTGCTGGTTAATACACAAAAAGACACAAAGAGTTGGAGTAGCCAAACATGGCTGGGTGGGACTAGAGTAGATGGGGCATGTAGAAGTTTTGCGGAAGGACCTGTTTCCAGGCTGTATGACTATGGTTCTAAGAAAGCTTCAAGTACCATGGCATCCAGATGAGCAGCAGTCTAAACTGATGTCCCGCTTTCCCCCCCGGCCTGTACACTTACACCCGCATTCCTCCATCCGCTTTACATTTCACTCCTTCTCTCCTCTCCTGACTTAACACCTTATGTCTCCTTGTCAGAGCTGGCATCCCCCTGATGCAGGAGCTTGATCGCCCCGACACAGAGGGCCTGACCGCCGGCTAAGGGAGCCAAGATCGCCCCATCAACAGAAGGCTCGAGGCCCCCGACCGTGGGAGAACAAAGAAGGGAAGAGATTTAACCTTTTTTTTGTCTTCCATCACAGTGAGGAAATCTGGAGGAGTCACTGTGGTGGATGTTCATGTTAAAATGTATTTTGTGTGTTTTGATGCTTTTTAATGATATGACTGTATGGCCAATCACATTCCTCGTATGTTGTAAAACATACCTGGTTAATAAAGTATGATTATGATTATGACTATGATCACTGTCTATATCGCTCATTTCCCTTTCCCCTGACTCCCCTCAAGAAGGGTCTCGATCCGAAACGTCACCTATTCCTTTTCTCCAGCAATGCTGTGTGGCCAGCTGCATCCCCATTCACCTGTATCCACCTTTCACGTGCCCACTTGCCTCTTCCGACCAGAAACACCAGCTGCGCATTTCCTCCCTCGATCCTTCCTCGGCCGTTGAAATTTGTTTAAGATTCCAGCATCTGCAGTTCCCTTGTTGTCCCTGCACATTGATGACGTGATCAAGAAAGTACATAAGCGTATTAACTTTCTTACGCATCTGAGAAGATTCAACGTCCACAAGGAGTCTCTCGAACATCTTGCGAGGCATTGTAGGAAGTATTTTGGCCGGATATATCTAGTATGGCAACTGTGCTAGTCTTGACTGCCTTGACCTGCAGAGATTGAACACAGCCCAGTCCTTTGCAAACTCATCACTTCCTCCCATCCAGGCCATCTTCAAGGTGAGTTACATCCGGATGGCTGGAGATATCATCAAAGATACCTGGCACCCTGGCCATTCCACCCATCTGGGAGTAGACATCGTGCTGGAAAGCTCATATATGCATACTTAAGTGTAGCTTCGTTCCCACTGCTATCAGACTCAGACCAAACATAGACTGGGCAATCATTTTGCTGAACACCTTCGCTCAGTCCGCCTGGACCTACCTGATCTCTCAGTTGCTAAACACTTTAATTCACCTTCCCATTCCCACAATGAACTTTTTATCCTGGGCCTCCTCCATTGTCAGAGTGAGGCCAAATGCAAATTGGATGAACAGCATCCCATATTTTGTTTGGGCAGCTTAGCAGGGCAGTGGTATGAATATTGATTTCTCTAACTTCAAGCAACCCTTGCATCCCTGAATCAGTCTGAAGATGGGTCTCGACCTGAAATGTCACCCATTCCTTCTCTCCAGAGATGCTGCCTGTCCGGCTGAGTTACTCTGGCATTTTGTGTCTACCTTTGATTTACTTAGAAACATAGAAAATAGGTGCAGGAGTAGGCCGTTCGGCCCTTCGATCCTGCACCGCCATTCAATATGATCATGGCTGATCATCCAACTCAGTATCCTGTACCTGCCTTCTCACCATACCCCCTGATCCCCTTAGCCAGAAGGGCCACATCTAACTCCCTCTTAAATATAGCCAATGAACTGGCCTCAAATACCTTCTGTGGCAGAGAATTCCAGAGATTCACCACTCACTGTGTGAAAAATGTTTTTCTCATCTCGGTCCTAAAAGACTTCTCCCTTATCCTTAAACTGTGACCCCTTGTTCTGGACTTTCCCAACATCAGGAACAATCTTCCTGCATCTAGCCTGTCCAACCCCTTAAGAATTTTGTAAGGGGTTCTAGCGAGTACAAGCCGAGTCTATCCTGTCGTTCTTCATATGAAAGTCCTGACATCCCAGAAATCAGTCTGGTGAACCTTCTCTGTACTCCCTCTATGGCAAGAATGTCTTTCCTCAGACTAGGAGACCAAAACTGTATGCAATACTCCAGGTGTGGTCTCACCAAGACCCTGTACAACTGCAGTAGAACCTCCCTGCTCCTATACTCAAATCCTTTTGCTATGAATGCTAACATACCATTCGCTTTCTTCAATGCCTGCTGCACCCGCATGGATAATTTCAATGACTGGTGTACCATGACACCCAGGTCTCGTTGCATCTCCCCTTTCCCAAATCGGCCACCATTCAGATAATAGTCTACTTTCCTGTTTTTGCTTTAAACCAGCATCTTCAGTTCTTTCCTACACCCTTGCATCCCCCCTCTCCCTCCATCCCTCCCCCACCCGTCGTACCAGCTTCAAAGTCATCTTGTTGAATCTCATTGTAACTCGTTCTCATCTAACCCACAGCCAACAATAGCCTCATTTATCATCGTTACGTTTTTGCATATCTTTCATTCATTTGTTCCATATCTCTCTACATCACCGTCTATAACTCTCGTTTCCCTTTTCCCTGAATAAGGGTCTTGTTCCAAAACGTCACATATTCCTTTTCTGCTGAGTTACTCCAGCTTTTTGTGTCTATCCAGAAACAATCACCTCTTTCATACCCTAGTCCTAGAGGTGCTGCTTGCTCTTACATTTAACTCAACTCATTATTGAACTTTAATAATTGTTTGCGATACTCAAATTTTATTACAACCTGGCAACTTTCTGCTGTTTTGTGTGTCATTTATTATTGTATTGATCATAAGTATGCAGACTATTTACTCTGTGATCTTCATGAGAGCGAGCAATATCTTTGGACCCCAATGTATGTGACAAGAAACTAATCCTACCTTATCCCAAATAAGTTATCTTAATAGCTAACAACATCTATGCTATCTGCAGGATATTTATAGTAGCAAACAATAATAGCCTTCCATATCTCTGCATCTCCATCTCACCTCATTCTCAGTATGAGGGTCTTGACTCGAAACATCACCCATTCCATCTATCCAGAGATGCTGCCTGTCCCGCTGAGTTACTCCAGCATTTTGTGTCCATCTTCAGTATAAAAGCTGCATCTGCAGTTTCTCCCTACACACCTTACCCTTCCATATCTCTGTGTCTCCCTCTCCCCTGACTCTCAGTTGGAAGAAGGGACTCGACCCGAAACGTCCTCCATTCCTTCTCTCCAGTTATGCTGCCTGTCCCGCTGAGTTATTCCAGCATTTTGTGTCTATTTGCAATGTCATCAGTGATTAAATGTCTGCTTCCCATCACTGCAAGTAACACTGCAGGTGCAGCTGGTAGAGTATTGGACAACTTCTTTGTAAGCTCTGGACTTGGTAAATCAAGGGGCTGAGCAATGTAGCCTGTCCATTTTGTCTACGGGCATCTTGTACTCCTTACAAGCCAGTTAACATCAACTCAGCTTTGCATGTTTTCCCCAATCAGATGGCATCAGATCCTCAGGTAACATAGCGCATAGAACAGTGGCCCTTCGGCCCATAATGTTTGTGCCGGATCACACTTTGTTAAACCTCACTATCCTATTTGCCTCCACCACCATTCCTGCAGTACATTCCAGGCTGTCATCATTCTCTGTGTAAAACCTTGCCCTGCACAATTCCATTAAACCTCCCCCCTCTCACCTTATAGTTAAGTCCTCTAATTTTGGACATTTGCACCTTGGAAAAAAGTTATTACTATCTGCGCTTCTCAAATGTTTATATATTTCTACCCTCCCCACAACCTCCAATGTTCCAGAGAAAACAATCCAAGTCTAGCCAACCTCTCCCTCTAGCTGAATCCCTCTAATCCAGGCAACACTCTGGTAAATCTCCCCTGCACCATCTACAAAGCCTCCACATCCTTCCTGTAAAAGGGCGACCAGAACTGCACGCAATACTTCAATGCGGCTGAATCAAAGTCCTATAGAGCTGCATCATGGCTTCCTGACATATTCAAAACCCCTAGCAATGTAGGCTAGCATACCATATGCCCTCTTTACCAGCCTATCTACTTTTGTTGCCACATTCAGTGAGCTATGAACCTGGACATCAAGATCCCTCTGTACATTAATACTGTTAAGGGTCTTGCCATTAACTGTGTACCTCCTCCTTACATTAGATCTCCCAAAGTGCATCTCTTCCCCCTCGCTCAGGTTAAACTCTATCTGCCGTTTCTCTGCCCATTTCTGCAGCTGATCTGCTTATATCCCGCTGTAGCTTCTGACAGAATTCCTCACTGTGTGCATCTCCTCCAATGTTGGTGTTGTCAGCAACCTACTCACCAACAATACACCAGCGCCTGCTTTAAATGGTCTATCTGGTTAATGGAAGCATATTTTGAACACGTTTGGGGTCGATCTGGTTAATGGAAGCATATGAGCGACGTTTTGGGTCGTGACCCTTCTTCAGACTGTGAGAAGACTGAAGAAGGGTCTCGACCCAAAATATCACTCATTCCTTCTCTCGGTAGATGTTGCCTGTGGCACTGGGTTCCTCCAGATTTTTGTGTCTATCTTCGGTTTAAACATAGAAACATAGAAACATAGAAAATAGGTGCAGGAGTAGGCCATTCGGCCCTTCGAGCCTGCACCGCCATTCAATATGATCATGGCTGATCATCCAACTCAGTATCCTGTACCTGCCTTCTCTCCATACCCCCTGATCCCTTTAGCCACAAGGGCCACATCTAACGCCCTCTTAAATATAGCCAATGAACTGGCCTCAACTGCCTTCTGTGGCAGAGAATTCCAGAGATTCACCTCTCTCTGTGTGAAAAATGTTTTTCTCATCTCGGTCCTAAAAGATTTCCCCCTTATCCTTAAACTGTGACCCCTTGTTCTGGACTTCCCCAATATCGGGAACAATCTTCCTGCATCTAGCCTGTCCAACCCCTTAAGAATTTTGTAAGTTTCTATAAGATCCCCCCTCAATCTTCTAAATTCTAGCGCGTACAAGCTGAGTCTATCCAGTCTTTCTTCATATGAAAGTCCTGACATCCCAGGAATCAGTCTGGTGAACCTTCTTTGTTTTCCCTCTATGGCAAGAATGTCTTTCCTCAGATAAGGAGACCAAAACTGTATGCAATACTCCAGGTGTGGTCTCACCAAGACCCTGTACAAACCAGCATCTGCAGTTCCTTCCTACACTTTTCCTCTTGCCTGGAGCTCCCTTTCATCCCTTGGTAGCTTCCTGGGTTCATTCGCAGGACTTCTCTCCCAATCTGCACCACTTCCAACAGAGGGTCAATATCTGCTTCTGCTCTCATACCTGTACTTCCAGTCCTCTGCCCTACTCTCTGCAGCAGTGTCCACCACGGGTTGGATTAAGTGGTCTGCTTCCCTAAATTTTTAATTTCAAAAATAAACTTTATTCATATTAAAGATATACAGGCACTTCCCGACTTACGTTATAGGCGACGTATGTAAATGCACACTTATGCAAGCCAAGGGTTATTGGGAGAAGGCAGGAAAATTGAATTAGGAGGAGGAGACCAGCCAGGAGCAGACTGGATGGGCCGAATAACTTGTGAATGTCCATAAACCCACTACTTTATTTCCAAGTTGCACGTCTCGGTGGTCTCGGTAGCAGTGTGCTACTTGCGTGGTATGCGGCTGTTTCCACAAGCCAGTCAGCAGTTCTCGTGGATGCTCCCAGTGGTCTCCCACTGGCACTACACAGCCAACAATTGATGCGATCAAGATTTATGTTTTGACAGGGAACTGTTCCTCTCGGCCAGCAATTTCACAAATTGTTCCCAGGTAATTTTTATCTCATGGAGGTATCCATTACCCTTTGCTAGATCCCTCGGGCAGGATGTGGCTGATAAGCTGCTAAATCTTCCCAACATAGAGACATGTAGCCCTCCCTGAATATTAAACCAGTCCACTTCTTCACTTGACTGAAGCCAAGGTTCAAGGCACCACACAGATCGAGACCTAGGAATAACATTGGTTGGGTTAACTTTACAAGTAATTTGTGGGATATCTCCAAATAGTCATGAATAGTAACAGAAGCCAGAATCACTTATGTACCTTCGCAATCCACAAATTTCCAGTGCTTTACCGATACTTCTGGACTTAATGTGGGTTTGAGTGGAGTGGGCATGTGCCTGCACACCTATCCAAAACATCTCTTAGGAAATAATAATCTGCCTCTTCATCACCCATAGCCTGGCGATGATAAAAATATTATTCTGGGTTAATTAGACATTTTATTTCTTTAAGTTCCTTCAAAAGAAAGAGATTGAGGTGACACGTGGTGTAACGGTAGAGCTACTGCCTTACAGCGCCAGAGACCCGGGTTCAACCCTGACTACTGGTGCTTGTCTGTACAAAGTTTGTACGTTCTCCCCATGACTTGCCACGGTTTATCTCTGAGATTTTCGGTTTCCTCCCACACTCCAAAGACGTACACGTTTGTAGGTTAATTGTCTTGGTATTAATGTAAAATTGTCCCAAGTGTGTGCATGGTAGTGTTAATATGCGGGGATTGCTGATCGGGGCGAACTCGGTGGGTCGAAGGGCCTGTTTCTGTGCTGTATCTCTAAACGAAACTAAACTAAACTAAACCTGTGTCATGGTGCCAGGGCAATAACCTTGCCTTGTATGTCAGTGGACTGCTGGTCGGTGCGGACACGGTGGGCCAAAGGGCCTGTTTCCACGCTGTATCTCTAAACTAAACCAAACTAAATTATATGAATTGGAATTATAGTCATGATGTAGTGAAACACAGCATCAAGAACCTGTACATTATAAAAGGTTTGATTGTAATCATGAATTGTCTTTCTGCTGACTGGATAGCACGCAACAAAAGCTTTGACAATAAACTAAACTGAACAGATAATTTGTCCACACAAAGCCCTCACTCTACCCCTTTTCCAGACTATGGACAAGTGGAGAATAAATTACACAAGGAGCTATCCATGGAATGGTCTGGATTGAACCGGGATCTCTGACGCTATGAGGCAGTGGCTCTCTGAACTGAATCAGTAGAGCCACTGGAATATGTCGGAAGGATCTGCAGATGCTGATTTAAACCGAAGATAGACACAAAAAGTTGGAGTAACTCAGCGGGCCAGGCAGCATCTCTGGAGTGAAGGAGTGTGTGACATTTCGAGTCTGAACAAGGGTCTCGACCCGAAAAGTCACCCATTCCTTCTCTCCAGAGATGCTGCCTGTCCCGCTGAGTTACTCCTGCATTTTGTGCCTATCGCTGGAATATGGCCCCTGATATCAACTGCTTTACCAGAGTGGGGGAAGCACATTCAATAGTAACTTGGAAAACAAAATTAGATAAATACTTGGAAAAGGACAGTGGTGTGGGATAAAGTGGATAGCTCTCTCAAAGACGTAGTACAGTCAGATAGGGCTAATTAATCTCAACTACATTTTATGATTCCGAAAATAAAGATGTAATAGAAGCAGAATTAGGTCATTCGACCCATCAAGTCTACTCTGCAATTCATCTATCTCTCCCTCCTAACCCCATTCTCCTGCCTTCACCCCATAACCCCTGACACCTGTACTAGTCATGAATCTATCTACTTCTGCCTTAAAAATATCCAATGACTTGGCCTCCACAGCTTTCTGTGCCAATTAATTCCACAGTTTCACCACCCTCTAACAAAATAAGTCCCTTCTCATCTCCTTCCGAAGAGAACATTCTTTAATTCTGAGGCTATGACCTCTAGTCCTAAATTGGAGGAACAGCACCTCATATTGGGCTGTTTACAACCCAGCGGTATGAATCATGTAGGATTGCAGCTGCTGGTTTAAACCGAAGATAGATACAAAAAGCTGGAGTAACTCAGCGGGATAGGCAGCATCTCTGGACAGAAGGCATGGGGGACATTTCGGATCAAGACCCTTCTTCACACTGGTTAGGGATAAGGAAAATGAGAGATATAGGCGACGATGTAGAGAGATAATGAACAATGAGTGAAAGATGTGCAAAATAATAATGATGATAAAGGAACCAGGCCATTGTAAGAGTGAGGCTAACACAATTGGAGGAACAGCATCTCATATTTCGCTTGGGCAGCTTACAGCCCAGTGGTGTGACTCTTGATGTCTCTAACTTCAAGTAAAACCGGCATTCCCTCTCTCTCTATCCCTCCCCCACCCAAGTGGCCATACTAGTTTCGCTGTTATCCTGTTGAGTCTCTGTATAACTTGTTTCCGCCAACTTCAACACGATCCCACCACTTGTCACATCGTCTCATCACCACCCCTCTCTGCTTTCCATGAAAACTATTCTCGCCACAACATCTTGGTGAGATCATCCCTTCCCACCTAACCTGTCCACCCCTCAGCCACTTTCCCTTGCAACCGCAGGAAATGTAACACCTGTCCCCACATCTCCCCTGTAATTTCCATCCATCCCAGCAGCCCTTCATGCGAGACAGAGGTTCACTTGCAACTCTTCCAAATTCATTTATTGGATTCAGTGCTCTCAATATATGTCCTCCTATACAGCGCTGAGACCAAGCATAGACCAGGTGACCATTTCGCCGAACACGTGCTTTGTCTGCCAAGGCATATTGGATTTTCAGGTCCCTAACCTTTTTAACTCCTCGTCCCTTTGTCAAACCAACTTCATGTCCTTGATTTCCTCCACAACTGGCCATACATGGAGCAACAGCTCCTCATATTCCACCTTCACCAATTAATGCACCCATCTACCAACCAACCTCCACCATATCATGTGTATACACTTACCACTTGCCTGGCTTTGTCGCATCTCACCTTTCTCTGCCTGTTTTCTCCCCCCCCCCCCCTCCTCCCCCCACCACATTCCAGCATTCTAAGGAAGAAGAGTAGGAAGGAATTGCAGATGCTGGTTTACGTTGAAGATAGACACAAAATGCTGGAGCAACTCAGCAGAACAGGCAACATCTCAGGAGAGAAGGAATGGGTGATGTTTCAGGCTGAAGAAGGGTCTTGACCTGAAACATCACCCATTCCTTCTCTCCAGAGATGATGCATATCCTGCTGAGTTACTCCAGCATTTTGTGGCTATCTTCAATCTAAAGAAAGTTCCTGACCCGAAACGTCATCTGTCCATTCCTTCTACAGATGCTGACTGACCTGCTGAGTTCCTCCAGCACTTTGTTTATTCATCAAGATTCATCAGTATCTGTAATCCCTTGTATCCCCCTTTAACCTTCCCAGAAACTTTATTGCAACACAATGTAACATCGAAAGAAGAGACACCTCTAGTCCCAAATATGCAGGAATATCAAATAAATTGTAATTCTATAAATGTTATATCTGCATCTACAGTGTAATAGAAAAAAAATAAAAGGTTTGGGTATAAATTAGATCATTTCAAATGTTGTTCATAACCTTAATTTACATACAAATTCTTTGGTAATTCAGTAATTTTGTTCCAATGGATTTTTATAGTCACATGTGCCATGGTACAATGATTTTTATTTTCTTGCATACAGTTCATCAAAGTACCTCTTTACATAAAAAGCGCATAATATTGATTGAGGTTATGTATGGTCATATCGCTCTTCAACTCACCACCAATGCTTTCTGAGCATCCCCTTATTTAACTTAGCCAGGGGTGGAAAACCCAGGGGGGGCAAAGGGGACACGTCCCCCCCATGTTTTGAGAGGTGGGGGACATCCCCCCCCAAGTTTTTGTGATCCGTATTTTAACAACTCCGCTTTCCGTGAGACAGTGGGGTGGGACTGATGATCGCGGGCGCGATGATTGGAGGAGGGAGGAGTGGGGGGTGGGACTGAGGATAGAGTGCGGCGATTGGAGGAGGCAGGATCCTCATCCACAGGCAGGATCGATCCCGGCCTGGTCTCCGGCGCTGTCCCGAGTGCGCCCCCCCCCCCCCACGGGTGGCCAGAGAGGTCAGCAGTCAGACGCGAGCTGTGCCCCCAGGCCCACAGCCAGCGCAGAGAAACAGCACTAAACCCAGCTCAACTCTGCCTGTCCCTGCGGGAAATATGGCCAGCGCGGAGAAGCAGCGCTGGTGTCCCGTCAGTCCAGACAGGGCTGTAGTTAACCCGGTGAGACAGGCCGAGTTGAGCTTCATTTAGCGCTGGATTGAGCCTCCGAAGCCTCGCGCGCGTGTGTGAGTGAGTGTGCGCATGCGCTCGCTGGCCGCCAAAAAATTGTGTCCCCCGTCCCCTCCATGTTTTGATAGCGAGTTCTTAGCTACATGCTGGGCACAGTGGCGCAGTTGCTATCTTACAGCGCCAGAAGATCCCGGTTCGATCCTGCCTTATGGGCCTGTCCCACTTAGGCGATTTGTTTGGGCGACTACAGGCGAATGTCGTTAAATTTTGAACATGTTGAACATTTTTCGGCGACAGTGGTGACAATTTTTGCTGTCGTAGGTTGTCGTGGGTGCTATCCTAGGTTGTCGCCGGGTGTTGTAGGTGAATTCCATTAAAACTAGTCCTTGGCAGTCGCCTAAAGAGTCTCCTAAGGCCACTCTTTAGGCGACTGCCAGGGACTAGTTTTAATGGAATTCACCTACAACACCGGGTGACAAGCTACGACAGCAAAAATTGTTGCCACTGCCGCCGAAAAATTTTCAACATGTTGAAAATGTTATGGCAGTCGCCTGTAGTCGCCCAAAAAATCGTGGGTTTTCTCCGAGATCTTCGGTTTCCTCCCACACTCCAAAGACGTACAGGTTTGTAGGGTGATTGGCTTGGTATAAATGTAAATTGTGCCCAGTGTATGTAGGATAATGTTAATGTGCGGGGATCGATGGGCGTGCAGACTTGGTGGATCGAAGGGCCTGTTTCCGTGCTGTGTCTCTAAACTGAAACTAAAGTAAACTACATCTTCTATTCCTTTCATGGTCAAGTCTGAAATGAGAAGAATTCCTCCAACATTGTTGAAATAGTGTTTTGAAAGGACAGACACAGTTTCAGTTTTTAATATCCTTTCAGAAGGACAGCTTAGCTTCGGCCCTGTACCCACAACCTTCATTCTGACTCAGGGGTGAAAAGGCCACGACTGAGCACCTGAACTGAAAAATGCATGGGCTTGCCAGCTGGTCTCATTAGCACCAGGTTGCACCAATATGCCTTCTCCGCATCCCACAACTTAAAACCTATCGCGCGCAAAAGGAAAAGCTGGTGTACCAATATTTTAATGTAAATACGTCAACTGAATATTATGCGCCAATCAGACAGGTACTAACATTTTTATCTGAAAGTAGAATCAAAAACTCATCAGGCAAGGCGCAATGTATGAACGAACAGATGGCTGTCAGTGAACTGTAGGCATTAATCCAACTATGGGATTTGGCGCAGGCACTTGATTGGATTGCAGGCTTCTGATGCCAATGCACTCAGTGTTGTTATGACTCTAAAGCAGTTACTTAAACAGTATCACTGCGTGAATGCCTCCAAGTATGTTTCACATTCTTGTACCGCTCTTTATTGCTTATGGTCGTGCTGCCCACACACCAAAAGCAGAGCTTATTATCGCAAAACATAGACACAAAAAGCTGGAGATGGGCACAAAAAAGCTGGAGTAACTCAGCGGGACAGGCAGCATCTCTGGGGAGAAGGAATGGGTGACGTTTCGGGTCGAGAACCTTCTCAAGACTGGTTGGGGAATAAGGGAAACGAGAGGTATGGACGGTGATGTGCAGGGAGATAAAGAATAATGAATGAAATATATGCAAAAAAATAACCATGATAAAGGAAACAGGCCAATGTTAGCTGTTTGTTGGATGAAAATGAGAAACTGGTGTGACTTGAATGGGGGAGGGATGGAGAGAGAGGGAACGCCAGGGCTAACTGCAGTTGGAGAAATCAATATTCATACCACTGCCCAAGCAAAATATAAGATGCTGTTCTTCCAATTTGCATTTAGCATCTCATCCCAGTCACAAGGAATCCTTGTTTCCACCATGGGAATATCATCACCACCTCACCTCACAGATTATCTTGCCCTCTACCCCAGAACAATGCCTGTCCAGCCTCCCATCTCCCAACATCCATAAACACTTTAATTCTCCTTCCCTTTCCCACACAGATCTTTCAGTCCTATGCCTCCTCCATTATCAGAGTGAGGCTAAATGCAAATTGGAGGAATAGCATCTCGTATTTTGGTTGGGCAGCTTAGAGCCCAGTTGCATGAATATTGATTTCTCTAACTTCAGGTAGCCTCGGAATTCCCTCTCGTTCTCACCATACAAAAAGCTAACAATGGCCTGTTTTCTTTATCATCATTCCTTTTTGCATATCTTTCATTCGTTGTTCTTCATCTCTCCATATCATCATCTATATCTCTTGTTTCCCTTATCCCTGACCAGTCTGAAGAAGGGTCTTGACCCGAAACATCACCTAATCCTTCTCTCCAGAGATGCTGCCTGTCCCGCTGAGTTACTCCAGCTTTTTGTGTCTATCTCCATAAACATTAGTTCCATAAACATTAGCTCATTCCAATCTTTGATTACTAACGGGGAATAATTATTGCAGAATGGAGACAGAATGTGTGGTGTAAGGAACGTCTACACAAACCAGATATTGAGCCTGCAGTGTATAAGGAGTAGGAGTAGAATTAGGCCATACAGCCCATCAAGACCACTCCGCCATTCAATCATGGCTGATATATCTCTCCCTCCTAACCTCCTACTCCTGCCTTCTCCCCCATAACCTCTGACACTTGTACTAATTCATATACCTAAATAAAATCATGAGAGGAATAGATTGGGTAGATGCACAGCCTCTCTTGCCCAGAGTAGGGGGATTGAGGACCAGAGGACAGAGGTTCAAGGTGAAGGGGAAAAGATTTAATAGGAATCTGAGGGGTGACTTTTTCACACAAAAGGTGGTGGGTGTATAGTTGAGGCAGGGACTATCCCAATGTCTAGGAGACAGTTGAACAGGTTCATGGAGAGGACAGGTTTGGATGGATATGGGCCAAACGTGGGCAGGTGGGACTAGTGTAGCCGGTATTTTTTTCCGGTGTGGGCAAGTTGGGCCGAAGGGCTTGTTTCCACACTGTATCACTCTGTGACTCGAATTGTACCCAGCTCTGCCAGTTATTCTAGTAGCTGATGTTTTACATGCACCACACTCTAGGAGACCCTAGTGAGAGCCTCACCTTTAATGGAAGAGGGGAACTCCCGTTCCCTAAAGAATGAGGACATCTCCGATGCCCTGGGCGCAGATGCGGCTTAGACGGAGGAATTGGAAGTAGGGGTTACAGTCTTTACAGGTAGCAGGGTGGGAAGAAGTGTAGTCTAGATAGCTATGGGAGTCAGTGGGTTTGTAATAGATGTCAGTCAATAATCTGTCTCCTGTGATGGAGACGGTGAGATCTAGAAACGGTATGGAGATGTCGGAGATGGTCCAAGTGAATTTGAGTGCAGGATGGAAATTGATGAAGTGAGTGAGTTCTGCAGGGGGTGCAGGAGGTAATTCATTCCTACACAAGTTACAAACTATCTTGCGTCAGGTCCTCCTTTGTTCACCCCCCCCCCCCACCTCCCCACTGCCCTCTCCCTGGCAGTCCCCCCACGCCGTGTTCTCCTTTGTTCCAGGTGGCGCATCCTCGACCGCCGACGCCCTCAACGACCGCCCTCTCACCTTAAAACTATACCCACTCGTTTCAGGTTCCACTGCTCTGGGGACAAGACTGTGGCAATTCACCTAATCTAGGTCCCAAACATCTACCCTAAATGTTCATGTGTACTGGAATCACAACTCCACTCGATGAATTTAATAACACTGGAACTCTACAGGAAGTGTAGTGAGAAAGAGTGTTCACCTACTAAAACCAGTTAATGCGTCAGTTGTTGCCAAGCAGTGCCATGCCTTGAACTCACCCTAATTAGCTCACAACCTAGACTTAAAATCACTAGGAATGTAATAATTAGTCAGTTAATTAACAGCTCAGCTGGTTGATCATCTGGAAATTAATTACACTGTAATCCTTTCTTGAACATTTCAGAATATCAAAGACTGGTCTGATTCCTGCTTCATTCCAATGTGCACTTTCACTTCCAAGCATAAAATCCCTTTAAATACTACATGTCTCATTCAATCCTTTTTTGTAGATATCGTTTTATTTTTTGTTTTAGAGATGCAGGACCTTTGGCCCACTGAGTCCGCATCAACCATCAAATCTGTACGTCTTTGGAGTGTGGGAGGAAAGCGAAGATCTCGGAGAAAGCCTACGCAGGTCACCTGGAGAACGTACAAAGTCTGTACAGACTGCACCCGTAGTCAGAATCGAACCTGGGTCTCTGGCGCTGAAAGCGCTGCAAGGCAGCAAATCTACTGCTGTGTCACTGTGCTGCCCTAGAAGATATAGCAGCGCTTATGTGTATTTGTTCCAAAAATATTATTACCTTGGAGTTCTCCAGGTGGATATTTTAACCTTTGACACAATGGAAATGCTTGCCAACAGAATAAAACATCTCATGATTTGGTTAAAGAGAAGCTCATGACATTCAATGTAAAAATGATGCATATAAACTGAACACCTGAGAAAAATTGTGTCTATATGCGCAAGTGCAACTAAAGTACAGAAAACAACTTTCATAATATGATCTCCCCGCCTCGACTGCATCCAAGGACCCACGCAGTCTTTCCACGTGAAGCAGAGGTTCACCTGCACCTCCTCCAACCTCATCTACTGCATCCGCTGTTCCAGGTGTCAACTTCTCTAGATCGGCGAGACTAAGCGCAGGCTTGGCGATCGCTTCGCCCGACACCTCCGCACAGTTTACAATAACCAACCTGATCTCCCGGTGACTCAGCACTTCAACTCCCCCTCCCATTCTGAATCCGACCTTTCTGTCCTGGGCCTCCTCCATTGCCATAGTGAGGCCCAGTGCAAATTGGAGGAGCAGCACCTCATATTTCGCTCGAGTAGTTTACGCCGCAGAGGTATGAACATTGACTTCTCCAATTTCAGATAGTCCTTGCTTTCTCCCTCCTTCCCCTCCCCTTCCCAGCTCTCCCACAAGCCTACTGTCTCCGCCTCTTTCTTTCTTTTTCCCGCCTCCCCACCCTCAGACATCAGTCTGGAGAAGGGTCTTGCCCCAAAATGTTGCCTATTCCTTCTCTCCATAGATGCTGCCTCACCCGCTGAGTTTCTCCAGCATTTTTGTGTACTTTCATGATGTGAATGTTAATTGCTGATCAAAGAGCTGTATTATAAGGTAATTCTGAACATGATCATTCTTCATTAATAATGTACTCTGGATTGTCATTATATTTTAGGCGCTTACTCATATATACAATCAATGTTTCATCAGATAAGTTGGAAATTCAATTAAGAACAGAGAACACAAAGAATGCCCAGCAGATAAGGCAGCATCCATAGAGATAGAAAAGTTGTTCTTGTTTCTCTCCTCAACTATTCTCTGTTGATGAGGATAAGTTGTAAATTGTGGCAAAGGTCAAGTTAGGGATGGGGTGTGGTTTGGGTAGAGTGTGGTAGAGTTGCTGCTTTAGAGCGCCAGAGATCCAGGTTCGATCCTGACTACGGGTGCTGTCTGTATGGAGTTTGTACGTTCTCCCCGTGACCTGCGTGGGTTTTCTCCGAAATCTTCAGTTTCCTCCCTTACTCAAAAGACGTACAGGTTTGTAGGTTGGTATAAATTGGCTTGGTATAAATGTAAATTGTCCCTAGTGTGTGTAAGGTGGTGTTAATGTCTGGAGATTTCTGGTTGGTACGGACTCGGTGGGCCGAAGGATATGTTTCAGCACTGTATCTCTAAACCAAACTAAACTAAATAAAACAATATTCCCATCCCCCACCACAATCAGATGGTGGTGTGAGCAAAGGTTGAGCAGATTTTCTCACAATGTTACCTCCATATTAAAAAGGAGATTTTTTTATTTCTTCAAAATAACAAATTGACAAAATGCATTTCATCATCTGAAATGATAATTAGTTCTTCTATCCTTTGAAAAAGGAACCTATTCAAATCAGTCATGTCAGTCTTATGTCTTTTCCTACCTTCCTACCTTACACCAAGACGACCAATTGAATTACTGCCGATTATGCAAAAAGGAATTTAATAAACGAAAATGGAACTGACACTGATCCTTACACTGTGCTGTAAGTAATTTATTTCTCTTGAAGTTCAAGTCAAGTCAAGTCAAGAGAATTTATTGTCTTGTGTCCCAGATAGGACAATGAAATTCTTGCTTGCTGCAGCACAACAGAATATTGTAGGCATAAATACAGAACAGATCATTGTGTACATATACCATAGACCATATATATACACATAAATAAACAGATAAAATGCAATAGGCTAAAGTGCAATTATAGTTCAGAGTTTGTTTGAAGTTGTGTTTAATAGTTTGATAACTGTGGGGAAGTAGCTGTTCCTGAACCTGGATGTACCTGATTTCAGGCTCCTGTACCTTCCACCTGATGGCAGTGGAGAGACGAGTGTGTGGCCAGGATGGTGTGGGTCCTTGATGATGTTGGCAGCATTTTTGAGGCGGCAACTGAGATAGATCCACTCGATGGTAGGGAGGTCAGAGCCAGTGATGGCCTGGGCAATGTTTACAACTTTTTTCAGCTTTTTCCGCTCCTGGACGCTCAAGTTGCCGAACCAAGCCATGATGCAACCGGTCAGCATGCATACTGTGCATCTGTAGACGTTCGAGAGAGTCCTCCTTGACATACCGCCTTTCCGTAATCTTCTCAGGAAGTAGAGGCGCTGATGTGCTTTCTTTATAATTGCATCAGTGTGCTGGGACCAAGAGAGATCTTCGGAAATATGCACGCCTAGGAATTTGAAGTTCTTGACATTTTCCACCATTGATATAAATAGGATTGTGGGTCCCTATCCTACCCCTTCTAAAGTCCACAATCAGTTCCTTGGTTTTTCTGGTGTTGAGAGCCAGGTTATTATGCTGGCACCATTTGGTCAATCGGTCGATCTCACTTCTAGCAAAGAGTAGGAGTAAACGGGTCCTTTTCAAAATGGCAGGCAGTGACTAGTGGGGTACCGCAAGGCTCGATGCTGGGACCCCAGCTATTTACAATACATATTAATGATTTGGACGAGGGAATTGAATGCAACATATCCAAGACACGATGACACAAAGCTGTGAGGTATTGTTAGCTGTGAGGAGGATGCTAGGAGGCTGCATGGTGACTTGGATAGGCTGGGTGAGTGGGCAAATGCATGGCAGATGCAGTATAATGTGGATAAATGTGAGGTTATCCACTTTGGTGGCAAAAACAGGAAAGTAGACTATTATCTGAATGGTGGCCGATTAGGAAAAGGGGAGATGCAACGAGACCTGGGTGTCATGGTACACCAGTCATTGAAAGTAGGCATGCAGGTGCAGCAGGCAGTGAAGAAAGCGAATGGTATGTTAGCATTCAGAGCAAAAGGATTTGAGTATAGGAGCAGGGAGGTTCTACTGCAGTTGTACAGGGTCTTGGTGAGACCACACCTGGAGTATTGCCTACAGTTTTGGTCTCCTAATCTGAGGAAATACATTCTTGCCATAGAGGGAGTACAGAGAAGGTTCACCAGACTGATTCCTGGGATGGCAGGACTTTCATATGAAGAAAGACTGGATAGACTCGGCTTGTACTCGCTAGAATTTAGAAGATTGAGGGGGGATCATATAGAAACTTACAAAATTCTTAAGGGGTTGGACAGGCTAGATGCAGGAAGATTGTTCCCGATGTTGGGGAAGTCCAGAACAAGGGGTCACAGTTTAAGGATAAGGGGGAAATCTTTTACGACCGAGATGAGAAAAACATTTTTCACACAGAGAATGAATGAATGAATGAAAACTTTATTGTCATTCAGATATACACCTAGACACAGTGCACCTTGGCAGAGTGGTGAATCTCTGGAATTCTCTGGCACAGAAGGTAGTTGAGGCCAGTTTATTGGTTATATTTAAGAGGGAGTTAGATGTGGCCCTTGTGGCTAAGGGGATCAGGGGGTATGGAGAGAAGGCAGGTACAGGATACTGAGTTGGATGATCAGCCATGATCATATTGAATGGCGGTGCAGGCTCGAAGGGCCGAATGGCGTACTCCTGCACCTATTTTCCATGTTTCTATATACTCTGGCTCGTCCCCATCAGTGATACGCCCTACAACAGTGGTGTCATCAGAGAACCTGACGATGGAGTTCGCACTATGTCCAGCTACGCAGTCACGAGTATAGAGTGAGTACAGCAGGGGGCTCAGCATGCAGCCTTGAGGTGCTTCCGTGCTGATTATTATCGAGGATGACACATTTCCACCAATACGGACAGACTGTGGTCAGTGAAGGAGGAAGTCGAGGATCCAATTGCAGAGGGTCGAGGATCCAATTGCAGAGGGATGCGCAGAGACCCAGACCTGAGAGATTGGTAATCAGCTTGGAGGGGATGATGGTATTAAATGCCGAGCTGTAGTCAATGAATAACAGCCTGACATATGAGTTTTTGTTGTCCAAGTGGTCAAGAGCAGAGTCGAGAGACAGTGAGATCGCATCCACCATTGATCTGTTGTGGCGGTAAGCGAACTGCAGTGGTTCCAGGTTTTTGACGAGGTATGAGTTGATTTGCGCCATGATCAACCCCCCAAAGCACTTCATCACCACAGACGTTAGTGCCACTGGTCGTTAATCATTGAGGCACATCACCTTGCTCTTCTTGGGCAGCAGTATTATTGATGCCCTTGTAAAGTAGGTGGAAACCTCAGACCTCAGAAGTGAGAGGTTGAAAATGTCCGTAAAGACTCCAGCCAGCTGGTCCGCACAGCTTTTTAAAACACAACTGGGTATACCATCAGGTTCAGATGCTTTCCGAGGGTTCACCCCTCTGAAGGATCTTCTGATGTCGGCCTCTGTGATTGTGACTAAAATACCATCATGGCGAATGGTGGCTCGGGAAGGCGCATTAGTGTTCCCTATCAAAGCATGCGTAAAACGGATTGAGCTCGAAACTGAAATGGCAATGGAAATGAAATGAAATAAAAATTAGATGAGTTCTTTTGCCTGCCCTGTGCTTGAAACAGCAATGGAAATGAAATGAAATGAAAATGAGATGAGTTGTTTGGCCTGCCCTGTGCTTGAAACTGAAATGGCAATGGAAATGAAATGAAATGAAAATGGGATGAGTTGTTTGGCCTGCCCTGTGCTTGAAACTGAAATAGCAATGGAAATGAAATGAAATGGAAATGAAAATGAGATGTGTTGTTTGGCCTGTCCTGTGCTTGAAACTGAAAAGGCATTGGAAATGAAATGAAATGAAAATGAGATTATTTGTTTGGCCTGCAGTGTGCTTGAAACTGAAACGGCGCGACCGACGTTGCAGCGGCCTCTGCAGTTTGTCTGTCTTTTAATTTTTTTTTTGTCCCATTGAGGGTATCGTTTGTAGTGGGTTTTTAAATGTGTATGTGTGGGGGGGCGGGGGGTGGGTGGGCGGAAACTTTTAAATCTCTTCCCTGCACGGGGACCCGACCTTTTCCCTGTCGGGTCTCCGTTGTCGTTGGGGCCTAGCACAGTGGAGGGGCCTCCAACCGGAACGACCTGGGGGCTCAAGTCACGGAGCCGGTGGGAGACCGCTTTACGGGGCACCGGCAACGGTGACTTCTCCTGCCCGAATTGCGGGGTTGAAAGTGACCTGGAGCGGGGCCTTACATCGCCCGGCGTGGCAAAAGAACAATTTTGGTCCAAAAGGCCTGTGCCAGGCCAGGAAAAGTCCTTTCACTGAGATTTCCCTCAGATTTTTTTTGAAAAGGTCCCTTCAGCCCATCAGGCCTGTACTAGCCCAGGAGGAGTCCTTTAGGCCCATCAGTAAGCATTCCCCCTGCAGGTACTCACCCCAGTATTTTTTCTCCCTCCCTTCATTGGCTCCCTGTGAGATCCAGGCCAGGATAGACTTTCCTTCTTCATTGTTGTGATCTGCAGAAATAGATGAAAAATGTCTAAAATGTATTCTCAATCCTCTCCTCCTTCTCTCTCACGGAGTCTCTCACCTGTTTTGGGCAGAATTTCTGGCAGTTTCTGAGCAGCCAGCCCAGTAGCCCTGAATGACTGAGCTGCCAGCCCAATAATCCATTTAGCCCACAATGTCCATACTAGCCTTCTGGAGATAAGCCCCTTTGGCCCACAACACCCATACTAACGCTCCAGAAATCCCCCCCCCCCCCCACTGGCCACCAATATCGGAATTGGTGGAGAGGTGGAATATTGCGTTGGGGGACCAGCCCTCCCGTGTGAACATGGGACCCAATGGGTCCCACTTAGTCTAGTATTTAAGATTTTAATGTATTTGCACCTTCAATTGCAATAACTGGAAAAAATAACCAATGCAATCATATGTACAATGGAGTGTCTTTTCTGATGTGAAAACACAAAGTTTAAGATTTTCGCAGCAATAGTTTCCTTTGAAAGAAGCTCGTCACATAACACATTAGCCCTTTAGGCTCAGCAGGGTTTCAATCTTGATAGCTGCTTATTTATTTCAATGGCTGGAATGCAATTTTAATGTTTCTTCACTCAACAGCCCATTGTTTGCAATTGTAATATTTTGCATACAGAATGTAGACATTTGGAGCTATTAGATTATTTATTGTGTAGGTGATAGATTTCTGGATAGACAAAACCACAGGAGGTTAGTGAAGAAAAGGTACAGCTGCACTCAGCAAATACATCTCTTTCTACCACTTCTCATAGCTTTGTTTGTTTAGAGAGCCTTTGGTATCTCATGGCATGTTGGCCACTTTATGTCTTTGGTCACTTTGGTCACGTTCTGGATATGTCGGATACAGACAGCCTCCACTGGTCGGATACAGACAGCCTCCACTGCATAACCTCAACGTTTGGTTCCATTAATCTAGGTTGAGCAAGCTGCACTCTTATTGAGTCACAAAGAGTTATACAGCACAGAAATAAGCCCTTTGGTCCAACTTGTCCATGTCAACCAAGGTGATTTCTGAGCTGGTTCCATTTGCCTGTGGCTGGTCTATTTCCCTCTAAACTTTGCCGATTCACATAACTGTTTAAATGTTTTTAACTTTGTAATTGTACCTGCCTCCACCACCTCCTCAGTTCAGTTCAGTTTATTTTCACATTTACCGAGGCACCGTGTAAAGCTTTTGTTGCGTGCTATCCAGTCAGCGGAAAGACAATACATAATTACAATTGAGCCATTTACAGTGTAAAGATACATGATAAAGGAATAATGTTTAGTGCGGCTTAGTAAAGCCAGCAAAGTCCGATCAAGGATAGTCTGAGGGTCACCAATGAGGTAGATGGTAGTGCAGCACTGTTCTCTGGCTGTGATTGGATGATTCCGTTGCCTGATAGCAACAGGGAAGAAACTGTCCCTGAATCTGGAGCTGTGTATTTTCACACCTCCTCAATATGAAAGATTTAGATCTTTAAATCATTCCCCTCTCACTTATAAATCAAGCCTTGTAGCTTTAGACTCCCCTTCTTGGGAAAAAAATACATGACTATCTACTCTATTGATGCCCAATTGACTTTATAAAACCTGTACAAGGACATTCTTCAGCTTCCTATGCAGATATGAAGAAACTCTTCCTGAAGATATGACTGCAGAATTCCAGCCTCAAGTGTATGCAGGACTGACTATTGAGGAAACAATCTCTTTAATTTGATTTCTTCCCACTGCTCTTGCTGAATATAGAAACATAGAAAATAGGTGCAGGAGTACGCCATCCTCATCTCAGTCCTAAACGGCCAACCCCTTATTCTTAAACTGTGACATCTGGTTCTGGACTCCCCCAACATCGGGAACATCTTTCCTGCATCTAGCCTGTCCAATCCCTTAATAGTGTTATATGTTTCTGTAAGATTCCCTCTCATCCTTCTAAATTCCAGTGAATATAAGCCCAGTTGATATATTCTTTCATCATACATCAGTTCCACCATCCCGGGAATTAACCAGGTGAACCTACACAGCACTTCCTGAAGAATGTCCTTCCTCAAGTTAAGGGACCAAAATATATCCCATGTACTAACCTTCTGACTTCAGGCTGGAGTAGATCTGCCCCATCGGCTCTTTCCCATTCCTTCTGGCCATGCTCCCGATGAGACAGTCTGGACAATCTATAGGTCAAGCCTCCATAATCAAACCTCAGATGATGAGAAACCATGCCACAACCAGAGCCGATGTCCAGATTCCAATCCACCTTTGGGCCAAACACTCACCATGATGATTCACCCCCTTTATTACTTTGTGTTAAAATGGAGCTTGTTTTGTTTGGATCTTCGAGGTGCTGTGGATGCACAGACCATGCTCCTTTTGTCTGTTAATCCCATTCCTACATCATAAGTTCTTAAGTTCATAAGTGTTAGGAGCAGAATTAGGCCATTCAGCCCATCAATTCTACTCTGCCATTCAATCATGGGTGATCTATCTCTCCCTCCTAACCTCATTCTGCCGTCTTCTCCCCATAACCTCTGACACCCGGACTAATCAGAAATCTATCTATGTCTGCCTTGAAAATATCCATTGATTTGGCCTCCACAGCCTTCTGTGGCAATGAATTCCACAGATGCACCACCCTCTGAGTAAAGAAATCTCCTTCCTCATCTCCTTCCTAAAGGAACATCCTTTAATTCTGAGGCAATGACCCCCGGCCTCAGACTCTCCCTCTATTGGAAACATCCTCTCCACATCCACTCTATCCAGGCCTTTCACTAGTCAGTAAGTTTTCACTAGTCCGCCTCATTCTTCTAAACTCCAGTGAGTAGAGACCCAATGCCATAAATTCCTCATCATATGTAAACCCTCATGGAGTACAAGTTGGGGCATTGGAGTGCTGTATGGGGGTATTCAGTAGTGGTTGGGTTTGGGTTGGTGTGTGTTAATGTTTGGGGAATATTGTGTGGGGGTTGGGTTGATGTTTGGAGTGTGGTTTGGATGAGAATTGTGCAAGGTGACATTGGGGTTTTGTGTGGAGGTGTGGGGTGATGTTTGGGGGCAGGGTCTAGGAGGGGTGTGTGGGATGGGCAGGAGGGAACTGCAGATGCTGGGTTACACCGATGATAGACACAAAATACTGGAGCAACTCAGCGGCACAGGCAGCATCACTGGAGAGAAGGAATGGGTGACGTTTCAGGTTGAGACCCGTCTTCAGACTGAGAGTCAGGGGAGATGGAGACGCAAAGATTTGGAAGGGTAAGGATTGAAAACAAGAGATCAAGGGACGAAGATCAAGTAACATGTGGAATAGATCAATGATAGCTAGGGGAAGCTGACGATGAGTCAAACAAAGATAAATTTTAAGCAGGCAGCCAGTCAAACTTGGGATTAGCGACTTCCGGTGGCACCATGGAGCATTAAGGCGCGGCATTGAGCTTCTCTCCCGCAAAAATTGCAGAAAAAGCCGTTTTAAAGTCAGCACCGATTTTTTTTTAAACTCACCGGAGCTGCTGGGTGTTGTGTAAAGGTGACATCATCAGAAGGTGACGTGAAAATCGGGGAGATTAACGGTAAAATCGGGAGTTTTAAATGAGCAAAGAAAAAGGCTCAAGAGCACCTAAGAAAAACACTATTAGTCTTCAGCTCGAGAAAGTATTGGATACTCTGTAAACAACAGAAGAAGGTTCAGAAGAAGAAGAATCTGACAGCCAAGGGTCTCTGCTTTGAAATGGCGACAAAAGGACACAAGAAGGAGAAGGAGGTAAAACAAATGCTTTTAGATATGACTGCTACAATCAATATTACACTGGAGAAGATGCAGAGTATGGAGTCTCATATGGAGAGTAATAAGAAGAGTATGGAGACTAGCATGGAAAGAATTTCTCAAAAAATTGATAATACTTGCAGTGAGTTAAAAGTACTGAAGAAGCAGTATAAGGAATTTGATAAAAGACTAAACTCAGAGTGTGTCAGAATTGAAAATGATTACAACAAGAAACGTAAAGGTGTGAAGGATGATATCGGAAAGCTGGATGAGTTAATGGAGGAGATGGAGAATGAGATAAAAGAGATTGTCACGGAAATATGGAGTTTGAAAAAATCACAGAAAACTGAAGAGGAAAAACTTGGAAGAATGACTGATAAATGTCTGGACCTGGAAGCAAGATCTCGAAGACAAAATCTGAGGATTCTAGGAGTAAAAGAAGGACGAGAGGGACATGAATCTCAAGTATGTACTTTCGTTACTGATTTATTCAAAGATGTCTTTGAACTGTCGGAAGAACCAAGAATAGACGTCGCTCACCGAGTTGGGCATGTTGCAAGAGGAACAAATTATTCAAGGCAGATAATCGTGAAATTCCGTGATATCTCTTCAGTGGAATTTATATTGAGAAAGATTACCCATGGGAAGAAGCTGACATACCGTGGGGATAATGTTCGAATCTTCCGCGATTACCCACCCGAGGTAGTCTGGAGAATGAGATTGTTCACACCGGCAAGACACACTCTGAAGGATGTCCCCGGAATTAGATATGGGGTCGTTTTTCCCGGAAGAATGAAGGTATCTTATAACAGCACTGAATGCTCATTTACAGATCCCGGGGAAGCTTTAAAGTATGCAGAGGATATCATTAAGAAAACATCGGGGGAAGCTGTCGACAAGGAAGAAGATTGAACTTTTTAATTCTTATGATAGAGTTTTGAACTGGTTAAAATGGCCGAACTTTCCAGACAATTATAAAGCTTATCTCTCTGGAATGTGTTTTTGGAGAGCCAGGGCCATATTTCACCTTGAACGAAAAGCTCAAAGTTTAACCCCTTGGTACCTGCTTGTATGGTAGTTAACCCTTTGGTACCTGCTTGTATGGTGTTGGTACCTGCTTGTATGGTAGTTAAAGAATGGGATATTATGTAAGAATCCTGGGTGGATATATATGGTAAAGTTTAGATTAGATTAAGATTAGATAAATTGGAAAGACATATATACTTATATAATCGTGTATATGTTGTGTTTTATATTTGGTTTTTTACTTCTTATGTCTTTTCCTGATTTTTTTTGGCTTTCACCGACACTGGTTTGATAAATTCATATAAGAAAAGACAAAATATGAAATGGTATGTAACTTTTTATGAGGCTCTACCAAGGGGGAGGAGCTCAATGTATAACAACATCACGGAGGTCTATAATTTTTTTGCCATCATTGATGGCTATTCGTCTTTAAGGTATCTTTTCTTAGATACCTTAATAGCACCTTTTTTTTTTAAGCACAATCAAGATTTTTATTTGTTTATTTTTTTTGTAAGTAATTGTATATCACATGTTTTCTTTGTTTTTCTAAGGCACTTTACAAGAAGGAGATGCAATATAAATCTAATAACTCGGGATGATCACCCAACTCCCAGAATTCTGAGGTATTTGGTTGCACCATATGATTCAGGAATACTATCTTGATTTACAATGCAAGACGATAGACAAATAAAGAATGGAGGAATTACATTTTGTAGTTGGAATATAAGGGGTGCCAACGAACCAATTAAGAGGGGTAAAATTTTTGCCCAACTAAAATCTTTGAAAAGCGACATAATGCTTTTGCAGGAAACGCACATGAAACAACAAACACAAATGAGATTAAAGGCGAATTGGATAGGCCAAACATACTACTCCTCATTTACTTCTAAATCTAGGGGTACGGCTATTCTTATTCGAAAAGGTATTCCTTTTAAATTAAAGAATACTATATCAGATAAAGAGGGAAGATATATTATAGTTTCGGGAGAAATTTATGCAACCCCACTAACTATGATAAATATTTACGCTCCGAATTTTGACAACCCCCAATTTTTTGATAAAATTATAGATATAATATCAGAGTTTAATTATCAAAATGTGATAATAGGGGGGACTTCAACTGTGTTTTAGATTCATATCTAGATAAATCAGCAAAACAAAGCAGGAGTAATTTAAAATCTAAGACTAGTGAACCTAAATACATATATTAAAAAAACTAATATAATAGATGTATGGATATCTGCTAATCCAGTTGGAAGGGAATACTCGTTTTACTCTTCGGTACATAAAACTTATTCAAGAATTTATTATTTTTTAGTGGATATGAAATTAATGCCATATACAAACAACCCAACATACCACATTAGTAGTATCTCAGATCACTCTCCGTTGACATTTTCAGTAAAATTTGAGGGAATGCCGGGTAAAAAATCTATTTGGAGGTTTAATACACATATTTTAAATGACGTGCAAGGCTATCAATATTTAAAACAACAAATGAAACTTTTTTTCGATACAAATGATACACCAGGTACTTTGCCTTCTTTATTATGGGAAACCTTTAAGGCATTTATGAGAGGAATTATAATTTCATATCAAAGTTTTCAAAATAAAAAGAGTAAGACAGAACAAATGTTGTTAGAACAAGAAATCAGGGAGTTAGAGTTAGATAATGCTAAAGATTCCATGACAGATAAACACAATAAGATAATATTACTGAAATTTAAACTTAATCGAATTTTATCGGCAAGAGTAATAAGACTATTCCAAATTACAAAACAGGAACATTTTGAGTTTGGTGACAAACCACATAAGCTTTTAGCTCGCCAATTGAAAAAACAAGAAAAGGAAAATACTATAACTAAAATTAAATCAGAGAAAGGTGAATTACTAATACTACCTAAAGATATTAATAATAGATTTGCTCAATTTTACCAACATTTATACACATCTAAAATTAAAATAGAAGATAGTATAATACATTTTTTTTTAGATAACTGTAATCCTCCAATACTGGACCTTTTGGAACAAGAGGAACTTGGAGCTCAAATTACAATTAAAGAAATCGGTGAAACAATAAAATCGTTGAAAAATGGTAAGACACCGGGACCAGATGGTTTTAGTAATGAATTTTAGAAAATATTTCATGAGATAACGACCCCTTATTTATTTAATTTATACTCCCATGCTTTTAAAGAAAACAAACTACCTGAAACACTAACAGAATCAACTATTACGCTTATTCCAAAAAAAGATAAAGATTTAGGAGATCCGGGCTCATACAGAGCTTTTAAATACAGATCAGAAAATCTTAGCAAAGACTTTAGCAAGAAGATTAAGCAAATATATTAGTAAATTGATAAACCCTGATCAAACGGGGTTTATACCCAAAAGATACTCATTTAATAATTTGAGACGCCTGTTTAATATAATGTACTCGCATAAAGTAGAGGAAGAAGATATATCAATTATTTCTTTGGATGCAGAAAAAGCATTTGATCAGGTAGAGTGGCAATACTTATATAAAGTACTGCAAAAATTTAATATGGGAGAGAATTTTATAACATGGGTAAAATTATTGTATGATAAACCGATGGCAAGAATTTTAACTAACATGTTATCTTCAAAATTTCAACTATCAAGGGGTAATAGGCAAGGATGTGCGTTATCACCCCTGCTATTTGCCCTTATGATAGAACCCCTGGCTGAAAGTATAACAATTCATCCGAATATTCAGGGCTATAATACCAGGGACTCAAAGAATAAAATCTCATTATATGCAGACGATATATTTTTATATATTACAAAGTCACAAACAAGCATACCAAATTTATTAAATTTAATAGAGGAATTGGGGTCTTTTTCTGGATATAGAATAAACTGGAATAAAAGTGAAATCATGACATTAAAACCTCAAGAACCTACACATTTATTGAAGTTCCCCTTTAAAATTGCAACAGAAAAATTTAAATATTTGGGTATTCAGATTACTAGAAAATATAAAGCATTATTCAACGCTAATTTTATACCTTTATTAAATAAACTTAATATGCTGATTAAATTTTGGAAAACACTTCCTTTATCATTATTAGGTAGAATAAATGCAATAAAAATGATCTTCCTACCACAATTACTATACCTATTTCAGTCTATACCGGTATATATACCAAAATATTAAAAAAAAAAATTAGACTCTAATATTACTAATTTTATTTGGGACTATAGATCACATAGAATTACAAAAAAACACTTATGTAAACCAAAAGAGGTTGGGGGACTTTCACTTCCGAATGTTATGTATTATTACTGGGCAGTGCATATTAAGAATATAATTTATTGGCTGGATAGTTCTACCCAACAGACAGAATGGATAAAAATGGAGAAAGAGGATTGTCATCCTTGTAATATAGGAACGATCCTCTTCTCCCCGAAAAAACTGAATAACACAATATATAAGAAGAACCCAATTATATATGGTACAGTAAGAATTTGGAAACAAATTAAATTATCTTTAAAATTAAGAAATTTATCATTGTTAATGCCAATAGCAAATAACCCTTTATTTAAACCATCTCTTATTGATAAGACATATATCCAATGGGAAAGTCTCGGAATTAGAAGGATCGGGGATATGTAAGAAATGGGAAACCTACTATCGTTCCAACAATTACAATTAAAATTTAAACTGAAAAGCAACCAATATTTTAAATATCTTCAGATTTGCGATTTCATGAAAAAATATATACAAGGATATCAAAAAATAACTCCTGAATTATTGGAAAAAGCAATGAATATTGAAGCTGACTCACAAAAATTAATATCATATTTATATAATAGTATTCTAAATATAGACCTACCATCGACAGAGGTACTTAGAGAAGAGTGGGAACGGGAACTAATGATAAAAATTACGAAGGTTACTTGGGAAAAGTACTTGATTCACAAATGTTCGATTAATGTAAGACATAATCTAATTCAATTTAAAATTTTACATAGATTATATTATTCAAAAACAAGATTGAACAAATTTTATCCAAATATATCCGCCATTTGTGATAAATGTCTATCCCAAAATGGAACTATAACGCACTCCTTAGTTTCCTGCATAAAACTTCATAGATTTTGGAGTGATATTTTCAAAATATTTACAAAATTATTTAAGATAAGAATGGAACCTAATACTGAAATGATTATGTGTTCAAGAAGGAACTGCAGATGCTGGAAGATCGAAGGTACACAAAATTGCTGGAGAAACTCAGCGGGTGCAGCAGCATCTATGGAGCGAAGGATATGAAGCTGCTGCACCCGCTGAGTTTCTCCAGCAATTTTGTGTACCACTGAAATGATTATATTTGGCGTAATGGAAGATGGGAATAAATTGAACACATCTCAAAATTTATTTTTTAACTATGGTTTAATAATAGCAAAAAAATTAATACTTAAATTTTGGAAAAATACATCAATACCAATGCTTAAAATGTGGATTGCAAGTATGTTGGACACCGCACATCTTGAGGAAATGCGTTTCCTCCTAATGGATAAATCAGACCAATTCATAACGAGTTGGTCTCCATTTGTCGTCTTTTTGGAATCATATGGTGCAACACAATTGTAAAAAATAACTGTTTCAGGACTGGACGAGGGTTAGTCAAGATTATAAACAATGATCTCCTTACTTTTGTTTCATTTTTTTTTTTTTTAATGTTTATTTCTCTTTTTTCTATTTTCTTTTTCTCAACTTTCTTCACTCATTCGTCTTTTTTCTTTTTCTTCACACACTATATATCTCACGTCTTTCTATCCTTTACTATCTAATTTATTTTACTTATTCTAATCTTTCTTTAATATAACAAAAAAAAAAAGAAGCTGTACATAAAATGTATTATGAAAATATATATTAGGCACTTTGGTGCCATATGATTGTACTTACTTCTAATAAAATAAAATTTAAAAAAAACAAAAAAACTTGGGATTAGGGTGGGGGAGGGACAGAGAGAGAGGGAAGTTAGAGAAGTCAATATTCATACCACTGGGTTGTAAGCCGCCCAAGCGAGATATAAGGTGCAGGGGGGTGAGTGTGCATGGCTGATGTTTGTGGGTTGGGACAGTGCAGTGCTGGAAGAGAGTGTTTAGTGGTGGTGGTGGTGTGTGGTGTGTGGTGGTGGTGGTGTGTGGTGGTGA